>NC_086100.1:57800726-58425726 GCF_963921235.1 Mobula hypostoma | reverse complement strand
ATTCTATTATGGATTTATTGAGTATGCCCACAAGAAAATGAATCTCATGATTGTATAAGGTGACATATATGTACTTCGATAATAAATTCTGGGCAGCTTTATTCTCCTTTCTCCAAGATACTCCATCAGCATTTCCATGATTGGTTGTCCTCTTGACTTCAATCTTGTAATTGTATCCACTAAGAAACAAAGCCTTTCTCTGCATTTGTGCTGCTGCTGTTAATGAAACACCCTTCCGTGGATTGAAAATGGACACTAGTGTTTGATAATCAGTAATGAGGGTAAATTCTCACATACAAGTACTGTTTGAAATGTTTTACACCCCAAACCAGACTCAAGACCTCTCTGTCAATCTGTGCGTAATTTTTCTCTGCAGCAGTAAGGGAGTGTGATACAAAGGCTTTGGGGCATTCACTTTCATCACATGTTTCATGACTGCACCTATATCATAAGGTGAAGTGTCAGAGGCAAGCTTCACTGGACATGTGTATCGTAATGTATGAATACAGAGTCCGACGTCACTATTTCCTTTGTCTTTTGGAAAGCCACCTCACATTGCTTTGTCCATGTCATTTCTTCCCCATCAGTATTAATGAGGTCAAGGGGTGGAGCACAGTAGCTAGATTTGACATACCCTAAAAGGGACTGCAACTTTGGCCTCAGGGCATCCACCACTGCTGGAATTTTCTTAGCACACTTGTGTATTCCTTGTTCATCAATGGTGTGACCACAGTAAGTGATGTTTGGTTTAATGAATTCACACATGTTGCGTTGTGATCTGAGCTCATAATTTTTTTTAATATTGTTCTGAGAATTTTGAGAAGTTCCTTGTCGTCCTTACTCGTAACAATGATGGTAACACTGAGTGCCTGGGCAGCCTTTCAGCACCTGGTCCATAGCTTTCCGCCAGAGTGCAGGTGCAGATGCTACTCCACAAATAAGCCTATTATAACAATAAAATCCTTCATGAGAGTCAGTGGTGGGAAACGCTTTGGACTCGTCTTTCATCTCCATCTGAAGGTAGGCCTCAGCTAAGTCCACTTTGCTGAAGTGTATTCCTTCAGCAACATTTACAAATATATCCTCTATCCTGAGCAGATAATACTGATTTACTTTCAGTATGGTTTGATGGTGAGCTTAAAATCACCACAGATCCTGACAGAACCACTCTTGTGGTTATATGCAGCAAAATTGGTACTTGTTTCTCATTGGCTATTACATTTACTTTAAGGTATTGATTAATCCATTCAATATACATATTCCAGTTATCTCTTATGCAACGAAACGCCTCTACCTTTCCGATGTGGACAGAAATTTCTGCTTTTTTAAAATTTATGATTATTTCCCCAGTACTCACTGTTCATGAACCTGTGAATTCTTCCATTTTCTGCCTATTTTTTTTAAACTGGACCATCTTTACTTTTTTGAAGAAAATCTACTGCTCCAAAGAAGAAAATAAACATGCTGTGCTTTTTCTGTAACTTTACAATTTCTTATTGTATTTTTTAAACTCAAATGTCTTGCTGCACTTCAAGAGGTGGGTAGTAATCACGGGTTTGTTTAAAAAGACTTCCTTGCCACTGTTATACTTTGTAACTCCAAAACATAAGACTAATCCAAAGAAAGCAAGGATCCAGGAATGCGAGTCTAATTTCACCTCTACCTATAAGTGAGGTGTGCATGTATCATGAAACAGTGTCATGACATATAAAATTCACTTATTTTATGTAAAGCCTGTAATGAACTATTTAAACAATCAAGAGTGCTTAATCAAAGAATATACTTACAATCTCACTCAAGTACTACTGAAATATTAAATACACAACCATTGTTTTTAAATGTTCCTAGTAATGGATTTCATAGATGGTGTGCCTGGGGGCTTAGGGCTTCAGTTGTTGTTGATGCCTTCCTCTGAGTGCAGTTGGCTGCACGTGACATGACTGTCTCTATACATTAGGATGTAGATTCCTAGCAGAATACTGCACCTGGCATCAGGTTGGGAGACTAATGGCCAGGGAGACAGTGATTTCAGGAAGATCTTATCTTTTCAGTTTCAAATTTTCTTCCTCTTTTATAATTTCTTATGATGCTATATTTAGGAAGAGAAGTACTGTTTAAGTTGACTACTTTTGTGGGACAATAATCAAGTTAACTGTTAAATTAATGGAAAGCCTTTATTGAGAAACTTTTGCCAAATTTCAAATAGGGTCATTAATTCTGCTTAGAAAGGGTCCTCTTATTGATGTAACTGTGATGAAAATTTTTGGTTCTATAATCATAGTACACCAATCTGTATTTAAGAAAAACTGATAGGCTATTTCAGGACAATATATATTTGTTACAGACGGTAGATAGAAGCTGCAAATTTACAATTTGCTGTTTGCACTTTTCTGTGTTCTAGGCTGAATCACTGCTATTTGGTGCAAGTTACTGTGGAAAGGTTCAACAGAAAATCTTTGATCATATATTACTGAAGACTGTTAATTTGACTAGTTCCATTGAGGCAACAAAATATGTTTATATTCAGCTGCATCCAAATCAGTATTTTATATATGTTCAAGTTAGGCACAGGTTTGTGGTTGTTATGTCAAAATCATTTGCATCATTGTCATTCTATAATGTAGCTAACTGCAACTTATGGAGTACATATGTGCAGTTAAATTTGCACATCCAGAAATTGCTGAAGATAATTGCCTGCTCCTCAATGCTGTGACAGTTTCACCACCTTCTCCAATGCAATCACCAGAAAACAGTTAATTGACAGAAGTGATTGTGCATTTTTCAGTACAATTCCAGCATGCCCATGTAAGTGCAGATACTTTCTGAGCTTAATGACCAGGGTCACCCATCAATTTTCTAGCTGCTTTCTGCCACTGGTCTCCCTTTTTATTTAATGTGGTTTCCATGATCACAAGGTACACCATTTTATCTTTCTTGTGATAACTAATATATGTTAATTGCTTATTTCTCTTTTTATCATTGTTACATCTTTCTAAATGCTGAAGCTCTTCAGAAGAATTAGAAAACCTTCACAGCTTTGACAGCAAAGCTGGGAGAGTCAGATTCTGCCATCTGTTAAAGATTCTAGAGAAGTTTTGAAGGTGAATTTTCTAATGAACCATTGATGCTTGCATGTCATTTGAGGCTCTGTCCACTGGAACATTTCACTTGACTGCTTCGGTCACCGAGACCATCTTTACACAACTGCAAATGAAGTTCTGGGAAGCCAAGGACATCAATGGTGAAATGGGAGATGAATCTCTCTTAGGAAAACATGGGTCAAGCCATAAACTACTCTCACTGAATAATATATTATTCTCTGTTATAGAGTTAAAAATAAGTTTTTTTTAAAATGGAATTTTAAGTAAATGTTACTGCTCAACAAATTAAGTGAACAAAACAATTAATTTTCAGTACATTTGTAACCCTCAGGTTTGGTCAACATGCGTTTGTCTAGGGGAAGACAGCCTCTGGCCTAGCCAAACTGAGAAATCTTGTTTGTGTGGATGCTGCGTGATGTGTTGCCCGGTTACAAATCGGAACAGCAAAATATCAGCCAGTACACCAGCCAGTACACCATATGCAATTTAATGATTGATCTTTATAAATCTTAATATGACTGTAGGATTAGTAAAGAAAATAAAAAGAAAAAGGGCCCGTTTTAATGAAATTAATGTGCACGTTCGAGCTCATGGATTCGTCCACTCGTTCCCCATCGACCACTGAGCGTCGCTGACCGTCGGACCCGCACTCTGAGTCCACTCCATCCGCTGGTCTACCAACTCTTTCTATTTGTATCTTCTCTCTTTATCCCTCACCAACAGAAGACAGCAAAATCCCTGCTCCCAGACCCACAAGAAAGTACAACATGCCTCTCATTGGATAGCATTGCAAAGCCTCCGTTATCTCTAGTCATAACACAAACATTGCTGCTACAGAGAAACCATTACATTAGCAGTGAACCCTTACAGCGCTTTACACATTGATTATAATTGCTTACATAAATATTCTAATATTTAATGTATTTTCAAACAAAAAATAAATATAAACCATTTCAATATTCTCAATATTTTCTATGTACAGTTCAAACTTTTTTTGTTTTCTCTAAAACGTTTAATATATTTGTTAAAAATTATGCTTTTTACTTTAAATGTGGTTTCCACTGGTGCTGGAGAAAGTTGTCCTCAAAAACAACGGTTTCTGAGGTGTGAAATCCTAACCTTTGTTTCGGTTGTACATCAGTCACAGAATCCCTAACATCCACCAACAACATGGACATCAACCTGGGATATTGCAGGAAACTTTATTTAAGAATGGCTGGTTGTTTATGTGTAGTCATAATGATGATTAGCTACTTGTGATAGCCAATTGATGATTAGCCAATGTGATGCCATCACTTTTGTTGAATGTCAGTGAACCTCACAATTTATGCTTTTCAGCAAATTCAGCCAGAATTTCATGCTAGAGGGATTGTTAAATCTTTGAAGGCAAGCTTCTTCTAAACCATTGGGAAGTTCTACTGCTTTGTCATTGGATACAATCAAGGCAATTACTTTTTTCTGTTTGACTTGTCTGTTTACAGAAATTAAAATAGTGGAGGAACTCAGCAAGTCAGACGGCATTTATGGAGAGTGACATTTCAGGCTGGGACCTTTCATCAGGACTGGAAAGGAAGGAGGCAATGGCCTTTAGAATCTTTTCCTACCCTTTCTAGCTTAACCATGTCTTTTCTACAGTGTGGAAAACAGAATTAAAAAGGGAGCATCATGAAGTACAGCATGACTTTCTGACTTCTACATTCAATACACAGACAGATGAAAGCAAGCATGCCATATGACTTACTTACTGCCCTGTAGAGGCAAATTAAAATCAAATCCAGAGTAGTACAGAGAATTTTTTATTATTCACGACTGATTAAACATTAGAACAGTTCAATGTCTCAATGTTCTTCCTGTTGGCCAGAAAAATTACCATCTACAAATCAGCGAACAATAATGAGGCAAGGGTAGTGGAAATAGACAACACAAAGTCTTTGTTCTTGCCATGTGTTTGCAGGAAAGGAGGAGGCCATTTTGTGAGACTGTTCTTGCAGCCATTTTGTGAACTGTTTGGTAAACTTGTTCTTGCTGAGGGATGGCTCCGTCAGGGCAGCTGAACATGGGCACAGTGGAGTTGTCTGTTGATTATCTGCTAAATTGGAGACCAGTTTCAGACAAGAAGCTCTTTATTATATAAAATTTCAGGTTTGTAGAAGGAACAGCCTGTGATCTGATCAGCTGGGCTCACTGTTTGGCTGACCTGTCTGGACTCATTTGAACCTGAGCTGGAAATAAAAAAAGAAATTAGCTGTGGCACAAGTCGGGGAAAAAGAGTCATAAAGCAATATTGCTTGTAGCCTTGGGCCAGATTAGTGAGAAGCTGATGCAGGTCAATCAGATGAGCTTGAGGCAACAAAATTGAAACGTCAAAGATTGATCTAATGAGGAAAAGGATAAGAATGGAGGATTTCAGGAGCAGAGATAGTTGACAACTCTGTGGAGACTAAACATCGCTGAAGTAGATGACCCCATGACAGACACATAAAGATTACTTGTGATCAAGAAGAATGCTTGGCCAGTGTAGACTGCATTTCCTGGTTGTTACCTTTGACTGTTCATGAAGGGCCAGGGAAACCAATGGATGTGCTCATAGGTACTTAGTTTTGTAAATAGACATGTTGTTAACTGAACCACTAAAGGTACTTGTCAGTAAATGCAGATTCTCTCTGTGGCTAACTGATCCCTGTTTTTGAGGGTTAATACATTTAACAGAATAGGCGTTCCTGAATGGGCTCAAAGATAAATCTTTCTATTGAGTCAGTGGGAGACTCAAGTCGGACCCTGTTGATGAGGAATAGAAATACCTGGGGCTGGATAGTTAGCTGTTACTAACCCAGGATGAAGAATTTGTGGAAGTCCTCATATCCAGAGGACTTGGTTTGCTTTGATTGGAGGGGGACTCTTCCAGAAACATTTATAGGGGAAATGGTCACAATTCAGAGAGTATGCTGGTGAAGTGAAAACTGCTGGGGAGACTGTTTGGAAGATTGACAGACAAGAAATTTAAACAATTTGAGAAGCCAGCAGCAGTTGCCTGCTCAATTGAGTATTGGATAGACTGTTAGCAGAAGGCAAAAATAGAACATGACAGATCAAAAAGGAAACCGTAGAATATTGGCAGAAAGCTAAGCTAGAATATAGAATAGTACAGCACATTACAGGCCCTTCAGCCCACAAAGTACAGTAGGACAGATTAGAACAGGAAATCAAAAGGCTCCACAAAGAGGTAGAAAACCTGAAAGAGAAACTTATTAATTTACAGGGGCAGAGGAGTGAGGATGTGGCAAGCATGCACCACTTTCAGTTCCAGTGTGAGAAACTGGTTTAAGAAAAGAGCAAGCAAGAAGAAGAAGCCCATGTAGCTACGAACAAAGTGGAGGGATTGAGGAAACAGTGCAGTGATTTACAGACGACTATGAATGTAATACAGAAAGCAGTACAGGAAAAGAAAAGCAACGCTGGACACCATACAAAGTGTTGAAAGCAGTTACAAAAGCTGCAGGGCCAATTTGCTGCACAGGAAAGGAATAATACGTGCTTTCAGATCTGAAAGAGAGGAGGAAGGTAAATATGGAGATATTGATTGGAGTGATTTAACAGATATGGCGACCAGATATGGTTATGATGAGCAGCCTCCATCTGAGGATCCCCTGACGACATACAACCAAAAGAAGCGCTCCTACTCATTATCAGAGAGGGGAGAGTCAGGGAAGGAATTCAAAGCCAGAATATAACATACTCTACCCTAAAAGGAGCACAGCAGCTGAAGGATATTTCTAAGCAGATCAGGACATATCTTCCTGGGGATGATCCTAGGGAGCGATTCCAAGCAATAAGTCACCAGAGAGTGATGATTCTCTGGAAATTACTCTTGATTTCTGAGGAAAGGAAATTAATTATAATGTGCTTGCATCTGAATAAACACCCTGCTTTGTCAGAAGTACAGCAACATACTGGGGGAGCAGATGAGGAGTTAAAGAATGTGATATTGACGGTGATGGATAGTAACAGGTGGGAATCCAATAAATGTGCAAAGCAAATGTTACCAGAAGAGAAGTGAATACCTATCTGCATTGGCATCCTGTCTATGGATGGCATTCAAAGAGGTATATGGATTAACATTAGATCAAGATCATTTAGAACCAGAACCTGCAACTGGATGGTTAAAAAAGTTAGTGTCTCATAGTGGCAACAAATCTACATATACTGAGGCAGAGGTACTTAGAAAAATGGTTAGAGCATGGAAGAAAGAAGTACAGGGATTAGATTTTAACCTTAGGAATACTTCCAAGGCAGCTAAAATGCTTCTACAAGAAAATACATGGAGCATCATGTGGAGAAATGCAGGTCAGGGTAGAAGCCAGCAGAGAAATTGTAGAAGTGAAATAACGATGCGCTGGAGTGCATCTTCACCCAGTCAGAGAAACCAGCAGAGAGATTGTGCAAGTGAAGTAACAAAGTGCTGGAGTGCACCTTCATCCAATCAGCAAGACTGTTGTAGAGGGCAAACAACCCAGTACAATGCTCAGTTCTGCTATTTCATCTGTGGCCATGTGAGTCTTTATTCCCGGTACTATGCAATAAGCTGTTCAAACCACGCTTAGGATACTGAGGAGTGTGGTAGAACAAAGGGATCTAGGAATACAGGTCCATAATTGGTTGAAAGAGTTGTGAAGAAAGTTATTGGCACATTGTCCTTCATAAATTAAAATAAAGTGTACAAAAGGTGAGATGTCACGTTGCAGTTGTAAAGGACATTGGTGGGGCCTATTTTGGAGTATTGTGTGTAGTTTTGGTCACACACCTACAGGAAAGATGTAAATAAGGTTGAAAGAGTTCAGAGAAAAATTACAAGGATGTTGCCTGGTCTGGAGGACCCGAACAACAGCCTCAGTTGGTCAGCACAGGTCATTAGTATGTGGACAGGTACCCCATCTGGTCCATGGATTCACCTCCTGAAGACAGCCTGCACGTCCACTTCAATACAAAGGGGATGGGATTAGCGTTAGCAGTCACTTGTCACTTTGGAACCAGGATACCAGGAAATGCAGGTAATTATTAATCTAACTGAAATAATGTTGCCTGGGTGGTGTTCACCTACAACAAAACAGTTATGTACCGATCTTCTTGGGAGACAACTAAGCAGGAGTGAGCTTAAGCCAGCCAAAAATAAAAGGAAAAGAGGATTAATGGAATTAGTGGGAACAGGCTATGCATCAGGTATAGAAATGGTCATTAGGTTAGATATAGCAGAATTAGAAAAACAAGTACAGTCCCCCTCCAACAGAAAATATGGGATATTACAGAAGAACATAAGAACATAGGAAATAGGAGCAGGAGTAGGCCATCTGGTCCATCGAACCTTCCCCACCATTCAATAAGATCATAGCTGATCTGTCCGTAAGCTCCATCCACCTGCCTTTTCCCCATAACCCTTAATTCCCCTACAATGTAAAAATCTATCTAACTGTATCTTAAATATATTTAGTGAAGAAGCCTCAACTGCTTCCCTGGGCAGAGAATTCAACAGATTCACCACTCTCTGGTAAAAAAAGTTTCTCCTCATCTCTGTCCTAAATCTTCTCCCCCAGATCTTGAGGCAATGTCCCCCAGTTCTGGTCTCACCTACCAATGGAAACAAATTTCCTACTTCTATCTTATCTATCCCTTTCAAAATTTTGTATGATTCTATAAGATCCCCTCTCATTCTTCTGAATTCCAGAGAGTATAGTCCCAGGTGATTCAATCCTTCCTCATAAATTAACCCCGTAATCTCTGGAATCAACCTGGTGAACCTCCTCTGCACTGCCTCCAAAGCCAGTATAACCTTCCTCAAGTCTGGAGACCAGAACTGTACACAGTACTCCAGGTGCGGTCTCACCAGTACCCTGTATAATTGCAACATGACCTACCTGCTCTTGAATTCAATCCCTCTAGCAATGAAGGCCAACATTCCGTTTGCCTTCTTAATAACCTGTTGCACCTGCAAGCCAAATTTTGCGATTCATGCACAAGCACTCCCAAGTCCCTCTGCACAACAGCATGCTGCAATCTTTCACCATTTGATTAATAATCTGCTCTTCTATTATTCTTTCCAAAGTGGATGATCTCACACTTACCAACGTTGTATTCCATCTGCCAGACCTTGGCCCACTCACTTAACCTATCTATATCCCTCTGCAGACTCTGCACATCCTCTGTACAATTTGCTTTTCCACTCAGTTTAGTGTCATCTGAAATTTTTGCTATGCCACACTCAGTCCCCTCTTCCAAGTCATCAACGTAAATGGTAAACAGCTGCGGGCCCAGCACCGACCCCTGCAGCACTCAACTCACCATTGACTGCCAACCGGAGAAACACCCATTTATACTAACTCTCTGCCTTCTATTGGTTAACCAATCCACTATCCATGCCAATACACTTCCTCTGACTCCATGTATCTGTATCTCAATTATAAGTCTCTTGAGCGGCACGTTATCGAACGCCTTCTGGAATTCCAAGTATACAACATCAACCTGTTCCCCTCTGACCACTACACTCATTATGTCCTCAAAGAACTCCAGTAAGTTTGTCAAGCAGGACCTGCGCTTTCTGAATCCATGCTGCATCTGTCTAATGGAATCACTCTTTTCATAATGTTTCGCTATTTCTTCTTTAATGACAGCTTCAAGCATTTTCCCGACTACAGATGTTAAGCTAACTGGCCTATTGTTGCCCGTCTTTTGCCTACATCCTTTTTTAAAAAGTAGCATGACATTTGCTGTCTTCCAATCCACCAGGACCTTCCCAAAGTCTTCAGAATTTTGGTAATTGATAACCAACACGTCTACTATAACCTCCGCCAATTCCTTCAGCACCCTGTGATGCATCCCATCAGGACCAAGGGACTTATCTACCTTTAGGCCCTCTAGTCTGCTCATCTCTATCTCTTTTGTGATAGTGATTTTATCGAGGACCTCAACTCCCATTTCATCCAAAACATCATTCTTTGGCATATTAGATATGTCCTCCACCGTGAAGACCGACACAAAATAGTCATTCAATGCCTCAGCCATTTCCTTATCACCCAATATCAATTTCCCCTTCTCATCTTCCAAGGGACCTACATTGACTTTAGCCACCCTCTTCCACTTTATACATTTATAAGAACTTTTGCTATCTGTTTTTATATTTTATGTTAATTTACTTTTATACTCCATCTTCTCTTCCCTTATTTCTTGTTTAGCTGTTCTTTGTTGTTTTTTAAAGTTTTCCCCAATCCTCCAGTCTCCCAACTACTCTTTGCGACTTTGTACACGTGCTTTTAATTTGATACTGTCTTTTATTTCCTTAGTTACCCAAAGCAGGCTCTCCCCATACTTACTGTCCTTACTTTTGACTGGAATATACTTTTTCTGATCACTGTGCAAAATCTCTTTGAAAGTATTCCACTGTTCTTCAACTATCCTACCAAATAGCCTATGCTCCCAATCTACATTAGCCAACTCCTCCCTTATCCTGTTGTAGTCTCTCTTGTTCAAGCATGATGCAATAGTTTTAGGTCTAACTATTTCGTCCTCCATCTGCATGCAAAATTTAATCATACTATGATCAATCTTTCCAAGAGGATCCCTGACTACAAGATCGTTAATCTTAACTGTCTCATTGCACAGGACTAGATCTAAAATAGCAGTTTCCCTTGTTGGTTCACTAACATGCTGCTCAAGAAAGCTATCATGGGTGCATTCTATGAAGTCCTCCTCAAGATTTCTTTGACCAACCTGATTCACCTAACCTATGTAGATGTTAAGATCTCCCATGACAACTGCCGTTCTGTTCTTACAAGCCTCAGTTATTTCTTGGTTAATTGCCTCTGCCACTGCAATATGAAGATAGGACCGATTAGAGATAAAGGTGGGAAGATGTGCCTGGAGGCTATGGAAGTGAACAAGGTCCTCAATGAATACTTACCTTCAGTATTCACCAGTGAGAGGGAACTTGATGACGGTGAGGACAATATGAGTGGGAGAGCCTGCCGGCCCCGACGCTAGCAGGCATGAACTTTCGGTTGCGGCCCCTGCCGTTGATCTCGGCGGCTCCAACACCTCAGGACATATTCAAAACCCGGACTCCAGCAACGACCATGGACACATTCAAAGCGATCGCGCAACCACCAACTGCGACTCCAGCCTTGAACTCCGGGCCGGGTCTTTATGTGCTGCTGTTGTGACTCCCGTCTCCCCTTCCCCCACCACCACTCCGCAGCCCCGTCTTCCTCAGATCCCACCGTCAACTCCTGGGCCCTCAGAGGCTCCATCTTCCTCTCACCTCAACCCTCCCCTCTCCATTGACACCCCCAGCCTCCCCCCTCCCCCCTCTGATCCCAGCTCTCATCCGTGCCGGGTCTTTACCATCCCCTCCGACCTTCAACTGTCGGAGGCAGAACGCTCTGTTCTCAGTAAGGGCCTCACCTTTGTCCCCCTTCGCCCACACCTCAGCGAGTTCCGTGTTCGCCACGATGCGGAACTTTTCTTCCGCCGTCTCCGTCTCCGAGCCTACTTCTTCGGCAAGGACTCTTCCACCCCCACCGATGACCCCTTCTCCCGTCTTCAACCCTCCTCTTCTTCATGGACACCCCGCTCTGGTCTTCTGCCTGCTCTGGATCTCTTTATTGCCAACTGCCGACGGGACATCAACTGTCTCGACTTCACCGCACCTTGTCCCCATTCCAACCTCACTCCTTCGGAACGCTCTGCTCTCCACTCCCTCCGCACTAATCCTAACATTATTATTAAACCCGCTGATAAAGGGGGTGCTGTTGTAGTCTGGCGTACTGACCTCTACCTTGCCGAGGCAGAGCGACAACTCGCGGATACCTCCTCTTATTTACCCCTCGATCGTGACCCCACTAAGGAGCACCAGGCCATTGTCTCCCACACTATCAACGACTTTATCTGCTCAGGGGATCTCCCATCCACTGCTACCAACCTTATAGTTCCCACACCCCGCACTTCCCGTTTCTACCTCCTACCCAAGATCCACAAACCTGCCTGTCCTGGCCGACCTATTGTCTCAGCTTGCTCCTGCCCCACCGAACTCGTTTCTGCATACCTCGACACTGTTTTATCACCCCTTGTTCAATCCCTTCCGACCTATGTTCGTGACACTTCTCACGCTCTTAAACTTTTCGATGATTTTAAGTTCCCTGGCCCCCACCGCTTTATTTTCACCATGGATGTCCAGTCCCTATATACTTCCATCCCCCATCAGGAAGGTCTCAAAGCTCTATGCTTCTTTTTGGATTCCAGACCTAATCAGTTCCCCTCTACCACCACTCTGCTCCGTCTAGCAGAATTAGTCCTTACTCTTAATAATTTCTCCTTTTGCTCCTCCCATTTCCTCCAAACTAAAGGTGTAGCTATGGGCACCCGTATGGGTCCTAGCTATGCCTGCCTTTTTGTTGGGTTTGTGGAACAATCTATGTTCCGTGCCTATTCTGGTATCTGTCCCCCACTTTTCCTTCGCTACATCGACGACTGCATTGGCGCTGCTTCCTGCACGCATGCAGAACTCGTTGACTTTATTAACTTTGCCTCCAACTTTCACCCTGCCCTCAAGTTTACCTGGTCCATTTCCGACACCTCCCTCCCCTTTCTAGATCTTTCTGTCTCTGTCTCTGGAGACAGCTTATCCACTGATGTCTACTATAAGCCTACTGACTCTCACAGCTATCTGGACTATTCCTCTTCTCACCCTGTCTCTTGCAAAAACGCCATCCCCTTCTCGCAATTCCTCCGTCTCCGCCGCATCTGCTCTCAGGATGAGGCTTTTCATTCTAGGACGAGGGAGATGTCTTCATTTTTTAAAGAAAGGGGCTTCCCTTCCTCCACTATCAACTCTGCTCTTAAACGCATCTCCCCCATTTCACGTACATCTGCTCTCACTCCATCCTCCCACCACCCCACTAGGAATAGGGTTCCCCTGGTCCTCACCTACCACCCCACCAGCCTCCGGGTCCAACATATTATTCTCCGTAACTTCCGCCACCTCCAACGGGATCCCACCACTAAGCATATCTTTCCCTCCCCCCCTCTCTCTGCATTCCGCAGGGATCGCTCCCTACACAACTCCCTTGTCCATTCGTCCCCCCCATCCCTCCCCACTGATCTCCCTCCTGGCACTTATCTGTGTAAGCGGAACAAGTGCTACACATGCCCTTACACTTCCTCCCTTACCACCATTCAGGGCCCCAAACAGTCCTTCCAGGTGAGGCATCACTTCACCTGTGAGTCGACTGGGGTGATATACTGCGTCCGGTGCTCCCGATGTGGCCTTTTATATATTGGTGAGACCCGACGCAGACTGGGAGACCGCTTTGCTGAACATCTACGCTCTGTCCGCCAGAGAAAGCAGGATCTCCCAGTGGCCACACATTTTAATTCCACATCCCATTCCCATTCTGACATGTCTATCCACGGCCTCCTCTACTGTAAAGATGAAGCCACACTCAGGTTGGAGGAACAACACCTTATATTCCGTATGGGTAGCCTCCAACCTGATGGCATGAACATTGACTTCTCTAACTTCCGCTAGGCCCCACCTCCCCCTCGTACCCTATCTGTTACTCTTTTTTATGCACACATTCTTTCTCTCACTCTCCTTTTTCTCCCTCTGTCCCTCTGAATATACCTCTTGCCCATCCTCTGGGTCACCCCCCCCCGTCTTTCTTCCTGGACCTCCTGTCCCATGATCCTCTCGTATCCCCTTTTGCCTATCACCTGTCCAGCTCTCGGCTCCATCCCTCCCCCTCCTGTCTTCTCCTATCATTTTGCATCTCCCCCTCCCCCTCCAGCTTTCAAATCCCTTACTCACTCTTCCTTCAGTTAGTCCTGACGAAGGGTCTCGGCCTGAAACGTCGACTGCGCCTCTTCCTATAGATGCTGCCTGGCCTGCTGCGTTCACCAGCAACTTTGATGTGTGTTGCTTGAATTTCCAGCATCTGCAGAATTCCTGTTGTTTATGAGTGGGAGGTTGATGTTCTGGAGTATGTTGATATTAAGGGAGAGGAGGTGTTGGAGTTATTAAACTACATTAGGACAGATAAGTCCCCGGGGCCTGACGGAATATTCCCCAGGCTGCTCCATGAGGGAAGGGAAGAGATTGCTGAGCCTCTGGCTAGGATCCTTATGTCCTCGTTGTCCACGGGAATGGTACCGGAGGACTGGAGGGAGGCGAATGTTGTCCCCTTGTTCAAAAAAGGTTGTAGGGATAGTCCAGGTAAGTATAGACCAGTAAGCCTTACGTCTGTGGTAGGAAAGCTGTTGGAAAGGATCCTTAGAGATAGGATCTATGGGCATTTAGAGAATCATGGTCTGATCAGGGACAGTCAGTATGGCTTTGTGAAGGGCAGATTGTGTCTAACAAGACTGATGGTGTTCTTTGAGGAGGTGACCAGGCATATGGATAAGGGTAGTGCAGTGGATGTCATCTGCATGGATTTTAGTAAGGCATTTGACAAGGTTCGACACGGTAGGCTTATTCAGAAAGTCAGAAGGCATGGGATCCAGGGAAGTTTGGTCAGGTGGATTCAGAATTGGCTTGCCTGCAGAAAGCAGAGGGTCATGGTGGAGGGAGTGCATTCGGATTGGAGGGCTGTGACTAGTGGTGTCCCACAAGGATCGGTTCTAGGACCTCTACTTTTCGTGATTTTTATTAACGACCTGGATGTTGGGTTAGAAGGGTGGGTTGGCAAGTTTGCAGATGACACAAAGGTAGGTGGTGTTGTAGATAGCGTAGAAGATTGTCGA
Organism: Mobula hypostoma; assembly: GCF_963921235.1. NCBI lineage: Eukaryota > Metazoa > Chordata > Chondrichthyes > Myliobatiformes > Myliobatidae > Mobula > Mobula hypostoma. The sequence continues at coordinate 58,410,841 of NC_086100.1, read as the reverse complement.
AAATTGCAGAGAGACATAGATAGGATGCAGAAGTACGCTGAGAAGTGGCAGATGGGGTTCAACCCGGAGAAGTGTGAGGTGGTGCACTTTGGAAGGACAAGCTCCAAGGCAGAGTACAAAGTAAATGGTAGGATACTTGGTAGTGTGGAGGAGCAGAGGGATCTGGGGGTATGTGTCCACAGATCCCTGAAAGTTGCTTCACAGGTAGATAGGGTAGTTAAGAAAGCTTATGGGGTGTTAGCTTTCAGAAGTTGAGGGACAGAGCTTAAGAGTCGCAAGGTAATGATGCAGCTCTATAAAACTCTGGTTAGGCCACACTTGGAGTACTGTATCCAGTTTTGGTCAGCTCACTATAGGAAGGATGTGGAAGCATTGGAAAAGGTACAGAAGAGATTTACCAGGATGCTGCCTGGTTTAGAGATTATGGATTATGATCAGAGATTAAGGGAGTTTGGGGTTTACTCTTTGGAGAGAAGGAGGATGAGAGGAGACATGATAGCGGTATACAAGATATTAAGAGGAATAGATGGAGTGGATAGCCAGCTCCTCTTCCCCAGGGCATCACTGCTCAATACAAGAGGACATGGCTTTAAGGTAAGGTGTGGGAAGTTCAAGGGGGATATTAGAGGAAGGTTTTTTACTCAGAGAGTGGTTGATGCATGGAATGCACTGCCTGAGTCAGTGGTCGAGGCAGATACACTAGTGAAATTTAAGAGACTATTAGACAGGTATATGGAGGAATTTAAGGTGGGGGGTTATATGGGAGGCAGAGTTTGAGGGTTGGCACAACATTGTGGGCTGAAGAGCCTGTACTGTGCTGTACTATTCTATGTTCTATGTAATATTTTTACTTGGTGGCCTATAGATAACTCCCACAAGTGATATCTTTTAGCCTTTCCTTTTCTTAATCTCTACCCAGATGCACTCAACATTCTGCTCCATAGATCTTATATCGTCTCTCACAATCGCCCTGACATTAGCCTTAATTAAGAGCACCAACCCACCTCCTTTGCCTTCCTAAATATCTTTCCGTATTACCTGATACCCTTGGATATTTAGTTCCCAGTCATCTCCACCTTGCAACCAGGTTTCTCTAATGGCCACTAAATTATATGCCTTGGTACTGATATGTGCCACAAGTTCACTAGACTTGGTTCTAATACTATGGGCATTTAGATGAAGTGCCCTTATACTCATTATCCTTTTAGAATCTAGTGACCTCTGCAATTTTTGCTTTTTACTTTTATGCACTCTACTCCTACTTTTTTCTTCACTAACTCTACCTTTGGTCTCTGCATCGCTTCCCTCTTCTCTTCTGTGTGGGTTCCCATCCCCCTGCCATATTACTGGAGACAATTTTCAAGATCAGAGACAGGCTAATGAGATCAGTCAAGATGCATCCCAAGTGACACAGGATGCAGCTCTTTCAAGATACAACAAACCTGATTATTGACTGTACAAACCTCACTTCTAAGAAAAGTCATATGACTGAGATTTGTGCTATATTTACTATTCAGTTGCTCGTCATGGTTGGCACTAATTTATTACATCTTAATGCACATCAAGTACCAAGCCGTGTATCAGATAAGCACCGAAAAGAATGATTTGTGAAAAAGGTACCCTTTTGTCACCTTGGAAGTCTTACACTAAAGTATTTGGGTATCTGTGACGATGAGAAAGGAAGGTTCTATGTCGGTGCCAGTGTTCCACATTTTCCGACATGGAAATAATCAGAATCAGGTTTATTATCACCAGTATGCGACGTGAAATTTTTTAATTTAGCAGCAGCAATTCAATGCAATACATAATCTAGCAGAGACAGAAAAAATAATAATAAATAAAACAAAACATAATAATAAATAGACAAGTAAATCAATTACATATAATGAATAGATTTTAAAAATATGCAAAAATAGAAATACTGTATATTAAAAAGGTGAGGCAGTGTCCAAATCTTCAATGCCCATTTAGGAATCGGATGGCAGAGGGGAAGCAGCTGTTCCTGAATTGCTGAGTGTGTGCCTTCAGGCTTCTGTATCTCCTACCTGATGGTAACAGTGAGGAAAGGGCATGCCCTGGGTGTTCGAGGTCCTTAATAATGGATGCTGCCTTTCTGAGACACCACTCCCTAAAGATGTTTTGGGTACTTTGTAGGCTAGTGCCCAAGGAGGAGCTGACTAGATTTATAGCCTTCTGCAGCTTCTTTTGGTCCTATGCAGCAGAACCCCCCCTCCACCCCCACCACCCCATACCAGACAGTGATGCAGCCTGTCAGAATGCTCTCCACGGTACATCTATAGAAGTTTTTGAGTGTAAAATCTCAAACCTAATAAAGTATAACTGCTGTCTTGCCTTCTTTATGTCTACATTGATATGTTGGGATCAGGTCCTCAGAGATCTTGACACCCAGGAACTTGAAGCTGCTCACTCTCTGCACTTCTGATCCCTCTATGAAGATTAGTATGTGCTCCTTCGTCTTACCCTTCCTGAAGTCCACAATCAGATCTTTTGTCTTACTGACATTGAGTGCCAGGTTGTTGCTGTGGCGCCATTCCACTAGTTGGCATATCTCACTCCTGTACGCCCTCTCATCACCACCTGAGTTTCTACGAACAATGGTTGTATCGTCAGCAAATTTATAGATGGTATTTGAGCTATGCCTAGCCACACAGCGATGTGTATACAGAGAGTAGAGCAGTGGGCTAAGCACACACCCCTGATGTGCGCTAGTGTTGATTGTCAGCGAGGAGAATATGTTATCACTAATCTGCACAGACTGTGGTCTTCCAGTTAGGAAGTCTTGGATCCAATTGCAGAGGGATGTACAGAGGCCCAAGTTCTGCAACTTCTCAATCAAGATTGTGGGAATGATGGAATTTAACGCTGAACTATCATCGATGAACAGCATCCTGATGTAGGTGTTTGTGTTGTCCAGGTGGTCTAAAGCCATGTGGCGAGCCATTGAGATTACATCTGCCGTTGACCTGTTGTAGCGATAGGCAAACTGCAATGGGTCCAGGTCCTTGCTGAGTCTGGAGTTCAGTTTAATCATGACCAACCTGTCAAAGCATTTCATCACTGTAGTTGTGAGTGCTACTGGTCAATAGTCATTAAGGCAGCTCACATTATCCTTCTTAGGCACTGGTATAATTGTTGCTTTTTTGAAGTAAGTGGGAACTTCAGCCCGTAGCAGTAAGAGCAGTGAAATTAACCAAAGTTTCTGCTCTTCCTTAATCATTTCAGTTGGTCCTATCCTCATCTCATCCTGATTTGGTATTACAAGATTAATGCTAATTGAAAGAATTTTACAATAATCTATTGATGGTGTTCCCTTTCTTTCCCAGCACAATACGTTCCAAGGTGCAGCTATACCCAAGGACATAAAGGAATTGCTTCTGTTTCCACCCTTAACCCCTGGATCTAATAGTTTTGCTAATTCCCACTTCTTTTTATTCCTTTCTATATATCCTGTCTACTTCTATTGCAACTTTCACAGAGCTATGGATTTGCACCCCAAGATCCCTGTGCATATCAATTCTCCAAAGTGTTCCACCACTGACAGTATAATTTCCTCAGATTTAACCTCCCAAAGTGCAACTTCTCACTCTTATCCAGATTAAGTTCCAGCTGATATTTCTCTGCCTACATTTGCAGCTGCTCTGTATCCTGCTCAGTATCCGCAACTCTGCCAATTTTTGTGTCTTTTGCAAACTTATTAATTATCCCACCTACATTTTCATCCAAATCAAACACACAGGCACACACAGCTCTTACACTGATTCTTGTGTAACGTGACTGGTCATAGATCTCCAATCAGAATAATGGTCCTCCACCACTATCCTCTGTGTTCTAAGGCCAAGCCAGTTTTGAATCCAATCTAGTCAATTCACACTGGCAAGATACTGTAATTGTAGAAAGCAAGTGAACATCTTCAGTACATATAAAACAAAACAGACTCAAAGCCAAAATAATGGCAATCAAGTGATGTTCCAACAGATGGGAAAGAATTACAGTGGAATCCACAGTGGAAATTTATATAACATTGAGAGGATTAGTAATGTGAGACATGCATTTTAAGTAGCATATACTACATGCTACAAGTACAAATTGTAGTATCTTTGATTTCATTATTAATGATTAATAATCAAGGTACTGATGTTAAACTTGACAAAACTGCACAATCATAGCAAGAAACCAATATAACTAGAAACTTCAGTAGGTGATTTCAGCAAGAAATATTAAAATTGAGAACATAATCTAGCATTAGGTGAATGGACTCTATTGCCTTCTCTCACTGGAAATTTATTCCTGTCTCTTCATTGTCACTGGGTCTGAATATTGGAACTTCCTATCCTGTAATATTCTGGGGAAGTTAGAAGTGGTTCAAGAACGTCATCACCTTCTTCTCAAAGTTATATGGAGATGAACAAAAACAATGCTGACTTTTCAAGCACTTCAATCACCTTGAAAATTGAATCCAATTAATTTCTCACTTCCAGACAGGTTTCTAGATGCCCAGAAAATCCAGATGTTTTGGGGTTAAACTAATTAAGATGGTAAATTCTGAGGTTTGTTCAAGTGGCCAATCCAGTCCCTGCAAGTAGTTTAGTCTTCTGCTCCCTTCACTCCCATCCCAAACTGTACCAAGAAATTTACTTTCTGGTAAAATCAGGAACTACTGAATTTGAAAGAGGTTGAGGTTGCTTTTGGATTTTTACATATTTTCACCTCATCAAACCCAAATCTGCCTACTTTGGAGGAGGGGTCAACATGACCAAGCAACAAAGTGCCACATGATGCTGCAAATGAATTTATGAAATGGTAACATGTTAAAGATTTTCATGTCCCTGGTGTTAATGACACTCATGGTGATCACCCTTGAAGAGAAGTGAACCTTTTGATTCTGAGCCTCTTACTCTTCAACTCAAGAACCTGCATTTTTTTCAGAAGCAACATACAGATTGCAAAAAAAAAGGTTTTTTTTTGATGACTACAAGAAAACAGAAGTAGTTTTACTTTTCTATTTCCCTTATGAAACTAAATCAGATGACTCTGGTGGAAGGTTGTGTAAGTAGAGAAATAAATAAACCATTTCAAAGCCTCTGTAGTGATCAATAATACTCTAGTTCAACTCATTTGGACATGTCAGGTTTAGAAAGGAAACACATTTTTAATAATAGGTGATTAACTAAATGGCACAACATTTCCTGCTGACAAACAATAAACTATTTTAGTTTATCTAATCTGGTTCAATTTTATTCTGATTATTTTAACTATAGAGGTTTCAATTTTGAAGATAATATTATTAAATAAATGTTATTCTGTCTTCCATTGTCCTAATTACATTGTATAATTTATGCTGGATATATGAATGACACATGGCAAAGCATAACCTTTTGCAACACTGAGAAAAACATTTATAGATGCAGGCTATTAAAATTGAAATGTTGGTGTTAACTATTTGTGGTCAGTTACAAATGAAAATTGAAGATTGATTATTGGTGATCTGTGCATACATACATTATACTGTATGTATATATGAAACTCTTCACTTAACTCCAATAAAATCCATGTGGTACAGTTCCCTGAGATACTGCTGAATGATATGCCAAGTAGTATAGAAATTACTGATTCATTCAATGAATGTTCCCAGAAGTGTTGAAAACATTTCATTTAATGCTTCTTACATAAGTACAGATCGTGTTCAACAAGCGATCGGAATGTTAGAGTAGCTAGTAGCGTGAGGATATTACAGTTCAGATTACAGTTTGGAGTTCCATTCCAAGAATAGATGTAGTGCAGAATCTCCTTACAGATTTGGCATGACATCGAAAACTTTGACAAACTTCTATAGATGTGTAGTGGAGAGAATATTGCCTGTCTGCATCACCACCTGGTATGGAAACAGCGCTGCCTTTGAACAGAAAATCCTCCAAAAAGTAATGGATTTGGCCCAGTACATTATGGATAAAGCCTTCACAACCATTGAGCACATCTACATGAAACACTGTTGTAGGAAAGCAGCATTCATGATCAGGGATCCCCCCCACCCAGGACATGCTCTCTTCTCATGCTGTCCACTGGTTGAAGGTAAAAGGACCTCAGGACTCACAGCACCAGCTTCAAGAACAGTTATTGCCCCTCAACCATCAGGCTCTTGAACTAAAGGGGGTCAATTCATTCAACTTCACTTGCCCCATTATTGAAATGTTCCCACAACCAATGAACTCTCTTTCAAGGACTCTTCATCTCATATTCTCATTATTTATTTATATTTGCATTTGTACTGTTTGTTGTCTTTCTGGTTGATCTTTCACTGATCCTGTTATATTATTCTATAGATTTGTTGAGTATACCCACAAGAAATTGAATCTCAGGGTTGCATATGGTGATATATATGTACTTTTATAATATAATTTACCTTGAACATTGAACTTTTGTCCCCAGCCTGTCACTTTACAATAGCCATGAATGGGGTTTCAGATCTTGTGCCATGAGAAATCCTGTGCGGGATCTGAGTGGTGGTTTCAGAGTATGAATGATGGGGAAGATTCGACAAAATAGAGTTCACCAATTGACTTCAGAGAAAAAGCGCACACTGACAAATTTGGTATTCTGAATTTGTCAGTAAGTCCCAGGCCTCCATACTTGGTTTGGATGTGCCAAAGGCCCCTACTTGCTCCTATTTTAACAGCGACTACAAAGCACAATTTTTGGTTTTACATCACCTATTTTATTGAGGTTTTATATACATATGAGTCAAGGGTATTCAGTGAAGTCTACTTTTAATTCAAGCATTAAAATGTTAGAAAATCACATGCATTTATTATTCATAGCTGATAAAAACACCATCTGTGCAAGAACATTAATTTACCATTTTTGATCTGTTTAATTATCTATAAAAGTTTTTAGTTCATCACACTTCAAAATGCATAAATAACTTGAAGGGACAAAGTCAGTCATTTCTTTTTTTGTTCTAACTCAGAGCTGTAAATTCTGAAAGTCGTCTCTTTTGCCTTTATTTGCAAAAGATCATTTTGATATTGGAGTTGGTTTATTATTGTCACATGTACAAAGATACAGTAAAAAGCTTGTCTTACATATCATTTATACAGATCAAATCACTACATGGTGCATTGTGGGAGAATAAGGTAAAAGATGCAGGGAAAGTGCAGTGCAACTAAATAATAATGAGGTCGATTGTGTGACCAAGTGTTGATCTTACTGTACCAGGGAACCACATCATACTCTTAAAAAAAAGCCATACTTACGCCATGTGGTATGTGACTTCCGCCCAATGGGAAGAGGGAATGTCCAGAATGGGTGGGGTCTTGGATTGTGCTGGTTGCTTTCCTGAGGCAGCAAGTGGAGGAGGATGGATGGGCTAATGTCACATTTCATCCCCAGCAGCTGCATAACAGAGGACTCTCTGATCTACGGGCTGTTCCCGGGGACGCACACGGAGACCAACATCCAGTGCTGCTGGCAGATCATCAACTCGGTGAAAGATGCTTTTTGGTCGGCCCGAAACTTGATGATCTACCAGCACATGGAGATGTCCGTGGGAGAATGCTGCTGACTGGCACATTCTCGGCTGCAGGAGTACGTGCTGAGGGACGCACTGAAACTTGGTGCGGCCACTGCAAGGGCCCGGTGGGGAAGGACCACGGTTTAGATTTCTTCTCCCGCAGGAGTGGGAGGGGTCGGGTGGCAGGGAGTATTCCCCACAACAATGGTGTAGGAAGGTGAACCAATGGAGTGCCACATGGGTGGCCAAAAGTATGGATATGTACAGACCATAATGGAAACGTATGTAAAGGAAGGAAAGTTATTGAATGGTTTATTGTATATAGTTTTATTTTTCAATAAAGTATATTTTGAAATTTTTAAAAAAGTATAGACACTCGTCGATAGAGGGGAGGCTGGTTCTGTGATGTGCTGAGCTGTGTCCACAATTCTGCAGTTTTTTTTTGTAGCCAAATGCACAGTAGTTGCCATATCAATGACTGTTGTGCATTCAGACAGAAGGCTTTCTTTCCGTGGTGCATTAATAAATATTGGTAAAGGTCAACAGAGACAAGTCAATTGTTTTTTTTAACTGTCTGAGGAAGTAGAGGTGTAGGTGAGTTTTCTTGGTCATGCCTTCAACAGGACAGCTTATTGCTGATGTTCACTCCAAGGAATTTGAAGCAATCAACCTTCTCAACCTCACACCATTGTACACAGGAGCATGTGCACCACCCCCTTCCTGAAGTTATTGTCATGCTACTAAGTCACTAAATCTCTATCTCCTTCCTGTACTTTGACTCACTGTCATTTGAGATTTGGTCCATTATGGTGGTATCATCTGCAAATTTGTAAATGGTGCTAGAGCAGATTCTGACCATGCAATCATGAGTGTATAGGGCGTAGAGCAGGGGGCTGAGGAACACTCACAACATGCTGGAGGAACTCAGCAGGTCAGGCAGAATCCGTGGAAACGATCAGTCGATCAGTCAACGTTTCGGGCCGGAACCCTTCATGAGTCCGACCTGCTGAGTTCTTCCAGTGTGTTGTGCGTGTTGCTTTGACCCCAGCATCTGCAGAGTATTTTGTGTCTACAAGGGGGCTGAGGAGGCAACCTTGTGGAGCACCAGAGTTCAGAATAATTGTGGTGAAGGTGTTGCTGCCTTTACTTATTGAGCATAGTTTGTTCTTTAGTAAGTCAAGGATCCAGGTGACTCTCAAGCTATTCTAAATATATGTTCATCTTAACAACAGAATAATGTATCATTGTGCACTGTGAGAAACTGCCTATTTTTACTTGATATAAAAGGACATAGGAGGCAGTGATCATAACATGATTGAGTTCACTGTGAAATTTGAGAATGAGAAGCCGAAATCCGATGTGTCGGTATTTCAGTGGAGTAAAGGAAACTACAGTGGCACGAGAGAGGAACTGGCCAAAGTTGACTGGAAAGGGACACTAGCGGGAAGGACGGCAGAGCAGCAGTGGCTGGAGTTTATGCAAAACAGGTATATTCCAAAAAAGAAGATATTTTCTAATGGGAAAAGGATGCAACCGTGGCTCACAAGAGAAGTCAAAGCCAAAGTTAAAGCAAAGGAGAGGGCATACAAAGAAGCAAAAATTAGTGGGAAGACAGAGGACTGGGAAGTTTTTAAAAGCTTGCAAAAGGAAACTAAGAAGATCATTAAGAGAGAAAAGATGAACTATGAAAGGAAGCTAGCAAATAATATCAAAGAGGATACTAAAAGCTTTTTCAAGTATATAAAGAGTAAATGACAGGTGAGAATAGATATAGGATCGATAGAAAATGATGCTGGAGAAGTTGTAATGGGCGATAAGGAGATGGTGGAGGAACTGAACGAGTATTTTGCATCAGTCTTCACTGAGGAAGACATCAGCAGTATACCGGACACTCAAGGGTGTCAGGGAAGAGAAGTGTGCACAGTCACAATTACGACACAGAAAGTACTCAGGAAGCTGAATAGTCTAAGGGTAGATAAATCTCCCGGACCAGATGGAATGCACCCTCGTGTTCTGAAGGAAGTAGTTGTGGAGACTGAGGAGGCATTAGCAATGATCTTTCAAAAGTCAATAGATTCTAGCATGGTTCCAGAGGACTGGAAGATTGCAAATGTCATTCCGCTATTTAAGAAGAGGGCAAGGAAGCAAAAAGGAAATTATAGACCTGTTAGTTTGACATCAGTGATTGGAAAGTTGTTGGAGTCGATTGTCAAGGATGAGATTACAGAGTACCTGGAGGCATATGACAAGATAGGCAGAACTCAGCACGGTTTCCTTAAAGGAAAGTCCTGCCTGACAAACCCATTGCAATTCTTTTGAGGAAATTACAAGTAGGCTCGACAAGGGAGATGCTGTGGATATTGTGTATTTGGATTTTCAGAAGGCCTTTGACAAGGTGCCACACGTGAGGCTGCTAAACAAGGTAAGAGCCCATGGAATTACGGGAAAGTTACATACGTGGATAGAGTGTTGGCTGATTGGCAGGAAACAGAGAGTGGGAATAAAGGGATCCCATTCTGGTTGGCTGCCGGTTACCAGTGGTGTTCCACAGGGGTCTGTGTTGAGGCTGCTTCTTTTTACTTTGTACATCAACGATATGGATTATGGAATAGATGGCTTTGTGGCTAAATTGCTGATGATACAAAGACAGGTGGAGGGGCCGGTAGTGCTGAGGAAACAGAGAGTCTGCAGAGGGACTTGGATAGATTGGAAGAATGGGCAAAGAAGTTGCAAATGAAATACAATGTTGGAAGTTGTATGGTTATGCACTTTGGTAGAAGAAATAAACGGGCAGAGTATTATTTAAATGGGGAGAGAATTCAAATTTCTGAGATGCAACGGGACTTGGGAGTCCTTGTGCAGGATACCCTTAAGGTTAACCTCCAGGTTGAGTCGGTGGTGAAGAAGGCGAATGCAATGTTGGCATTCATTTCTAGGGGAATAGAGTATAGGAGAAGGGATGTGATGTTGAGGCTTTATAAGGCGCTGATAAGATCTCACTTGGAGTACTGTGGGCAGTTTTGGGCTCCTTATTTAAGAAAGGATGTGCTGACGTTGGAGAGGGTTCAGAGAAGATTCACTGGAATGATTCCGGGAATGAGTGGGTTAACATATGAGGAATGTTTGACCGCTCTTGGATTGTACTCCATGGAGTTTAGAAGAATGGGGGGGGGGACCTCATAGAAACATTTCGAATGTTGAAAGGCATGGACAGAGTGGATGTGGCAAAGTTGTTTCCCATTTGGGCGAGTCTAGTACAAGAGGGCATGACTTAAGGGTTGAAGGGCGCCCATTCAGAACAGAGTTGCCAAAAATTTTTTTCAGCTGGAGGGTGGTGAATCTGTGGAATTTGTTGCCACGGGCGGCAGTGGAGGTCAAGTCATTGGGTGTATTTAAGGCAGAGATTGATAGGTATCTAAGTAGCTAGGGCATCAAAGGTCATGGTGAGAAGACAGGGGAGTGGGACTAAGTGGGAGATTGAATCAGCTAATGATAGAATGGCTGACTTCTGCTCCTGTGTCCTATGGTTTTATGATCTTATGGACAATGTAAAATTTTCAAGCCTTTCCATATTATATCCTAATGGTAATCTGAGAACGTTATTTTCAGATTATTTTGAAGCACGCATTTTGCATTATATGGCTATAGTTTTCTAGGAAAACACCATGTATTTATAATTCAGTTTAACATTCCTTGTGGATTTCCTTTCAGTTTGAGATGAAGGACATGCAAATGTATGCTTGCTTTTCAGACAGGGTGCTAATGGAAATATGTTAATGATATTTACATAATGCAATGGTTGGCATTTGCATGAAGAAACATTGTGGAAGTGGAACAATCAAGATAAACTTGCGAAATGATTTGCAAGCATTTGCATGCAATAAGACATCACATTTTGAAAAAGGTCCAAGGTTTGATGGAGCGGTCACAATTAGATAGCATTTAAAATGGTTCAAACAAATAGGTACATTTCTAGAGGCAGGCAGTTACACATTAGGAAAGAGTAATGAATATCATGGAAAACCTTAGAATTCAATCAAAACAGCCTTGCAGAGGATGTTGAGATTTTTTTTCACAGAGAGAGCTACCTGGCCAGAAAAGTAATAGATGTGAATAATATTGAAGCATTTGTAATAACTTTTCATTTTTTGAGATATCACATTGTTACAGGAAAGACTAGACATGCTCAGCATTTAAAAATTATTATTTGATTTAAATGATTAAATATAATTAGTTTCTTCAAGCCATGAAAGACATCAGTGTTGACACACACTAATGGGAATAGATGCTCTAAAAATAGGCATTGTGGCATTGTTTATGAGTATGGAGTACTTTATGCTTGACTTCTCTCTCTACTATCAAAAGCTCTGTTTCTGTCACCAAATCTGCACATAATCTTTTGTGAAGAGGGAGAGTGATGTTCTGATAGTGGTTGCAAAACAAGGTGCCTGCTTGTGTCCCTTTAACTATGCTGCATTTAATTTACAAATGTTATGATCAGGTAGCATGAGTAGGTGTGATGATTTTATATTATATTAGTGAAAGGGATACTCCAAACTTACAATTTAATGATTTTTTTAAAAAAGTTTGGGCCAAATAAAAGGACTAGGCAGAAGTAACCTGACATTCAAAAGGGCTGCAGGAAAATTCTCACAGGAGGGAGAAAGCTGGCACTGAAAGACCCATGGCTAGAAATTAACCCTGATGCCAGCAATAGAAGATTTGCGGATTCCGTCTTGAATGTTGTTTAAACCCTGAGCGAGACTGAAGTGCAGAGCCTGATAATGCAGGGCTCCTGTGTGTTCCAAAGGTGAGGCCTTAAGATTCCCTTCCACTAGATGTTGTATCCACTGATTTGTTCAGTACACATTATTCCTAATCAACTTCCCTTGCAGGACCTCCCATCTCTTCTTGTTCCTTCACAATCCCATCCATCCATCCACTACCAACATTCAACCTCATCTGTATGTGGTGTAATGCCTCTCCATCACAGTGACCCCCAACAAATATTATTGACCCAACTCTTCAGCACATGCTAGTACTTTTACCTCCCTATTTTCAGAAGAGAATTAACAAAATGAGGGGAATTACTGAAGGTGGACATCTGGCAGTATCACAACCAGCAGCTACAGAGAAGAAGGTAGATCAGTCTCAAAGTGTTTGGCTCTCAGCAACCTGTTGGCAGATTTAAATATCATGCAGCTACATGGAGTGCATAGTTACTCATTTTCCTGTAATATCAACAGCAAATAGGACATGATTGCATGCATTTCAATCATAATTAATCAGGCATTTCTAAATATGGCCTTTAATTTTACACAGGTCCTGCAAGAGACAGACACAGATATGAGGGCAACTTCTCAAAGAAACTCATTCTGTCTGAGGGCATATCATCACAAGATTATATTGATCACAAGTGAGAACAGTTGTGAGTAACAGTGGTGGAGGATCAAGATGCAGGATGGTCCAAGATCTACATGTAGATATTGTATTAGTGAACAGGATACTTTTGGACCAGTCTTTCCAACCATGGTGTGTATTCTTGAATTGAGATTACAAGAGACTGATTCAAGCAGGCTATTGCAAATATATGTAATTAAGAATTCATCCATAGAAAAAGCGGCCACTAGAACTCACCCTATATTCCATTTAAGTAGCCTCCAACCTAATGGCATGAATATTGATTTCTCCTTCCAGTAAACAAATTTCTTCCTCTATTCTCCATTCTGACCTTTTACCTCTTTCTACCTGCCTATTATTTCTCCCAGGTCCCCCAACCCCCATTCCCATTCTCCCATATCCACTCTCCTCTCCTATCACATTCCTTCCTCTCCAGTCCTTTATCTTTCTTACCCACCTGGTTTCACCTGTCATCTTCTAGCTATCCTCCTTCCCCTCCTCCCCACCGTTTTAGTCTGCCATCTTCCCTCTTCCTTCTCAGTCTTGAAGAAAGGTATTGGCCTGAAATGTCAACTCTCTATTCAGTTCCATAGGTGCTGTCTGATCTGCAGAGATCCTCCAGCATTTTGTGTGTGTTGCTTTGGATTTCCAGCATCTGCAGACTTTCTCATGTTTAGAAGTAGGGTGTTGCCTTGAGGATAAGGCAGATAATCTGCGAATGAAAACTGTTGTTAACTGTTTACTTTATATGTGTTGTGAAAAATCGCTTATATATATTACCATATGTCATAAGAAAATGAGATAATGTAGCTGTGTGCCACACACAGCGCTAGAATAACAACACGTAGTCGGTGAGTTGGAGTTGCGATAAAAAGAGATTTATTCAAACTTCACAGCCTCCTTTAAAGCCATCCCCGGGCGGGACTGCTGTGTGGAATGCATATTCACAGACTCTTTCCGCTGGCGCAGCATTTTCCCCTCTGCCTGCGCGCGCTGTTTCGTGAGCCAGTTCGAGTGCGCTGGAAAGTGGGTCGCCACATAACCCCCCCACCCCCCAGAACCGGCGATACATCCCCCAATGTCCACAGTCTGGATCGGCCTCTGTTTCGGGGATCGGCCTCTGTTTCGGGGGTCTGCCCCTGCGCCGTGGTGCCTGAGCCCGGACCGGCTGCGCCAAGTCCACATGGGCTGGTTTGAGTCGGTCCACCGTGAAAACCTCCTCTCTCCCGCCAATGTCCAGCACGAACGTGGACCCGTTGTTCCTGATCACCTTAAATGGCCCCTCACAGGGCCACTGTAGCGGTGCCCGGTGTCCACCCCGTCGCACATAAAGAAACTTACAGTTCTGCAGGTCTTTGGGTACGCAGGTCGGGCTCTGTCCGTGCTGTGAAGTGGATATGGGGGCCCGGTTACCAAGCCCCTCCCGTAGTCTGTCCAGGACTGCTGTAGGTTCTTCCTCTTGCCCCCTTGAGGCTGGTATGAACTCTCCTGGATACTACCAGGGGTGCGCCGTACACCAACTCGGCCGACGAGGTGTGCAGATCCTCCTTGGGCGCCATGTGGATTCCGAGCAGGACCCAGGGAAGTTCGTCCACCCAGTGAGGCCCTTCCAGGCGGGCCATGAGAGCCAACTTCAGGTGACGGTGGAAACGCTCCACTAGTCCGTTCGACTGTGGGTGGTAGGCAGTTGTGTGGTGTAGCTGCGATCCTAAAAGGCTGGCCATAGCTGACCACAGGCTGGAGGTGAACTGGGCGCCCCTGTCGGAGGTAATGTGGGCTGGTACCCCGAAGCGGGCTACCCAGGTTGTGATTAGTGCTCAGGTGCAGGATTCGGAGGTGGTGTCGGTGAGCGGGACCGCCTCTGGCAATCTGGTGAACCGGTCTATCATAGTTAGGAGGTACTGCGTTCCTCGTGACACTGGCAGGGGCCCCATGATATCCACATGAATGTGGTCGAACCTCCGGCGGGTGGGTTCGAACCGCTGCGGCGGAGCCTTGGTGTGCCGCTGCACCTTGGCTGTTTGGCACTGCCTGCACGTTTTGGCCCATTCACTGACCTGTTTACGAAGTCCATGCCACACGAACCTGTTGGAGACCAGCCGGACGGTTGTCCTGATGGAGGGGTGCGCTAAGTTGTGAATGGATTCGAAAACCCGCCGGAGCCAGGCTGCTGGGATGACAGGGCGGGGTTGGCTGGGAGCTATGTCACATGGTAGGGTCCTCTCACCTGGGCCTACGGGGAAGTCTTGGAGCTGCAAACCGGAGACTGCAGTTCTATAACTAGGGACCTGATCGTCTGCCTGCTGTGCCTCTGCCAGCGCTGCATAGTCCACCCCCTGGGACAGGGCCTGTATGGTTGGTCTGGATAGTGCATCCGCCACAACGTTGTCCTTTCCCAAGACACGCCGGATGTCCGTCGTGTACTCGGAGATGTAGGACAGATGTCGCTGCTGGCGGGACAACCAGGGGTTGGACACCTGCGTGAATGCAAAGGTAAGCGGTTTGTGGTCCATGAATGCGGTGAACGGCCTACCTTCTAAGAAGTATCTGAAATGCCGGATTGCGAGGTATAGTGCCAATAGCTCCCGGTCGAAAGCACTGTATTTGAGTTTGGGTGGTCATAGGTGTTTGCTGAAGAACGCTGTTTTGATGATGAGTGCTGTTTTGGGGATGTCGTCCGGATGTACCAGGATTTGATGGTATCCCCGGACGAGATCTACCTTGGAAAAGATCCTTGCACCGTGTAGGTTTGCTGCAAAGTCTTGAATGTGCGGCACAGGGTAGCGGTCTGGCGTTGTAGCCTCGTTCAGTCTGCGGTAGTCACCGCATGGTCTCCAGCCCCCCGTTGCCTTGGGCACCATGTGCAGGGGGGAGGCCCATGGGCTGTCGGACTGTCGTATGATCCTCAATTCCTCCATCTTCTTGAACTCCTCCTTCACCAGTCAGAGCTTGTCCGGGACAAGGCTTCGAGCACGGACGTGGAGGGGTGGTCCCTGGGTCAGGATGTGGTGCTGTACTCTGTGTCTGGGCATGGCTGCCGTGAACTGCGGTGTCAGAACTGATGGGAAATTCGCCAGGACCCTGGTGAATTCGTTGCCGGACAGCGCGATGGAGTCCAGGTGGGGGGCTGGCAACTTGGCTTCACTCAGGGTGAACGTTTGAAAAGTCTTGGCGTGGACTAGACGCTTCCCTTGCAGGTCGACCAGCAGGCTGTGGGCTCGCAGAGAATCCGTCCCCAGGAGTGGTTGGGCCACGGCGGCCAGTGTGAAGTCCCACGTGAACCGGCTGGAGGTGAACTGTAGCCTCACCGTGCCGGTGCCGTTGCTCCATATTGTGCTGCCATTTGCGGCCCTCAGGGTGGGTCCCGGTTCTCTGTTGCGGGTGTCGTAACTCGCTGGAGGTAAAACGCTGATCTCCGCTCCGGTGTCGACCAAAAAGCAGCGTCCCAACTGCTTGTCCCAGACATACAGGAGGCTGTCCTGATGGCCAGCTGCCATAGCCATCAGCGGCAGCTGGCCTTGGCGTTTCCCAGGAATTTGCAGGGTGGTCTACAGCGGTGGGCCTCTGTGCCCCACCGCTGGTGGTAGAAGCACCATTGTTCATTGGGCTCCTCACTCCCGTCACTGGGTTTTGTAGGCTCTGCTGCCGGGCCTGGTCTGGTCTGCCATTGGGCACGCGGCTTGGTGATTTGTGCGACGGACGCCCCTCTCTCCTTCTTGGCATTCCACAGCGCATCTACCTGGGCTGTCACCTTCCGAGGGTTGCTGAAATCTGCGTCGGACAGCAGCAGGCATATGTCCTCGGGCAGTTGCTCTAGGAACACCCACTCAAACGAGGCAGGGTTTGTGTCCTTCTGCCAGGGCCAGCATTTCGTTCATTAATGCCGACGGTGACCTGTCTCCCAAACCATCCAGTTGCAGTAAGCGGGCAGCTCGCTCGCACTGTGAGAGTCCAAAAGTCCTTATGAGCAGGGCTTTGAATGCTGTGCATTTGCTGTCCTCCGGGGGCGAATGTATAAACTCCTCAACTTGTGCAGCTGTCTCCTGGTCGAGGGAGCTCACCACGTAGTAGTAACGAGTGGACTCCGAGGTTATCTGCCGAATGTGGAATTGGGCTTCTGCTTGTTCGAACCATAATTGGAGTCGCAGCGTCCAGAAGCTTGGCAGTTTTAATGAAACTGCATGAACAGATGTGGCGTCGGTCATCTCTGGTCCAAATATCGTTTGGGCAGTCGGGGCCACCAATTGTAGCGGTGTGCTACATACAGCGCTAGAATAACAACACGTAGTCGGTGAGTTGGAGTTGCGATAAAAAGAGATTTATTCAAACTTCGCGGCCTCCTTTAAAGCCTTCCCGTTCCCGCCGTCCCTGGGCAGGACTGTTGTGGGGAATGCATATTCGCAGACCCTTTCCACGCGTGGGAATTTCCCCCTGCTGGTGAAGATGGCCTGGCGCCCTTTTTGGGGCCGGCCTCTCTGCCGGCGCGCGCTGTTTCGTGAGCCGGTTCAAATGTGCTGGAAAGTGGGTTGCCACAATAACATCAAATAAGCCAATATTATTTAAATTATTTTCCTAGTTGTAAAACAATACAATATAAACAATCCTTTCTATTAAGTTAATTTAGCTACTTGATACGAAGAGCATGACAATTTTTCATCAGGAGAGTTGTTTTAGTATGATTTCCTAATCCTCAGCATCAGTAACTGTTTCAATCACATTTTTAACTTAGTGTCTCATAGCGATTAACGAGCCTGGCACTGACTAAGACTGCTAATTAAATTGTCAAGGTGGAGAAAAGAAACTATGTAGAGCAATGAATTTAAATATTTTGCTTTAACTAACTTGGTGCATTTCTGGGTTTGAACTAATGACAAGGGACCGATTAAAAAATCAGCATTATTTTCATAATTATGAAATTAATTCTCATGATGGTGGCATCCTGAATTAGGGATGGAGAGTTAGGATAAGGGCCTAAAGTACAAGATTGAGATTTTTTTCTTCAGATGCCTCTAAATCTTCAAAATTCTTTCTTAGAAGGCTAAGGATATTGAGGCATTAAGCATACTCAAGGCTGATGTTGAGTTTTAGGGGAAAATTACAAGTGTTGGTTAGGAACATGAATTTAGGCCTATAGTGAAACTATGGTATTATTTAATGGTGCAGCTGGTTCAAGGGGCTATTAGACCACTCCTATATATTTGGACAGCAAGTATGTATACACCAGGATGCTCTTTATTGATTATAGCTCAGCATTTAACACCATCATCCCCTCAAAACTGACCAGTAAACTACAAGACCTGAGCTTCAATAGCCCCTTGTGCAATTGGTTCCTGGATTTCTTCACTTTTAGGCCCCAGTCAGTTCAGATTGGCCAAAACATCTCCTCCGCAATCATCATCAGCACAGGAGAACCACAGGGATGTTTACTTAACCCCATGCGCTACTCACTTTACACCTATGATTGTGTGGCTAAGTACAGTTCCAATGTCACTGTTGTGGGCCGTATCAAAGGGGGTGGTGAATCAGCATACACAAGGCAGTTGAAAACTTGGTTGAGTGGTGTAATAACAACAACCTCTCACTCAATGTCAATAAAACTTCAGGAGAGCAAAACCAAAGGTCCATTAGCCAGTACTCATTGAAGGATCAGAGGTGGAGAGGGTCAGTAACTCTAAATTCCTGGGAGTCACCATCTCAGAGGACCTGTCCTGGACCCATCATATACATTTCATTGCAAAGAAAACACAACAGTGCCTCTACTTCCTCAATAGTGTGCGGAATTTCGGCACGTTATCGAAAACCTTGGCAAACTTCCGTAGATGTGTGCTGGAAAGTGTGCCGACTGGCTGCATTAGAGCCTGGTATGGAAACATCAATGCCTTTGAGCAGAAGCTCCTACAAAAGATAATGGATTTGGCCTAGTACATTATGGGTAAAACCCTCCCAACCATTGAGCACATCTACATGAAATGCTGTCATAGGAAAGCAGCATCCAGCATCAGAGATACTCACCACTCAGGCCACACTCTTTCCTTGCTGCTGCCATCAGGTAGAAGGTACAGGTGCCTCAGTTGCACATCACCTGTTTCAACAATAGTTACTACCCCTCAACCATCAGGTTCTTGAACAAAAGGGGATAGCTGCACTCATTTAAGGACTCTGTTATATTGTTATTTCATTCTTGTTATTTATTGATACTGATGTTGCAGTTGGTTTACAGTTTACAGCTACTATGCTATAGATTTGCTAAGTATGCCCGCAGAGAAAGAATTTCAGGGTTGTATGTGGTGATATGTATGTACACTGACAATAAATTTTACTTTGAACTTTTGATATTATTATAACCTCATATCTTCTTTTTCTCATATCTTGAAATATTTATGCAATAACATATGGAATAAGACAATAGGTTTTCTCATTCCAATGCCATTTGGGGTTTATGGATTTCACATTATCATTTGCAGACACTAGTAATAATAACAAAATAATGTTGGTTCTTGTTTAACTTATTAACTGAGCTGCAAAGAAACTGAATTCAGGAGTGTCATAGTTATAAGGTCATAGAAAAGTACAGGACAGAAACAGGCCATTTGGTCCATTTAGTCTGTGCTGAAGTATTGAAACTGCCTACTCCCATTGACCTGCACCGACATCATAGCCCTCAATATTCTTACCATCCATGTACTTATCCAAACTTCCCTTAAACACTGAAATCAAGCTCGCATGCACCACTTGTGTTGGCAGCTCATTCCACACTCGCACAACTTTCTGAGTAGCTTCCCCTCATTTTCCCCTTAAATTTTTCACTTTTCACACTTAACACATGACCTCTAGTTGTAGTCCCACCCAAGCTCAGTGGAAAGGCCTGCTTGCATTTACACTATCTATACCCCTCATAATTTTGTATACCTCTGTCAAATCTCCCCTCAATCTTTGACATTCCAAGGAAAAAAGTCAGATTCTAAACACCCCAGAAGATAAAGATGGCTGTATCAAATGGTAAACAGCTAAAACCCTGGGACAGGACTTGATTCCATCCAGTTCTCACTTTAATGGAAGAGAAAAAAGGTGGATGCAGTCTTCTTGCAAGAAACAAGGCAGTAAAGCAAGTTTTATAATGTGGACTTCAGCCTTTAGTTTATCAATAATTTTGCTTGTGAGCCCAGAAGATCAGGATGTATCTTCCAAGTCCCAGTAATATCTGTTTATTTGATTAGGTGTCATGGCAGCATAGTGGTTAGTGCAATGCTATTATAGCTTGGTGTGTCAGAGTTCAATTTTGGAGTCCTCTGTAAGCAGGTGTGTACATTTCTTCCTGTGTGCATGTGGGTTTCTCCCGGATGCTCAGCTTTCCTCTCAGTCCAAATACATACTAGATAGTACGTAAATTGGTCATTGTAAAATTGTCGTGTGATTTATGAGGCCCTCCATTTGTTGGGATCAGCTAAGAATGTTGTATGCCAGCTAACTACGTGATATGCAAGCCAGGGCAGTTTGATACAGGGAGCAAGCTGTTGCCTATGTAGAAGGTTTCCTTTTGCAATGCAGCTGATGAATCCAAATGAACAGCAAAGACCGATACAGATCGGTATCAGCAGTATCGCAGGAGTTGTCAGTCAGTGTTGAGCTCAATGTAGGACTGTCTTAGGGACTCCAGCTCCAAATTTCTCCTCGGGGTTTACACCCGAAGCCTGCCCAATTAGTGGGTAAGGTACAGGGGAGCAGAGGTATCATCCCATGATTAGTTAAGGGTTAAATCAGTGGGTTGCTGGGTGGTACAGATCAAAGGGCCAGAAGGGCCTGTTCCGTGCTGTCCCTCTAAATAATAGACACGGCTGTGTGCTTACTCCCCGCTCTACTCACTTCATACTTATGAATATGATGCTAAACACAGCTCCAATGCCATATACAAGTTTGAAGATAACACCACTGTTGTTGGCTGAATGAAAGCTGGTGGGGACGAATCAGCATATGGGTGGGAGACTGAAAATCTGACTAAGTCATCCTCTCACTCAATGTCAACAAGACCAAGGAGCTGATCATTGACTTCAGGAGGAGAAAAATGGAGGTGGATGAGCCACATCTCATCAGAGGATCGAAAGTGGAGAGGGTCAGCAACTTTAAATTCCTCAGTGCATCATTTCAGAGGATCTGTCCAGGGTCCAGTATACACGTAAGCGCAATTATGAAAAAAAAACACACTTGTGCCACTACATTCTTAGAAGTTTGAGAAGATCTGGTATGTCATTTATAACTTTGACAAACTTCTATAGATGTCTGGTGGAGAGCATTTTGACTCGTTGCATCACGGCCTGGTATGGAAACAACAATACCCTTGAACAGAAGATCATACAAAAAGTAGTGAGTATGTCACAGTCCATCATGGGTAAATGCCTCCCCACCATTGAGCATATCGACAGAGCGCTGTTGCAGGAAAGCATCTACACCAAGGACTCTCCACAATTCTGGCCATGCACTCTTCTCACTGCTGCCATCAAGGAGGTTGTACAGGAGCTTCAAGACCCACACCACTAAGTTCAGGAACAGTTATCACCCCTCAACCGTCAGGCACTTGAACCAGTGTGGATAACTTCACTCAATTTCACCTGCCTCACAACTTGTGGACTCACTTATCTTCTCAATATTCTTTGCTTATTTAATTATTATTATTTCATGTTTTTTTCTTTTATATTTGCAGATTGTTGTCTTTTGCACCCTAGTTGTTTGTCTATCCTGTTGAGTGTGGTCTTCCATTGATTTTATTATGTTTCTTGGATTTTCTGAGTATGCCTGTGATAAAATGAATCTCAGAATTGTAAATGGTGACATACAGTGTTTATAAAAAGTATTTCTCCCACCCCAGAAGTTTCCTAGTTTTTTTGTCATACAACATTGAATCAGAGTGGATTTAATTTGGCTTTTTTTGACACTGATCAACAGAAAAAGGCTGCACTGTGTCTAAATGAAAACAGATCCCTACGAAGTGATCTAAATTAATAACAAATATAAAACACTAAATAATTGATTGTAAAAGTATTCACCTCCTTCAAGTCAGTATTTAGTAGATGCAACTTTGGCAGCAATTGCAGCTTTGAGTCCATGTGGATAGGTCTCTATCAGCTTTGCACACCTGGACACTGCCATTTTTCCCCATTCTTCCTTACAAAACTGCTCGAACACTGTCAGATTGCATGGGCATCATGAGTGAACAGCCCTATTCAAGTACAGCCACAAATTCTCAATTGGATTGAGGTCTGGACTCTGACTTGGCCACTTCAGGGCATTAACTTTGTTGGTCTTAAGCCATTCCTGTGTCCCGTTGGCTTTATGCTTGGGGTCATTGTCTTGCTGGAAAGACTGCATCAGATTTTCCTCCAGGATTTCCCTGTATTTTGCTGCATTCATTTTACCTTCTACCTTCACAAGCATCCCAGAGCCTGCTGTGGTGAAGCATCCCCACAGCATGATGCAACCACCACCATGCTTCACGGTAGGGATGGCGTCTTTTTGATGATGTGTAGTATTTGGTTTACATCAAACGCAGCGTTTTGTCTGATGGCCATAAAAGCTCAATCTTGGTTTCATCAAACCATAGAACATTCTTCCAGCTGACTTCAAAGTCTCCCACATGCCTTCTGGTAAACTCTAGTCAAGATTTCATGTGTTTATTTCAACAGTAGTGTTCTCTTTAGCACTCTCCCATAAAGCTGTGACTGGTAAAGCACCCAAGCAACAGTTGTTGTATGTACAGTCTCGCCCATCTCAGCCACTGAAGCATGTAACTCCTCCAGAGTTGTCATAGGTCTCTTGGTGGCCTCCCTCACTAGTCCACTTGTACAGTCACTCAGTTTTTGAGGACGGCCTGCTCTAGGCTGATATACAGCTGTGCCATATTCTTTCCATTTCATGATGATTGATTTAACTGTACTCCAAGGGATATTCAGTGACTTGGAAATTTTCTTGTGTCCATCTCCTGACTTGTGCTTTTCAATAACCTTTTTTTTGCAGAGTTGCTTGGACTGTTCTTTTATCTTCATGGTGTATTTTTTGCCAGGAGGCTGACTCACCAGTAGTTGGACCTTCCAGATATAGGTATATTTTTACTAATTGAATTGAAACACTTTGACTGCACACAGGTCATCAAAAACAGATCTCCATTTAACTTAGGGTACGTCCAAACTACGCCAGATAATTTTGAAAACAAA
This sequence comes from Mobula hypostoma, assembly GCF_963921235.1. Taxonomy (NCBI): domain Eukaryota; kingdom Metazoa; phylum Chordata; class Chondrichthyes; order Myliobatiformes; family Myliobatidae; genus Mobula; species Mobula hypostoma. Next base: position 58,387,708 of record NC_086100.1, on the reverse strand, counting down.
GCTTTTTCTCTTCATTTTGCCCTCCCGTCCATACTGAGCCGGCGTTTTCAGCCCCCGAAAACGGAGATTTTCAAAAACACTCTCTAGAGTGAATAAATCTGAAAATGCTTAATATCCGGCGTAGTGTGTGCGAGGTAAACGGAGAGATTTAAAAACGTTGTCATGACAACAGCACAACAATGCTTTTTCTGCTTCTGCTTGGTACTGAGCAAGCTGTTATGACGCACAGTCGGTGTGAACGGCGTGAGAGTGAAATTGTAAAGTGAGCTTTTTTGACTATTTAAAAACGCTGTCATGACGTGGCGGAACAGATGTTCATTGTTTTCTTGAACGCCACCACCTAATAATTTCAGAACAGACGGCAACGAGACTGAAGCCAGAAGAGTTATGTACTCACCAAACACTTCGACCCATAGCTTACTGAATAAATAAGTATATTCACTTCGCCCTGTTTTCTGTCCTTGCTTGTATGAAGGTGGTTTACCTATTTATGCAAGTATTTCTCTGACAATAGATGTGTAACAGCCTAATGTAACATTGTATGGAAATACAAGATAACACCGATGCAGATGTTTTATACATTTAACAAGGTGCTTTATTAATGCAACATAATTAGTCAGTTTTTCAATGTTCGTCGTCAGCCGGGTCATACTGTCCATGAACTCCCTGTTGGTTGCCTCCATACACTCCAGTATTTGTTTTTTTTTAAAGTTTTAAGTCCTCCTGCGCGAGAGCCAAGAGCAATTCCTTTTAAGTTTTTCTACTCTGTAACTGGACAAACGCACACTAAGTATATTGTTTCCTCTTCACTTGTTTGCTGTGTGTCCTGCGCATGCCCAGTAGGAGGAGATTCCTCCAAATATCTACCTAATGTGGACGGAGATATTTTGAAAAACGCTTAGTGTGGACGCCTGTCGTTTTTACTTGAAACTGGCATTTTCAAAATTATCCGGCGTAGTGTGGACGTAGCCTTACTATGTGACTTCTGAAACCAATTGGTTTCACCAATGTTGACTTGGTGTGTCATATTACCGGGGGTGGGGGGGGGTGAAGATGAATACTTTAGAAATCAATTATTTTGTGTTTTATATTTGTAATTAATTCAGATCACTTTGTTGAGATCTATTTTCAATTTGACACGAAAGAGTCTTTTTCTGTTGCAGTATCAAAAAAGGCAAATTAAATCCACTGTGATTCAATGTTGTAAAACAATAAAACATGAAAACATCTGTGGGGGTGGTGAATACTTTTTATAGGCACTTAGATAATAAATTTACTTTGAATTTAAGTAACTACATAAATCCTTCTTCACTCTCAAAACTTGGGGAGAAAGATCCTGTCCACTATTCACCCCCTTTAATATGACACCCTGCTCACTGTCTTAAGTACCATAAGTACCCCAAATTATTAACAGAATTTCTCCTTCCAAGTTCAGAACATTTTTGGTCCAGATACTCCTCGCTTTGAGTTAGTACCTCATCTAAAAGACAACACTTCTAAAAATAGGCTATTCCATCAGTCCTACATTGGAGAGTCAGACTAATCTCTCAAGTGGTCCTTGGGCCTATAATCTTTTGGGGCAACTACAAGATTATGACCAGTTAAGCTACAGCTAATACTTTAGATAGCATATCCTTGGTTTGGATCTCATCATAGCTGTTACTTTACAATTAAATCCTTTATTATAGACTTTTACAGAGTCAACAAACTTTGGACTAATCTTGTTACAGAAGAAATACCAGGAGGTGAAGATTCAAATTAAATTTTGCTTGCAGGCCTCTCCACAATTCATTAACATAGTTTTATGTGTGTCCCTACGCATTCATTTTATGCATGCTGGTTCTTCTACCTCACTGTGAAGCCTGTTATTGAAGCTATTCTGGTTCACCAAGCAACTCCAATGCACCCTGCTCATTTTCTTACAATTCAATAACAACCAACATAGTCTTTAATTGTCAGGTAAATGACACTGCATTAATTTTATCCTCCAAGATATTCTGATATCTTAAATATCTCAGAATTATTTTTGGACAGCTGAAAACTGAATGGGTCAACCTTTAAGAGGAACTTCATAAAAGCTTGTAATTTGCAAGCATTGTTCTTTCATACAACTCAAAGCATATATAGAAATACAAAACTTTTTTTAGTGGAGTCAGAGAAAGCATAGGTGATTTTCCTTGAAATGGATGTAAACTTGCTCAGAGGGGTTACCAATTTCCGATACTGAAGGCCTCTTTCCAACCCTCTGTTGCTATTCGTTTCCTAAAGCTAAACAATACTGTGCAGGATGATATTTAGTGTCTGTGGCTTGCAAGTCAAATTCAAAAGTGACTGAGGGCACTAAATCCCCTCTTAACTACTGCTATGGGTGGCAAGTTTCCTCAGCCTGCCGGTTGACTGCCCAAAACTTAAAATAGACACAAAAAATTATTCTGGACTTGGATTTTAAAAAAAAAACACAAAGATAATTGTGAGAAACATGAACAAAATGAACATAAAAATGAAAACCCAGTTAATAGATTTTACAACAAACTTTGTATTATCCATAATCAATGCCTTGAATTTGCCAGAACGTTCAAACAAGATTTAAAATATGTAGTGTAAGTCATGTAAATAACACAGGTATATAACATTTTGACATCATTTGCAAAATATTGAAACTTACTACAAATAAATCTTTGCAAACTGTCAATAAACAAAACTGAAGTTTGCCATGTCAAAGGCTATGCAGAATACTGCTAACCACCTTCCTTGTTGCTATTCTTTCCAAATTTATCTTTGCGTGCCTAGTCTTAGTTCCATCATCGGTATGAGATCTGTATCTCATTCCAACCTTTTTTAATCATTTTAGTTCAACAGCACAATTGCTTCGACGTGTGCAGCGCTGGCTTCCTTCCCAGCTGCAATATTATCCTATTTCCCCATTCTGCTTTCCTCTTAAATCCAACCTCAATACAACATCTTGCCTCATTCACCTAATTTATAAATTAATACGGGCACTGAAATGAGAAGTGGCATTGGCGGTGTTAAAACTTTGACACCATCTGGGTGAAATATACACTTCTCAAATAAATAGAAAAGGGCACCATTTATCTAAATTACAGCAATCATTCTGTATAGAAAAGTGTTCAGCATTCATTAAAGCATTTAATGTCAATGGAATGAAACATTTTCCATTGCAGATATCCAGCTCATTACAGTATACAGTTAGTTGCAACATAAAATAGTTCCCATCCCATTCTCTTTTTTTTAAATAATTAAACATTCATTCGTGCTTTTCCTTCCATGATCTTTTCTTATGGAAGATTATGTCTGTGAACTTTCTCCATGGCAGTACTTCTACAAATTTGTATTTGGGTAAGAGAAAAGCCTGCAGATACTGAATTTGGAGCAATGAACACTCAGCTGGAGGAATTCAATTGGTCCAACAGCATCAATGCTAAACCCACTAAGTTCCTCCAGCAGATTACTTGTTGCTGCTTGAAGCATAAGAGATTCTGCATATGCAAGAAATCTTGAGCAACACACAAAATGCTAGAAGAACTCAGCAGGTCAGGAAGCATCTATGGACGGAAATTAACAGTTAACATGTCAGGCCAAGGGCCTTCATGAGGACTGGAAAGGAAAAGAGATGAAGCTAGAATAAGATGGGGTGGGGGGTGTGGGAACCACAAGTTGGCAGATAATAGATGAGTACAGTAGAGATGGGGGAATGAAAGGGAAGTGATAGCAGGAAGTAAAGGCTGAAGGAGGAATCTGATTGGACAGTAGATGATGAACTAAAGGAGAGAAGGAGGGAAACCAGGAGTTGATGGTCATTTGTGAGGGTGGGGAGAAGAGCGGGCTGAGGGGGGCACAGGTTTGTCAGTTATTGCATTCGGTGCTCCCAGTGTGACCTTTTCTATATCAGTACAGCTCAACACAGATTCGAGGAGTGTTTTATCATGCACTTTCTCCCCTTTATTCCATGGTCTACTGTCCTGCCCTATTGGAATCATTCTTCTTCACCCCTTTGCACTTTCATCTATCATCTCCCACGACCTACCAGCTTGTTTCTCCTCCTCCCTTACCTTTCTATTTTTGCTTCGACCCTCTTCCTTTCTGAACGTAATAAAGGGTTATGACCCAAAATGTCAACTGCTGTTTTTTCTGTCCACAAATGCTGCTTGATCTGCTGAGTTCTTCCATTGTTTTGTATGTGTACTGCTTCACTTGGTAAGATGTCTGACTGCTGATGTGATATTGCCAAGAATCATGTCACGTATTGCCTGGTTTAGTGTCACAATAGTGTTTGGTACAGGATCAATCTGAGATCATGCAGCATGTGGTGAAGAGCTCTGGCTTTACAGTAACTACATTATCAATCTGTGTGTGGGGGGGGGCGAGGGAGCAACAAATTCCAGATATCAATCACTTTCCTCAAATCCCTTCCTCTCACCTTAAGCTTGTGTCCTCTTGTTATCCCTTTATCCTGAGAAAATGATTTTGACTATCTCCCATTTCTAGGTCTCCTAGCCAAGTTCATCTGCTCTTCAACATTCCTTAGCACCCCAGCGTTTACAATTTGTGGCCTGGCTCCATCTGACTAAGTCCACATCAACAAGATATTCATCCAGAGATATCACCTGTCAGCTTCATCTGACCTACCCTTATTTGCTTCCTTATACACACTGATGCACACTTCAGAGTCACAATCCAAGAATTTTCTTCCCATCCTTCACCATGGGTGCAACGACCAATCTCAGGGCAGTTAACCCACTACCTAATGGGAATCCTATGCAAGATCTTAATGGCATTGAAGAAAGAATCTCCATGTAACCAACCTGCTCTGATTTTATTAAGTAGAATTAATGCATTTATTCTGATCCACTAATAATTTGCCAGTACGTAATGCTACAAACATAGGTTTCTGAACCCACAGCCACAAAGGGTGAACCTGCGGTAGGCATCTGCCCTGGAAGGTGTTCCTGGTCATGACCTTTGAACTTATGCAGATCAGCTGGTGGAGATATTTGTAGACATTTTTAAGCTCTTGCTGCTTCAATCTGAAGTTCTCTCCTACTTTAAGAAAAGCACCATTACCCTTGTACCCAAGAAAACACGGTAACATACATTAGCGACTACAACCCAGTGGCTCTGACATCTACCATCATGAAATGCTTTGAAAGGCTGGTGATTCCACACATCAACTCCAGCCTTGCAGATATTGACGATCCAATGCATTTTGCCCACTGCTGAAACAGAGCCAAGACGGATGTTAAGTGTCTGTGCAATTAGCTTACAAAGAGATTGAATGAATTTATATGAATTTATCCCCTAGCCCCACACTTATCTCTGCAGCATCAGAACAGTAAAAATATCTAAGTAAGTCTGTTGCTCATAGGCAAGAGCTCTTGCCTTCGATATTAATAATTTCAAGCAAATTCAACAAATTCCAGTCCGTGAGAGTCAACAACTCCTTCTGCAACTGGATCCTTGACTTTAAAGATTGTTGTCAGTAGGGATAGGCAGCAACACATCCACCATGATTATTTTAAACACTGGTGCTCCATAAGGTTGGATCCTCAACCCTCTGCTCCCTGTACACTTACGATTGCATGACCAGATTCTACTCTATCTACCTAAATAGCAAGTGATACCACTGCAGTAGACCAGAGGGAGGTGATAGCCAGTGAGAATGTGTGAGGGTAAGCCAGAATGGAGAATGGAAAACGAGGAGATGAGGTGGGGGAAAAATTAGAGGAAGTTAGAGAAAACAATGTTCATGTAATTAGACCAGAGGCTATCCAAATGGAATACAAGGTATTGCCCCTCCATCCTGAGTTTGGCTTCATCATGGCAGTACGAACCCATGAACAGAATGGAAATGGGAAATTGAATTGAAATTGGTAGCTACTGGGAGATCCTGCCTTTTGCAATACTCAGCAGGTATGGTGGGATCATAGCATATGAAGATATTCTTACAGATTTGATTACCTGGGTGAAATCGCAGAATGTCTTACTGTTGCTGCATTCTTATGCCATGATCATCAGGATGGACTTGATTCTGCTAAATTAGCAGTATTTCTTTACAGATCTGCTGGGCTCTTTCCAGTACAAGGTAATTCCTATTTCCTGCTTTCTCAAGACCTTCAACACACCATGCAAAAGTCTTGAAGCCTGCTGTCTCATTCAGTGAATTCTAATTCTAGAATTGGTTCAACTGCAAAACAACTGTCACATTATGCTTTCCCTTTAAGAAATGGAGGCAAACTTGGTTTCACTGATGACACATCTGGAAATTGGACAATGTTGTTAGTGACAGGTTATTGCATGAAAATGGCGTCAAAACAACCAGTCATCATCCGAATGAATACCACAGCATGCTGGAAGGGAAAGATAGCCCAATCCTGCTTTCAATTGTATTTTGATATGCTTGTATCCAAATATGGACAACTTTGTATTTCCTCTCATTGAAATTAATTTGCCACATAAATTCATTCAATCTCTTTGTAAGCTAATTGCACAGACACTTAACATTTTAATTGTTTTACTTTTTTAGTATGATTATATTTGATATATTCATTTGTTTAAAGTTATTAGAAGATTAGGTAAAACTGGCTTTCTAACCCTATAACATTTGCAATATGAAACTGTGAGGATTATTATATCCCTATATTCCTGGGTAAGGCTCATTATGCTTAAGGGACCACAAGCTAAAAAAAAATACAGGTCTAAACATTCAGATATCTGCTCCATAAAAGGTCTTTACTGCTTTATAATGGATTTAAATTCATCTTTTGTCTATTACTTTCTGATTAGCTCTTCTGATTGTTGTTTCTTGTTGGGGTTGTTCAATTAGGTTAACTTAGAAAAGAGTGCTTTTAACATAGTTATGAATATCCTTTGTGAACACAGGACATTCCAAAATACTTTACAACATATTTAAAATGTACTTTGCTAGAACAAATCGTATCTAATTGTACACATCAAGCTTCCATAAATATTACTGTCACAATGAGTACAGAATATAATTCAAAGGTGTTGATAGTCATTTATTGCACTGTATCCAAAGATTCCATATTGTATGAACATCAATTAATTGAAAAATCAAAGAGACTGACTAGTTTTGGATCTAAAAACACAAGAGTTGGATATGTTATTGAATTATTTCATCAAGTACATCCAGTTTAAGTAGCATGTTAAAGTATAAATGATTATCTACAAGTCTTGAAACTGTGTTACTGGCATACAAAATTAAGACCATTTATCTAAAATGCATTCCTCTATAATTAAAATAAGTGCTGAGATTTAATGGAATTTCATGCATGCAAGTATATTGATTTTTATAGTTCTTTCAATTTTCTGGTCATACTTAATAATTACTCTCAAAATCTTAGTACATTATGCTGAAATAGATGTTTTCTTTTCATATCAGCACAAACAGATGTCTCATCAACAAACTCGAAATCTCACCTCAATCAACAGGATCTTAAACTAGAGGGGATAATTTCACTCAACTTCAGCCACCCCATCACTGAATTGTTCACACAACCTATGGACTCACTTTCAAGGACTCTTCACCTCAAACTTTCTATGCTTATTGCTTATTTATTACTACTTCTTTCTTTCTTTTTGTATTTGCACGATTTGTCATCTTTTGCTCATTGGTTCCTTGTCTGTCCTGATGCGTGCGGTCTTTCATTGATTCTATTTCGCTTCTTGGAGTTACTATGAATGCCCGCAAGAAAATGAATATCTGTCGTATATGGTGACATATATGTACTTTGAACCTTGATCTGCGAGTCTTTTAAAAACTTAAAATTTATGAAGTCTTCTCATCCATTCTCTCATGATACAGCACCCCTCGAGTTTCATATACTTAATAACAAGTACAGCACAACAGATAAGCACAGAAATAAAGTTAAAATGCTTAGGTGGAAAAGAAACTATCATAAAAAATACAATGATATCATAAACTGCATGTTAGGCCATATAACAGGCTATCACTGGCACACAGAGAATTGTTTCTGTCTCCATAACTATCAGATTCTATTATTTATTAAATAGCAGACGTCTCTTTTCAGATGTAATGATCTATTTTCTGAAGGACAGAATTTAATAGCATCTGTCTTTATTTAGACATGCCCTTGTCTGCATAATGTCAAAAATATTTTATGTCATAAATTTTTGCAAAGGTAAGCTGGTGATGGCACAAGCAAAATGGGGCAGCTGAGATCTCTAGGGGACAGGAAAAGTAACTGTGTATCCCCTACACCAATCAGATGGACAGATTGCAAAGTTACTGGCAGGAAGGTAGAACAGGACGTGCATAAATGGAGGAATTCAATGCCAGATCAAGTGCAGGATGGGAAATAAAAATTGTAAACAGGATTATGGAAAACTTTTAATTTTAAATTTCACACTTAAAATCAGCAATAGTTAAAGCCTGTAGCATGATGTTTCATTGTGCTAATTGTTAAACGTGTCCTACATTATAAAAAAAAATCACTGAAAGCTAATACAATGTTAATTAAGTACTCATGAAATTTAACAGATTCCAATAATAACCCCTTAGGTCACTCCAAGGTGGCACTAACTAATTAGTCAAGTAACCTGACACTGGCTTACTGATTTTAATAATGGCCGATTGGCAGTATATTTCAATTCTATCTCCCATACTGGCAAAAGTCAGAGATAGCTTGAGGAAATATGAGGAGCAAGCATACTGAGTGAAGTTGAAACTCATATTAAAATCAACAACAACCAAAGGAAGTGAGACTGGAAGGTAAGCAACATGGGTCATTGGTCCGACTATAAATTTCAGAGAAGCAGAGCCTGAAGGACTACTGAAAATACTTGTACTTCTTTGTAGTGGACAGTGTCCTACTCAGGATCGTGGATAGGGCATGGTGAGTGGGGGAGCTGGAGGGGGGTGAGGCGGAAGATTGGGAAAGAGCACAATTTGGGGATGGACTGTGGCCAAAGAGCACAGTTTGTGGTCAGATTGCTGATTAAGTGAGAAAGGTAAATGATTGCAAATGAATAATGAGGCCACAGGGGACTTCCCAGGAGGGGTTGCAGTGGAGTTTGTGTATATTTGAGCATTATCCAGGACCAAGATGGATCACAGATTAATTGGCATATGTTGTCCATTGGGAGAAAGTGAAAAGTCAGAAGATAGAAAGTGTAGAGATCTGAGAGCTGGGCAGAAGTGAGGGTGGGGTTTGAAAGTTGTTGTTGATGGAGGAGTCGTCATTTAGTTTTGTGAGACAGATCAGTTAAATGAGTGGACACAAGAACAAAAATGCAAAAAAAAAAATGCCTTACTGGGGTCCAAATCTTGTTTGGTGTTAACCAGAAGCAACTAATCTTACGTACGTTTCCTATCAATGATCTAGGAGGAGCAATCCCAAGAGAATTACATCATCCATTGTACTAACAAGCATGTCTAACTTTTGGAGGGACCAGTTAAGTTTTCAGAGTGACATAGACTACTCAACAATAGTTGCACTTACGTTTCACTCTGGGTTAAACTTTCAAATTGCTCAACTCTAATACTGCTCCGGGAGGTGGGAGAGGCATTAAAACGATTGATTGGTACACCAGTAGCATAGATGGCTTTTTAAATGCATATGGATGCAGCAGAATATGTTTTACACTAAGGGAGTTATCTTAACCTTATTGAAACAAAACGCTAAAGTGATGGCAAGCTTTTAAGTTGGAACTTTTCTCTGTATGACACTGTATGCATGGCATTTAATGCAATATGTCACATTGCAATAAAATGGTATACCTGCAATATATTACATTGCACACACACCACTTAAACTGCACACACCATTTTAAAGTGAATATTACTGATTATGTACCAGTGCAACTGTCTTTTCTGTTGTTGTAAGCACTAAATTTAGATTTCCAGTCTGACATGTAAGAGTTCCATCGATGGAATTCCTGCTTCCATTGTTGTTCTACCTCATCAGTATGTGCTGGGGAAAGAAAAAAAACACATTGCAATTCTTAATTAGAATGTCTAAGTCAAAGTTTCCAGTACAGAGATGATAAATTATACTGTGATAGTTATTAAAGTCAACTACATTTTTAAGAGTTTGTTTTGTATAGACTTAAAGCTCTGTGCTAATTATGGTATGAACAACACCAAGGAGTTATCTCACTGCAAACTGTGTTCCAGGCAGTATTTTTCTCCTTTTTTGGCTCTCTAAAACAACTATGTAAATACCAGCAGCTTGGGGCTGACATTGATGCACAGCAAGAAGAGCACTCAATTCCTGGTACACTTCCCATCAGTATTCCAAGAATGGAAAATAAGTCAAAGATAAAAACAAAACAGAACAAACATAAGCTCTATTTGCCTCATATCATCTACTGACCATTAGCTAAAGGTACAGCTAATTTATGTCAATAGCTGTGGTAATTATTAATGAAAATATTTTTCACAATATTCGATGGCTTATAGAACTTCAGTATAGCAGAATGTCAAAAATAGACTTTGAAGCAACCAATATCTATTGTCTGTGGCAGAACAATGCTTGGTTTGATTATGAGCTTTTCCATGGAAAACATTATTCATGTAACAACCAATTCTAGTTGAAGGAGAACTGGGCAAATAAATTGAAACTAGTTTTATTTTAATACAATATATTCTACTGAGTGCTCCAAATTAATCATGCAATATTATAAATCTAAAAGTTGCTTCCCAAAATCTCTACTGAATTCTGCATTCTCACAATTATTGTGACCCAATGGGCAGCAGAAAGAAAATTTTAAATAAAGTAGCCTCAGCAGAATAAATGCCAGTAAAACTACACACTAAATTCTTCCATTTTTTTCTTTTTTTTTGTTTGCCATGTGTGCCCTTGACAAGGCTGGCAGGTATTGCTCAACCCTACATGGCTAAATGAAGTGGTAAAGCCACCTGTCTTGAATTGGAGCTGCTGTTAGGGTGAAAGTACTCCCACAGACTACTGGTCAGTGAATTCCAGGATTTGCACTCTGGAGATCAGCAGTGTATTTCCAGGATACGATGTTGAGTATCTTGTGAGGGGGGAGTTGCAGGCAGTGGCATGCCTATGCTCCTGTAAACTTGCCTTTCCTGTGTATGAGAGTCTGCCTGAGTGGCCCTGGATTATAATTAGAGAGAACGTATATGGCTCACAGTCAGTGGGTGCAGCTGGTAGGAATGAATGTTCAAGGCAGTGGATGAAATGCAACAAAGCAGAATACACTTTCATAGATGGTGTCAAGTTTCTTGATTGTTCAATCTTTTCCTCTCTAAATGGAAAAAAAATCCAAAGCTAGGTATTTTCCATCAATTGCATGCTCTTCATGCATCCTTCATAGAAGTGGGAATGATTTTGGGATGTCAGGTGGCAAGTGACTCACCATAGGATGACCCAGTTCTGCTAACCTGTAATGTGACCTTAGCTTTACTGTGGCCCATCGAGTTGGATTTATGATCAGTCATGTTGACGGTAGGTGCCCTTAGTAATGATAGCTCAAGGGTAGGTAGTCAGACTCTTTTATTGGATATGATCAACAACTTGCAAAGTAGTACAAATTTAATCTAAGGATTAATTCATTTGCAGAGTTGTAAGCAGAATTGAACATCTATTTCTATGATGAAAGGAAATCCATAGAGGATGGTGAAGAAGACCATCAGGCTTAAGGCATTATCTTTGAAATTCCTGCAGCATGTTTAAGACTAGGTTGATGGTCCACTCTCGTCTCCTATCAGATTCTTTCTTCTCCAGCCCTTTACCTTTCCCACACACCTGGCTTCACCTACCACATTCCAGTTGGCCTCCTCCCCCTCCTCTCACCTTTTTATTTTGGCATCTTCCTTTTCAGTCCTGAAGAAGGGTCTTGGCCTGAAGCATCAACTGTTTACTCTTTTCCATAGATGCTGCCTGACCTGCTGAGTTCCTCCAGTGTTTTGTGTGTTGCTATGGATTTCCAGCCAATGCAGACTTTCTCATGTTTGTAACTAACTGATGGAGTATTCTGACTTTATACCGCTCTTAGTCAAATGCTGCTTTGATGACTCTCACTTCATGTTTGGAATTCATCTCTTTGGCCTGTATTTACAATTAGACTGTGACGAGATCTGGAGCAAAGAGTTCTCAATAAAACACAAACCTGAATCAGAATCAGGTCTATAATCATTACTTGCATCATGGAATTTGCTGTTTTCCAACAGTAGTACAGTGTTATACCTAAAGTTTACTATAAGTTATAACAAGAAAATTAGTAGTGCAAAAAGAAAGCAAAATAGTAACGTGGTGCTCTCGAATCATTCAATGGGGAAGAAGCTGTTCCAAAAATGTTAAATATGTGTCTTCTGGCTTCTGAACCTCTTCCCAGATGGTAGTATTGAAAAGAGGGCAAATTGTAGATAGTGGAGTTCCTTAATGATAGATGCTGCCTTCTCAAGGCATCACCATTTGAAGATGTCCTTGATGCTTGGGAGACCAGTGCCCATGATGGAACTGGCTGAGTTTATAAATCTCTGCAGCTTTTTCCAATCCTGTGCAATGGTGCTTTCACACTAGCTGGTGATACAACTTGTCAGAACGCTCTCCACAGTACATCTGTAGAAGTTTGCTAGTCTTTGGTAGCATACCAAACATCCACAAACACTACTCAACCAGCCAATCTATCTCACTCATCTGTCTCCCCCATCACCATCTGAGGTTCTGCCAACAGTTACGTCAAATATATAGTTGGCAAAGCGGAGACAGAGGTGGAGTTAAGATGGCGCTAAGTGGCAACCCCTTCGCTTGCATCTTCGGAAACAGCTCTATTTCCATCTTTAATATCTTTATTTTTCCCTTTCAGGGTTCTTTTGAAGACCCTGACCTGCAGTTACACACAGACGTCGGTCCTTTGCAGGAATGGGACCCATTCTCAGGGTTTCAGGACCAGCCGTTGTTCGGCACGCCAAGGGGTCGGCCTGAGAGGTGGCCAGGTGTTTGGAAGCCTATGATCTCGGGGCTCTGGAGATGGTCGGATCGAGGATCGGTGTTACAGCAAGAGACACGTGTGTCGTCGGGGAGGACAGAAAATTTTATGCTGTGGGCCCGAAGACCCGAGATCTTTGTGATCTTCCGGCACAGAGTTCGTAAAAAGCGACAAAACGGATTTTTAACATCAAAACCAGCGGGTTGTTGTTATCTCTCTTGCTCGCTGAGAAAATGGGGGACATCATTTTCCGAGGGGGAGGGAGAGAACGAACCCTTATCTCCTGCTCGCTGGCAAAATGGGGGACACCTTCCTCTCCCTTACTGGGGAGAGAGAGAACCTGTGGGTTGCCGAATGCCGAATGAATTGTGATAGTCTTTGGGGTAACTGCGAGGGTTGTGTCTTTGCTATCGCCTAGCTCATGCTTGTGCTCGGTAGTGGGTGCGCTTTTTGGCTTTTTGTTTTGGTACGGCGGGGGTGGGGTTGTTGCTTACCGCCGCTTACACGGGGGGTGGGGGAAACTTTGGGGCACTCATGTTTAACTGTCATTCATTCTTTGGGGCACTTCTCTGTTTTCGCAGATGTTTTGTGAAGAAAAAGCATTTCAGCATGTATATTGTATACATTTCTCTGACATTAAATTGAACCTTTGAACTGTGCTGAGCCACACAGTCATGAGACTACAGAGATGGCGGAGTGGGCAATGCATGCATCCATGAGGTACTCCTGTGTAAATATCAATAAAGAGGAGTTGGTAATTAACTAGTTACCTTTGGTAGATACTGTTGGTGTAACCATCTTGGAACTGTTGGGCTGAGTATTAAAGCCAGGATTTGCTTGGTTTCCTGGCCTGTCCCTTACAAAGTGCTGTCAGAAATCTCATAAATTGTACATAATCTGCTGAAAACAGGCTTTATGGCTGAGGAAATCTCAGGATAAAGCTAAGGTATACCTCTCGCTGAACATTTCCCGCTGGAAATGGCTGTGAATGAACAGCCTGATTTATAAACATTTACCAACATTGAGAATGAGAGTGTGTTTGAAGCTCCCTCCTACTGCAAACTATTTAATTTCCCACGATTGTTTCCAACAAAATATGTCAGGAGTGCAAAGCTTTAATGCCAATCTATTGACTGTGAGATCGCTGAGGACATATTTTCTGTATTCCTGTGTTACAGCTTCAGCACGATGACACCTCATTTTTAAGTTCACTGTTGCCGCCCCGGCATACCCGTTTTGAACCATTGTTTATCATGCGGTATAAATGGTGGAGTTTCAGATAAGCTTTTCCACGAGTTTACAAATCATAAACAAATCCTTTTGCATCAGTAATAGTGAAAACATCAGATCATGATCTGCAGTAACATTTTCTTACCTGTCCTCTGTAGTAGTTTTGGAAGAAATAGATTCCAGAAGGCGCACTGCTGAGCCCGGTACTTCATATAAATCCTTGTTGCTTCTGTGTTGAAAGATATATATTTTTGGTCTGTATGTGTATATTCAGGCCACCTCATTCCTTGCACGTTGGGTTCATTTGGGTTACTTTAACATATGGGAAGAAAAGCATTAACAATTAATCCATCTACTTTGAGGAAAGCCATAACCAAACACCAGAAAATCTGAACCACAAGTTTAAATGGTTATGATTGAAAGTCTAAGCAAAACATTTATAAAGGCCATTTTCTGGCTAATGTTTTGAAAGGAAGTGAAATCACATGCTTAACACTTGCATGGTTGCCACGGAGATTATATGTTGTCACACCTACTTCTGTGCTTGAAATCTTTTGTTACACACATTGCAACAAGATCAATCTTTATATATGCTGTCACCATTGAATCAATATCGCCACAAAATAATCATTCTGATTCTGAAAAAAATGTTGAACTTTAATAGATTTTTAAACGGTCTCCAAAGTGACAATGAAAAAAGATAACACAATACAAAAAGGACAGCAAATAAACCCTTCCTCCTGTTTCCGGTTACAATGACATCCATGTGCTGGGAGAAGAAGAGTGTTTCCAGAAAATAGGGGATTAAAATAAAGCGTAATGTTTTCATAAATTACAGCAAATAAGAAAAGGGGAGCAGGAGAAGACACTCAGTACCTCCATCCAGCACACCATTCAATATCATTGCTGATTTGCCTCGGCCTCATTTCTTCCACTCCAATTCCAAATCACTGTCAATTCCACAATCTTTTAAAAAAATATATCCACTTTATCTTTTAATACATTCAATAAACTGGCCTTCACAAACCTCAGAGAATTCTGGAGAGTTACTGGCCTTGGGGAGAAGACTCCTACATACATTAGTTTCAAATGCCCATCCCCAACCGTACAATTATGTCCCCTCATTTGAAATTCTCCCTTTATTGGAAATATTTCAGCACCTCCCCTATTTTGCTGCTTTATGATGCTTGTTTCAGTAACACTTCTCATTTTGATAAATTCCGAAGAATACAGAGCTACTTTCTTCAGCTGTTCTCACCTTGTGAATTAGCACAACTAATCTCTTTTGGACTGTTTTCATTGCCAGTATAGCCTTTATTAAATATGGGGACGAGAACTGTCCAGAGGTAAAGTTAAATGAATTAATATAGTATCCTACATATTACCTTACACCCAGAATGAGTGAGATATTTGTTTTAAGCGTAACTGATTTGTTCTCCATAAAATTAGTGCAAAGTTTGATAAACTGGCCTTCACAATCATGACTTGGAGAGTTCCGAGAGAGGAGGCAGTGCACGGGTCCTAGAGCGACGTTTAAAAGGGAAAAGCTTCACGGGAACTCTGCTACGACCAGAGCACCAATTGTGAGTTGGAGAGCAGGAAGGGTTCAGACATAAAAGGGAAACACTGCCTAGCGGAGCGGTCATCAATGGAGTGGTCGGAGGCAGAGTGATAGGGTTTTGGCTCATTCGGGCTTCGGCAAGTGGGTAAGTGGGTTTCGTTTTGTCCTTGCATTTTTTTTTGGAGGAATAGAGAGCATGTCTGTAGGGTTAGTAGTACTTTGCTCTGGGTGTCAGATGTGGGAATCCTGTGAATCTTCCAATCTCCCAGATGGCCACATCTGAGCCAGGTGCACCGAGAGGCAGCTTCTGAGAGACCGTGTTAGGAATCAGGAGCTACAGCTTGATGACCTACAGCTTATTAGGGAGAGTGAGCAGGAGATAGAGAGGAGCTACAGGGAGTTAGTCACCCCGAGGCTGCAGGAGTTAGATGTGGGTGACTGTCAGGGAAAGGATGGGAAGACCTCAAATAGTAGTGAGCACCCCTGTGGCCAACCCCTCAGTAATTGTTATCTTGTTTTGGATGCTGTTGAGGGGTGGGGGTGGTGACCTGACAGAGAACAACCACGGTGATCGGGTCTCTGGCACTGAGCCTGGTTCCGCGGTGCAGAAGGGGGAGAAAAAGATGAGGAATGCGGTAGACATAGGAGATTCCATAGTGAGGGGAACAGACAGGAGGTTCTGTCAGCCTTACAGAGATAACTGCATGGCGTGTTGCCTCCCAGGTGCCAGGGTACAGGAGGCACAGTATTCAGAAGGGAGAGGGTGAACAGACGAAGTCTTGGTACACGTTGACATAGATAGAAAAACCTATGTCCTGAAGACAGAATTCAGGGAATTGGGTAGGAAGCTAAACAGCAGGACCTCCAAGGTTGTAATCTCAGGACTGCTGCCTGTGCCACATGCTAACGAGTGCAAGAATAGCACGATCAGGCATATTAATGTGTGGCTGAGAGACTGGTGTAGGGGGCAGGGCTTCAGGTTCCTGGATCATTGGGGCCACTTCTGGGGGAGGTACGACCTGTACAAAAAGGACGGGTTACACCTGAACCCAAAAGGGTCCAATATCCTAGCAGGCAGGTTTAATAGAGCTGTTAGGGAGGATTTGGCAGGGGGATGGGAACTGGAGCAATAAGGCTGAGGAAGGGTCAAACAGAAATAAATCAAAGATAGCATGCAACTGAGATAGAAAGGACAGGCAGGAGATGAGGCATAACCACAGCCAGTGGGATGAGGTAAAGGGCAAAAGAGGCATGGTGCAGTTAAAACAGAAAGCAAAAAATACTGGACTGAAAGTGTTATACTTGAATGCATGCAGCATAAAAAATAAAATGAACAATCTTGAAATTCAGCTACAGATTGGCAATTATGAGGTTGTGAACATCTCTGAAACTTGGCTAAAAGATGGCTGCTCTTGAGAGCTGACGTCCTATACGGTGTATCAGAAAGACAGGATGGTAGGCAGAGGGGGTGGTGTGGCCCTGTATAAGAAATAATATTAAATCATTAAAAGGAATGACACTGGGTCAGAAGGTGTAGAGTCTCTATGAGTTGAGTTAAGAAATGACAAGGGTAAAAGGACCCTAATGGCAGTTGTATACAGGCCTCCAAACAGCTGCCAGGATGTGGATTACAAATTACAGCAGGAGATAAAAAAAGGCGTGTCAGAAGGGCAATGTCATGATAATTGTTGGGGATTTTAAAATGAAAATGGATTGGGAAAACCAGGCCAGTACTAGACCTCAAGAGAGAGAATTTGTAGAATGTTTAAAGGATGGCTTTTTAGAACAGCTTGTTGTTGAGCCCACTAGGGGATCGGCTGTGCTGGATTGGTGCTGTGCAATGATCCGGAGGTGATAAGGGAGCTTAAAGTTAAGGAACCCTTAGGGATCACAATATGATTGAGTTCACTTTGAAATTTGAGAAGGAGAAACTAAATTCCAATGCGTTGGTATTTCAGTGGAATAAAGGAAATTACAATGGCACAAGAGGGGAACTGGCCAAGGTTGACTGGAAAGAGACATTAGCACGAAGGACAGCAGAGCAGCAATGGATGGAGTTTCTGTGCAAAATGAGGGAAGTGCAAGACAGATACATTCCAAATAAGAAGACATTTTTGAACGAAAGAAGGATACTACCGCAGCTAACAAGTCAGAGCCAAAGTAAAAGCAAAAGAGAGGGCATACAAGGAAGCCAAAGCCAGTGGGAAGATTGAGGATTGAGAAGCTTTTAACCACTTGCAGCACGAAACTAAGAAGGTCATTAGGAAGGAAAAGATGAATTATGAAAGGAAGCTGGAGACTAATATCAAAAAAGATACTAAAAGCTTTTTTTTAAGTATATAAAGGGTAAAAGAGAGTTGAGGATAGACATAGGACCAATAGAAAATTATGCTGGAGATATCGTAATGAGAGATACAGAGATAGCAGAGGAACTGAATGCGTATTTTGCATCAGTCTTCACAGTGGAAGATGTCTGCAGTATACTGGACATTCAAGAGTGTCAGGGAAGTAAATTATGTGCAGTGAAAATTACGACTGAGAAGGTGCTCAGGAAGCTTAATGATCTGAGGGCTGATAAATCTCCTGGATCTGATGGAATATACCCTTGGGTTCCGAAGCAAGTAGCTGCAGAGTCTGCGGAGGCTTTAACAATGATCGTTCAAGAACTGATAGATCCTGGCATTGTACCGGATGACTGGAAAATTGCAAATGTTACTCCGCCATTTAAAAAGGGTAGGAGGCAGCAGAAAGGAAACTATAGACCTGTTAGCCTGACGTTAGTGGTTGGGAAGTTGTTGGAATTGATCGTTAGGGATGAGATTACGGAGTACCTGGAGGCACATGACAAGATAGACCAAAGCCAGCATGGTTTCCTGAAAGGAAAATCCTGACTGACTATCATACTGCAATTTTTTTTTGAGGAAATTACAAGCACGGTAGACAAAGGAGATGTGATGTACTCGGATTTTCAGAAGGCCTTTGACAAAGTGCTGTACACAAGGCTGCTTAGCAAGGTAAGAGCCCATGGAATTACAGGGAAGCTACCAGCATGGGTGGAGCATTGGCTGGTCGGTAGAAGACAGAGAGTGGGAATAAAGAGATCCTATTCTGGCTGCCTGCCTGTTACCAGTGAAATTCCACAGGTGTTCATGTTGGGACCGCTGCTTCTTACAATGTAAGTCAATGATTTGGACCATGGGCTTAATGGATTTGTGGCTAAATTTACCAATGATACAAAGATAGGTGGAGGAGTGGGTAGTGTTGAGGAAACAGAGAACCTGTAGAGAGACTTGGGTAGTTTAGGGGAATGGGCAAAGAAGTACAATGTTGGAAAGTGTATGGTCATGCACTTTGGTGGAAGAAATAAACCGGCAGACTATTATTTAGATGGGGAAAGAATTCAAAATGCAGAGATGCAAAGGAACTTGGGAGTCCTCGTGCAGGATACCCTAAATTTTAACTTCCAGGTTGAGTCAGTGATGATGAAGGCCAATGCAATGTTGCCATCCTTTTGAGAAGTATAGAATGTAAGAGCAGGGATGTGATGTTGAGGCTTTATAAGGCACTCATGAGACCACACTTGGAGTATCATGTGCAGTTCTGGGCTCCTTATTTTAGAAAGGATATACTGACATTGGAGATGGTTCAGAAAAGATTCACAAGAATGATTCCAGGAATGAAAGGGTTACTGTATGAGGAACATCTGGCAGAATTTCCTGAGTTCAGAAGAAGTGGGGGGGGGGGGGGGAAATCTCATAGAAACATTCCAAATGTTAAAAGGCTTGAACAGATTAGATATGGCAAAGTTATTTCCCATGGTAGGGCAGTCTAGGACAAGAGGGCACGACTTCAGGATTGAAGAACATCCATTTAGAATGGAGATGCGGAGAAATTACTTTAGTCAGAGGGTGGTGAATCTGTGGAATTTGTTGCTACAAGCGGCTGTGGAGGCCAAGTCATTGGGTGTATATAAGGCAGAGATAGATAGGTTCTTGATTAGCCAGGACATCAAAGGGTATGGGGAGAAAGCAGGGGAGTGGGGATGACTGGAAGAATTGGATCAGCCCATGATTGAATGGCGGAGCACTCGATGGGCCGAATGTCCTACTTCTGCTCCTATATCTTAAAGTTCTGCATTCAAATTGACATTGAGCTAACAAAGCAGTATCTTAAACATACAAAAAGGAATTCAGCATTGTATTTGTAGGAAGAAATTTATCCAAAGCTTGTTAAGGACTTACCCAGTTTTTGCAAAGTTTGCCCAGTAATGCATCATGCTTCTGCTGAGTGTTTCTTCTGCCGCAGTATAATTGAGCTTTCCATCAACAGGCATCCCAAACATGAATTCAATCTCATAACCATGCATAACTCCCATCCAATGTGGCCAATCTGCATTTGACGCATGGTGTTCAAACAAATAGACATAGGCAGTGTTTCCACATTCGGCCATCTTATTAGCAAACTGCATCAAGGGACATACAAAATTCTTATCTCCAGCCACTGCAACCAAAGCATCACGATTTTTCGTTGCATTGTTCTCATCTGTCCAATCTGTATATTGGAAAGCGACTGCCTCCACTCCAATATCACCAGCATTAGGTAAAGTCATCTTTACACCTTTTAGGAATTGTTCACGAGTAATGAGACTTGCTGTATTCTTTTTGAAACCAGGAGCCCCATATACCAAAAAGTAACTTCCCTCATCTTTGTTCACACCTACTAAGATTTGGAGTTTTTTCAATTTTTTCATTTGAATTAATTCATCAGGCACATCAGTGAGAAAGTCTCCATCAACAACAGGTTTAAATGTATAGCCAGATAAAAGGCTATCTGTTACGATTCCAAGACTCTTGTCCACTATCTCTTTGGGATGCTTATGATGTAGACAGTTTACTAGCGCCGTATCGTTATTGAAAGTGCAACTAAGCCGGTGAGCCAAGATTGAAGCCCTGTGTTTTGCCTCAGCATCTGGTAAAACAGCCCAGGGAGCATTACAGGAACCACTTTGCATGATGGCTCTGGTAAAGAGGGAATGACTTTTAGGTGAAAGAATATGGAGATGAATTGAAGCCGCTCCTGCACTCTCTCCAAACAAGGTCACGCTGTTGGGATTTCCTCCGAATGCCATTATATTGTCTTGAACCCATTGAAGTGCTAACCGTTGATCAAATAATCCCATGTTTCCATGAATATCTCGGCTACCAGGCACAGCTAAAAATCCTAAAGCACCCAATCTATAGTTCATGGAAACAACAATTACATTCTCAACATAAGCTAGATATTTGCCATCATAAATCATTAAGGAAGAGGTGCCTGATGCAAAACCCCCACCAAAGATCCATATCATAACAGCTGCTTTGTTTGGTTTTGGCGATGGAACCCACACATTAACATAGAGACAGTCTTCACTAAGTTGAGTGTTAGGATTCCACATTTCTTCCCACGGCAAGCCAGGAGAAGAGCTGTTTACATACTGGTAACATGAGTTTGGATATCTGTCTGCATTCCACAGCCCAGACCAGGGTCTTCGAGGTTCTGGTTTCTTAAATCTCAGTTCATCAATAGGCGGCTCTGCATATGGAATCCCCAGGAAAGCTGTGACTGATCCTGAAAGAACATTTACTGACATTCCTTTGACTTTTCCTTGTTTAGTTGTGACCACCAACTCTTCTTCGCTTGATGTACTGTTGAGGCTTTCAAATGTCAGAAGGAACCATAGTACTGGTATATAGCACGTAAAAAAGATTGGTTGCGACTGGAGCCTCATAATTGATTATGTGCAGCACTGAAAAGAACTAATTCACAGAAATACATGGTTGTTTAAATATTAAAAATACAAGATTTATTTTGAAGTATAAAATGTATGCATATCCCTCCCACAGTAGTAACATTTAACATGTCATGATGGCTAAGGGTACATTGTTGAGAATCCCATTGACAGTTTTTAAAAAGCTTATAAATGATCTTGCATCAAATCTGATGATTAATAAATAGGACTTATTTAATGCAGTATATACTGTACATCAATATTTTATAGCCTTAATGACAAAATAAGAGGCTGATTATGTTGCAGAGTTAATGCTAAACTTCTGGGCTGTATCTTTTGCTTAGGAGGCTGAATGTCTATGTGGAATTGTGTACTTTCACCGTGTACTTGTGTAGAAGTTTAGGACTTCCAAGTGAAAGTACAACCCCCAACTTCCACAGCTGGCCACCATTCACTGGATTAAGTGCACTCGAATCCTCATCGAAGAACTGTGCAAAGTTCTGCAGATTTCTTGACTGTTAAACCAAAAAATCCACCTGCTGAACCTGGACCAGTCTTGTGAGTCTCTATCGTAATGAGAAGAAATAGCTACGGAGAGAAGGGCAAGTAGGGCTACTTTCCTTTTACAATTTAACCAAATTGATTTAAATGCATCTTGTGTTGATTGTTTCCCTGTATTATACAATTTGGATTTGACTTTGCTATAAGTTAATTTTGTAGGTTATTAATATTAGAGACCATCATACACTCTCTCCCTTTGACAGGTCTACCAGACTGTAAATCAGGAATCTGGTCACAATTAGAACTTATGCATTGCTGGATTTCCTGGGTGACTGAGGTAGAAGGCGAAGCCACTTGCACCTCAAATTCTTTTGCTTATTAATTAGCCGAGGACTAAAGCCTCTGTTTCAGACTGAGTTTAGGGCAGATGAACTCTGAGCTCTGAAGGCTGAACAGTCAGTGGCAGATTCTACCCAAACTGCTCACAGAAAGAATACAGCACTTTTAAGTTTTCCACTGGAATCACTTTGATGCTGGAAAGAAAACATATCTGGCCCACCAGTCATTAACCTGGGAACACAATGGGTAGTGTGCTCCCTTTTAAAAGTCAGCACTGGTTTGTGGCTCAAATGCTCCATTGTCAGTCTGAGGAATGCCCATGAGTGTTCCAGTAATCTTTACACATTTCAGGTAAATACATTCAATTACTTGAAAGCTTACTCAGACACCCAGTGTATAAAATCTTGCACAGTGACACATGGAAGTGATTTAGTATCAAATCTCATTGAAATGTGACAAATATAATAGATTTTTGTATCAAAACATTTTTTTCTGATTATCCAAGTTAAATATAGTACAATACTTTAAATTCTCTATTAAATCAGAAAGCTTAAAATGGAATGCTGTTTTCATCTATCATAAATTCCAATTATCCAGGCACAAAAATGACAATAACTAAGAAATATGGACTGTCAAGTATGACCATTATTGTGCAGAAAATTAACAAGCTGAAAATGTACAGTGCAGAAATGCTAATGGTTAGCTGTTTTTCCTACCAGGATATTCTACCTACCAGGATGTTTTTCTCATTAAGGTATAAATTGCAGGATTATCTCAAGCAGGTGCAAAGAAATCTAGCCTCAGTGACTAGGCCACTTCATTTCCACAAAGATGTTCAGTGGATCCCCCTTAATTCTGTAGATTAGAAACACATTACTGCAATAGTTTGTTCAAGCAACACCACTGAACAGTTTTATTTCATGTTCCAACAATGGCTAAACAAAATGGTCTTTCAACCAAATATTGGATGAGTAAACACATTGAACTGTCAGCACAAGTCTGTCGATTGGCCACCCATTACATCACTCTGTTATCTGAACACCTGCCAATCTGTTCACAATCTTGGCATCATACTTCACTGAAACAAGCTGTGAACGAATTCCCATTTCATAATGATCCCCAAACCCATCTGTTTCAGCTCAGCCATTTTTGAAACCATCAAGCCTAATGATACTAACCTCACTGATTACCTGATTGGCCTCCATAAATCTAAAATGCACATGCTGGCATCCAAAATGACCATCATCATCCTTAAGTACTTTATCCTACTCAGAAATACCTTGATTTTATATAATTTTATTTCCATTCTACAATGTTTCTATTACCTTGCCCTCTTTGTAATGAAGTCTTACGTACAGTCCAAGATATCTCAATAAAGAAAAGCAGAAGGGCCCACATGTCACTCTCACCCTAACCCCAACTATTTGGTGGAGTGGCTATGTGGGTTGTTTGGGACACTCTGTGCTCCTCCTATTAACTTTATTAAGCCACTATGTGGTCTACTTGAAACTAAAAAGCTTATGGACTAGAGTTTTCCCATGAGTGACTGATAATGTTTTTCCTAGGAAGTTTTGAGAATACCTTCACGTATTATCTCTCTCCTCCTTAAAATCTGGTGACTTCAGTCAGGATGGAATGAAGAACCCACCTTGTAAATCTAGCGTCAGGATTATGTAAGAAGCAACTCGCTTGTCAGATTTATTTGTAGTAATTGCAGCCTGGATCCTGGGCTCAACGGCCTGGGATAGGAATCTGGCATTAGCTCACTCACCCTGTCAGCAGATTTGGAAGATTTTGCAGAAGTGATGCTGATGAGTATCTCTGTAGTTCTTTGAAATGCATGCAGTAGATAGAGAGTCTTAGAAACATACATGTGCCTTTGGATCACCAAGTACTGGCATTGACATTTCAGTCTCAGTTTCCCATTAACACTGTAGTACTGGATTCTATCCTGAGGATATTGTTTTGAATATTCTTCATGATTTCTCCACAATATTGGGCAGAACATTTAGATACAGAACTTTGTAATTGATAATATTTACAATTTTTCCCACCCAGGAGATATCAGGATCAATAGCAAAGTGAACCTTTCTTTTCCCTACCTAACTGCCCTTCAACCAAGTAACTTAATAAATCTTTTCAGATCTTACAGTACTTCATTAGTTTTATGGACAAAATTATGTATATTAACTTTCAAATAATCCAGTTTAATTCCCCAGTTGCTCTGGTGAGATTTGAACTCAAGTTTTCAGAGCTTGGTTTCAGGCCCTTTGTACAGCCCACCGTGCTAATCCTCCTCCCCGCAGTTTCTTAATCCTACATGGATTATTAACTGCTGTTCCCTTTTTTTTATATAGTCTTCCATCTGTAGTGGAGAATCTGGAGGATATATCTGAAATACCCCAAACACAAATATTTTAAAATGAACGTCCAGATTGAGGTCTATTTGCCATACAGGAGGCAATTCACTTGAATTAAAAACAAGGCATCAGGACTAATTTTGCCATGCCATGGAATTCACAATTGGCTTCTTGAACTGCTTTACCCAATTAACAGTTCCAAATGATGTATTTTATTTATAATATCATTTGATCTTATCAAACCTTCCACACAGTAGTTAATGAAAAGGCTTCATAAATGCAAACCTTGACAGAACTAGCACCCACCTTTCTGGTTTGCTAATCAAAAAAACACTCACTTACTTGAGGTTAATCATTTATAAGGTAGGTTTTCAACAACTGACAGACTTTTAATTCTCATTATATAGTTCTTTCATTTTTAATCTTTCAATTAGTGGAGACATCAAGACCTTCACATTGTTCACATGAGTCATCCACAATTTCAATGAAGTAGTGACTAAACAAGTTGTTAACTCAGGAACAATATCTCCCACAGTCTTAACTACTCTGTGGCGAAAAGCATCGTACAGCAGGTTTAAATGCTTTCAGTTTAACCAATACAAACGTCTTACATTTCACAAACCTCTTATAAAGTACAATTTAAAAAAAATTGGAAGTACTATAAATATTACCCTTCTTCACTCTCCATTGACTCGGAGGAAATTAATGGATAAGGCAAACTAAACTTGGCACCAAAGTAAAAGAAAATCACAATGCATGGATTATTTTGTGCCCATTGCTGTAGATGAAGAAACTTGCTTATATCTGGCATAACCATGCTGTTTAGTAGCCAGATGCCTGAAAAATAAAGGACAACTTCAATAAAAGCAAAACGATTCTGGCTGCATTGGATGCTTGGAGGTATTCTGGAAATGATTCCAAACGTAGAGCCATCAACAATGGCACTATACATCAAAGTTGCTGGTGAAGGCAGCAGGCCAAGCAGCATCTGTAGGAAGAGGTGCAGTCGACGTTTCAGGCCGAGACCCTTCGTCAGGACAATGGCACTATATCGGATGGGTGCAATTAAGGCCTTGGTGGTGATATCAGAAAAAGATGCGATCTATAGGAGACCCTGTAGATCAGTTTTTCTTAAACTTTTTGCCCTGGAGGAAACCTTGAAATAATTCTCAGGTTTCAGGGAACCCGCTGCATAAAAATTATTAAATCTATAGCTCCCGGTACGTGAGTGCGATCAGTAAGTTGCAGATATAATAATCCAAAAATAGTTGTCAATGCTCTTTTGAGTAGAGAATGAATTTTTAGCCAACCTTTCTTGAAAAAACAGGTAGTTCAGCCAAGCTTTACCTTTCTTGTTGAAATTAATCTCTTCCTTTCCCTTTCATAAATTTAAAAAATTCAGAAGACAAACATTATAAATTTCTGTTCAATAACTGGCTTAAGCCAAAATGAGATTTCATTTTTTTAAAGGTAGGCTCAATAGATTTAATTTAAATAAAGGTTGCAAATTGATTTTAATTAATGCTATTTACAACATGAAAATTTATTGACAATGTTAAATAGCAACATTACTAAAAACCATAAGCCAAAGCAATATGAATAAAAATATAGCTATGAGACACAATTTTATACAAGGACTTGAAAAAAAAACATTTTCTATCTTTGATCAGACTCAAAGGTAGGCCTAGCATGTGAAACCTGTGCTCGTTTTTTTTTTGCTGCAAAAATGCTCACCTCTGGGCCGAACTTAAGATAACCACACATGCATTTCATCTTCAACTGAAATGAGACAACCTCTATCCTTGCTCTTGATGCTTGTTAAAGAAAAAGCTTGCTTACACATGTAAGAAGTTGAAAATTGCAGCAACATTTTCATTGCTTTCCTATGAATTTCAGCATACTCTTCTTTCACAGAAATCCAGAACATCAAGTGAATCTCATCTTGATGTTCACAAAGTTTGCAGTTCACTAAGTTCTTCCTCTTCTTTCAAAGAGAAGTTCTCAGGCTAAGCAGAAGATTCAAAGAAAGGGTCCATCACCCAGTCATACACTTGTGTTGAAAGGGAGGAATAATATTGTAGAATTTTGTTCTGCAACTCTTTCAGTGGTTTTCAGTAAGACCCGAGACTCTCTGGTCCTTCCTCACTCTCAAGCCCAAGAAACAGAGGAACCATTTCAAGATTTCTTTTTGCAAAATGATTTTTCCAAAGATTCAGTTTCTTTTTAAATCCAAGAAGTTTGTCATTTGAAGTCAGAACATTTTCTCCAGGACCTTGCAGGGACTTGTTCAACTGGTTCATATGATGAAAAATGACTGCTAAGTAGGCTAGTTTCTGTAGCCATTCGTCATCTTCAATCGACTCAGCAAAATCTGGCCTACTCAGAAGTACTCCTACAATCACTTTCAGCTCAAATACCCTGCTGAGAACTTTTCCTCTGCTAAGCTACTGCTAAGACAGACGCCAACAGTTTCTCCAAGACAGACTTTTTGTATCCAGATATGAAGGCAAAACATTAAAAGTATCTTGGCCTTTGCTCATTTTGGGCAGCTCTTTACAAAAGTTTTCTTAAATTCCACCTTCATTCACAACATGACATTTACTGGTGAAATCTGTTGACATTAACCCTGGATAGAGAAGCTGTTGTTTTTCAGAAACAGATCAATTATCACTGGCACGTGACATGAAATTTGTTTCACGTCACATGCAGCAACAGTTCAATGCAATACGTAATCTAGCAGAGAGAAAAAAAGTAAACAAGTAAATCAATTACGTATATTGAATAGATTTCAAAAAAATGTGCAAAAACAGAAATACTCTATATTAAAAAAAGTGAGGGAGTGTCCAAGGGTTCAATGTCTATTTAGGAATCGGATGGCAGAGGAGTAGAAGCTGTTCCTGAATCACTGAGTGTGTGCCTTCAGGCTTCTGTATCTTCTACCTGATGGTAACAGTGAGAAACGGGCATGCCTTGGATGCCAGAGGTCCTTAATAATGGACACTGCCTTTCTGAGACACCACTCCCTAAAGATGTTCTGGGTACTTTGTAGGCTAGTACCCAAGGAGTGACTAGATTTATAACCTTCTGCAGCTTCTTTCGGTCCTGTGCAGTAGCCCCTCCATATCAGACATTGATGCAGCCTGTCAGAATGCTCTCCACGGTACAAATATAGAAGTTTTTGAGTGTATTTGTTGACATGACAAATCTCTTCAAACTCCTAATAAAGTATAGCTGCTGTCTTGCCTTCTTTATAACTACATCGATAAGCTGGGACCAGGTTACATCCTCAGAGATCTTGACACCCAGGAACTTGAAGCTGCTCACTTTCTCTACTTCTGATCCCTCTATCAGGATTGGTATGTGTTCCTTCATCTTACCTTTCCTGAAGACCACACTCAACTCTTTCGTCTTACTGACGTTGAGTGCCAGGTTGTTGCTGCGGCACCACTCCACTAGTTGGCCTATCCCACTCTTGAATGCCCTCTCGTCACCACCTGAGATTCTACCAACAATGGTTGTATCGTCAGCAAATTTATAGATGGTATTTGAGCTATAACTAGCCATAGTCATGTGTATATAGGGAGTAGAGCAGTGGGCTAAGCACACATCTCTGAGGTGCGCCAGTGTTGATTGTCGGTGAGGAGGTTATGTTATCACCAATCTGCACAGATTGTGGTCTTCCAGTTAGGAAGTTGAGGATCCAATTGCAGAGGGAGGTACAGAGGTCCAGGTCCTCAATCAAGATTGTGGGAACGATGGTATTAAATCCTGAGCTATAGTTAATGAACAGCATCATGACACAGGTGTCTGTGTTGTCCAGGTGGTCTAAAGCCGTGTGGAGATCAATTGAGATTGCATCTGCCATTGACCTAATGTGGTGATAGGCAAACTGTAATGGGTCCAAGTCCTTGCTGAGGCAGGAGTTCAGTCTAGTCCTGACCAACCTCAAAGCATTTCATCACTGTAGATGTGAGTGCTACCGGGCGACAATCATTAAGGCAGCCCACATTATTATTCTTAGGCACTGGTATACTTGTTGCCATTTTGAAGCAAGTGGGAACTTATGCCCATTGCAATGAGAGGTTGACAATATCCTTGAATACTCCTGCTAGTTGGTGGGCAGTAGTTGTGTTCTCTATTTCAAAGTGGGCATAGAAGGCATTGAGTTCATCTGGTAGTGAAGCATTACTGCCATTCATGCTACTGGGTTTCACTTTGTAGGAAGTAATGTCTTGCAGACCCTACCAGAGATGCCGTGCATCCAATGTCGCCTCCAACCTCGTTCGAAATTGTCTCTTCGCCCTTGAAATAGCCCTCCACAAATTATACCTGGTTTTCTGGTACAGGCCTGGGTTGCCAGACTTGAATGCCACAGATCTAGGCTTCAGCAGATGACGTATCTCCTGGTTCATCCACGGTTCTTGGTTTTGGAATGTACAATAAGTCTTTGTGGGCACACACTCATCCACACAGGTAACAACTGCAGCATACTCATCCAGATTCGAAGATGAATCCCTGAATAAGTCCAGTCCACTGATTCAAAGCAGTCCTGTAAGAGCTCTTGTGCTTCCCTTGTCCATACTTTCTTGGTCCTCACTGCTGGTGCTGCAGTCTTCAATCTCTGCCTATACTCAGGGAGTAGAAGTTCAGCTAGGTGAACAGACTTCGCAAAGTGAGGGCAAGCAGTCTTGATGGTGGTGTAGCAATGGTCCAGTGTGTTGTTTCCTCTGGTATTGAAAGTGATCTGCTTCATGATTTTTTCAGGCTGGCCTTGTTAAAATCTCCAAAATATGGTGAAGTTGTTAAGGTGTGCTGTTTTGTGCATGTTGATCCCATTGTTCAGATCATCTAAAACCTGCTTGACGTTGGCCTGAGGTGAAATGCAAACTGCTACCAAAATGACTCCAGAGAACTCCCGTGGCAGGTAAAAATGATGGCACTTTACTGCTAGATATTCCAGATCTGGTGAGCAGAACTGGGACAGCACTGATATACTCGTGCGCCAAGAAGAGTTGATCATGAGGCATACTCCTCCACCTCTGCTTTTGAGAGACAAATCTCAAGGTATACAATTTATACATTCTTTGATAATAAATGTACTCTGAAAATTTGAAATACATGACTTCAGTCATAGAATTTAGCAAGCTTCATTAGTTTGAAATAGGCACACTTACATGGATTCAAAGAATGACTTGTTTTTTAATTCATACAAACATCTGGACACAATTTATGCTATGCTTTAAATGACTACCTTAATTTTTTAAAAACACTCGAATATTTCTCCCCCCCATAAGTACTTCCAGGACTAGATGCTCATAAAATTGTGAATACCATTCTAAAATAGCTACTTGACACTGAAAAGTCTAAGAACCATTGGAAACAATCGAAAGTTGATGTTTCACACTAATGTGGCAATCAAACAGAAGTTGTATGCTCCATAAACTGCTACATGACAGCTGTTAGTTACTAATGTTAGTGTTAGTTACTTCTTGTTCTATTATCCTGTTGTCAGATAATGATTTCCTTGCACTGCAAACCACAATTTAAACTCTGTTTAAAAAAGCTGCAGTATTTTGTTACCATTCTCTCTTGGGTAATATCTATATTTGCAGCATCTGGATTCTCTTGGTTCTCATTATTTCACAGACAATTTTTGTTTCCATCCTTTTCCTCCTACTCTGTGACTTAAAACACTAGTCACCGTTCTGATTAAGCCTCAATAACTTGAGAGGCCAAGTTTGCTTCTCTCTCAACTTGCTGAGTATTTTGACATTTTGTGTTTAAGATCATGGCTGAACTAAATGCACATCTTAAAACAAAACGAGGCTGTTAAAGAACATCATTTTCAGTTTGCTTTTTACCGTGTCAAAGATAAACCTATTTTGGATTTGAAGTAGGGCACCTCATTTAATTGCAAGTTCTGCAGACAAACTTCTATAGAAGCACACAACAGGAATTCTGCAGATGCTGGAAATTCAAGCAACACACGTCAAAGTTGCTGGTGAACGCAGCAGGCCAGGCAGCATCTCTAGGAAGAGGTGCAGTCGACGTTTCAGGCTGAGACCCTTCGTCAGGACTAACTGAAGGAAGAGTGAGTAAGGGATTTGAAAGTTGGAGGGGGAGGGGGAGGGGGAGATCCAAAATGATAGGAGAAGGCAGGAGGGGGAGGGATGGAGCCAAGAGCTAGACAGGCGATTGGCAAAGGGGATATGAGAGGATCATGGGACAGGAGGTCCGGGGAGAAAGACAAGGAGGTGGGGGGGGGGGACCCAGAGGATGGGCAAGGGGTATAGTCAGAGGGACAGAGGGAGAAAAAGGAGAGTGAGAGAAAGAATGTGTGTACAAAAATAAATAACGGATGGGGTACGAGGGGGAGGTGAGGCATTAGCGGAAGTTAGAGAAGTCAATGTTCATGCCATTAGGTTGGAGGCTACCCAGACGGAATATAAGGTGTTGCTCCACCAACCTGAGTGTGGCTTCATCTTTATAGTAGAGGAGGCTGTGGATAGACATGTCAGAATGGGAATGGGATGTGGAATTAAAATGTGCGGCCACTGGGAGATCCTGCTTTCTCTGGCGGACAGCGTGCAGTGGAGCACAGTGGAGAGTATCCTAGCTGGAATGGAAAAGCCTACAAAACTTGGTAGATACAATTCAGTCCATCACAGGCAAAGTCTTCCCGACCATTGACACACTTAATTGGAACGCTACAAGAATAAACAACCAATGACTGCCCCCCCCCCCCACCACACACACATTCGAGGCCATACAGTCATCTGGCTACTACCATCAAGGAGGTGATTTGGAAGTCTTAGGGCCCATACCACTAGGTTCTGTAACTGTTATCACCCTACGACAATCAGGCTCCTAACCCAGCACGGATAACGTCACTCCACCTCAATTCTGAACTAATTCTACAATCCAAAGACTCACTTTCAAGGATTTTGCAGCTCAACATATTTTTATTTGCATTATTTGTCTTCTTTTGCACATTGTTTGTTTTTTTTTACTTTCGGCGTATTGCGAACTTTTTTAAAATTTCTTTATTTTTCTGTAAAATGACTGCAAGAAATGAATTTCAATCGTATTATATATTTTAATAGTAAATGTTACTCTGGCTTTGAAGTTAATCATGTGAGAAATCTGAATTAAGGCCTCTTTTAAACATTAATGAGGACTACTAACAGAACTAATGCCGGCTGGTGTAGTCGCATCCACACCAGACTGCAAGTGGTCCTGGGCTCAAATCCAGCTGGCTCCTTGCACCTTTTCCATTCAAGTTAGGTTGAGGGTCAAGCTCACAACTCAACCTTGCAAAAAACAGACAAAAATGCCAAACAAAAATGGCAAGGTTGTCCCGATGCACCTTAAGGCATGGAAAGGAACAACAACTAACACAACTGCATTCCTGGGTATTATGACAAAAATATTTGAATTTGGTAAATAAAATGGCATGTTGGACTGTTTTCGCCATGTGAATCCACAGTTCTACAATACAGTAGATTCTGGTTTATTGGGCCACTGGTTATTCAGGGCAGCCACTCATCTGTGAAAAATGGTAAAGAACAAAAACAAATGCTTGTTCCATTTGTTTATTTGGGACACCGTGCCACTAAATTGGGACAGAAAACTATTCTTGAACAGTTTCTAAGTAGTGTCAGATGCTTGTACTTTTGTGTAGCCTTTAGTGCTTAGAGAGAACAATTTTTAAGTAGTGTAAATTGCATGCTAGTGTTCAATACACAGTGAGTTTTGCCACTGATAGTTGACGAGACAATTCAGAACTAGGTTGCTCACCATGGTTTCAAGCATTTAGGCTTGCAGATGCCAGAGACGGACAGAGAAGTAATTAAACAATTTCACTACTTCTACAAGTTAGGAAGTATAAGGAATTTGAAGGTATTTATGATTATCTTGAACAGGGGTCCCCAACCTTTTTTGCACTGCGGACCGGTTTCATATTGACGATATTCTTGCGGACCGGCCGACCCGGGGTTGGGGGGTAGGTTTGCCAACGGACAAGAGTAGCAGTCAAATACGTTGTTTACCCCGAGAGACTACAATGACCATGAAGCCTTGCACGGGCACCAGTGCGCATGCGTGTACCTGCCCACTTTTTCACCCCCCCTCCTTGTCTTTCTTCCCGGATCTCCTGTCCCATGATCCTCTCGTATCCCCTTTTGCCTATCACCTGTCCAGCTCTCGGCTCTATCCCTCCCCCTCCTGTCTTCTCCTATCATTTTGCATCTCCCCCTCCCCCTCCCCCTCCAACTTTCAAATCCCTTACTCACTCTTCCTTCAGTTAGTCCTGACGAAGGGTCTCAGCCTGAAACGTCGACTGCACCTCTTCCTATAGATGCTGCTTGGCCTGCTGCATTCACCAGCAACTTTGATGTATGTCACTTTTTCTACAAATCGTTTTTGGTGATTCTGTACCCGGGGGGGGGGGGGGGTGTTAATCACGATGGGAATATCGGTGATAAGTGGCTAATACACTCAATTTCGTTTCTAAAAGGGTTTATCTAATGAATTTAATATTAAACACACAGCGCATATTTTCCTCACATGTATATAGCGATAAGTCAGTTATCAGGGGATGACAGGGGAGCTTGAAGTAAGTGTTGAATGAACTTCCAGTAGAAGTGGCAGAAGCAGGTTCGATATTATTATTTAAATAAAAATTGGATAGGTATATGGACAGGAAAGGAATGGAGGGTTATGGGCTGAGTGCAGGTCGGTGGGACTAGGTGAGAGTAGCAATCGGCACGGGCTGAAAGGGCAGAGATTGCCTGTTTTCGTGCTGTAATTGTTATATGGTTATATAAGTAAGTCCATCGCATCGTAACATTTTAAGTAACGTTTATATATTAAACACACAGCACATATTTTCCCCGTATGAACATATAAAATCATTGCAACACACCAATATCGCTGAATCAGTGGGAGCCCTGGGCGTGTTTCCCTGCAACAACATGGTCCTATCGAGGGGTGATGGGACACAGCGATACTCAAAGGGGGTTCCTTATGTCCAGTCTATTAGGCAATTTGGTTTTCGTTGCATTCATTGCAGAGATATGTTGGAAATGGAAGCAATGTTTTCAGTGCTTTCGTGGCTATCTCAGGATATTCAGTCTTGACTTTGATCCAGAATGCCGGCAGAGATGTTATGTCAAACATACTTTTCAGCCCACCGTCATTTGCAAGCTTGAGGAGTTGTTCTTCTTCCCGCGCTGACATGGATGACGCGCGGGTAATGACCTCGCATGCGTAATAGCTCAACAGTAGGCACGACAAGGAATGAGGAAAGGTGCAGCTGACTCCTATCGCCAAATCATATTGTTTCCTCGCGGCCCAGTAGCGCATGCTTTGCGGCCCGGTGGTTGGGGACCACTGATCTTGAATGTTACAATGAAAATGAAGATTTAGAGTGTGCAGTCCATTTTCAGAACCAGGTGTCTGCACTGATTTTGTTCATTGACAGTCAATCAAAGAACATGGCAACATATATTCCTCCATTGATAACCATCAGGAATTAATACAGTTATATAGCACTACAGTAATATTAATAGTGCTCGAACTTGTTCTATATTTCAATTAACTACATAATTTATTACTCAGTTGAGTGGTAATTGGTCTTTTTTTAATACAAACCCCATTTCCAGAAAAGTTGGGATATTTTCCAAAATACAATAAAAACAAAAATCTGTGATATGTTAATTCACTTGAATCTTTATTTAACTGACAAAAGTACAAAGAAAAGATTTTCAATAGTTTTACTGACCAACTTAATTCTATTTTGTAGACATACACAAACTTAGAATTTGATGGATGCAACACACTCAACAAAAGTTGGGACAGAGGCATGTTTACCATTGTGTTACATCATTTTCCTTTTAATAACACTTTTTAATCATTTTGGAACTGAGGATACTAATTGCAGTAGATTTGCAATTGGAAATTTTGTCCATTCTTGCTTGATATAAGACTTCAGCTGCTCAAAAGTCCGTGATCTCAGTTGTCTGATTCTCCTCTTCATGATGCACCATACATTTTCAATAGGAGATAGATCTGGACTGGCAGCAGGCCAGTCAAGCACATGCACTCTGTGTCTACAAAGCCACGCTGTTATAGCCCGTGCAGAATGTGGTCTGGCATTGTCCTGCTGAAATAAGCATGGACGTCCCGGGAAGAGACGTTGCCTTCATGGCAACATATGTCTCTCTAAAATCCTAATATACACCTCAGAGTCAATGGTACCTTCACATACATGCAACTCACCCATGCTGTAGGCACTGATGCACCCCCATACCATCACAGATGCAGGCTTTTGCAACTTTCGCTGATAACAATCTGGATGGTCGTTTTCATCTTTGGCACGGAGAACTCGACATCCGTTTTTTCTGAAAACTAGCTGAAATGAGGACTCATCTGACCACAGCCTTTCGGTCCATCTGAGATGAGCTCGGGCCCAGAGAACTCGCCGGCGTTTCTGCATAGAGTTGATGTATGGCTTCCTCCTTGCGTAATACAGTTTCAAGTTGCATTTCTGGATGCAGCGACGGACTGTGTTGAGTGACAATGGTTTTCCAAAGTACTCACAAGCCCAGGTGGCTATAATTGTCACAGTAGCATGACGGTTTCTTAGGCAGTGCCGCCTGAGGGCTCAAAGATCACGCGCATTCAACAGTGGTTTCCAACCTCGCCCTTTACGCACTGAGATGTCTTCTGAATTCTCTGAATCTTTTCACAATATTATGTACTGTAGGTGTTGAAAGACCTAGATTCTCTGCAATCTTGTGTTGAGAAATGTTCCTTTTGAAATGACTAACAATTCTCTCATGAATTTTGGCACAAAGGGGTAAGCCACAACCCATCCTTGCTTGCAAAGATTGAGCCTTTGATGGACGCCACTTTTATACCCAGTCATGATACCTCACCTGCTACCAATTAGCCTGCTTAATGTGGAGTCTTCCATACCGGTGTTACTTGAATATTTTGTGCACTTTTCAATACTATTTTAACTCCGTCCCAACTTTTGTTGAGTGTGTTGCAGCCATCAAATTCTAAATTTGTGTATATTTACAAAATACAATTAAGTTGGTCAGTAAAACTATTGAAAATCTTTTCTTTGTACTTTTGTCAGTTAAATAAAGGTTCACATGAATTAACATATCACAGATTTTTGTTTTAATTGCATTTTGGAAACTATCCCAACTTTTCTGGAAATGGGGTTTGTATAACTTTTTGACTATTTCCATGAAAATTCGGCTAATTGGGGCAGCCATTTAACTGGCCCCAAAACGTTCTGGTCCCAATGTGTCCCAATTAACCAAAATCCACTTTTAAAATTCATACATTTACCAAATATCATAAAGTAAAATCACTGATGTGTTTATAAATAAATATAAAGGCGGGAGGAGAAGATGGCGGCGCGCCTGCGTGGGCACAGCCCTCCGGTGAAAAATGATATTGTATCTGTTAAATAGGGGCCGTGGACAATTCCAATTTGATGGAGAATGGGCGTAAAAGCACAGAGGAACATCTGGAGAAATTTCTGAAATGCCTGTTCGCTGCTGTCGTTACTGTGCGGTCAGGAATCTTTCGGAGTGTAGGCCTCAAAATCCCCGGCCTTGCCTGCTTTTGGCGACCGAGAAGGAGGTCGAATCGTTCGGACAGAGGTGGCGCTCAGTAATCAGTGTCGGAGAGCTGATCAGAGCTCGAAGTTTTTGGATGACTCAGAGTCGGATTGTGGTCATCATGGCAGGGAGAGTTTTTCTTCCTTCTCCCGTCTGCTTGAGATGTGAGACATTTGAGAATCTTTGAACTTTACTGTGCTCATGGACTTCTTCATCAAGTTATGGTATTATTGCACTGTTGTAACTACATGTTATAATTATGTGGTTTTGTCAGCTATTTCCAGTCTTGGTCTGTCCTGTGTTTTCTGATATCACACCGGAGGAAATAGTGTATCGTTTCTTAATGCATGCATTACTAAATGACAATAAAAGAGGACTACGTGTCTTCATACCTAATCTAATATATAGTTTCCATTTTGAAATATTTAAGACTATAACAGAATTGTCCAATCTACAGAATACTATACATTCTAAGAATTTAATTCTTAAATTATCATGCAAGTATTATCCATACCATAAGACATAGCAGCAGAATTAGGCCATTTGACCCATCGAGTCTGCTCCACTATTCAATAATTGTTGATACTTTCTTCCCCTCCTCAGCCCCACTCCCTGGCCTTCTCCTCATAACCTTTGATACCATGTCCAATCAAAAGCCTATCAAGCTCTGTCTTAAATATACCCAATGATCTGGCCTCCACAGCTGCCTGTGGCAATAAATTCCAGCTAAGGAAATTTCTTCGCATCTGTTTTAAAATGACGCCCCTCCATCCTGAGACTATGCCGTCTTGTCCTAGACCACCTCCCCCCAAAACCCCACCATGAGAAACATCCCTTCCACATCTACTCTGTCTAGGCCTTTCAACATTTAGAAACCATAGAAAACCATAGAAAAACTACAGCACAGAATCAGGCCTTCTGGTCCTTCTTGGCTGTGCCGAGCCATTTTCTGCCCAGTCCCACTGACCTGCACACAGACCATATCCCTCCATACACCTCCCATCCATGTATCTGTCCAATTTATTCTTAAATGTTAAAAAAGAACCCGCATTTACCACCTCGTCTGGCAGCTCATTCCACACTCCCACCACTCTCTGTGTGAAGAAGTCCCCCCTAATGTTCCCTTTAAAAATGTTCCCTTTAAATTTCTCCCCCCTCACCCTTAACCCATGTCCTCTGGTTTTTTTCTCCCCTTGCCTCAGTGGAAAAAGCCTGCTTGCATTCACTCTATCTATACCCATCATAATTTTATATATCTCTATCAAATCTCCTCTCATTCTTCTACGCTCCAGGGAATACAGTCCTAACCTATTCAACCTTTCTCTGTAACTGAGTTTCTCAAGTCCCGGCAACATCCTTGTAAACCTTCTCTGCACTCTTTCAACCTTATTTATATCCTTCCTGTAATTTGGTGACCAAAACTGAACACAATACTCCAGATTCGGACTCACCAATGCCTTATACAACCTCATCATAACATTCCAGCTCTTATACTCAATACTTCGATTAATAAAGGCCAATGTACCAAAAGCTCTCTTTACGACCCTATCTATCTGTGACGCCACTTTTAGGGAATTTTGTATCTGTATTTCCAGATCCCTCTGTTCTACTGCACTCCTCAGTGCCTTACCATTTACCCTGTATGTTCTAGCTTGGTTTGTCCTTCCAACGTGCAATACCTCACACTTGTCTGTATTAAACTCCATCTGCCATTTTTCAGCCCATTTTTCCAGCTGGTCCAGGTCCCTTTGCAAGCTTTGAAAACCTTCCTCACTGTCCACTACACCGCCAATCTTTGTATCATCAGCAAATCTGCTGATCCAATTTACCACATTATCATCCAGATCATTGATATAGATGACAAATAACAATGGACCTAGCACTGATCCCTGTGACACACCACTAGTCGCAAGCCTCCACTCTGAGAAGCAATCCTCTACTACCACTCTTTGGCTTCTTCCATTGAGCCAATGTCTAATCCAATTTACCACCTCTCCATGTATACCTAGCGACTGAATTTTCCTAACTACCCTCCCATGCAGAACCTTGTCAAAGGCCTTACTGAAGTCCATGTAGACAACATCCATTGCCTTCCCTTCATCCACTCTCCTGGTAACCTCCTCGAAAAACTCCAATAGATAGGTCAAACGTGACCTACCATGCACAAAGACATCTTGACTCTCCCTAATGAGTCCCTGCCTATCCAAATGCTTGTAGATTCTGTCTCTTAGTACTCCCTCCAATAATTTACCCACTACCGACGTCAAACTTACCGGCCTATAATATCCCAAATTACTTTTCGATCCTTTTTTAAACAACTGAACAACATGAGCCATTCTCCAATCCTCTGGCACCTCACCCGTAGACACCGACATTTTAAATATATCTGCCAGGGCCCCTGCAATTTCAACACTAGTCTCCTTCAAGGTCTGAGAGAATACCCTGTCAGGTCCTGGGGATTTATCCACTTTAATTTGCCTCAAGATAGCAAGCACCTCCTCCTTTTCAATCTGTACAGTTTCCATAATCTCACTATTTGTTTCCCTTAATTCCATAGACTTCATGCCAGTTTCCCTAGTAAATACAAACGCAAAAAACTCATTTAAGATCTCCCTCATTTCTTTTGGTTCCGCACATAGCCGACCACTCTGATCTTCGAGAGGACCAATTTTATCCCTTACAATCCTTTCACTCATAATACAGGTTTCCCCCGCCATCCAAAGGTAGGGCGTTCCTATGAAACGGTTCGTAAGCCGAAATGTCGTAAAGTGAAGAAGCAATTTCCATTTATTTATATGGGAAAATTTTGTGAGCGCTCGCAGACCCAAAAATAACCTACCAAATCATACCAAATAACACATAAACCCTAAAATAACAGTAACATATAGTAAAAGCAGGAATGATATGATAAATACACAGCTTATATAAAGTAGAAATACTTTTCCACAATCATTACTGAACTGTTCTCCGTAGCGAAAATCTTACACAAGCACTGTTGGCAGAAACACTCTCCAGTAACCTTTAAGCTATGAAGCTGCCAAATCATACCAAATAACAGGTAAAAATAGACAGCCTATATAAGGTAGAAGTAATGTATGTACAGTGTAGTATCACTTACTGGATTCAGGAAGACAGCGCCGAGCACACTGATGATGGTGTGTTAGACTGAGTCCTCGCAGTTTTGGGTGGTGCAGTGGCCCCCCACTCTCCGGTCCGCCAAGCGATACATTGCCGTGAATGAGGCAGGGGTCCAGCGGTAGCCGGGATGCACCCCGCACATCTTTAAGAAAAACGCCAAAATAAACATGCTAATTAATTAGGTGCCACCCGACACGTAATTGTCGGCCAAGATCAGAGGTGATTGCTGATTGCACCTAATTAATTAGCATGTTTATTTCGGCTTTTTTCTTAAAGACATGCTGTGCGCCTCCCGGCTACCGCTGCATTCTCAGCAAATCGGTGTCTGTCCGTGGCCTGGGGGTTGAGGTGGTGGGACACTGGGGTGTCGTCTCATCGTCGTCTGTTTCCATTAAAGCAGGCAGCTCATCTTCTCCTATGACTGCCTGCCTTGATGTCGAAGGTCGAGGTTCGTCATTTGCTGTGGCTGATGTAGAAAGCTTGCTTGACTGCTGAGCCTCGCACATTTTTCTATCATACAGTTCTTTGTAAGGACTCAAACCATCCTGCAAATATCCCCTAAACCTACGTACCCTTTCAAAATTAAAGTCGTGCTTTATCATTGCAGCAAAAATCTCACGCAGTTGCTTCACATTCATTTCGTTAATGAATTCAGTTTTGATTGTTATCCATTCCTCTTCCAATTGCATCAGCTCTTCATCTATCAGTTCTTGGTCATGGGATGCCAAAACCTCTTCAACATCATCTTTGTCAGCTTCCACAAGCCAAACTCACTTTGTCCTTACTTCGTTTACCACGATCAAAACACTTAATTATGTCTAGTTTTACGCTAAGTGTGACACCCTGCTGCCTTTTATCGGGCACTGATTTTTTTCGTAACATTGAAAACACCTTCTGTTAGCGAAAACAGGGTACTAATGTAGGTCTTTCAAAACAGTGAGGTTTTGTAAAGTGAACGTTTGAAAAGCGGGGGACACCTGTATACCTGTAAAATCTGTTTGGATTATCCTTCACTTTGACTGCCAAGGCAACCTCAGTCTTCTTTTAGCTCTCCTGATTTCCTTATTAAGTATTTTCTTGGACTTTTTATACTCCTCAAGCACCTTATTTACTCCCTGTTTCCTATACATGTCATACAACTCTCTCTTCTTATCAGAGTTGCAATATCCCTTGAGAACCAATGTTCCTTATTCCTATTCACCTTCCCTTTAATCCTGACAGGAACATACAAGCTCTGCACTCTCAAAATTTCTCCTTTGAAGGCTTCCCACTTACTGATCACATCCTTTCCAGAGAACAACCTGTCTCAATCCACACTTTTTAGATCCTTTCTCATTTCTTCAGATTTGGCCTTCTTCCAGTTCAGAACCTCAACCCTAGGACCAGATCTATCCTTGTCCATGATCAAGTTTAAACTAATGGTGTTATGATCACTGGAACCAAAGTTTTCACTGAAAGGTTTCAATGAGATTGCCCCTCATCCTTCTAAATTACAGTGGATACAGACCCAGAACCATCAAGCGTTCCTCATATAACTCTTCCATTCACAGAATCATCCTCATGAACCTCCTCCAGACCCTCTCCAATGTCAGCACATCTTTTCTTAGATAAGGATCCCAGAAATTTCCACAATACTCAAGGTGAGGATTCACCAGTGCCTTATAAAGCCTCACCTGCTCTTGTATTCTAGACCTCTTGAAATGAATGCCTATCATTGACTCTACCTGCAAGTTAACCTTTAGAGTGTTCTGCACAAAGACTCCCAAGTCCCTTTGCATCTCAGATTTTCTCCCCATTTAGAAAATAATCTGCATATTTATTTCTTCTACCAAAGTGCATGATCATGCATTTTCCAACATTGTATTTCATTTGCCATTTTCTTGCCCATTCTCCTAATCTGTCTTCATCCTACCTGTTTCCTCAATACTATCTCCCCCTCCACCAGTCTTCATATTATGTACAAACTTGGCAAGAAACTTTCCTGGTAAGCAGCCTCATGTATGTCGCCTTGTCAGAGGCCTTCTGAAAGTCCAGATATACAACATCCACTACATCCCTTTTATCTATCCTACTTGTAATCTCTTCAAAGAAACCAACAGGTTCATCAGGCAAGATTTTCCCTGAAGGAAACCATGCTGACTTTGTCCCATCTTGCCCTGTATCACCAACAACTCCATAACCTCATCCTTAACAATTTACTCCAACATCTTCCCAACCACTGAGGTCAGGCTAACTCATTTATAATTTCCTTTCTGCTGCCTTCCTCCTTTCATAGTCATAGTCATACTTCATTGATGCCGGGGGAAATTGGTTTTCGTTAAAGTTGCACCATAAATAATTAAATAGTAATATGTAAATTATGCCCGGAAATAAGTCCAGGACCAGCCTTCTTAGAGTGGAGTGACATTTGAAATTTTTCAGTCCTCTGGCACCATGCTAGAGTCCAATGATATTTGAAAGATTATTACTAATGCC
This sequence comes from Mobula hypostoma, assembly GCF_963921235.1. Classification (NCBI taxonomy): domain Eukaryota; kingdom Metazoa; phylum Chordata; class Chondrichthyes; order Myliobatiformes; family Myliobatidae; genus Mobula; species Mobula hypostoma. The sequence goes on along the minus strand of NC_086100.1, from coordinate 58,345,744 downwards.
TTCATAATCTCTACCTCTACCCGTTTCAGAACTCGAGGGTTCAGTTCATCTGGTCTGGGTGACTTATGTATCCTTAGGTCTTTCAGCTTTTTGAGCACCTTCTCCTTCTCTTCCTTCAACATTTGGTACACTGCTGGTGTCTTCCACAGTGAAGACTGATGCAAAATACCTGTTCAGTTCATCTGCCATCACCTTGTCCCCTGTTATTATTTCTCTAGCCTCATTTTCTAACGGTGCTAAATCCACTCTCATCTCTCTTATTTTTAGCTCTCATCTCTCTTTTATCAGCCTCTAGTTCTTCCTTGGGTAACCATTCCTTATGTAATGAGTATTATGAATTGACAGGCAATTTGCCAACATATTGCTTGTAGAACAAATCCTTATAAGAGTTCCATCTAACATATGTTCAGTGCACTATATTCAGCAAATAACTGTAAAGTAATCAAGATCTCTGAACTAGTCAAAGAAAAATAGAATTGAAAAAGTGCATATGTGGAAATTCTGATCCACAGATGCTGCCTGACCTGTTGAGAATTTTTGGCATCGTAATATTATTAAAAAAGCACAACTACAGACTAGTCATGTGTAGGAACCTACAAGGCAGCAAGTTAGAACTTGTTAGAACAAGTTAGATTACTGCAAAAGGTCATCAGAAGTAAAATAGAGCAGGTGTTAGAAATCTAATAAACCAGAAATTGCTGGAAATGCATGGCATGCCACGGAACATTACAGCAGATGTCTCCTAATGTGGTTCATGGCTTGCAAAGTATATCCAGCACCATTTCATTTCAAACTATAACTTCTGAAAAATCAAGGGTGGAAAACTATCAACATCTCAGAATTTACACAAAGATAATGTAATTTAATTCCTTCAACATAATAGTTTCAAAATAACAATTATCACTTTATAGGTTGGCAAGGATGCTGCAATTTATTAATGTCCAAAGGTAACAAGGTCATCAATATTTTAGACATTCATTGTAAAATATTGTAATACATTTAAATTGGAATTTACAATTCCTGGAACTAACTTGCATTACTGAAAGTTTAGTAAGACAAATACAAACAATTCATGGTAAGTACAGCAAAAATCTTAACACTTTGCCCAAAACCACAAGTGCTCTGTAACTGCTACGATGTTTGTGTTAATTTTAATACAAAATAATTTAATATGTGTTATTAAATTTCATCATGCACAAATTAATATTTTAATTTTATGTACAGCCTAACTGTACATAATGGACATAGTGTACTGTATGTTATCTTATGTATTTACATTTAATTTTTAAAATTATTTTTGTGTTCTTTACCTTTTGTGGGTTTTACTGTGCTAAATCGGATCCAGAGCAACAATTACTCCATTCTCCTTACACTTGTGTAGAGAAAATTACATCGAACAAGCTTGAATCTTAATGAGTAATAGTAATACAAGTCAGGCTAATCTTTGAAATTGCTGCCAGAACCACAACCCCTTGTTAGTGGAAACTGATAATAAAGCCTGCCAACCTTTCCCGTTAGAAGTGTCGTTCTTGTGGGTTGCCATTGGAGTTTTATTTATACTTAAAAACTCAAATCTTTTTGCATGTGCATGCTTCATTATAACTCACATACAATGGCATGCAAGTTTGGGCACCCCCGGTCAAAATTTCAGTTACTGTGAATAGCTAAGCGAGTAAAAGATGACCTGATTTCCAAAAGGCATAAAGTTAAAGATGACACATTTCTTTAATATTTCAAGTAAGATTACTTTTTTACTTCCATCTTTTACAGTTTCAAAATAACAAAAAAGGGAAAGGGCCTGAAGCAAAAGTTTGGGCACCCTGCATGGTCAGTACTTAGTAACATCCCCTTTGGGAAGTAGCACAGCTTGTAAACGCTTTCTGTAGCCAGCTAAGAGTCTTTTAATTCTTGTTTGGGGGATTTTCACCCATTCTTCCTTGCAAAAGGCTTTTAGTTCCATGAGACTCTTCGGACGTCTTGCATGCACTGCTCTTGAGGTCTATCCACAGATTTTCGATAATGTTTAAGTCGGGGGATTGTGAGGGCCGTGGCAAAACCTTCAGCTTGCACCTCTTGAGGTAGTCCATTGTGGATTTTGAGGTGTGTTTAGGTTCATTATCCTGTTGTAGAAGCCATCCTCTTTTCATCTTCAGCTTTTTTTTAAACAGACAGTGTGATGTTTGCTTTCAGAATTTACTGGTATTTAATTGAATTCATTCTTTTCTCTACCAGTGAAATGTTCCCCGTGCCACTGGCTGCAACAGGAGCCCAAAGCATGATCGATCCACCCCCATGCTTAACAGTTGGAGAGGTGTTCCTTTCATAACATTCTGCACCCTTTTTTCTCCAAACGTACCTTTGCTCATTGCAGTCAAAAAGTTCGATTTTAACTTCATCAGTCCACAGGACTTGTTTCCAAAATGCATGAGGCTTGTTTAGATGTTCCTTTGCAAACTTCTGATGCTGAATTTTGTGATGAGGGCACAGGAAGGGTTTTTTTCTGATGACTCTTTCATGAAGGCCTTCTTTGAGCAGGTGTCACTGCAGAGTAGAACAGTGCACCACCACTCCAGAGTCTGCTAAATCTTCCTGAAGGACTTCTGCAGGCAAACAGGGTTTTGAGTTGCCTTTCTAGCAATCCTACGAGCAGTTCTCTCGGACAGTTTTCTTGGTCTTCCAGACCTCAACTTGACTTCCACCATTCCTGTTAACTGCCATTTCTTAATTACATTACGAACTGAAGAAACGGCTACCTGAAAAGGCTTTGCTATCTTCTTATAGCCTTCTCCTGCTTTGTGGGCATCATTTATTTTAATTTTCAGAGTGCTAGGCAGCTGCTTCGAGGAGCCCATGGCTGCTGATTGTTGGGACAAGGTTTGAGGAGTCAGAGTATTCATAAAGCTTTGAAATTTGCATCACCTGGCCTTTCCTAATGATGACTGTGAACAAGCCATAGCCCTAACAAGCTAATTAAGGCCAAAGGCCTTGGTAAAAGTTATCTGAGAGCTCAATTCTCTTGGGGTGCCCAAAGTTTTGCATGGTACTCCTTCCCTTTTTTCCCCCACTCTAAAATTGTACAAGACAAAAATAATACACTAAACTTGCTTAAATGTTGGAAAGAATGTTTCATCTTTAACCTTGACTTTTGGAGCTCAGTTCATCTTCTACTCACTTAACTATTCATAGTAACAGAAATTTTGACCAGGGGTGCCCAAACTTTTGCATGCCACTGTATACCCGCCTACAAGAACTGGCTTCAGTCAAGATACCACAACTTGTTTAAGACAAGCAAATGGACTAATTTTACACCATTTCTTCCAAGTTTCACTTCACTCTTGTTGGCAATAAACGGAACTTCAGAAAGACCGGGAGGATAAGTGCCCGATTCACTTAATATACCGAGTAGAAAGAGAAGAATCAGTTTCTTTACTTATGTACTGAACTCCAAAGTGAAGCACACCGGCTTTTACCCTTTGTTTTGTCAGCAGTCCTTACAAATGTGATGTGACGTTTTCAATTATAAAAACGTTCACGCACCAGCCCAGCAGATGACCAGTGTGCCCATAGTAGGAACAACCAAGTGCAGACCTCCCCCAGCCCCGAATTTTCAGCTTCTAGTGCCCGAGCGAACCGCAACTAAATTGACGAGGGCAATACCTACCTGCGCTACTCACCAACACCCCCTCGCGTGATTTTGCTCAGCCAGAGACCTGTACGAGGTACTGTACTACAATTCACTCGCCAGCCGGGCTACACCACCTGCTCGTCCCCGACATGAGTCAGGCAGTGCGCGTTCCCACCTCTCTGTGCCCGCGCCGCCCACTGCTGAAACCCGCGCCATCGCGGGGCGGGGCCCGGAGTAGAAACACCGATCCAGCTGAGGGGAGTGAAGAAGGCAGCACGTCCTGCAATATGGTAACGGCAACAGATGGTAACAGTGAAAGGGTGAAATTCGCAGCACGAAATAAAATTACTTGTTTAGTACTCAAATCCTCTCATCGGCAAAGAAAATATTGTTGGGGAATTGGTTTGTGCTTAACATCTGCCCAAAATTGCTTTTCAGTGACGTATAAGCCGAGTAATTAATTCCTAAATATTGCATTGTCAGAGCTACAGAATGCCTTGGGATATATTATTTTTGTTTCACAGTATCAGAGGTGAACCAGATGTTGGGAAGGTGATCAGTTGGATGGATTTAGAACTGGGAAGCTCTCCCAGAAAGTTATTTTTCCGGCTAATATTTTGACAGTGCCCTAATTGGGGAAAAAATCATCAACTGAAGGACATGGGAATGTAAATTAATCCAAATCTAATTACTTTATCGTGACTCCACTGCTGCCATTTGTTCTTCAACACTAAAAGAGATAATATTTTATAAACACAAGAAAATCTGCAGATGCTGAAAATCCAAAGCAACTCGCACAAAATGCTGGAGGAACTCGCCAGTCAGGCAGCACCAATGGAAAACAGTAAACAGTGGACGTTTTGGGTGAAACGACCTCAAGAAGGATGTCGGGTCGAAACATCGACAGTTGACTCTTTTCCATAGATGCTGCCTGACCTGCAGAGTTCCTTCAGCATTTTGTGTCTGCTGCTAATATTTTATAAAAATACGTTGTGACCTTGAACTGTGGTAAAGAATCAGGGATGTTGATATTTGTAACCTGAAACTATTTAGCTCGACACTTATAAAATTTTCTTAATTACTATCACTACTTGTGAATGTTTGTTACATCCAGAAAGTACCCACTTACTGGGCCAGTCATCATGTAACTACCGACACCAACGCCATTACTTACCCCATTACCTGGATGTTGAAGAGCAGATTCATGGATTGGATAATAAAACCATAAGATACATATAGGAGTAGAAGTAGGCCATTCGGCCCATCGAGTCTGCTCTGCCATTCAATCATGAGCTGATCCAATTCTTCCAGTCATCCCCACTCCCCTTCTCCCCATACCCTTTGATGCCCTGGCTAATCAAGAACCTATCTATCTCTACCTTGAATGCACCCAATGACCTTGCCTCCACAGCCTCTCGTGGCAACAAATTCCACAGATTTACCACCCTCTGACGAAAATAATTTCTCCGCATCTCTGCTCTAAGTGGACGTCCTTCAATCCTGAAGTCATGCTCTCTTGTCCTGGACTCCCCTACCATGGGAGATAACTTTGTCATATCTAATCAGTTCAGACCTTTTAACATTCTGAATGTTTCTATGAGATCCCCCCCTCATTCTCCTGATATCCAGGATAAGCACACAACTGGCAACGATTTGTCTGATTCATAATCCTTGTACTATATTCATTCCAGAAATACCTATACAATGTTTGAGAAAACCTGCAGGTGTTAATTGTGAAATATTTTGAAGAAATCACAATGGATCTGATGCATGTTTTGGCCTTTCTGATCAGAAGTTTAAGTTACAGTATGAGTGTTAGCAAAGTGCACTCATGAGCAAGGGTATAAATGTTTTTAGAAACGAAGTGTGAAACATAATGGCTGACTTCAGGTTGAGGAAAAGTCTGGCGTTTATTCCCTAACCAAATAATAAATGAACACACAAGAAATTCTGTAGAGGCTGGATATCTTGAGCAACACACACACACACAAAATGCTGAAGGAACTCAGCAAGTCAAACAGCCTCTATGCAGGGAAATAAACAGTGAATGTGCTGGCTGAGATGCTTCAGTAGGTATGGAAAGGAAGGAGGCAGAAGCCAGAATGAGGAGGCGGGAGAAGGAGAGGAGTATAAGCTGGCTGGCAGATAATAGATGAGCCCAGGTGAGGGAGAAGGTAGGTGGGTGGGGGGGGTGTGGGGAGGGGTGATGACGGGGAATGATGTGAGAAACTATGAGACGATAGGTGGAAGAGGCAAAGCACTGAAGAAGAAGGAATATGATGGAATGGAATGGAACAATGGCAAGGAAGTGGGGAACCAATGGGAGGTGATGGACATGAGGGTAAGGAAGCGGAAGAGAGGTCATGAGCAGGTCACCAGAATGAGGGAAGCAAAACAAATTTTGAAGGCAGTGGTTACTGGAAGTTTGGGAAGTCAATGTTCATGCCATCATCCCTCTGGTTCCTCATCTCCTTCCATTTATACCATAGTTCACTATGGGTGAACTTTGAGGGGGAGGAGAAGATGGCGGCATGACGCAGCGCATGAGGCCACTCTGAAATCATATCGTATTTGTTAACTAGGGGCCGTGCACAATCCTGATTTGATGGAGACGGATGTTGGAAGCACAGAGGAACATCTGGAGAAACATCTGAAATGCCGGCTTGGCTGCTGCTGCTACTGTGCGATCAAGAATCTTCAGAGGGGATTGCCCCAAATCCTCGGCTTTTCGTATTGAATGTTGTTGGGGCTGGGGTCGAGGTGCTCGGCAGACATGGTGCTCGGTGTCAGAGGCTCGGAGTTTTCGGACGGACTCAAGAGTTGGCTGTGGTCGGGTGCTTCCAGGATGCTGCATCGGCAAATTTGCGGCACTGGAAGCTCATGGCAGGAAGAGTTTTTTTTCTTCCTTCTACTGTCTGCGTGAGATGATGGAACTTTTGAGAGAATTTGAGACTGTTTTTAACCTTGCACATGGTCTGTTCTTCATCAAATTACGGTATTGCTATTGCTTTGCACTGTTGTAACTATATGTTATAATAATGTGGTTTATGTCAGTTTTTCAGTCGGTTTGTTTTCTGTTTCTGTGATATTATGGAGAAACATTGTATCATTTCTTAATGCATGCATTACTAAATGGCAATAAAAGAGGACTGCATGTCCTCATAATCTAATCTAATCTAATCTAATCTCCTATCAGATTCCTTCTTCATTTCTTTACCTTTTCTACCTATCACTTCCCAGTTTCTTACATCATGCCCTTTCATTCTCCCTCCTCCACCCACCAACTTTCCCTCTCACTTGGACTCACCTATTACTTGCCAGCTTGTACTTTTGCCCCTCCACTTCTTATTCTGGCTTCTGTCCCTTTCCTTTCCAGTAAGTAAACACACAGTAGCTATCCTGAAATCTCATTGCACATACATTAGCTAGTGGAAAAGAGAACTGCAGTGCAACATTTCAAGCATCTGCCAAATGGTCTGTTTATTCATTATAGTAATTTTGAATATGATTGCATTTCTTCCTCCATTATTGAACTTCTGTCACCCTCTGACCCCAACTTCCCACGTTCTTCTGCGTAGTTTTGGTGAATCACCAAAGGAAGATTGCCGAATGATGTGCAAATTATCTAAAATGGAGACTCAAGGAACTGCAGATGCTGCAGGGGAGAAATGAACAAAACAAATTGCTGGAGAAACTCAGCCAGTCAAGCAGCATCAGTGGGGGAAAAGGAAGTGTTTCTGTTTTGGATTAAGACTTAAAACATCAACTATTATTCTCCCCACAGATGTTGCTCAACCCACTGAGTTCCTCTTTTTTTTTGCTGTAAATTAGCTGACTACTAGTTTTCACACGAAGAGCAGCAGCACATGTTGGAATGGTTAGGAAACATCTGTTGATATTCAATAACAGATAAATTGTACTGCAGATTACATTCTAGAAATTAGAATGGTGACATTAATTTCAGAAAAGCTATTGTTATGCATGCTACAAATTGTTAGCTAAAGTAATATTTTTATGTTTTAAGAGATGGCGTGATTTTTATAGTAAATGTCAAATTGTGGACTCGAGCACATCTCTTTATTCCTTCAATGTGAGCATTTTCCTTAATCCACATTTATCGATTTGCATGCATATGTGGTTCAGCTATGGGCGGGGGCACTGCATTTATGACTGCCATCTCCCATAGTCCACTTTGCCCTTGATGATGCTTTTAAGACAGATTCTTTTAGTTAAGGGTATTAAGTTAGAAATGGCCAGATAAATGGAACTGAAGCATGGATTAATATGATTCTTTCACATTTCTTCTTTGCCTAGCTCTATTTTACTGAAATATTTTCTCAGAAAAAAAATACCTTGACAAATATACAGTACTCTGCCTTCTGGCTTTCAGCTACTACTTTTTCATCTGTTATAAATGTCAAAATCAAGATTCATTTCACAGCCTTTAAAGGCCTTACATTTTTAAATTATGTTTCATTTGCAGTTCAACTTTTTTATAAACTTTCCTCACATAGAAAGTGACTTAAAGATCTTTGATTTGTATTGTGCCCTTTGTCAGTAGCCTCCTGTTTTAAATGTAAAACATCCTCCCCTCTTATTTGTTGTTTAGATAGAGTCATAGATTTCCCTAGCATGGAAAGATTTCCTTCAGCCCACAAATGTCCATGCTGACAAAGACACTCAGACTTATACTCAAGCGACTCCCATTTCCTAGCACTTGGCCCATATCGCTCTAAATACTTCTCATTCACATATCTGTATCTGTCCATGCATTTCTTAAATATGTCTAATGCAGTGGTCCCCAACCTGCGGGCCGCAAAGAATGCAGCAGTGCAGCAGTAGCCGGGACACACCCAGCACATCTTTAAGGAAAAAGCCGAAATAAACAAGCTAATTGATTACGTGCTGGGCCGCACCTAATCAGTTAGCTTTTTCTTAAAGATATGCTGGGTGCGTTCCAGCTACCACTGCACTGCTGCATTCTTCGTGGCACCGTATCGGTCTGCGGCCCGGAGGTTGGGGACCACTGATCTAATGTATCTGCCTCATCCACTTCCTCTGGAAAGTCCTTCCAATTCCTCTCGATCTGGACCAGCTGGAGGAATCATCTGAAAAATGGCAGATGGAATTTAATGCAGACAAGTGTGAAGTGTTGCATTTTTGAAGGACAAACCAGAATAGGCTCTACATAGTGAATGATAGGGCACTGAGAAGACAGAGGGATCTGGGAATACAGATCCAGAATTCCTTGAAATTGGCATCAGAAATAGGTTGTAAAAAGAGCTTTTAACACACTGACTTTCATAAATCAAGGTATTAATTACAGGAATTGTGTTGTTAAGTTGAAGTTGTATAAGATGTTGGTGAGGTCTAATGTAGAGTACTGTGTGCAGTTTGGTTGCCCACACTACCTGCAGGAAAGATATAAATAAGATTGAAAGAGAACAGAGAAAAATTTAAAGGATGTTGTCCAGACTTGAATACCTGACTTACAGGGAAAGGTTGACTTTATTCTCTGGAGTGTAGGAGAATGAAGGATACAAAATGATGATGGAGTAGATAGGGTAAATGTCGGGGGACTTTTTCCATTGAGGTTGCGTGAGACTATATCTAGAGTTTATTGGTTAAAAGTGAAAGGTGAAATATTTAAGGGGAATCTGAGGAGAACTTCTTCACTCAGAGGGTGGTGGATGCAGGTTTTATTGGGACACTTAGAAGAAGTTTTGGTAAGTACGTGGATGGGATGGATATGGAGGACTTTGGTCCATTGGTGGATCAATGGAACTTGGCAGAATAACAATTGGGAATGGACTAGATGGGCAAAGGAGCCTATTTCTGTGCTGTAGTGCTCTATAACTCCATGAGAACTGTGACACATTCCTAATGGTTCAGTGCATGATAGCTGTGACTCACAGTTGCTTGAGAGTCTCTTTACTTTAAAGAGATTTTCTGTCTTCTGTTGCTTTTTTGATCATGTCCTTGTGTACTTTCCTTAGTTTCTTACATGGTAACGCACAAGGTTGCGGAATTTTTGGACTCTTTGGTTAGGGTGATTTATCGAATGCCTTGAATTTATCAAAGTGACTGAGGCATTGTTTACAATGATTCAATGTTGCAATAGCATATAAAAATGATAGTGAGAACTAGTTCTACTTTTTACGTGCTCTGAAGGTACTTGTGACTATTGTAGAGATATAATCATCTACATATTAACAGAATAACTTTGGTTTTGTACAGGGCAATCTTTCAGGTCTCTTGTGCAGCTAATTGCTGGAGGCATTGTGTAACTTTGCAATTATGTTGCGGGCTCTGATCACCCATGTGAATGGAAAGGAAATGCAGGATAAGTTCAACATACCTTTACCTATATTCAAACTTACAATGGAGCATACATACTGTAAATGAATTGTATATGACTCTTTGTTGACAAGTTTTTTTTTGCTGATGATACAAAGATTGGAGGTGTAGTAGACAGTGAGGAAGGTTTTCAGAGCCTGCAGAGGGACTTGGACCAGCTGGAAAAATGGGCTGAAAAATGGCAGATGTAGTTTAATACAGACAAGTGTGAGGTATTGCATGTTGGAAGGACAAACCAAGGTAGAACATACAGGGTTAATGGTAAGGCACTGAGGAGTGCAGTAGAACAGAGGGATCTGGGAAAACAGATACAAAATTCCCTAAAAGTGGCATCACAGGTAGATAGGGTCATAAAGAGAGCTCTTGGTACATTGGCCTTTATTAATCAAAGTATTGAGTATAAGAGCTGGAATGTTATGATGAGGTTGTATAAGGCATTGGTGAGTCCGAATCTGGAGTATTGTGTTCAGTTTTGGTCACCAAATTACAGGAAGGATATAAATACGCTTGAAAGAGTGCAGAGAAGGTTTACAAGGATGTTGCCGGTGTTGAATAGGTTAGGACTTTATTCCCTGGAGCGTAGAAGAATGAGGGGAGATTTGATAGAGGTATATAAAATTATGATGGGTATAGATAGAGTGAATGCAAGCAGGCTTTTTCCACTGAGACAAGGGGAGAAAAAAACAGAGGACATGGGTTAAGGGTGAGGGGGGAAAAGTTTAAAGGGAACATTAGGGAGGGCTTCTTCACACAGAGAGTGGTGGAAGTATGGAATGAGCTGCCAGACGAGGTGGTAAATGCGGGTTCTTTTTTAACATGTAAGAATGAATTGGACAGATACATGAATGGGAGGTGTATGGAGGGATATGGTCCGCGTGCAGGTCAGTGGGAATAGGCAGAAAATGGTTCGGCACAGCCAAGGAGGGCCAAAAGGCCTGTTTCTGTGCTGTAGTTTTTCTATGGTTTCTATGGTTTCTAATTTAGTTCAGTTGCATAAAAGGAGTGCGGGATCAGAGAGTTTAAAGATGCATTTTGTTTAAGCAAAAAACTGGGGAATTAAATGTTTGTTAATGGTAAGGAAACATTTGTGATTTAATACCAATAATGTGTATTCTTTACCTGTCAGTTGAGTTAAACTAAGAAACAGATGCATCTCATATCCAATGAATGCACATCCTGTGCCCTGTGGAAATTCCAGGATGCCTCCTGTGTCCTGGGCAACCAGAGGTACAGCAAGTAATGTGAACAGGAGGAGCCGAGCTTACATCGCAGCTTATATCATTTGGACCATCTGTTGCATTGACTATGTTAGGGACAGCACATTTTTTTGGTCATTGGACATCTCATGAGAGTGCAGGGAGAGAGAGAATGATTAGGTACCAGATAAATAACAAAAGCGAGAAGACAGGTAGTTTTGGGGACCTTTAAGAGTGCCGTGCTATTCAACCAGTTTTTAGTTCTGAGTTGTGATGAGAATACGCAGCAGATCCAGGATCATAGCGCCACAGGTGGCTGAACAGTGTAAAGTGGGGTAAAAAAGAGAGCAACTGTGAAGTAGGATTCTTTCATAAGGGGAGCAGTCAAGCTGTTCCATATTTGCAAAAGTGATTCCATAATGATACACTGTCTTTCTGTTGCTTATGTAAGGATATCAGTGAATAGTGACTGAGAATTCTATTCAATGCCACTGTTAGGGATAGAAGTAGGGAAACAATCCTGCAGGCAGATTTTCTGAAGTGCCTTCAGAACATTCTTGATTGGTATAATTTTGAAATGAGGAATTCAAAAGTGCTTGAGAAGCTTCTGGAAATGACCCAAAATCAGGTGCAGCACATGTTAGTTGTGGGTCATTTAGGATACAATATTTTAACAATTGGAACAAGTAACGGAAAAAGATATTGATTACTCCGAGGTAAAAGTAGTCAAATAGAGATGGGACAATTTCAATTACATGAGAACAGATCTGGATCGGGCAAATTGGAATCAAAACTCTGCAGATAAAATTGTAATTGAAAAATGTGAGGCTTTCAAGGTGGATGTGTATCAGCTAGGGAGAATGTACACTCCCATTAGGAATAATACCTCCCTGGACAGTAACAAAAAGCAGAGAGTTAGCTGGAGCAGGTAGAAAGGTTATATGGCAGATGTCAGGTAGTTTGCAAAAATGAGAACCAAGCGTTTGTGGAATGCCGAATGGGTGGTAAAATAAAATGAAAGGCAAAGAGAGAGCATTAGAATGAAACTAACAGCAAACATAAAAGACAACCTGCATAAAATGTATAAGTATATTCTAGGGGCATGGGTAAAGGAAAGAGGTTGTAACAAGAGAAGTTACCTCAATCAACTACACTGAGCTGGTCACATAGTTCAAGTGTCTAACACTGGACTCCTGAAACAGATTTTCTATTCCTTGTTCCATTAGAAAGATTTCTCAGGTAGGCAGAGAAATAAAATTAAGTAAAGCAACATTTGGAATGGTAGTGAGAACCTCAGCACTCAGAGGCCTTGTGTAGGTACTGGAAGGAATAGGCTACCACAGAAACTACCCAGCTGTTCACTCTGGCAACCATTGCCTGGTTTGTCAATGGAAGAGACTGTGATTCCCATCAGCCAGCTCAGGACCCACAAACCTGAAGTGGAATTAAATTATCTTTGATTCTGGGGCACTGCCTACAGAGAAGAAGGGCTGATCAAACATCAATGAAGGAATTTACTTATGGAGGCAGATGGTATGGTTGAGGCGCAAATATGTACTGTACTTTGCACCAGTCTTCACCAAGAAAAATTACGTTGGGAGTTGCGTTAAAGAAAGAAATTCATGGGATTTTGGATACACTAAAAAATGAGGGTGAATGCTCGAAAGGCTAGTTGTACTTAAAACTGATGAACCCTAATCCAGATAGTTGCTCAGGAAAATAAAATAGGATGCCACAGTCTTTCAAATACTTCTAAATTCAGGGTGAGTCATACGATTATCGAGTCATACAGCAAGGAGACAGGCCCTTTGCCTGCTCCAACACTTCCACATAAACCAAGTTGCACATTTAAGCTGAAACTATTTGTCGACATTTAATTCATATTCCTTTAAATATTTCCTATCCATTTTTGTTTTTTTTTGAACAGAGCCCTCAATGTCCAGGAGATATAGTTGCAAACATGCTGCTTTACAAATGTAATACAAACTGACCAAATACTCTACAAGTAGCCCAACAAAAGCTTTAAAGAGGTTCAGCATAAAGGGTCATTGACCCTAAATGTTGGCTTTGTTTACTTGACCTTGGGAATCCTGAAGTCTTTTGTAAGATTATATTTGAAGCAAGTAAATAGCTAAGGATGGAACAGGCCCCCAATATGTAATCTATGAGTGCACCCAGTTGATATGAGTGGAATCCTAGATGGATACTACCAATAACAACTTGTAATGTGAACAAAGTCACCGAAGAGATGCAGCTGGTAGATATGAAGTAGCCATTTATTCAACAAAAGTGAGACACACGCTGTAGTAAGAGGTCTGTTCAACCCACAGTTTGGCCTGTTTTCAAACCAATGTGGCATGGAACTGTAGATTAGTAAATTAACAGTCCATTGAATTTGTGGGTATGCAGCTGTTACATTGGGACCACAAGATTACACCAAGCATGTTTTAGATGTACTTCTCAAATTATATTGCCCATATCTAAATGCCCTTCAGAGGGCAGTGGTGAACACTGTAGTCCTTACAGCAAAGATAATCAAAGTTCGAAGTAAATTTATTATTAATAACCATATATGTCACCATATGCAACTCAGAAATTTATTTCCTTGAGGGCACACTCAAAAAATCCATAATAGAATAATAACCATAATAGAATCAATGAAAGACCACATCAACCTGGGCTTTCAACCAGTTTGCAAAAGGCAACAATCTGTGCAAATACAAAAATAAATTTTAAAAAAGTAAATAAATAAGCAATAAATATTGAGCACATGAGATGAAGAGTCCTTGAAAGAGAGTCCATAGGTTGTGGGAACAATTTAATGATGAGACAAGTGAAGTTGAGTGAAGTTATTCCCTTTGGTTCGAGACCCTGATGGTTGAGGGGTAATAACTGTTCCTGAACCCAGTGGGATGAGTCCTGAGGCTCCTGTGCCTTCTTCCTGATGGTAGTAGTGAGAGGAGAGCATGTCCTGGGTGCCAGGGGTCCCTGATGAAGGATGCTGTGTTCCAGCGACAACACTCCATGTAAATGTGCTCAACAGTACTCAAAATCCAGGATTTACTGATAATGAAGGAATAGAGACATATTTCCACCTCAGGATAGTGTGTAACTTGGAGAGGAGCCTGCAGTTGATGGTATTCCCTTGCCTTGTACTTCTTGGTGGTTGAAAATTTTGGGTTGGGATTGTCTAGTAATGAGGCCCAGGTGAGTAACTGTGCTTGTGAAATGTATGTTTAGGATTGTCTATGGAAATCCAAACAAGCAGTGCATTTTATTCTGAATACTGCCAAGCTCATACATCTGTTGTTGAAATTGCCCTCATACATGCAAGCAGAGAATATTGCATCTCATTCCTATTTTGATCTTATTGATTGTGGAAATGTTTTGTGGTGTTGGGTGAACTACTTGCTATGGGATACGATCCTAATTATTTATGTGAAAAAAAGCAAAAAAAAAAGCTGCAGATGCTAAAAGTCTAAATTAAAAACAGAAAATAACAAAGATAACAGGAGAGAAACATAATTTATGTTTCACTAATTCTAGGTAAATGTGGCAGGTATTTATAGTTGAGATTCAGGTCATTATTGACCTGAGGATGGTCATGGTAGGAGACTCGGTGTTGGTAATGCCATTCCAGACATGCCACCTCTCCCAGAAGTTCCAGGGAGTCTCTCACATATCAATAGTGGCTCCCTGACGCCCGGAGATTATATACAATATCCCGGAAATAGATTTTTTTGAGAGGGAGAGTGAGAGCAAGTGGTTCCCAACCTCCGGGCCACCAGCAAACGATATGATTTGGCGATATGAAATGATATGAGTCATCTACACCTTTCCTCATTCCTTGTCACGCCCACTGTTGAATTTTAACGCGCGCGAGGTCATCAGTGACCCACGACATGCAAAGGAATGTGTCCGTGACCCATTTGTGAATGTCCCCGGTGAACCATCCATGTCAGCACGGGAAAAAGATCAACTCTTCGAGCTTGCAAATGACGGCAGGCTGAAAAGTATGTTTCACATAACATCTCTGCCGGCATTCTGGATCAAAGTCAAGGCTGAATATCCTGAGATAGCCACGAAAGCACTGAAAATGTTGCTTCCATTTCCAACATACTTCTGCGAAGCGGAGTTTTCTGCAATGAATGCAACGAAAACTAAATTGCGGCATAGAGTGGACATAAGGAACCCGCTTCGAGTATCGCTGTCTCCCATCACCCCTCGATAGGACCATGTTGTTGCAGGAAAACAAGCCCAGGGCTGCCACTGATTCAGTGATATTAGTGTGTTACAATGATTTTATATGTTCATACGAGGAAAATATGCGCTGTGTGTTTAATATCCAAACGTTACTTAAAATATTATGATGCTATTGATTTATAAGTGACTTATAATTCAGTGGTCCCCAACCTACGGGCCGCAGAGAATGCAGCGGTACAGCGGTGGCTGGAACTCACCCAGCACATCTTTGAGAAAAAAGCCGAAATAAGCGAGCTAATTAATTAGGTGTCGCCTGGCACGAAAATGTCGGCCCAGATCAGAGGTGATTGCGGATTGTGTCGCCTCTGATCTGGGCCGGTACTTACGTGCTGGGCAGCACCTAATCAATTAGCTTGATTATTTCGGCTTTTTTTCTTAAAGATGTGCTGGAGGCATTCTGGCTACCACTGTACCGCTGCATTCTTCGCGGCCTGGAGGTTTGGGACCACTGTTATAATTGACTTATCACTACATTCATGCGAGGAAAATATGTGCTGTGTGTTTAATATTAAATTCGTTAGATAAACCCCTTTAGAAACGAAATTAAGTGTATCAGCCACTTACAAGTGACTTATAGTTGACTTATCACCTATATTCCGGTCGCGTTTAACACCACCCCCCACCCCAATCCGGGTTGGCCAGTCCGCAAGAATATTGTCAGTATTAAACCAGTCCGCGGTGCAAAAAAGATTGGGGATCCCAGACTTAAACTAGCTGGCTAGCTGCCAAGGAGCTACGCTATTTATGTCCTGCGTGATGAGGCCAAACTCCCTGTAGACTTGCTTAAAGTTGTAATAGAATAAACATGATAATATAATATAATATAAGTACATACTTTAATATCACATTTGCTGCATATACCCAACTTGGTTTATAGATTAGACAAAATCACTAAACAAAGTATTACATACACCCTTGGAGGTCAATGGGGGTGGGGGGGGGAGGGATATGGGGTTGCAGGGGGCGTGGGTGTTGCTTCCCTGAAATGGTGGTGCTACCTCCCTGAAATGAGTTTTTGCAGGGTGGGATGTCTGCCATTCCATTACCTGAAGAACTTCTGAAATCCAGAAAGCATTCAGTTTTGCGAAATTTTTGTCAGTAGTTAATGAATGTAAGTTTTCCCCAGCATGGGAATGCCCAGATTATGTTCAGCCTGTACATACAAATGGGCATTTGGGAGACTAATGGGATAGATTTGCCAGCTGGTCTGGACCCGCAGGCATCTTCTACTGTATGGAAACTCTGCTGCAGCCACATTTGCGACTGCAAACTGTTTAGGTTATGAACGTTTCAGAGGAAACGATTCAAAATATGCATCAATCAAACAATGCAATGATTGTCATTGCCTAAGCACTAATAATAATAAACAGTACATGCTCATCCAAGGGTCATTATCACAAATAATTGCTTAAAGGGGCTACAACCTGGGGTGGACCTGTAACACCAAACAAGGCATTTATACTTTTCACATTGCACATTGATGTTAGAGTGAGCCTAACCTACAATAAAAGAGATGATTACATGATGAAGCTGCCTAACAGTGATGTACCTATGATAATAGTTAATTGAAGGTAGGGATCCAGTCAGCTGTATAGATACATCCCAACTTCTCTAACAGGCTGTCTCTGTTGCAGATTTTCTCCTTGCAATTCCAGCTATTAATTCTCATGATCAAGTGATCCTGATCAATTACTGTGAGTGCAAGACATACATAGTTTTCAAATTGTAAAACTTACTTTCTTTTCCAGGATCACAGAGGTTTCAAGGTTTCAAACATTGAAACCTCTTGCAATGTTCCGTGTTCCGTGTTCGCCATGATGCGGAACTTTTCTTCCGTCGTCTCCGTCTCCGAGCCTACTTCTTCAGCAAGGACTCTTCCACCCCCACTGATGACCCCTTCTCCCGTCTTCAACCCTCCTCTTCTTCATGGACACCCCGCTCTGGTCTTCTGCCTGCTCTGGATCTCTTTATGGCTAACTGCCGACGGGACATCAACCGTCTCGACTTCACCGCACCTTGTCCCCATTCCAACCTCGCTCCTTCGGAACACTCTGCTCTCCACTCCCTCCACACTAATCCTAACCTTATTATTAAACCCGCTGATAAGGGGGGTGCTGTTGTAGTCTGGTGGACTGACCTCTACCTTGCCGAGGCACAGCGACAACTCGCGGATACCTGCTCTTATTTACCCCTCGATCGTGACCCCACTAAGGAGCACCAGGCCACTGTCTCCCACACCATCACCGACTTTATCTGCTCAGGGGATCTCCCATCCACTGCTACCAACCTTATAGTTTCCACACCTCGCACTTCCTGTTTCTACCTCCTACCCAAGATCCACAAACCTGCCTGTCCTGGCTGACCTATTGTCTCAGCTCGCTCCTGCCCCACCAAACTCGTGTCTGCATACCTCGACACGGTTTTATCCCCTCTTGTTCAATCCCTTCCTACCTATGTTCGTGACACTTCTCATGCTCTTAAGCTTTTCGATGATTTTAAGTTCCCTGGCCCCCACTGCTTTATTTTCACCGTGGATGTCCAGTCCCTATATACTTCCATCCCCCATCAGGAAGGTCTCAAGGCTCTACGCTCCTTTTTGGATTCCAGACCTAATCAGTTCCCCTCTACCACCACTCTGCTCCGTCTAGCGGAATTAGTCCTTACTCTTAATAATTTCTCCTTTGGCTCCTCCCACTTCCTCCAAACTAAAGGTGTAGCTATGGGCACCCGTATGGGTCCTAGCTATGCCTGCCTTTTTGTTGGCTTTGTGGAACAATCTATGTTCCGTGCCTATTCTGGTATCTGTCCCCCACTTTTCCTTTGCTACATCGATGACTGCATTGGCGTTGCTTCCTGCACGCATGCAGAGCTTGTTGACTTTAATTAACTTTGCCTCCAACTTTCACCCTGCCCACAAGTTTACCTGGTCCATTTCCGACACCTCCCTCCCCTTTCTAGATCTTTCTGCCTCTGTCTCTGGAGACAGCTTATCCACTGATGTCTACTATAAGCCTACTGACTCTCACAGCTATCTGGACTATTCCTCTTCTCACCCTGTCTCTTGCAAAAACGCCATCCCCTTCTCGCGATTCCTCCGTCTCTGCCGCATCTGCTCTCAGGATGAGGCTTTTCATTCTAGGACGAGGGAGATGTCTTCCTTTTTTAAAGAAATGGGCTTCCCTTCCTCCACTATCAACTCTGCTCTTAAACGCATCTCCCCCATTTCACGTACATCTGCTCTCACTCCATCCTCCTGCCACCCCACTAGGAATAGGGTTCCCCTGGTCCTCACCTACCACCCCACCAGCCTCCAGGTCCAACATATTATTCTCCGTAACTTCCGCCACCTCCAACGGGATCCCACCACTAAGCACATCTTTCCCTCCCCCCCCCTCTGCTTTCCGCAGGGATCGCTCCCTACGCAACTCCCTTGTCCATTCGTCCCCCCCATCCCTCCCCACTGATCTCCCTCCTGGCACTTATCCGTGTAAGCGGAACAAGTGCTACACATGCCCTTACACTTCCTCCCTTACCACCATTCAGGGCCCCAAACAGTCTTTCCAGGTGAGGCAACACTTCACCTGTGAGTCGGCTGGGGTGATATACTGCGTCCGGTGCTCCCGATGTGGCCTTTTATATATTGGTGAGACCCGACGCAGACTGGGAGACCGCTTTGCTGAACACCTACGCTCTGTCTGCCAGAGAAAGCAGGATCTCCCAGTGGCCACACATTTTAATTCCACATCCCATTCCCATTCTGACATGTCTATCCACGGCCTCCTCTACTGTAAAGATGAAGCCACACTCAGGTTGGAGGAACAACACCTTATATTCCGTATGGGTAGCCTCCAACCTGATGGCATGAACATCGACTTCTCTAACTTCCGCAAATGCCCCACCTCCCCCCCGTACCCCATCTGTTACTTATTTTTATACACACATTCTTTCTCTCACTCTCCCTTTTCTCCCTCTGTCCCTCTGAATATACCCCTTGCCCATCCTCTGGGTCCTCCCCCCCCCCCCGTCTTTCTTCCCGGACCTCCTGTCCCATGATCCTCTCGTATCCCTTTTTCCTATCACCTGTCCAGCTCTTGGCTCCATCCCTCCCCCTCCTGTCTTCTCCTATCAGTTTGGATCTCCCCCTCCCCCATCCAACTTTCAAATCCCTTACTCACTCTTCCTTCAGTTAGTCCTGACGAAGGGTCTCGGCCTGAAACGTCGACTGCACCTCTTCCTACAGGTGCTGCCTGGCCTGCTGCGTTCACCAGCAACTTTTATGTGTGTTACTTGAATTTCCAGCATCTGCAGAATTCCTGTTGTTTGTCTCTTGCAATGTTTCTTTTTTCTTTCCAGGTTAATTCTATGTTTTCGTATGGAACTTTGGTTCTTCTAATGGTGCTTGGGTCTAGATGCCAGGATTTATATGTTTGCTCTCCTCATGCTAAACTTCATTTAATAGGAATGTTTCCTTGGAACTTGAGCAGGAGGTCAGTGCACTTCTAATACCACCCATTTGGAAGTTTGAAATGTGCATCTGGTTTTGTTGATTTTCTGTGGTGAGCTATTTGTTCTGAAATTTGCCCTTTGCTGTTTTATTCCTGATTTTTTTGTTAATTTGATAAATTCTTGTGCTCACTTTTCATCTTCTCCCGCGAACTGATTGTGGTTCTTCACTATTTTGTATTTTTCCCCTCTTCTTTATATCAGAAGCTTACTTTCTTCTGAAATGTTTTTTTACTGATACTTGCCTTCATATTATTTGTTTTGTGTTCCTGGATTTGTTCATTTAAAATATTGTGTTTACACTTTAGCCACTGTGCCATTCGGGGATTAATTTTTAAAGTATAAATAAGCAGTTTGCTCTATACTGTTTGTTTGTAAGAAGATTATATTTTCCTGCATTAATTTTCATAATGAATGGGTTTAAATATCCAATATTATTGATAATGTTGCGATTCTGTATATTCATATTTTTGTGGAAAACTAAGTGTTGGAACAACTCAATGTCATAAAAAGTCAGTAAAAATTCCCACTGTCACAGTGTGCTTTTCAAAAAGCTGCTTCTTAGTGTGCCTACAATTACGGGTATTAAAACAAAAAATATGGCAATGAAGTTACAGAGGATATGTTTAGTGCGTAACAGTTTGTAACATTTAGATCTGTGAAAGTATTAATTGGATGTTTCTAAATTGACAGCCTTTGGTTATTTTAGCTGCTTTTTCAAGAACAAATTTTACATTCTGTTAGAGAAGATAGCACCACTGTCTCTTTTTATCACTTGCAGCTCTAAAATTAGCTCCCTTGATATTCATGTATGTGTTTCGGTTATTCTCTATGTTCAAACCCCCTTTGATTCCCCTTGCTCTACTCATATATATTCTCATTCTAGCAGCCAGTCATATTGCCTTTAATTTCTTCCCTCTTAGTCATTTTTCCCTTCTAATCTGCGCTTTAGTTTGTAACCCATCATTACTTTGTATCTTGTCACTGGTCTATGACTATCTTAGGAATGGATACTCGATGGGCCTGTGCTCCATCCCCGGATTCCTGGCCTCCAAGCTGCACGTTTTGGTCGCAGTCTCATGGAACACTCTTGGAGACAGCAAAGCAACAGATCACTCAATCAACACAAAATCACACCACCAAAATGTAGGTAACAGGCTCTAACAGTAACAGAACCATATATGAAATAAAAAGAAGATATAAAAGAAGTGAAAGAAATTGTATCTTGACCCATCTTGAGGATGTCGCCTTTGATAGCATTGTTTGCTGGAGCCTTCTCCTTTCCGGATAATATCCCATGCTTACTCTAATACATTACTGGAGAAAGTTCTAATACTTAAAGTTCCCTAATGCTATACTAACGATAGCATCCTACTTTCCGTCAACCTATTCTAATGCCAAGACCTATCAATCTTTGCAAATACATATTGCGGTAACTGATTCTTTAAGGATAACAGGCTCATTATGGCAAACATCATCTCCGGTTATTGAGAATTTAGTGGAAAAGCCACAGTAATGATGTTAAAACTACTAGCTTGTTTTAGAAATCCATCTGTGGCCTCTTCTAAATTGGCGAGACCAAGCAAAGATTCAGATGAGCTTTTTTTGTGAGCACTCTGTCCATGTCTTCCATCTTGAGTTCCCAGTTTCAGCTCTTCTTCCCATTCCTATTCCCATGCTGACTGGTCCATCCTTGGCTTTCACCCCTGCCTCAATGAGGCCAAATGCTAAAAAGAGAAATAGGATCACGTATCCTTCCTATAGCCCAACGGTGTATTTTCCAATTGTATTTTCCATTGTATTTTCTAATTTCATGCAGCTCACCCCTCCTATGTTTTTCCCCTACACCCACCAGTCCACCCATGATCTCTCTCCTTTCATTCACCTTTTTTACTCCACCCCCCCATTACCTAGACTCATGATGCTCACCATGTGCTTACATCTACCTATCCCCTACTCATCTCTCTACCTGGTTTCTTCTCCTTTGGTTTAACTTTCCTTCATCCTCTCTCACCTGGTTCTATCTGCCCATCTTTCCTTCCTTATCTGGTACCACCTATCACCTACCAGTTTCTGCCCCTATGCTTTTCCTTCCCTACCCACCTAGCTCCATATAGCGTTTTTTTTTCTCATGTTTCTACCTGTCACCCATTAGTCTCAACACTTACCCTAATCATCCCACCTTGCCCCTCTTCCACCTGGCTCCCTCTGCCCACCACTCCACCTCAGTTAGCCCTACTTAGCAACGTCTGTCACATCACTTCCTCTTATTCTATGTACTGGCTATCTCCCCTCTACACTCTTACTCCTGGTGTTGGGCAAACCACCATTCCTGCACGGATGTTACTTGACTCATTGAGTTTTTCAAACAGTTTATGTTTTGCACCAGATTCCAACATTTGCAGTCTCTCATGCCTCTTTGACTCACTGATGTTCTTCTTTGCCAGTTGGCCCAGGTATGACTCTACACCCAACGATGTGATGAACTTTTGACAGTCTCCTCAACTCAGTGAGTGCAGTAGAGGAATAAGAGAAGGACAGAAAATCCGGTCTCTGTTCAAGATTTCCATATCTTGTAGACAAAACAAAATAAAATCCACTTAGCTTCTTTTCTTTCTGGGATCATCACTTAGAAGTATGAGTTCTGGAGTGAGGGGTATGGTGAAAGTAGAATGGATAGAGTGAGAGGTGAGAAATAGAAGTGGTTTAATATGATTTATTGTGATCAATAAACTATCATTTGTCAGTTAAGGAGTGGCAGAATTATTTTGTTCAAATGTGCAGCTCTTATATTATTATTGTGACAAAATGGTGGATCAAAGATTATTGTCAGTCCAAGTGTTCATTCTTTCAAATGCTTATACACCATGGCAATAATGATTACCAGCCTTAATCACTCATCTCAGCTCCTCTTCCAAACCTCTGATCTGTACCATCCAGAAGGACAAGGACAGTAGGTGCAGCTTTGCCTCCAAATCAGGCATCATCCTGACATGTAAATATATTGCCTTTCTTTATCATTGCTCGGTCTAACTCCTTGATCTCTATACCCAGTGGCATTGTGAGGGAACGTTAATCAGAAGGTAGCCTTGTATCGTCTTTTTCAAGGACATTCAGAGAAGGCTAGTATATGTTGCATTTGTCAGTGGTGTACAGATCACTGTAAAAGAGGCACTGAAAAGGAGAGTGTAGTATCACAAAACTGCAAATGAAAAGCAAGCATTGAATGTCAGAAAAAATGCATATTCCTTCTAGGCATTTGTTAGTCATAATTATTTAATAATTGTACGTGCATGTATTGTGTGCTGTCATTAATAAGCGAGTGTTCTCATTAATAATGCAAAGGCTAGTATCATTCATTCTAGTAAAATATTTTTTTCTTGCCTATTTCAATGTTGCAATACATCCAAAATTGAAACTGCCTGACCAAGGTGGCTGAATCTCAATCAAAAAGAGGCAGTGCACGCCATTTTATATTAATCAGGAATGTGATTTCATTAAAACTCTCTGAGCATTGGGTTTTATCTCTAATGGTAGAATTCAATCTGTTTGCCACATGCAATGGTTTTGTATGCTTAATCAGGTAGAAATGAAGAAATTAGTAGAATATTTATATGTCCCAGTATCAGACGCTTACCATGAATAATGGCAGAGATGACTTATTTTGACATTTTCATCCTGTACTTTGTGGTATTCCAGGAGACTACTGGCACTTCTTGCTCCTAAAGCTTGTTCAGTCAGATATCGATAGAAAAGGCTTGAGCCTTTCCCTGTTTCTCAGCTTTTCTTTATCAAGAAAATATTATGCAGCCTGATTTATGAAACTGCTTTGAAAATTTTGGCTTCACAGAATTAAAATTATAACAGGCATCTTTGTGTACCGTAAGGTTGTGCTAATCAAGTTCCTTTTTGCTCAAATTGAGGTCATTACGAACAGGGAAATCTCTGTGAATTGCAAAATATGCACATTAGTATAGCTACTTCAATTAGAAAAAGAAAGTCATTTGCTATGCTCAGATGGCCTTGATTAATATTTCTACTTTGGTGATTTTAAAACCATGTCTCACTTTAGCTTTCAGTGAGACTTTGCCTCAGTTCACCCTCTTACTGAAGTTCATGTTGTATCCCTTTGAGTATTTCACTGGTTGTGTCCCTAACTGTAAAATTCTGAGAGGCAATGGCACTATTTTTTTCACATTCTCATTAAATTTCTGTGTCATCTTAAAGTAAACATGATAATAATATGTGCCAGTTTTTTACGTAAATACATTTTTATTTTGAATTAGATAGGTCTGCATTTTTAGTAGAGTGTTCAAATAGATGCAGTATCACCACATTCAATCTTTAGGTGCTCTGCTTTGGGAAAAGAACTGTCACTAGATAATTCCTTTGTAACTGTGGAATTCACTTGGATCGATAAAAATGTAGTCATTACATCTGAAGACATTGGCACATCTTCATGGCAGCATTTTCTAACACATGATCTCTGTTATACAGTAAAAGTAAGCAAAGAATAGATTGTAATGTTTACACTAT
Source organism: Mobula hypostoma (assembly GCF_963921235.1). NCBI lineage: Eukaryota > Metazoa > Chordata > Chondrichthyes > Myliobatiformes > Myliobatidae > Mobula > Mobula hypostoma. The sequence continues at coordinate 58,321,264 of NC_086100.1, read as the reverse complement.
TGTGGTATTTTTTCGGGTCCACAATGTCCTAAATAATGAATGTGCCATACTCATGTATTAAGTCCAAACCAAGCAAAGTACTTGTTAAAAAATGGCAGAAGACCTTGCATGCCAGTAGCATCCACTCTGGTTAAAACATATTTTTCTTGTCCACTTAAATGTTGCGCTAAATCCATAAAAAAAAATTTTCTGTTAAAGATGGCTGGATCGAAATCAAAAAGTGACAGTGCGCTTCACTTTATATTAATCAGGAATGCGATTTCATTAAAACTTGAGCATCAAAGATTGGTAGAGTACTGCTCAATGCAAGAAGTATAAGCTGATTGAATGCGGAAACTTTCCGTTCCTGAGTGTATAAATTTGAATCCGTGGTTAAGATAGGATGCCATGAAATGATAGGGATGTGATATGAACCTAAACTCAGTGTTTGAAAGGTATTGATATGTTAAACATTTAATCAGATCTCAGAGGTGATTTTGTAGTGATACAATTGTGGGAAGTGTGTAGAAATTGGTAAGTACAGAAAGTATCTGCTGGGTATAGTTAACATAGTATTGGTGGTGCACAAAACTTATGTTCTCATCTTATTTTAACAATTGTGACATCCAACCTTGACTTCTTTTTGTTTGTTAGAGAAATATTGTTTGAACTATTCCTTTTGTTGGTTCTTGAATTCATGAACAAAATAGACATTGAAAAGTTGTAAATTATAAATTGTGATCTGAACATAGATTTTCCTTCTTTTTGTATTAATAAAAAGTTAGTGTCATTGGGAATGCAGCATTTAATAGCTATCTCAAACTACCCTTGAGAAAGTGCCGGGGAGCCATGTTCTTAATTTGCTGCAATACCTGTAGGGCAGATCGTCCAACCTGAAAATGCACAGTTTGATCCAGGGACAGGAGATATTTCTATATTAAGATGCTATGACTTTGAGGCAACATTGCAGATCATTATTGACATGGTAGTACAGTCATTATCTTTTTGGTATAAGGGTCATGGCTTTCCAACTGCTGTCAAAGAAACCTTGGTCAGGTGCTGCCATGCATATTTAGATGATCACTATAAACTCCTCCCATTAATAGCAAAGAAATGAATGTTAAGGGTGGTGGATGGGTTGCAAATAAAGGCCCAGTCAAGTGGGCTGCATGAGATATAGCTTCTTGAGAGTTAGAACTGAACCCATCTACACAAGTGGAAAATACTTCACCAGGCGTACACTGTAGACTGTGAAATGGGGCATCTTACATTATACGGAAGAACTTGCCTCTAATTTTACCTTTGAAAGTGCAGTAATTATTTGTTTGGCCCAGGTAATTTTTTGGGAAAAGTTGATCTCAGGATATTCATGGAGAGTAATTTGACAATCATTGTATCTTTGACTGCAAAACAAAGTGGTTTAGTTCCCTCTTGTTGGACTGTTTGATCCTTGTGTAGCATAAACCTTACTTATAGTCATTAGCAACACACACAAAATGCTGGTGAACGCAGCAGGCCAGGCAGCATCTATAGGAAGAAGTGCAGTCGACGTTTCGGGCCGAGACCCTTCGTCAGGACTAACTGAAAGAAGAGATAGTAAGAGATTTGAAAGTGGGAGGGGGAGGGGGAGATCTGAAATGATAGGAGAAGACAGGAAGGGGAGAGATGAAGCGAAGAGCCGGAAAGTTGATTGGCAACTTTCCAGAGCTGGAGAAGGGGGAGGATCATGGGACGGGACGCCTACGGAGAAAAAAGGGGGGAGGGAAGCCCAGAGGAAGATGGAGAGCAGGTAAGGAGTGATTGTGAGAGGGGCGGAGAGAGAAAAAAGGGGGGGGGGAATAATTAATAAATAAATACAGAAACAAATAAATAAATAAGAGATGGGGTAAGAAGGGGAGGAGGGGCATTAGTGGAAGTTAGACAAAATCAATGCTCATGCCATCAGGGTGGAGGCTACCCAGACAGAATATAAGGTGTTGTTCCTCCAACCTGAGTGTGGCTTCATCTTGACAGTAGAGGAGGCCATGAATAGACATGTCACAATGGGAATGGGATGTGGAATTAAAGTGTGTGGCCACTGGGAGATCCTGTTTTCTCTGGCGGACAGAGCGTAGGTGTTCAGTAAAACGGTCTCCCAGTCTGTGTTGGGTCTCACCAATATATAGAAGGCCGCATCGGGAGCACTGGACCTAGTATATCACCCCAGCCGACTCACAGGTGAAGTGTCGCCTCACCTGGAAGGACTGTCTGGAGCCCTGAATGGTGGTGAGGGAGGAAGTGTAAGGGCATGTGTAGCACTTGTTCCACTTACAAGGATAAGTGCTGGGAGGGAGATTGGTGGGAAGGGATGGGGGGGACGAATGGACAAGGGAGTCGCGTAGGGAGCATTCCCTGCGGAAAGCAGAAGCGGAGGGAGGGAAAGATGTGCTTGGTGGTGGGATCCCGTTGGAGGTGGCAACATCCAATGACTATAGCAAGATGAGCTATAGTCATTAGCTTCGGCAACTACAGGCTACCTCATTAAAGTGGAAAGCAGACCATGATTAATCAAACAACATACATCAAAGTTGCTGGTGAACGCAGCAGGCCAAGCAGCATCTATAGGAAGAGGTGCAGTCGACGTTTCAGGCCTGAAATTTCCAGCATCTGCAGAATTCCTGTTGTTTCCATGATTAATCAATTTCTTTTAACACATACACAACTGGACACCTTTTTTTTTAACCCAATTAAGATCTTTTTGCTTTCTCTTTCCCTCTTCCTACTTTTCTTCTTTTGCTTGTGATTCTGGAGACATACTGATAGGAGTATGTCTCTGTGAGCCATTATTCGCACTTTGTTCCATGGTTGTTTCTTTGTCAGGAAAGTCACATGTTTACACCAATTATTGCCTTTTACACAAAGAACAGGGAATTTCATTCCTTTTTCTTCCATTGAGAAACTATCCCATCAGCTGTGGTGTGCTGTGATAAGTGTTGCTGTTGCCAGGAATGTTCATACTATGAAGGAATTAAGAACATTGTGATCTTAATTGTCACTGGCAGGACTGTCCATGCATTAGGGTTGTGACCCATGTTGGGAGAGATGCCATCATATCAGCATTGATGCTTTGCTCTAAAAGTACAAACAACAACCGTGTGCTCATAATTCATAAATGAAATCAATCTCCAGGGCATAGAAGAAAATGTTACTTTATGAACTTACTTTGTACCCAGGATCTAAAATTAGTGTTTGATGAATAATGTGAATTTTAGCTTAAGGTTTTAATCATTGGATTTATTACAGACAATTATCGCATTAGTTTATCTTATATTTTGCGCCCATTTGTGCTAAATTTCATTTCATCAGTGCAAAAACTTGCGATACAGAATCAAACATTTGCTTCTTAGGGTTTCCAGCAAAGTGCATACAATGTAAAATCAATTTGCTTTCTGATGCAAACAACAGGAATTCTGCAGATGCTGGAAATTCAAGCAACTTTGATGTGTGTTGCTTTCTGATAGGTGTTTACTTATAATACCTGATTCCAGAGTCTCCTCTAATAATAATTATTGTTATAACAGGAGATTTATCCTTACTGATCCACTTATGTTAACTAGTATGTAGAAAACTGACTTCACTGCCAGCTTTGCTGTCAATCCAAGCAATATTTGTGATACCTTTGTCCATAGAACGAAGGAAAATGCATTCTTCTTCAGAAAGAAAATGAAATGGGAAAAATTAGCCTGCATTTGAGAGAAAGGCTGGGACGTTACATCATCAATGACCTTGATGAAAACTGCCTACGAGGATCTAGTGATCTCTGTGGCACAGACTTTCCATTTTCCAGTGTTGGTTGTGTCAAAGCTCAAACTGTAGTTCAAACATACAGTATTCATTCTGCTCAGCAAACATGATTCATAAAGCTGTCTAAGAAATCAGTCTCATTAAAACATTTCCATTGGCAGCAAATCTGTAAGAAAAAATTTTTTCCCTAATATTTCAAACATATTGCAAAGCACGAAAAAGAATTGGAATATGCATGCATGCTTCATATGCAAACAAATTATAGTTATGTTTATTTTCATGTGAATTTTAATATATCAACCTTGTAAAACTATTCAGCCCCCAGCCCTTTGTTCATATGAACGAGTATTACAACTAGGGATTTTGATCAATTTAACTGAGAATTTGTATTTGTGAATCACATGCTCTTTTTTTTAAAACAGTACAGTCTTAAAAAAAGCAGGGAAAATTTTAAAGCATGAAGAACTAAAATTCAAAAATGGAAATGTCAGTACTTCAAAAGTATTCATCCCCCTTTGTTCATTACTTAGTTAAAACACCTTTTGCAGGCATTATAGCCAGTAGTCTTTTTCGATAAGTCTCTATTAGCTTTGCACCATGTGATGGAGCAAGATTTGCCCATCCCTCCTTGGAAAATTGCTCAAGCTGTGCCAGGTTATTTGGTGATCAGTGGTGCACAGCAATCCTGAGGTCTTGCCAGAGATGTTCGATCTCTTGTCAGAGGACTTTGACTGGGCCATTCAAGGACGTAAATTTTCTTCATCGAAACTGCTTCATGATTGCTCTGACAATCATGTGCTTTGTGTCATTGCCCTTTTGAAAGGTGAACTTCCTCCCCAGTTTAAGCTTTCTGGCAGTGGACAGCAGGTTTTTATTCCGGATCTCTCTGTATTTAGCAGCATTCATCTTCCAATCAATCTTGACCAGATTTTCAGACCTTGCTTCTGAAAAGCATCCCCATAGCCACCTCCACTCTACTTTAGAGTAGCAATAGTGTTACCTTGGTGATGCGCATTAGATCTACCCCATTCACAGCACTTATCGTTGAGGCCAGAAGTTCCACTTTAGTCTCATCCAACCAAAAGACCTTCATCTACATCTGTACAGTATTTTCTCAGTGGCACTTTGCAAGGTCTTCACAGCCAAGGAAATGCCGCTTTTTTTTTAGCCAGGGCTTCTTCCTTGCCGCTCTTCTATTAATACCCTTTTTATGCAAAGCCTCAGAGATTGCGGAGCCATGAAGTTCACCTCCAAACACAGCCACTGACTTCAGCAGCTCACGCAAAGTGACTGTTTGTGTCACGGTAACCTCTCTTACAAGTGCCATTCTTCTCTGGCTACCAAGTTTAGAAGGGTAGCCAGACCCAAGCAATGTGGCTGTGCTTTCATATTTTTTTTCCAATTTTTTCATGATGGACTGCATTTTGCTCTAAGGCACATTCAGTGCCTTTGAGATGGTCTTGTACTCTTCCTCAAATGTATGTTACACTATTTTCATTTCTCTGACTTGCTTTGAATGCTCATTTGTCTTCATTTTGGTTTGGTCTGTTGAAAATTTAGCATACAGTTTTACATAACAGTGAGAAGGGGTATTTATTCTTATGAATTTATAACTTATTGAAAACAGGTGTGCCTCCAATGATCTGCATCAGCAAATTGGGTGAGTGGTAAGGTAGTATACAGCATTGCATCTGAGGAAATTTAGCATAGAAGTTGCAAAGTGGATGAATACTTTTTCAGCCTCATGATTTTGGTTTTTAATTCTTAGTAAATTGTTGACAGGTTTTGGATTTTTTTTTATTTGACTTGCACAATGTTTTGCAGATAAGCTCAACAAATCCCGCTTCAATATAATAAAAATTTAGAAAAAGAGACAGTAAAATATGAAAGAAGTTGGGGTTGAATACTTTTATGAGGCTATATACTTTCTCTCTCACTCTCTCTCTCTATAAATATACACACACACACACACACACACACACACACACATATATATAGATAGCTGGGATATGAAAGTTCTCATGGAGACAAAAAAATTAACGTATTTGACATATTTGTCCTAATAAACATACCTATGTATATCCAATGTATTTGGCCACATCTCAAATGATGAATCAGAGTACAAGAAGAAGGTAGAAAGCCTGGTGACAAGGTGTCATGGCAAAAATATTTCTCTTAGTGTCAACGCAATAAAAGAGTGGGTCTTTGACTTCTGAAATGGGGGCGGTGCACATGCTCCTGTCTATATTAATGGTATTGAGGTTGTGTTGTTTTAGATCTTCTGAAATGGGGGCGGTGCACATGCTCCTGTCTATATTAATGGTATTGAGGTTGTGTTGTTTTAGATCTTCTGAAATGGGGGCGATGCACATGCTCCTGTCTATATTAATGGTATTGAGGTTGTGTTGTTTTAGATCTTCTGAAATGGGGGCGATGCACATGCTCCTGTCTATATTAATGGTATTGAGGTTGTGTTGTTTTAGATCTTCTGAAATGGGGGCGGTGCACATGCTCCTGTATTGAGGTTGTGTTGTTTTAGATCTTCTGAAATGGGGGCAGTGCACATGCTCCTGTCTGTATTAATGGTATTGAGGTTGTGTTGTTTTAGATCTTCGACGCTGGGTGTGAGCATCACCAAATAGTAAGTGGTGCCACTACAGCGTGGCAGCTTGTGTGGTGTTATTACAGCTTGGGGCGTCAGAGTTCAGCTCCAGCGTCCTCGGTAAGAAAGTTAATACATTCTTCCTGTGAGTGCATGGGTTTCCTCTGGGTGTTCCGGTTTCCTCTCAAAGTCTAAAGATATACTAGTTAGTAGGTTAATTAGTCATTAAATTGTCATATGATTAGGCTGGAGTTAAATAGTTGGGTTGTTGGACAGTATGGCTTGATGGGCCAGTTGGGCCTGTTCAGCGCTGTGTCTCTAAATAAAATAATCTGTCCTGATCAAACCACATTGATGTCATTCCTAGGAAAGTTCAGCAGCACTTCTGCTTCCTCAGAAAGCTAAAGAAATTCACATGTACCCATTGACTCTGAACAATATTTAAAGATGCACCTTAGAAAGCAGTTCTTCAGGATGCATAATAGTTTTGTACGGCAATTACTCTGCACGTGACCATAAGAAATTGCAGATGCAGGTGGACAAAGTTCAGCATATCACAGGAAACAGTCTCCCCTTTATGGACTCTGCCCATACCTCTTGCTGCCTCAGTAAAGCAGCCGGCGAGATCAAAATCCCCACCTACTCCAAACATTCACTCTTCTCCCCTCCGCCATCAGGCAGAAGATACAGACGCCTGAAAGCATGTATTCCCAGGCTCAAGGACAGCTTCTATGCCACTGTTATCAGACTCTTGAATGGACCTTTTTTAATAAGGTGGACACTTGCCCTCATAATCTACCTTGTTATGATCTTGCACTTTATTGTTTACCCTCTACTACACCTTCTCAGTAGCAATTACACTTTATTCTGCAGTGTTGTTCCCCCCCTTATTCTAGCATTTGATCTGTCTAAACAGCATGCAAGACAAGCTTTTCACTGTATCTTGATACATGTGACAATAAAAAAAACAATACCAAGATATTTATTTTTATGGGTAGATAATTTGCAAATTCAACCAATTTCCAGTGCATAAGTATGTCATACAGAGGGGTCCACAGGGGAGGGCTAATCACCAACACAGACTTTGGGTTTTCCATATTTGATCTGCACATATTCCGAATTTCAAATTTGCATATAATAGCAAGGGATTATAATAATATACAACAATGGATTTGCCATCACTGCAAATTCTTTGAATAATGTAGTAATGAATCATTTATTAGTACACTAAACATAACAAAAATACAATTGTTTAACACTTAACTATTCATATTTACTGACTATATGTAAGATTGGATGTTTTTTTTCCATCCATAGCCTAAGTTTGGAACATGGTTTTGTCACCCTGAAGTCACTTAAGGCTGATAATCAAATGATCCCTGTGGAGTTATAGTTCAAGTAAAGAGGATGAGTCAGACATTTTGATTAATCAAAATTTGTAGATTCACACTTGGAAATCTCTATCTCTCAGTCAATCTGCAATTTTCATTGCAAACCCGCAATCAGCTTTGATGAAATAACTGGACCCCTTTTTCATCTTTGCATACTTCCTTCCTAACAATCATTCAGCTGATTTATTTTTGTGTAGAAGTATGATGTTTGTTATAAACTTATTGATCTTTGTTGCCATTGAATGTAATGAATTTAATAAAAGATCTATGGTATACAATCTATTAATTTATTTCCAAAAAGAAACTGCTTAAATTGGATAGTGAAATGTCAGAATCCAGGAGAGAATCAGGATCTAAGACCATAAGATCATAAAATATAGGAACAGAATTAGGCCATTTGCCCCATCAAGTTGGTCAGCTCTTTCATAGTGGCTGATTTATTATTTCTCACAACCCAATTCTCCTGCTCTGTCCCTGTAAACTTTAATGCACTTACTAATCAAGAATCTATCAACATTTGCTTTTAATTTACTCAATGATTTGGCCTCCACAGTCATCTGTGGCAATGAATTCCACAGATTCACTACGTTATGGCTAAAGATTCAGAGGCTGTGCCCTCAGCCCCAGACTCACCCATGATAGGAAACATCCTCTCCACATCCACTCTATCTATCCCTTTAGATATTTGATACGTTTCATTGAGACATTCCGTCATTCTTTCAAATTCCAGTGAGTGCAGGCCCAAGGCCATTGGACACGGCTCATATGTTAACCCTTTCATTCCTGGAATCATTCCTGTGAACCTCTTCTGGACCCTCTCCGATGCCAGCACACCTTTTCTTAGATAAGGGGCCCAAAACTGCTCACAATACTCTTAAGTGAGGTCTGACTAATGCCTTATAAAGTCTCAGCATTACATCCTTACCCTTATGTTCTAGTCCGCTTGAAATGACTGCTAACAATGCATTTGCCTTTCTTACCTTTGACTCAACCTATAAGTTAACTCTCAGGGAATTTTGCACAAGGACTCCCAAGGTCCTTTGCCCCTCTGATTTCTGAATTTTCTCCCTGTTTAGAAAATAATGCTCCTCCCAATATGCATGGCCATATATTTCCCTACAAGGATTTAAGGGGTGTGGAATACAAGATAAGTGAGATTGGCCGCTCACCTCCCACCCTTATCCTTAGCCAACCCAGTCGTGTGATGCCTGAGTTCTATAGATTTAAACTTCCTCTTCCACTATTCTGTATCTGGAATCTCCCATGGTCCAGCACGTTTGGGAGCCATTAATTTTCAGATGGGTCACCAGAGTGGCTGCATCAACAGTGCAAAACTACCAAATTTGTTCATATTGAGTGTTTTGGTTATACTGCCTTCTCTTTGCTTATACAATATTTTGTCTATAATTTCACTTGATGATATGTCTTCCAAGAGATGGGAGTGTAAGAGGCAAAGATGGTGCAAATATGTAAGCATAAGTCATAAAAAGGAAGTGTTACTGAAGAGATTAGATGAAGGAATTTCTGTAAGGGTTTTGTGGAAGTTCTATGGTATTGGGCAATCAACAGTTTATGACTTAAAGAAAATGAGCAAATTCTGAAAAGTTCAACATGCAAGAACACTTTGAAACTGGGAAAAGCATGCAGTTTGACTTTACTAATATAAAGTGGTTTAACCTTAGATTCAATAATACTTTGAGCAGTTCGGCTGAGCAGGCAGAAATACTTCATCAAGAGCTGGATCTAGAGTTCATGAGTCTAGTGATACAGGACTTTAAGGTTTTATATCTTCTAATGAGAGAAGAGAGGTGAGCAGGGTCCTGGGTTAAATTTCTGGTTTTCCTAAGGCAATAGATAATCTTGATGGAGTCTTGAACGGTTTGAAAGTTAATTCGTACCTGAACCAAGAGCATACCAACTCTGGCCTCATTTCAAAGTGTGAAATACTTTTGTCCTTTTAGATAATTGTTTGCCTTACCCTATGGGCAGACTTTTCATCAAAGGTGATGTTATTTGTCTGTATTTATAATTGTTTCTTTGATTCAGCCCTACGACCAGGGAACATTGTGTTCACTGAGAAGTCAGAGTTCATGCACCTTTGTTCTTTGCAGTGAATAGTAGGACCACATTAGTACCTCATTACATTGCTCATTAAATAACTTAACTGGCAGTATGTCAATATCTTCAGCCTGGGATAAAGTTGATGAGGGACAGTGCAGGCTGGCTGGCAAAAAAATTGTAGCCCACTTTAACATCTGAGAAAGAGAAAGACAGAGATACTAACTTCTCTGGATTTAACATTTCTATTGAAAAGAAAATTATTGAAATGAGAATTGATAGAGTATGCGAAAGATATGCTAGATTCAAAATGTCTTAAATTAGCTAAAGATAAGGCAAAATAAAATCTGGCAAAGTAGAAGAACATTGATGAAATGTCAGCTGCAGTTTGTTAAACACAATGTTGAGCTTGTGGAGATGGTTAGTAGTTTTATTTCATGTTTTGAGCTTTATTCTACTTTTTATGACAATAACATTACATTTGCAGAGTGATTTGGTAAGCCTAGAGATTAGGCATGTGTATATGTAGGGTGTTCCTGGGGCAATTTCTGACATTTTTGTGTTCTGGCACTAGCCAGGTTCAACATTCTGTGCAAAGGAGTTTCAAATTCTTGTTTGGAGAGGGCCATGCCAGTCATATCAAATGCAGCTTGCTGCAAACTCTGAAATCGTGGGAGATGAGGGTCAATGTGCGGAGGAAACTGCAGTTCTCAGAGGTTCTGCAAAGCACATTTTGACCAGACATTGTACTGTGGTCCACTGAAGACAAGAAGATCATCCTGGTGGAGCTCACAGTACCATGGGAGGAAGGGTGTGAGGAGGCTCACGAGAGGAAGGCCCTGAAGTACCAGTCCTTACCCCAGGAGTGCAGGGACAAAGGATGTCAGACATGGTTATTCCCCGTGGAGATCGGCTGTAGAGGGTTCCCAGAAAGGTCGGCAAAGAGGTTGCTGTTTGCTCTGGGCCTTGATAAAAAGAGCAAGAACCAAGCAGCTGGCAGGATGGGGGAGGAAGCAGAAAGAGCCTCTTGCTGGATATGGAGCAGGTGAGAGGAGTTGAGCTGGAAGTCAGGGGCAGATGGACAGTGACTTGGCCACCACTGCTGACCCACCAGCTGGAGAGTGTAGTGGTTAAGAGGCAAAACACTCTATGAAGGTTGGGCATCAACTGATGACCTCTGCTCCTGGCCAAAGGCTACAATTACCTCATCAGGTAACTATAGAGAGCATCCTGGTGTACAAAGAAAAATTAAGATTAATTTGCATTCAAAAGACCATTTGTAGCTTGATGTATTGGCAGATACACTTGATGTTGAGAATCTAAAGTACATTTGCTTTGAAAATTGGCTTTAGTGTTAGAATAAGAACTTAGGAGGATGAGGGTGCCTAAGAGCAAATCCTTTGCTTGCATCTTTGGAAGCAGCTCTATTTCTATCTTTAATATCCTTTTTTCCCTTTTCAGAGCTCTTTTCAAGACCCTGAACTTGAGTTACTTGCTGGCTTTGGTTCTTTGCAGGAATGGGACCCGTTCCCGGGGTTTCATGACTGGCTGCTTTTTTGATATGCCAAGGATACAGCCTAGAAGACTAGTGCGCCTTCAGGTTGTCGGATTTTCGTGGCTCTGAGACGGGCGGACATGAGGTCGGTGCCGCTGCCTGGTGTGTCGTGGCAGACAGAAAATCGAAAGTGGTGAGCCGGCTGCTGGCTGTGTGCCCAGAGACCTGAGTTATTGGGGCACAGAGCTCAGAAAAAGCCATGCAACAAACTTTTAACACCATATATCAGCGAGTTGTTTTGTTATGCCTCCCCTCTCATTGTGAAACGGGGACACCTCTTTTTCCCTTTTTAGGGAGAGAGAGAGACCCTGTGGTATGTCAAATATCAGGTAAATGAGCAGTCTTTGGGATACTGCAAGTCTGTGTCTTTATTGATACTTTGCTGTATGCTTGAGTGCTTAGCGGGGGGTTCCAATGCATTTTTGCTGGTGGCGGGGGTGGTCATTGATTTTTCCTGGTGAAGGAGGGGTGGGGTCATTGCTTTGCTGCTGCATATGTGTGGGAGAGGGAGCTGGGGGGTCTTTGGGGTTCTAACATTTAACTGTCATTCATTCTTTGGGGCACTCCTCTTTTCATGGATGATTGCGAAGGAAAAGAATTTCAGGATGGATATTGTATATATTTCTCCGACATTAAATGTACCTATTGAAACCTATTGAATAGGGTGATGGCTTGAGTAAAGTGGGGGAGAGGAGCACATCAGATTCACTATGCAACAGAGGGACTGACCAGCAAAGATTAAAAGCTGGGTTTGGGACATATCGTGGTGTGATCCAATGAGTCATGAATTTACCCTTGATCCTAAATGAGATTAAAACAGCAAGTAAAACATATTAAATGTATTTTTGATTTTAAAAAAAAGTTGTGTGATTCTTAGAGAATTGAAAATTGGCTTTGAGCAGCAACTGTAGGGGAGGTGAATTGTCAATGTTTCAGGTTGAAACTCTACCTCCATCCTGTTAAGAGTTTTGATCAAAGCATTGAAAATTCCTTTTCTCCCACAGATGCTGCTCGACTGGTTGAGGTCCTCCAGCAGATTATTTCTCTGGGTTTCAAACACTGCAGTCATTTGTATCTCCTTGGTTGATTAATTTTCATGTTGCAAGGCTCACTCCAATTTATCATTCTCTCATAAGCTATAATCATTGCTTGATTAACTGACAACAACCACATATTTTTAATTCCTGTATTTATATTTATTTGGTAATGCTTCCTTGACATTTTTGAATTTAAAACAAATCTGTGCAAAGGAATGAGAGAACTGAAAGCATGACTCATCACACAGGAAATTTATGGTGCAGGACTCTTCCTGATATACAGCTAACACAAGCATGAGGATATCTGCAGATGCTGGAAATTCAAGCAACACACATCAAAGTTGCTGGTGAACACAGGAAAAGGGGGAGGGGAGAGAAAACCCAGAGGATGGGCAAGGGGTATAGTGAGAGGGACAGAGGGAGAAAAGGGAGAGAGAGAGAGAATGCATGTATATAAATAAATAACAGATGGGGTATGAGGGGGTGTATATAAATAAATAATGGATCCGTTATTTATTTATATACACACATTCTTTTTCTCCTCTCCTTTTTCTCCCTCTGTCCCTCTGACTATACCCCTTGCCCATCCTCTGGGTTTTCCCCCCCTCCCCCTTTTCTTTCTCCCTGGGCCTCCTGTCCCATGATCCTCTCAAATCCCTTTTGCCCATCAACTGTCCAGCTCTTGGCTCCATCCCTCCCCCTCCTGTCTTCGCCTATCATTTTGGATCTCTCCCTCCCCCTCCCACTTTCAAATCTCTTACTAGCTCTTCCTTTCAGTTAGTCCTGACGAAGGGTCTCGGCCCGAAACATCAACCGTACCTCTTCCTAGAGATGCTGCCTGACCTGCTGCTTTCACCAGCAACTTTGATGTATAGAGCTAACAGACCTCTTTTGGGAACACTCGGGCTATGTATTGTAATACCTTGCACTGTAAGATATGTAGCAGGATACTCCATACTTTATGGCCAATTTAAATGTCATTTTTAGTTTTTATTATGTAGTATTCTAAGTTTATTCCATGATTTGCTGTTCAGGTTCTACTGCTGTCAATTTTTTCTGTAAATAAGAATAAAGCTTTTGTTCTGTTTTTCTTTCATGTACATATTCAGTGACCACTTTATTAGGTACACCAGTGCACCTGCTTGTTAATGCAAATATCTAATCAGCCAATCATGTAGCAGCAACTCAATGCATAAAAACATGCAGACATGGTCAAAAGGTTCAGTTGTTGTTCAGACCAATCATCAGAATGGGGAAGAAATGTGACTTAAGTTACTTTGACCGTGGAATGATTGTTGGTTCCACATGGGGTGGTTTGAGTATCTCAGAAAATACTGATCACCTGGGATTTTCATGTGAAATAGTCCCTAGAGTTTACAGAGGATGATACGAAAAACAAAAAGAAATCCAGTTAGTGGCAGTTCTGTGGTTGAAAATGCTTTGTTAGAGGTCAGAGGAGAATGGGCAGACTGGTTCAAGCTGACAGGAAGGCAACAGTAACTGAAATAACTACGCATTACAACAGTGGTGTACAGAAGAGTAAATCTGAAGGACATGGGCTAAGTAGCAGAAGATCATGAACATACACTCAGGCTACGTCCACACTAGACCAGATAAATCCGTAACTCAAGCTTTTTCTCTTCGTTTTGATCCTCCATCCACACTAAAACGGCATTTTCCTCCCCTGAAAATGGAGATTTTCAGAAACGCTCTCCAGAGTGAATAAATCTGAAAACATCTAATATCCAGCATAGTGTGTACGGGGTAACCGGCTATTTTTAAAACCGCTGTCATGACGTGCCGGAACAAATGGTGGCGGCAGTGCGGCATTTCATTGTTTTCTTGAACGCAACGTCCAACACCACAACAATATCTGACAATAGATGTGTAACATCCTGATGTAACATTGTATGGAAATACAAGATAACACTGATGCAGACACGTTTTATACATTTAACAAGGTGCTTTATTAATGTATTGCTTGTGCAAACATTCAATAGATGCAATAGTCACTTTTGCCCAGTAACTCGTTTTATTGCACATGTTAAATACAGCAAAATAATACACAAAGACATGGCAAAAGTAAAGGCAAACAAATGGGGTAACAGCAAATTTCACTTTTGCCCAGTAACAAGCCTTATTGCATTTAGTTGTAGCTGTCATCCCTTTCATCGGTGAAGAGACTATGGCTGTAGGAAAAGTTTCTGGACAAACGTGCACCAAGTCTTTCCTTTGGCAATTTTCTTTTAAGTTTTTCTAGTCTGTAACTGGAGGAACGCGCACCAAGTGTACCATTTCCTCTTTGTTTGTTTTCTGTGTGTCCTGCGCATGCCCAGTAGGAGGAGATTCATCCAAATATCCATTTGAATGTGGACAGAGGTATTTTTAAAAACGCTTAGTGTGGACGCCTGTCGTTTTTACACAAAACCGGCGTTTTCAAAATTATCTGATCTAGTGTGGATGTAGCCTCAGTGGCTACTTTATTAGGTACAGGAAGTACCTAATTACCTCCTAATTTAAAGGGGCTGCCTTTTATTTGGGACAATTCTTAAAGTGCAAAAACTAATTGTGAAAATAGCTGCGAATCCCTTTGTTTATTTGGGTCACTGCAGTTAAAAGGACTGAAGCTTGGAGATGCCAGAAACAGAGGGGCATGGAAATGAAGCAATTTCACTACTTCAACATTAGGAACTACGAAGAATTTGAAGGCATTGACAATCATCTTGAATGTTACAATGAAGATGAAGATTTTCAAGTGCAGTCATCGAAACCATTACATGAAGGCAGCACATCATCTGCATTAGGTACCTGCACTTATTTTGTTCATTTACAGTCAGTCTAAAGCACACAGTAGCATACTGTCGATAACTATTAACAGCTAATAGTTATTTGAAACATGGAGGTGAATGTGGAAGGCGAGTGAGTATCCAGCATCTCACTATTGTGGGAGGAAGATGTCTGTGTGTGATGGCCTCTCTCTCCCTCTCACTCACTGCTCCTGAGTGAAGGTGCTTGCATTCGAATTGTCTCTCTCCCTCCCTCGATGCTGCCGGAGGATGTTTCCGAAATCCTCGGTCTGTGGTTTGTGGATTGATTGTAGCTTAAATGGACTCTTTCAATTTTATATTTCTATATCCTGTATTTTCACTTGTTTGTTCTTTTTGCTCTTTACATTGTTTTTGCATGTGGTGGGGGGGGGTTGATGTTCTTGTTGCCTTATGCACAATTTTTTTTGTATGTGGGAATATTGGTGATTTTCTTTGAACAGGTTCAATGACTTGTTTTGTGGCTGCCTGGAGAAGGCAAATCTCAGGGTTGTATACTGCACACATACTTTGATAATAAATGTACTTTGAACTTTAACACAGAATTTTGTAGTACTGCAGTGGTATTTATAGTGTTCCAGTTTGTTCTGTATCTCATTTAAATACATAATTTGTTACTCAGTTATATGGTAGTTTATCTTGTTTATACCTTTTTAACTATTTCCATGAAATTTCAGCTAATTGGGGCAGCCACTTAAATGGGTTAAAATGTGCTGGTCCTGATGTGATCCAATTAACTGAAATCCACTGAACAAATGTGAAAGTTGAAGTAACTGTTGGCTGGTAAATTGGAAGTAATTTATTTTACATTCTTGATGAAGAGCAAGAATATCGGGCAATTTGTATATATTTTTCAACATCCATTCATTAGTCATTTAGGATGATAACTGCACACAAGTGTTTAAAATGCACCAAATATTATAAAATATTAATACATTTAAATATAACTAAATTCAAAATTTTCAATATACTGCGTCCGGTGCTCCCGATGTGGCCTTTTATATATTGGTGAGACCCGACGCAGACTGGGAGACCGCTTTGCTGAACATCTACGCTCTGTCCGCCAGAGAAAGCAGGATCTCCCAGTGGCCACACATTTTAATTCCACATCCCATTCCCATTCTGACATGTCTATCCACGGCCTCCTCTACTGTAAAGATGAAGCCACACTCAGGTTGGAGGAACAACACCTTATATTCCGTCTGGGTAGCCTCCAACCTGATGGCATGAACATTGACTTCTCTAACTTCCGCTAGGCCCCACCTCCCCCTCGTACCCCATCTGTTACTCTTTTTAATGCACACATTCTTTCTCTCACTCTCCTTTTTCTCCCTCTGTCCCTCTGAATATACCTCTTGCCCATCCTCTGGGTCACCCCCCCCCCGTCTTTCTTCCCGGACCTCCTGTCCCATGATCCTCTCGTATCCCCTTCTGCCTATCACCTGTCCAGCTCTCGGCTCCATCCCTCCCCCTCCTGTCTTCTCCTATCATTTTGCATCTCCCCCTCCCCCTCCAGCTTTCAAATCCCTTACTCACTCTTCCTTCAGTTAGTCCTGACGAAGGGTCTCGGCCTGAAACGTCGACTGCGCCTCTTCCTATAGATGCTGCCTGGCCTGCTGCGTTCACCAGCAACTTTGATGTATGTTGCTTGAATTTCCAGCATCTGCAGAATTCCTGTTGTTTGCGTCAAAATTTTCAAAGCCTTTCACTTCTACCAATTAGCTATTATCACCTGCACTTTAAAGTTCTTATCATTCTCAGATGATTTCCATAGTCTCAAAGGAGAGACTGTAGATTCCAGTTAATTGGGTCACATCAGCATTAGTACATTTTGGCCCATTTAATTGGCTGGCCCAATTAGTTGAAGTTTCAAGGAAATAAAAAAAATGATATATTAAAAAAAATTATCTTTTAACTGAGTTAGAAATTATGCTTTTAAATGAAATTAGAACACTACCAATACTACTACAGTACTATAAAACTGTGCATTAGTTCCAAATAGTTATCGATAGAGAAATTAATCCAGTGAAAGCTGCCGTGTTCTTTTGATGAACTGTAAAAAACAAAATTAGTGCAGACTGTCTTTATACAATAATTCAATGGGTAAGATATCACTGCATTTCTGTTGATGGGAGAACAACTAATTTTAAGTTATAAACTTTATTTATTTTGTTCTAAAAGATTTGAAATTAAGCTCCCAAATATGGTTTGAGGGTCAAATGCATTTCTTGGTTTGAGAACACAAAGAAAAACTTTTTGACACAAAATTTTCAAAATGAAAAATTTGACCTTCTTCCAGTATGAGACTTAATCGATCTTATGTTCCTACAAATAACGTTTGCTGGAGCCACAGAAGTCAGCCATCACTTTTAATATAATATATATCATTGTATTCAATTAAACTTCCACAATCACTCAGAAGACAATTAAATAAATGCCATTAGACTGTATATCTTGACAGACTGATCAGGATCAGATAGTTAGTTCTATAGTCTCCATCTTGATAGTGCCTCAATCCCATATTTTCCACTTCTATCTCCTCCCCAAGATTCACAAACAGAGCTGTCCTGGTAGGCCTATTGCCTTTGACTGCTCCTGCCCCACAGAACTTATCTCCACATGCCTTTACTCTATCTGTTTGCACCCCATTCCCACTTCTGCACCCATGTCTAGTCCCTTCCCACCTATATTCAAGACTTCTTGCATGCTCTCCACCATTTTAATAAATTCCAAATCCCTGACCTCCACTGCTTCATCTTTACCAGGATGTCTAGCCCCTATATACTTCCATTGTCTGTCAGGAAGGCCTTAGATCCTCTGATATTTTCTAGACATAGATCCAAACATTTGCCCTCTGCTGACAAACTTCTCTGTCTGGCCAAACTTGTTTTCACCCTGAACTGCTCTTTTGATTTCTTTCACATTCTAAAAGTCAATTATGAAGCCATGGCCAATCACATAGGCCCCAGCTAAAGCCTGTCTTTTTGTTGGCTATTTGTAGTTCTTGTTCCAACATTACTTTGGCACCTCTCCCCAATTCTTACTCCATTATATTGACATCTACATTGATGTTGTTTCTTTCACTCAAGTAGAACATAAGAATTTTATCAAATTTTCTGCTAGCAACCATCCTAGCTTCTAATTCACTTGGACTATTTGTGAAATTTCTGTTCCTTTTCTGGATCTCTCTGTCTCTATCTCAGGAGATGATTTTTCCACTGACATTTACTATCAACTCACTGACTTTCATAGCTAGCTCAGCTACATCTCCTCCCACCCTGTTTCTTGTAAGCATGTCATCTTTTTCTCTCTGTTTGTCCATCTTTGCTGCATCAATTCTCAAGGTAAGATTTCCCATTTCAGAGGAAGAGTCCTCCCTTTTCAGCAGGTTTTCCCTCTATTGTGGTTGATGGAGCCCTTACCCATATCTCCTCCATTCCCCATACATCTGCTCTCCTTCCTTCAGACATGAGAAGTAGAGTTCCCTTAGTCATTACCTCTCACAGTCCCAGCCTCCACATCCAGCACAGCATTCTTCACCATTTGCTTTAACTGCAACCAGATCTCACCACCAGTCACATCTTCCCCTCCCACCACATTTTGCTTTCTGCAGGAATCACTCTGTCTGTGACATCTTTCCTCCTTCCATCCTTTCCTGTCCCAGGCGCTTTCCCCTGCAGCTATTGGAAATGCTACACTTGTCCCTACACCTCCTTTCTAACTGTTCATAAGTGGAATTTCTAGGTGAGGCAGAGATTCATCTCCTCTGGTCTCCTCTATAATGTTCAGTGTTCTCACTGTGACCTTTTCTAAGTTCAGGTTGGACAACTGTTTTGCAGAACACCTGCAGCCATACTGAGTTCTCAGGTGCAGACATTCCAACTCCCCTTCTCATTCTGACAAGAATCAGCCCCCTTCACTTCCAGGGTGAGACCAAATCACAAACTAGTAGAACAACACCTCAAATTCTACCTGATTTATCTACAATGCAATGGCATAAATATTGAATTTTTCAACTTTATATAACCTGCACCCTGTGTTCCTTTCTCTCTCCTGCTGATGCACCCGGGTTCTCTTGCACACCTCTTCCTTCCAACCCCACCTTGCTCCTTACCCGCAAGCCTTCAGTTTTCTAGTTCCTTTCCCGTACCCCACCTTGTCTGTCAATCACCTCCACCACCCCCCCCCACTGTTTTCCTTTTTGCCTTTCACCCCAATTTGGTTCAATTTGCTGTTTCTTTTCAGATTCTATTATCTGCAGCCTTTTATTGTTTCCACTATCTCCTCAATTGGCATTTTCACTCTCACTCCCCCCACTTGGCTCCCTCTGCCCATTAGACCCTCCTCATTTGGATTCACCTATCACCGTCATTTCCTGAACACAAGCGATTACTGCAGATGCTGGAAATCTTGAGCAACACACACAAAATGCTGGAGGAGCTCAGCAGGTCAGGCGGCATCAATGATGGGAAGAAGCAGTCGGCATTTCAGGTTGAGACACTTCATGAGGACTGGAAAGGAAGAGGGAAGAGTCAAAAATAGTAAGGTGGCATGAGGAGGGGG
The DNA here is from genome assembly GCF_963921235.1 of Mobula hypostoma. NCBI lineage: Eukaryota > Metazoa > Chordata > Chondrichthyes > Myliobatiformes > Myliobatidae > Mobula > Mobula hypostoma. The sequence goes on along the minus strand of NC_086100.1, from coordinate 58,301,471 downwards.
AGTTAAAGCCATCAAGTGATAGGTGAGGCCATGTGAGGGAGAAGGTAGGTGGGTTGTAGGGGATGAAGTAAGAAGTCGGCAGATGATAGATGAAAGAGGTAAAGGGGTGAAGAAGAAGGAATCTAATCAGAGAGGACAGTGGACCATGAAGTAAAGGGAACATGTAAGATGCTGGAGGACCATTACGGTCTGTCTGCTTTCTGCAAAAGCTGCTGTGTTCATGCATGGTTGCGCAGTAACTGAAACGCTCTCGCGCACATAGCCATTGTTGCTGCACAGCAGGGATTTTTTAATATAATGTTAATATAATTTTGTGGGCTTGTAAAAATTTCCTGCTCAGAGCAATGATTGGTCCGTACAGTTGTGAAAAAATGAGGGAATGTGACCCAGTGGAATTACAGAATTCACAGATTTTGGCGCTGGACAATGGGTCTTGACTTCTGGACTTCTGATTTGACCCTCGGAACTTGATCCCCAGGATCCGCCGAACACCAGGCCTCAAATTCTGGACTCGCTGAGGATGGGATCCCGAATATTAGGCCTTGAACGCCAGTCCCACCAATTCATGAACCCAGGGGGGCATCAGACTTTGCTCCTCCTGCCCGCATGGGGCTCTAACTTCAGAATCTGTTGACAACTTGCTAGCCCTGGTATAGCCATCTATCTTCATCGGTGATTGTCTGTCTGTCATCTATCCTGCCTGGTCAGTGGGTGTCTCACACCCAAGTCACTGTCCCTCGAATGCAGAGTATATATTTAACTAAGACTCCGGCCTCTCTTCTAATTCCCCCACACTCCCATCCTTAAAATGCTAGCCTGACTCTTAACTCCCTTCTGTCCCTAAAAGTATCCCCATGAACACCAAAAACCGCTAAGGAACAACTAAATCTAAGCTATGACCGCAATGGAGTTCACAGCTCGGCACCATTTTGACGGGACCTTCAGTGGTGTTAATGTGCAGAGGGATCTTGAAGTCCAAGTCCCTAGCTCTTTGAAAGTGGCTACAAAAGTTATTAGGCGGTACCAAAGGCATGCTTGCCTTGATAAGTGATGGAATTGAATTCAAGAGTCAGAAAATTATATTGCTTCTTTATAACATTAAATTACATCTGGAGTATTGCTTTCAGTTCTGTTTACCCCATCATAGGAAGGATGTTGAGGTTTTGGAGAGAGTGCAGAAGAGTTTTAAAAGAATGCTGCCAGGATTAGTGGGCATATGCTATAAGGAGAGTTTGGACAAACTGGGGTTGTTTTCTCTTGAGTGGCGGAGGCTGAGGGGACATCCAATTGAAGTTTATAAGATCATGAGGAGTACAGATAAAGTAAGTAGTATCAGTTTCTACAGTTGAAATATCTAATATTTCAGGCACTTAAGGAGGGGACAAGTTCAAGGCAGATGTTCAGGTCATTTTTTTTTACACATAGAGTACACAAGTGTTACACATGGATGCATGGAGTATGTTCCCTGGGTAAGGTTATGGAGGCAGATACAATCGAGTCATTCAAGAACCTCTCAGATAAGCACATGTGGAAGAATATGGGCTTTGTGTAGGCTGAAAGGATGAGTTTATTTGGGCATTTGATTACTATTTTAATTAGTTTGAGACAATATTCTGGGCCAAAACACCATTCCTCTGCTGTACTGTTCTATGTTTTATGTTGCATTGTTTATCACCATCAAGAATATACTGACCTCCTGTTTGAAATGTTACGTGCCTTTTATGGTATGTAACATTCAACACAACCTTTTTTTATTGTAAGAAAATCATCAGCTGCATGAGGTTCAATCTGGGTATTCATTTTCTATTTCCATTCATGTTAATATTAATTTTGAATGAAAATTCATATAAATTAAAATACATTATGCAGCAGTGTCTTACATTATTTGCATAATTAAAAGTAATTTCAATTGTAAGTCATTTATTCCTTGATATTTGTGCACCCGAAACCGTTTCCCAATGACTTTACTGTTCGCTATTTCCAGTTGACTGTGTCTTTGCCAAGGTGAGATTTACTGCCTGCCATCATTATAGAGTATATAATATTGGTTGGTACTATAAATGTTGTGATATAACATTCACTTCTGTCAAACTGTGTCAATTAAATATTTGTGGGAACGGTATATAGTATATAGAATGTTTTGAGTCAGTTTTTTGAAAGCCCTTGACTGAACTATCCATAACTCATTTGAATTCCTTATCTCGATCTGCACAGTATGAAATAAAAACACAAGAGACTCTCCCCCTAATCTACCCAGTTCCTTCTACACCCACTCCAACTTCCAGTCCCAAATATCTAGACTCATGATGTATTTTTTTTTATCAGAGACGGTATGAATTATACACCCTTGATATTTGCTTGCTCACACGTAGCCACAAAGCAAGAAACCTGAAAACACCTAATTTAAACAAAAATTAAAAATGGAAAAGATCAACACCCAATGTGCCAAAGAAAGAAAAAAAATATATGAATCATGATTGAAGCGAACAACAGCATTTTGAATCAAAAATAAGTCCTAAGATCCGAACCCTGGAGTTGCCCGGAGTAGGCCCAAAGCTTTGCTTATCAGTTCATCATAATTCTTACCCCTTCTTCCCATCACATACACACTCCTCCCATTCTGTCCTTTTCCCCAACTGTTCCCATCTGCCAACTCCACCACCCGAATTTGGATCCATGTTCTACATTCCATCGCAGGCAAAGTTCTCCCTACCATTGAGCACATCGACAAGGAGCACTGCTCCAAGAAAGCAGCACCCATCATCAAAAACCCCCTGTATCCAGATCATGCTCTTTTCTTGCTGCTGCCATTGGGAAGGAGGTACAGGAGCACTAAATCCCATACCACCATATTCAGGAACAATGACTACCCTTAAAACATCAGGCTCATGAATCAACGTGGATAATTCCATTCACCTCAACTCTCACCTACAAACTAAGTACTCAGTTTCAAGGACTCTACAACTCATGTTCTCTGTGCAATTTATTTTCTTAGTTATTTATTATTATTTAATTTTTGTATTTTCAGTATTTGTCTTCTTTTGCACATTGGTTGTTTGTCAGTCTTTGGATATAGTTTTTCTTGATTCTATTGTATTTCACTGCTCCTCAGTGAATTTCTGCAAGAAAATTAATCTCAGGGTAGTATATAGTGATATAAATGTACTTTGATCATAAATTTTGCATTGGACATTGTAATTTCTTCTCTGTACATCATCAGCAACTTTTTGTTGCCTCTGTCTATCACCTCACAGCCTCTGTCACTACTTCTGCTATTATCACACTTCCTCACTTGGATCCACCTGTTGCTTGCCATCCCTTGCTCCATCCCTTCTCTTTGCCCTTTAATACCAGTGATCTCCTCTCTGTATTTCAGTCCTGATGAACAGTTACAACTTAAATCATTGACTTCCTCTTTCCCTCCATAGATCATGCCACACACATTGAATCCAACAGCAGGTTGTATTTTTCTTGCTCCAGTACAAAATGGGCTTTGTTAGCAGTTGAGAAACAACTGACCACATACTGTACGTTTAATATTTATAATGCGAATGGGGTGGGCAGAGGTTACAGCTAATGAACTTTGTGTGGATGCTGAGTGATTACACAATTGTGTTGGTTGCTGAAACCCATAAACTTTGCAATTAATTGTATTAAGTATAGGCTGTGAACTTTACATAAAGGAAAAATAATACAGACTCAAAATCAGTTTTATGATTCCTGACTTTTATGACTTGAAATGTGTTGTTTTTTGCAGCATTACAGCACAAAGTCATAAACTTACTATAAATCCCAACTTAATAAAATTGTGCAAAATAAAAAGATTAATGAGGTCGTGTTCATGGGTTCATGGACCATTCAGAAATTTGATGCCAGAGGGGAAGAAGCTGTTTCTGAATCGTAAGTATGAGTTTTCAGCTCTCTGATGCTAGTGACAAGAGGAGGATATGGCCCAGATGGTGGATCCTCAACGATAGATGCCAACTTCTGGAGGCACCACCTCTCGAAGGTATTCTTGATGGTGGGGAAGACTGTGCCTGTGATAGAGCTGGCTGAGGCAACATCCCTCTGCGACCCTTGTGATCCTGTGCATTGAAGCCTCTACACAAGTCTGTTTGCAATCAGTCAAAATGCTGTGCATGGTAATCTATAGAAATTTACAGAGATCTTTGACATTGGGATCTCGTGGGAAACTTTGCTCCCATTGAAACAGGAATCATTTAACTTAATTGTATCAGTAAGTTGTAACTGTGGGAAGCAGAAGCACACGGCCTCCATATACAGGGCCAAGCAGGGCGTAGCAAATCAAGTCGGTGGCAATCTGAGCAGTATGGTAACAGAAGGGAAATAATTACAGAAGTAAATAAAAACATTGAGGGAAGATTACACAACACTGAGTAATGACTACCGCCGTGTGAATTTTAAATAGCATATACTGTATGTAACTAGTGGTAATTAAAAACAGTGATTTCAGAATTAAAGATTAATAGTCAAGTTATTAATATTGATTAGCCTCCAACTGTTCAGACAATTCAGCAACTGCTGTTAACAGTCACAAGTGTGCTGATATATCAGGCTCACTTTTACAGTAAAATCAATGTTCAAAAAAATTAAGGTAACTGTATGGAAGTGATATTTTCAAAGGGTTCCATTATCCACAAGCATTTTCAAATTAAGAATATATTCTGATGATATACCAGGAATATTAGGTCAAATTTAATGCGGAATCCTCTGTAGTGTGCAAAAGCCAAGTCTAATCAGTAGTGCCTGAACATGTGAATGGTAAATTAGTGAGTTGTTTTTTCATTGTCACTGTTGTGTTCTTCATTTTTAAGTAATCTTTGAGTACTATTGTAAATATATTGTTTCATTGAACATTCTTTGTTGTTTAATATTGCATTACAGTTTAAATGTAAAAGTCCATACAAGTAAATGGCATATGGCATTATGCCACCATGTAATGGTGTATAGAGTAGGGGGCTGAGGTCACAGTGTTTTGGGGTGCAAGTCCTTACTGTTTCCAATCTGTTGGTCAGAAGTCATGGTTCCAGTTGCAAAGGGAGATGCTGATCCCCATGTTTAGAAGTTTGGAGATGAATATGCTTGCATTACTGTATTCAAGTTGAAGCTGTAATCAAGAATTGATAGTCTAGCATAGGTGACTTTACTGTCCAGATATCCCAGAGATGAGGGTCAAAGAGATGGCGTCAGCTGTAGACTTGTTTCAGTGGTAGGTGAGTTGCAGTGGGTCAAGGTTGTTAGGAAGGCTTCACATATGGCATTAAAGTAGACCAAGTTTATATGTACTAAACCAAATATCAAATTAAAACACTATAAACTTTAACCATATGCATGGTAAAAAGATGCTTAAACAAAAAAAATGTGACATGAGTTCTTGGCGAAAGTGTCAGAGAGAATGGCAACAGACACCAAAGCACTGCCGAAGCTAAATAAGGATGTCATGCTTTGCAGAGTAATGATTACCCTCATAGAGTAGTGGATGCTTAATTCACCCTTTAGTTCACTAAATTGGATGTTCAACTTAATATGGGTGAAGAAACCCCAAAGCAGTTGACAGTTAACACCCACAAGGAGTTGTATTCATACTCCAGATTAGCATATACAATAAAATCAATACACAAAATATTCCAAGTGACTGTGGTTAAGACCGTCACGGACTCCCATACTTTTATGTCATGAATCCCTATGATTAACCAAGGGGTATATGGACATAAGGATGAGGACCCCTGCTGTAGCCGATGCACTATATTGTTTGTATAATACAGTCAACATGACACCCTATTAGCAATAGCCTTACAGAAGGAACATCTTTATATATGACTGAGAAAGTGTTCGGAAGGTACAGCACATATTTAAGTTAAAAAAAAGGGAAAACAAATGTGCTTTTGTACAGATGAAAGTGATTTATTGTCCTCAAGGAGGCCATCAGAGCTAATCACCAATTTTCTGACCTCTAGTCATCTCTAGGTATAAGCTAATATTATGCAAAAATTTAATCCAATTTTGGCAATATTTTGACTCTATCTCACCAATGTTAAACAAATGAAAACCATAGTGGTAGGTAAAGATCGGAATATGAGTGATCTGTGCAAAAACTGCCTTGAGCCATTTTGATGCATAGTGATATTATAAGAATGCCAGAGTCTGCTTACTCTACACTTAGTGGCCACCTTATTAATTACACCTGTACACCTACTCGTTAATGCAAATTCCTAATCAGCCAATCATGTGGTAGCCATTCAATGCATAAAAGCATGCATGGTCAAGAGGTTCAGTTCTTGTTGAGACAAACATCAGAATGGGGGAAGAAATGTGATTTAAGTGACTTTGACTGTGGAATGATTTTTGATAGGGATGGTTTGAGTATCTCAGAAAATGCTCATCTCCTGAGATTTTGACACTAACAGTCTCTAGAGTTTACAGAAATAGTGCAGAAACCAAAAAAAAAATCCAGTGAGTGGCAGTTTGGCTGGTGAAAACTTCTTGTTAATGAGAGAGGCCAGAGGAGAATGGCCAGATTGTTTCAAGCTGACAGGAAGATGACAGCAACTCAAATAACCGCACATAACAACAACAAGAGTGTGTAGGAAAGCATCTCTGACTGTACAACACATCGGACCTCATGAAGTGGATGGCCTACAGCAGCGAAAGACCACAAACGTACACTCAGTGGCCACTCTGTTAGGTACAGAATGAAATAGCCACTGAGTGTATTTCTAGTAATGGAGCTGCATAATGAACACCTATGTCATTGACAATGACAATGCAAATCCTTTTGCTTACATATCATGTACAGTGACCAAAAGTGAACAAAAATTTTGCTCAAATGCAGGAGGCATTAGTAGTTATAATTTAATGAACAATTCTTGCTAGATGGATCATTCACACAGGATACTTACCAAAAGCCTGCACGGCCCTTTCTAGTACTGAACTCTGCTATTTCCACACAATAATGACTTCGAGAATGAAGAAGTGGACCATCTTTTTTTTTCTCGCATGATATTAATTAGAACATCCAAACAAAATATGACAGCAGAAACTTTATCAAGACTTCAAAATAAAAATCTACAATCAGCAAGAAAAATAAATATAAAATATTAAACACAACTTCACCGTCAAAGCAATGGAAATATGTTCAGTTATGCAAAAAGATGAGCTCTGAGGCAGGTGTAGGATACCTATTAAGTGGATGGACTGTCTGAGATATAGTTCTGAGTGAAAATGTAAAAATATATTCAATCACAGACATGCACCAAAGTTACATAAAATTAGTATCCTGGTACAATCACAACTAACTTAGAGCTGTAGACTCTCAAAACCATAGGATGTCTATCAATTTCAGGGAAAATATGTTTCCCTTCCATCCACTCATCATCCAACAATTCTACAGTTAGCCCTGTTCCAACATGCAGGTTTCTTGGCATCATTATTTTGCAGGAACACATGTAGGAGAACATCATCTCCTCCATTAACAAAAAGGCTCAACAGAGGATGTACTTCTTGCAACAGATGTTAAAATTCCATCTTCCCCAGAACACACTGGTACAATTCTATACTGCCATCATAGAGGGCACCCTCAAATCAGCCACTACTGTTTGGTTTGGTGCAGTATCCTTTCAAGACACACAAAAAAACAACAGTGATCTGTCAGGTCAGCAGAGAAGGTCATTGGCTGCAGTCTACCATCACTGCAGAACTTCCAAGACAAAGAAGCAGGCAGGAAAAACTTTGTAGATACACACTGCAAGATGCCTTTTAATAAAACTTCCATTTGGAAAGCAGTAGAGTTCTATTAAAACAAAAAATTCACACTGTCTTAAAAGTTTCTTCCCCCAGGCACTTAATCTGCTCAATCATTCTAGTTACCTCTCACCCCATCTATTATCTCAGTCACTGCATTACACTGTAAACACTTTAAACCATTATTTAATGCTGTTTGTATTGTAAATACAAATGGTATTTATGTATTTATGCACATTGCACATTTTGTTCAAAATACATATTTTAGTCTCCAAGTTTTTTTCTATGTAATTCCTTATTCTTTTAAGTTCTTGAATCATGTTGTTTTTGGTTGCATGTCGAGCTAAGATACCACAGCAAATTCCTAATACATGTAAATGTAGGGTATGGGGAAAGGGGAAGGAAGAGTGGGGAGAGGGTATGGGGTTGGGGGAGCAAAATCCAGGGGTAGGTGGAGGGAGAGGGGGAGAAGACTATAGGAGGGTAAAGGGGGTGGGGGAAGAACAGGAGGGAGAGAAATTCCCTTATGGGGGGGTAAGTGATGGAGGGTAGGGATCATGGGAAGGAATGAGGACAGAGGTGCGGGTAGGAAATGAGTGTGGAGGAAGCAGAGGTAGGCAAGGAAAAGGGATTGGAGGCGGATGAGAGGGGGAAGGTCCTGTGGGAAGGTAGAGGAGGGGGGTGGAGGGAAGGGAAGGTGGTGAGGGATGGAGAACTGCCTTGCCGCTGCTCTGGAACATGTAGGCCATCTGGAATGAGGGGAGAGTGATGTTGGGAGGGTCAGGAGAGGAGGTCTCAGGGAGTGGTAGGGAGGTGGGTGGGAGACAGTGTAGATCCTGAGGGAGTGCGGGTTCCTAGCGTTTGAGGGGGATAATATATCAGCCGTGATGGAATAGTGAAGCAGACTTGATGGACTGAATAGCCTAATTCTGTTCCTATGCCTTATGGTCTTATTCTGGTCTTAATATAAAATGAGGACAAGAAGTAATAATACTAAAATATTTGCAAAGCAAGGTTATGGAAGATCTCCATACAGTACACACGAGGAATTCTGATGCTGGAAATTCAAGCAACACACATCAAAGTTGCTGGTGAGCGCAGCAGGCCAGGCAGCTTCTCTAAGAAGAGGTACAGTCGAGGCTTCCGGCCGAGACCCTTCGTCAGGACTAACTGAAGGAAGAGCTAGTAAGAGATTTAAAAGTGGGAGGAGGAGGGGGAGATCCAAAATGATAGGAGAAGACAGGAGGGGGAGGGATGGAGCCAAGAGCTGGACAGGTGATTGGCAAAGGAGATATGAGAGGATCATGGGACAGGAGGCCCAGGGAGAAAGAAAAGGGGGAGGGGGGGAAAAACTCAGAGGATGGGCAAGGGGTATAGTCAGAGGGACAGAGGGAGAGAAAGAATGTGTCTATATAAATAAATAACGGATGGGGTACGAGGGGGAGGTGGGGCATTAGCAGAAGTTTGAGAATGCAATGTTCATGCCATCAGGTTGGAGGCTACCCAGACGCAATATAAGGTGTTGTTCCTCCAACATGAGTGTGGCTTCATCTTGACAGTAGAGGAGGCCATGGATAGACATATCAGAATTGGAATGGACGTGGAAATAAAATGTGTGGCCACTGGGAGATCCTGCTTTCTCTGGCGGACAGAGTGTGTCCCTCTGACTATACCCCAGAAGTCTCAGTACATATTGGCACCAATGACATAAGTAGACAAAATGAGGAAGTCTTGAGAGATTTTAGGGAGCTAGATTCCCTAAAGGTTTATTTTGCAGGTTGAGTCTGTGCTGAAGAAGGCGAATGTGATGTTAACATTCATTTCCAGAGAACTAGAATATCAAAGCAAGGATGTGATGTTGAGGCTTTATAAAGTACTGGTGAGGCCTCACTTTGAGTATTGTGAGCAGTTTTGGGCCCCTTATCTTAGAAAGGATGTGCTGACACCGAAGATGGTTCAAAGGAGGTTCAGGAAAATAGTTCCAGGATTGAATGGCTTGTCATATGAAGAGCGTTAGTTGGCTCTGGGTCTGTATTCACTAGATTCATAAGAATGAGGGGTGTCCTCATTGAAACCTGTCGAATGGTGAAATGCCTCGATAATGTGGATGTAGAGAGGATGTTTGCTATGGTGGGCAACACAGACAAAATGTTGGAGGACTCAGCAGGCCAAGCAGCATCTATGGAAAAGGGTACAGTTGACGTTTCATGCCAAAAACCCTCAGCAGGCTGGAGAAAAAAAGCTGAGGAGTAGATTTAAATGGTGGGGAGAAGGGAGAGACAACCATGAGGTGATAGGTGAAATCTGGAAGGGGAGGGATGAAGTATAGAGTTGGGAAGTTGATTGGTGGGATGAGGTGAGAGAGGGAAAAGGGGATGGGTAATGGAGAAAGGGGCTGAGGGGGCATTGCCAGAAATTTGCAAAATCGATGTTCATTCTATCATGTTGGAGGCTACCCAAACAGAACATAAGGTTCCTCCAACCTAAGTGTGGCCTCATCACGGCAGTGGAGGAGGCCATGGATGGACATATTGGAATGGGAAAGGGAATTAAAATGGGTGGCCACTCAGAGATCCCAGTTGTGTTGGTGGACAGAGCATAGATGCTCAGCGAACTGGTCTCCCAATCTACGTCGGGTTTATGTACCGGAGGCCATACCGGGAGCACTGAACACAGTAAATGACCCCAACAGACTCACAGGTGAAGTGTCACCTCACATGGAAAGACTGTTTGGGGACCTGAATGGTAGAGAGGGAGGAGGTGTATGGGCATGTGTGGGATTTGTTTTGCTTGCAAAAATAAGTGCCAGGAGGAGATCAGTGGGGAGGGAGGAATGGACACAGGAGCTGCATAGAGGGTGATCCCTGTAAAAAGCAGAAAGTGGGGGGGGGGGGAGGGAAAGATAAGCTTGGTGCTGGGAATGGTGGATTCCTGTGATGGGTGTGTCTGAGATCAGAGGAGGACATAGCTTTAGAATAGACGGGGGCCCTTTTAGAATGGAGATGAGGAGTAATTTCTTTAGCCAGAGAGTAGTGAATCTGGAATTTGTTGCCACAGACAGCTGTGGAGGCCAGGTCTTGATGTATATTTCTGGCAGGGGTTAAACCACAAGACCATAAGACATAGGAGCAGAATTAGGCCATTCAGCCCATCGAGTCTGCTCCACCATTCCATCATGACTGATCCCAGATCCCACTCAACCCCATACACCTGCCTTCTCATCATATCCTTTGATGCCCTGACTGATCAGGAGATGATTAACTTCTGCCTTAAGTATACACACGGACTTCGCCTCCACTGCAGTCTGTGGCAGAGCATTCCACAAATTCACTACTCTCTGGCAAAAAAAAAATTCTGCTTACTCTGTTCTAAAAAGTTGCCCCTCAAATTTGAGGCTGTGCCCTCTAGTTCTGGATACCCCAAACACAGGAAACATCCTCTCTACTTCCACCCTATTAGATTAGATTAGATAAGATTAGACTCAACTTTATTGTCATTGTGCCGAGTACAGATACAAAGCCAATGAAATGCAGTTAGCATCTAACCAGAAATGCAAATAACAGTGTTATTTACAAAATAACTGTGAATAAAAAGTAAGTGCTACAGCACACAAATATAAAAGTACTGAGACAGTACAATATGGGTGCAATACTGCTTAGCGCTGTGATGAGAGGTTCAGCAGGGTCACAGCCTCAAGGAAGAAGCTCTTCCTGTGCCAGCTGGTGCGGGAGCGGAGGCTTCTGTAGCGCCTACCGGATGGGAGGAGAGTAAAAAGTCCATGGTTAGGGTGAGATGCAGCCTTGATAATGCTTTTCGCCCTGCCCAGGCAGTGTTTATGGTAGATGTTCTCAATGGTGGGCAATTGGGTCTCAATAATCCGCTGGGCAGTTTCCACCACATGCTGGAGTGCTTTTCCAACCGATGGGACAATTGCCATACCATACTGAGATGCAGTTGGTGAGTAAGCTCTCAATGGTACAGCGGTAAAAGTCCGTCAGTATCCTGGGACAGAAGTGAGCTTTCTTGATGCTCCGCAGGATATAATCTAGTCCTTTCAACATTCGGTAGGTTTCAATGAGTTCCTGTCACATTCCTCTAAATTCCAGTGAGTACAAGCCCAAAGCTGCCAAATGCTCCTAATATGTCAACCCCTTCATTCCCGGAATCATCCTTGTGAACCTCCTCTGAACTCACTCCAATGACAACACATCCTTTCTGAGATATGGAGCGCAGAACTGTTGACAATACTCTAAGTGTGGCCTGACTAGTGTCTTATAAAGTCTCCGCATTATCTCCTTGCTTTTATATTCTATACCACTTGAAATAAATGCCAACATCGCATTTGCCTTCTTTACCACAGTCTCAACTTGTAAATTCATCTTGTGGGAGTTTTGCATGAGAACTCCTAAGTCCCTCCGCACTTCTGATGTTTGAACTTTCTCCCTATTTAGATAATAGTCTGCACTATTGTTCCTTTTACCAAAATGCATTATGATACATTTCCCAACACTATATTCCATCTGCCACTTCTTTGCCCATTCTTAAAATTTGTCTAAATCCTGCTGCAGTCACATTGCTTCCTCAGCACTACCTACCCCTCCACCTACCTTTGTATCATCCACAAACGTTGACAAATCTTTGACAAACAATGTGAAAAGTAGCAGTCACAATACTGACCCCTGAGGAACACCACTTGTCGCTGCCAGTCAACCAGAAATGGCCCTTTTATTCTCACTCGCTGCCTCCTGTCTGTTAGCCATTCCTCTATCCACGCCAATATCTTTTCTGCAATGCCTCATGTGTGGCATCTTATCAAATGCCTTCTGAAAATATAGGTGAATGACATCCATTGCCTCTCCTTCATCCACCCTGCTTGTAACTTCCTCGAAGAACTCTAACAGATTTGTCAGGAAGGATTTCCCTTCAAGGAAACCATGGTGATTTTGATTTATTTTATCATTTATCTCCAAGTACCTCAAAACCTCATTCTTAATAATAGACTTACCAATCACTGAGGTTAGGTTACCAGGCTTATAATTTCCTTTCTTTTGCCTTCTTCCCTTAAAAAGTGGAGTGACTTTTGTACTCTTCCAGTCTACTGGGGCCATGTCAGAATTAAGTGATTCTGAAAAGATCATGACCAATTACATCTGTTATCTTTTCAGCAACCTCTCTCAGGACTTTGGGATGTAGTCCATCTGGTCCAGGTGCATTATCTACCTTAAGACCTATGAGTTTTCCTAGCACTTTTTCCTTTGTATTAGCAATGGCACTCACTCCTGCTCCCTGATACTCACGAACCTCTGGCATACTGTTAGTCTCTTCCACAGTGAAGACAGATGCAAAGTACCCATTAAGTTCATCTGCCATCTCTTTGTCCCCCATTACTACCTCACCAGCATCATTTTCCAGTGGTCCAATATCAACACTCATCTCACTTTTACACTTTATATAACTGAAAAAAACTTTTGACATCCTGCTTTATATTATTGGCTAGTTTGCCCTCATATTTCATCCCTTCCCTTCTTTTGGCTTTTTTAGTTGCCTCTTGTTGGATTTTAAAAGCTTCCCAATCATCAATATTCCCATTCACTTTTGCCACCTTTCCTTTGCTTTTATGCCGTCCTTAACTTCCTTTGTCAGCCATGGTTTCCTACACCTGCCACTTGAGAGCTTCTTCCTCTGTGGGACATATCTACCCTGCGCCTTGAGAACTATTCCCAGAAACTTCACCTGTCTCTTCTCTGTCAGCATCCCCATCAGTATCGTCCTCCAAGCCACCTGGACAAACTCCTCTCGCATGTTTCTGTAATTTCCTTCATTCCATTACAATATTGATACATGTGACTTACGCTTTGCTCCTTCAAATTGCAGTATGAATTCAATCATATTATGATCATCTTCTTCTAAGGGTTTCTTTACATTAAGCTCCCTAATAAGATCTGGGTTGTTACATAACACCCAGTCTAAGATCATCTTTCTCTGAGGAAGATTCAGCACAAGCTGCTCTAAAAAGCCATTTCATAGGCATTCAACAAGTCACTTTTTATTGTCATTTCAACCATAACTGCTGGTACAGTACACAGTAAAAATGAGACAACATTTTTCAGGACCATGGTGCTACATGAAACAATACAAAAACTACACTAGACTACAGACCTACCCAGGACTTCATAAAGTGCACAGAACAGTGCAGGCATTACAATAAATAATAAACAAAACAATAGGCACAATAGAGGGCAGTAGGTTGGTGTCAGTCCAGGCTCTGTGTATTGAGGCGTCTGATGGCCTGTGGGAAGAAACTGTTCCATAGTCTGGCCGTGAGAGCCCGAATGCTTCTGTGCCTTTTGCCAGATGGCAGGAGGGAGAAAAGTTTGTATGAGGGGTGTGTGGGGTCCTTCATAATGCTGTTTGCTTTATGGATGCAGCGTGTGTAAATGTCTGCAATGGCGGGAGGAGAGACCCCAATGATCTTCTCAGCTGACCTCACTATCCGCTGCAGGGTCTTGCGATCCGAGATGGTGCAATTTCCGAAACAGGCAGTGATGCAGCTGCTCAGGATACTCTCAATACAACCTCTGTAGAATGTGGTGAGGATGGGGGGTGGGAGATGGACATTTCTCAGACTTCGCAGAAAGTAGAGATGCTGCTGGGCTTTCTTTGCTATGGAGTTGGTGTTGAGGGACCAGGTGAGATTCTTCACCAGGTGAACATTAAGAAATTTGCTGCTGTTAAAGATCTCTACGGAGGAGTCATCAATGTTCAGCGGAGAGTGGTCGCTCTGTGTCCTCCTGAAGTCAACAACCATCTCTTTTGTTTTGTTCACATTCAGAGACAGGTTGTTGGCTCTGCACCAGTCTGTTAGCTGCTGCACCTCCTCTCTGTATGCTGACTCATCGTTCTTGCTGGTGAGACCCACCATGGCCATGTCATCGGCGAACTTGATGATGTGGTTTGAGCTGTGTGTTGCAGTACAGTCGTGGGTCAGCAGGGTGAACAGCAGTGGACTGAGCACACAGCCCTGGGGGGCCCCGGTGTGAACACAGCCCTGGGGGGCCCCCGTGCTCAGTGTGATGGTGTTGGAGATGCTGCTTCCGATCTGGACTGACTGAGGTCTTCCAGTCAGGAAGTCTAGGATCCAGCTGTAGAGGGAGGTGTTCAGGCCCAGTAGGCTCAGCTTTCCAGTCAGTTCCTGAGGAATGATTGTGTTGAATGCTGAATTGAAGTCTATGAACAGCATTCAAACGTATGTGATTTTTTGTCCAGGTGGGTTAGGGACAGGTGGAGAGTGAAGGCAATGCCGTCGTCTGTTGAACGGTTGGGACGGTACGCGAACTGCAGGGGGTCCAGTGAGGGGGGCAGCAGGGTCTTGATGTGCCTCATGACGAGTCTCTCGAAACACTTCATGATGATGGATGTGATTGCAATGGGACGGTAGCCATTGAGACAGGACATTGAAGACTTCTTTGGCACAGGGACGATGGTGGTGGCCTTGAAGCACGTAGGAATGACGGTGCTGCTCAGGGAGATGTTGATGATGTCCATGAGAATCTCTGCTAGCTGGTCTGCACATCCTCTAAGCACTCTGCCAGGAATATTGTCTGGTCCAGCAGCTTTCTGTGGGTTGACGCTGCACAAGGTTCTCCTCACATTGGCCACAGTAAGACACAGTACCTGGTTACTTGGAGGAGGGGTGGTCTTCCTCGCTGCTACATCATTTTCTGCCTCAAAATGGGCGTAGAAGTTGTTCAATGCATCTGGGAGGGAGGCATCACTAGCGCAGGCAGGTGGTGTTGTCTTGTAGTTGGTGATGTCCTGGATGCCCTTTCACATGTGCCGAGTGTCGCCACTGTCCTGGAAGTGGCTGTGGATTCACTGGACATGTGCACGCTTTGCCTCTCTGATGGCCCGGGACAGTTTGGCCCTCACTGTTGTTAGGGCTGCCTTGTCGCCTGCTCTGAAGGCGGAGTCACGGGTCCTCAGCAGCGCACGCACCTCCGCGGTCATCCATGGCTTCTCGTTAGCGCGTGTAGTGATGGTCTTGGCCACAGTGGCGTCATTGATGCACCTGCTGATGTAGCCAGTCACTGATGCCATGTACTCCTCTAAGTTAGTGGAGTCGCCATCGGTTGCAGCCTCCCTGAATATGTGCCAGTCAGTGTGCTCAAAGCAGTCTTGAAGAGCAGAGCTGGCTCCTGCTGGCCAGGTTTTCACCTGCTTCTCAACTGCTCTGGAGCGCCTGACGAGCCATCTGTGTGCTGGTCTGAGTAACCAAGGTGGGGGCAAGGCTCTGCCCGGTACGCATCGGGAATGTTTGTGTAAACAAGGTCCAATGCGTTCTCCCCTCTCGTTGCAAAGTCCATGTTCTGATGGAATCTGGGGAGCACTGACTTTAGGTTCGCGTGGTTAAAATCTCTGGTGAAAATAAACAGTCCATCAGGGTGTGCGTTTTGCAGTTTGCTAATAGCCTCATACAGTTCACAGAGAGCCTCCTTAGCATTAGCGCTGGGGGGAATGTAGACACTGACTATAAGGACAGTGGTGAATTCCCATGGTAAATAAAATGGTCTGCAAATTCCCTCTCTTGCGATTTGACACCAACGTGATTTTCCTAACCCTTTGCATATTGAAGTCCCCCATTACAATTGTATCATTACTCTTATTACATGCCTTTTCCAGCTCCCTTTGCAATCACAACCCCACATTTGGCTACTATTTGGAGGCCTATATATGATTCCCAAAATGGTTTTATCACCCTTGCAGTTTCTTAACTCCACCCAAAAGATTCAATATTCTCTGACCCTATGCCACCTCTTTCTAAAGATATAATTCCATCTCTTACCAACAGAGCTACACCACCACCAATGCCTTCTTGCCTGTCCTTTCGATCCTTTGATGTTAAGCTCCGCACTCTGAAGCAATTCAGTGATGCCCACATCATACCGACCAATCTCTAATTGCACCACATGTTCGTCCTCCTTAGTCCAAATGCTGCTTGTATTTAAATATAGCATCTTCAGTCCTACCTTCTTTGCCCTTTTGAATTTTGCTTCTGTGGTACAATTTAACTATTTGCTCTGTCTTCATTTGGACCCAGTCATTGGCTTGTCCTTCCTTACATTCATGTTACACCCATCATCTACTTGTAAACCTGCTGGCTCATCTTCAGCTCTATCATACTGATTTCCAACCCCCTACCATATTAGTTTAAATCACTCCCAACAACTCTTGTAAACCTGCCCCAAACTATATTGGTCCGTCTCAGATTCAAGTGCAACCCATCCCTTTTTTTTACCAGTTCCAGCTGTCCCAGAAGAGGTCCCAATTACCAAAAATCTGAATCCCTGCCCTCTGCTCCAATCCTGCAACCGCACATTTATCTGCCACCTCATTCTATTCCTACCCTCACTGTCATGTGGCACAGGCAGCAATACCAAGATTACTACCTCTGAAGTCCTGCTTCTCAGCTTCCTTCCTAACTCCTTGTATTCTTTTTTTCATGATCTCCTCCTTTTTCCTACCTATGTTGTTGGTACCAATATATACCACAACTTCTGGCTGCTCATTCAGGGTTGATAGATTCTTGATTAGTCGGTCATGAAGGGATACGGGACAACGCAGGAGATTGGGGCTGAGAGGGAAAATGGATCAGCCATGATGAAATGGCAGAGCATACTTGATGGACCAAATGACCTAATTCTGCTCCTGTACCTTATGCTCTTATATTACCCAGAAGAACAGTGAAGAACATTGCAATTAGGTATGTTCATGTCATAAATTCCTTAGTCATTCAAGAAAAGATAACATTTTTTGCTGATGAGATCAAGCTGAGGAAACATCATTCAGTTTAGACATGGATTATACTAGTGAAACTGCAAGTTCAACAAAAGTAACCCCAGTCCAGCTGCAAAGATTAGTTGAAAGTGTGAAATCAGCAACAATACTTCAGAAATTTAAAGCTGGTTGATGAGTTGTGGATTGTTACATTAACTCAGAGCTGAACCCTGATATATTGGATTTCATTGCATACAAATTCCTACTTCAGATGAATGGAACTTCTATTTTGTAACCTTGCCTTGGCATGGATTAGCTGCACTTGGGGTATGTACCAAGGCTTATTCTTGAGTTGCTCTGGGAATTTCTTTATACTGTAGCTGACTGATTTTATGTTCAGTGTTGTAATAACCTGGAAGATTTCAGAGGTTGAATCAATTTTCGAGGGAATGCTGCTCCTCCAGTCTCTGTGGAAATAATGATTCTTTTTAAAACTTCCCAGTTATCCTTCTGTTGAAGGTGTTATCTGTTTCCTTGGAGTAAATGGATATAGTGTCTCTGCTATGTGTCTTTGTGGGTATCTCTCTCCTTCCTGGAATTAAGAATAGGATCAAGTATAGCAGTTGATAGAAATCTGGGCTCTCTACATTTAGACCTACAGATTTAGGTTTAGTTGGTCAATTTTGATTGTATTCCCTTTAACCAGTTACCCTTTGATCACTCATATATGATCTGCCTTCTCTAAAATCTGTATTGATTATCTTTGCTCTATGGTTTCCAGAATATTCAACTTGTTCAATACTCTAAAGCATGATAGTATAAATATATTAGCAGTGACAGACCTTTACTTTAGGCCAAATGCATCATGGGAACACTGTATTGCAACATGCATATCTACTAATCCCTACATAGGTGTTGAGGGTGAAATGGTTGGAATGGGGCAGAAATTCCAAATGCTGGTGGCAAATGGGCTGGGGTGTAACAGATGCTGGTTGTTGACCCCTTTTGATATTTGTTTCTGTTGAAAATGGAAGTGGATTACAGTGGGTTAAAAGGTCTTGTGGCTATTTCGTGTCAGTGAGCAAAAATGAGTTTCTCTCAATGGCCTCGGCTGACAAAGTATGTTCATCTAGTTAATCGTAAGTGCATACCCTTAGTTATTTTAAATCCAATTATCTAATTTTTTTTCGCTCTTTGACTCTAGTACTTTTCTTCCATTCCTGCTGTCCAAACTACCTGAAAAATCTGGCCTTCTTCAGCTACTTATATTCCCAGAACCCTTTATTTCTGATTTTAAGTCATGTAAAAAGAGATTTTTTTCTCGGGTCATAGAATCATACAGCACAGAATGAAGCATTTGGCCTCGCTTGTCTGAGCTTATTAATGTTCTGCACCATTCTCTCTCAATTAATTTGTAAGGTGTGGTATTATGAGCAAAGCCATTTCTGTGTGGTTCTAATATCATGAGGGATAGAGCTAAGGTGAGTGGTCACAGTCTTTTTCCCTGGTATGGGAGTCTGAAAGTAGAGGGCATATTTCTAAAGTGAGAGGTGGAAAATTTAAAGGGGACCTAAGGTGCATTTTATTCACACAGAGGGTGGCTGGTATATAGAATGAGTTGTCAAAGAAAGTGGTAGAGACGGGTCCAATTACAACATTTAAAAAGATATTTGGACAAGTATATGAATAAAAAAGGTTCAGAGGGATATGGGAAATAAAAGACAAACAAGACTAGCTCTTGTAGGCAAGTTGCTCAGTATGGACAATTTGGGCTGAAGAGTGTGTTTCTGTCCTGTCTAGCTCTCTGACTCAATCTAAAATTATGGAATTATTAAAGCACCGAATGAGGCAATTAGTCTATACCAGCTTCCAGAAGAAGAAAAAAACAATCTCATTCCCTGTCTTCTTCCCTTAGAACAGCCAATTATTCTCTCTCCAGTTCTCAAGTGTCATTCCAGTGATTGATTCTGTTTATCCTTCTAAGCAAAGAATTACAAATTATCAAAACTCTTGTAAATAGAGCAGATTTTTTCCTCCTACATCTTTTATTTAAAATTTAAATTCATGACCTCTGATCCTTGAACTATTTGCTAATTAGAACAGTTTCCTCCTATTTACCCTAACTAAACCTATTGTGATTCTGTACATCTCTGTAAATCACTCTTAATCTTCTTTGCTCCATGCCAAGGTAAATAACCCTAGGCTTTTTCACTGGAATCTATAGCTGAATGGTTCCCAGAACCATTCAATTGATTTTTTTCTCCCTGTGACAATCTTGGGTATTCACATACTTTTCAAGGTAAAGTTACCTGAATTGGACACCACCCTTCACTTACCGACTAACAAATGTTTTGTATGATATCAAGATTTTAGATAACTACCTATTTATAGTTCAATAAATGAAATAAATGTATGTGGTGATGAGTAACAAGATATACATAAAAAGGTAATTACCATGACTAGTCTAATTGAATTTTTGAGACAATCGACAGAAAGCCCAAGGGAATACAATAGATGCCTTATTTAATTGTGAATTTGTAAAACCCTTTCCCATTGAATTAACATATGTGGACACAGAAAAGCATCACATAGGGTTAACCGAAGGGTGTTTATGTCTAACCAACAACACACTCGCCTTTTTGTAGCTGATCTATTATGTTAAGCAAGGAACTAAACATTTTTTAGAATATTCTTTGGAAGATAATCTTTTCTGACAAAGGTCACAGGATTATAGCAGACATTGTAGTAATTCCATAACAATTAGGGTTCTGGATGAGCTCAAGGACAGTACAATGGATGTATAGGAAAGACTCAATTCACCTTCTGTCTTTGGATATGGGATAGCTAAATTAAAAGAGCAGCTGGATAAGAGATAAATAACGCAGCTGGGAAAATAAAGGAGACATTAACTCCTTCCCAAGATGATTAATCTGCACAGGAAATCATGGCAGCACACTGAGCACTAATAACCCAAAAACATGGCTAATGATAGCAAACTTATTGAGTACAAGTAACTTTGGACAGACACGGTTAATGATTAAGCACAGATTGATTAACTGAGTCAAAGGAATGTCATTATGATTAGATAATGACCAAAGGTAAGGATCTCAAAGATTCTTGGGGTCCCAAGTAGCTGATCATGCATTCCATTCTTTGGATTGGTCAAGAAACATAATAGAGCTTAATATGTACTGGTGGAATTGTTATATCTTATCTCCATTATGTTTAATTTGTATAATCAGCAAGAATGTATGTTGTACTTAAAAGGTGATTGAGTCCTTCTTCTTCCTGAAGGTTAAAGATTGATCTTTAATCTTTCTCTGGTTGACCTAACTAAGTGTTACCCAACACAACATCAATATCTACTACGCTGATTGCCCAAATACCAGAATGAAAAGACCATCCACTTGCATTACACTTCAGTGATGAATGTAACAATATTAAAGTCAGAAATAGAATCAGTTGGTAATGTCTCATTTAACTGAATCTCTATCTGCCTGTTGTTAATATCCATTTAAATCTCCTAGAAAGGGCATGGTTTTAATTTTGAACTTCTTAGTAGCTAGCTCTCTCTAATCATTCAAATTTTCATCCATATCAGTTCAAAATCACTTGATAATTCTCTTCTATCTAAGTAAATGTCAAAATAATCTATTATCCACCGGAATTTTCATGAATTTATGCTTGTTCATCTTTCAACAAACATTAGGTTGGTGCCGGTGACCCCCCAGGTCTGTGGGAGTCCAGAAGTCAAGGCCCAAAAGTCAAAACTGTGATCGGTGAATCCTGGAGGTCAGTGATCCAGAAGGCAAAGCTGGAGGTTGAAGTCCAGAAATCAGTAACTCCAGAAGGAGAAAGAGCAAAGTCAGCAATTCTGGAGTTAGAGGCCTGAAGGTTGAGTCCGCTAGTCAGAACAAGGGACTAGAGGTTGGAGACTGATGTCTGTGAGTCTGAGAGTTCAATGCCAAGGATTGGAGGCCTGACCTGGGCCTGGAGGCCTGTTTGTTTATGTGAGGGGATGGGAAATATGCTTGTTTGTGTTGTCTTGACTAACATTGTGGCATGCCACGTTGGTGGAAAATCTGTGGCGACACCTGGGGTCTGCCCCCAGCACATCCTTGAGTGTGTTGGTTGTTAATGCAACAATATATTTCACTGTATGTCTTGATGTACATGTGAGAAACGAATCTGAACTTGATGTATGCTTCAAAGAAATCTGCAGAAATTTGAATAAATATTCAAGGAAATAGAATAAACAGACTTGGTCCGATTGCAGAAATAGTGGAGAATTGAGCATATTTTACAGTTAAGAAATCAAGAAATGTAGACAAAGAGTTTAGTAGTGAAGCTGGAAATAGGCCTGAGAGAGTGAAGCTAGGGTTTTGTTAACCTACTTATGTGACAGAAATACATAATTCATCATATTTTTCAGGATTTGAATCAGTTCTGCATGTCAGGCAAACCTGTTTATTGCTGGTATCCAGCTTTTCTTTTATGCCAGAGAGGGAATAGTAATGTCTGAGATATTCAGTCTGTGCAATTGAACTGTAGAATCGCCATATGTACATATATAGTTCAATAGAGACATATCAATTTTTAATTTGTTTTTACTGGTGCTCAGTTGCTCCCACCAAACTGCTGGATCAATGACAAGGAACCCAGCACAAATATTTAAAACCTCAGTAGCTTAACTTGGGTAAGAGTACATCTTACTTATGTGTGAATCTTCTACCAGGTTAGAGTTGAGTATCAACATCATCTAGGTTAAAATTCTTAGAACAGGAAAATAGGAAATTCAATATCTTTGTTAACATGATGAGGGAAAATATTAACTGAATAGTGATGCAGTGAAGCAAAGGGAGTTCACAGTATTGTGTGTGTGGGGAAAAAAGATCGGATAGAAGTTCTGCTATTATTACATCAAAGTATCATATGTTGTCCCCAAAGCCACCTAACTCCCCTCAGAAATGAAATGCTGTTGAAAATCAAGGACAAAGCTACCAAGGTCAGTAAGTCCACCATTTTCTTTCTGAGTCCCTGTGGAATTTGTGAATTAATGCAAAGAGGAGCCTGGATGTTTACAATGGTGCTTGATAGCATGCAAGGACATCAGGATGGTATTTGCATAATTTTCTGCTGTATGATCCATGCCATCCACAGAACTCATGCAGAAGAAGACCATCATGTTTCCTGTAAAAAAAGTTCTTTAGTGCAACTGTGTATCAAACTTTGTAAACACCAGAACACTGGAAACCTGATTCAGATTTGTCCCCATAAATTGAAAAGCTGGCTGTTTGTCTGTAGCTCTCCAGTACCTCATTGTTACTGTTCTCAACCTGGCAACCCTTGTCCAACAATGTATTTATCGACTCGCCTCTGCCTACATTTTGTTCTTCCACCCCCCCCCACCCCACTAATTCCTGGTGGACACACCCAACACTCAAAGTAACACTTCTCCGCTACTAACATCTCCTTCTCAACCCCTGTCCTGGCGCAGGTTCGCATAATTTCCTTATCCATTGACACTCTTATTTTCACCGATTCCCATTGCTAAAGCCCACAGTTTGTCTTCTTTTGCAACTACTACTTTTGGGAGTGATGTGCAATGAATACCATCAGGTATATTCTTTGAGCTGCTTTGTCTTTTTCCATATTGTTACAGAAATGACTGTACGGTAGTGTATGCTGTACACAGAATGATTCACAGCAATACTGCAGTGTACAGCAATACTGTTTGACAGTATCAAATGTTAAACAGTTCCATTTTACGAAGAAAAACTATAAAGAACCTAACAGTTGTTTTATGTCAGTCAGTGTTTTTGTTTACATTATTGATACACCCATTGTGCTTTGAACAGCATGGAAATTGATAATATTTAACAGAGGGATATAGTTCATTGTCTAAAACATTTACAGGTATGTTTTGGATGGAAGGAAACAGTTAGTTTACAATTATTAGAAGTTACCAGCCAACAATAGGCCTCGTTGCTAAAATATCTTCCTGGAACTTGCGCTGAAAGAAGCAATCAGTGGTATTAGAGAAAAAGATGAAATTTTAATGGAAAAGTTCATGATGGAATCCCTTGACATATAAGGTAAATTTTAAACTTTGTGGGCCACAGAACTGGCTTTATATTAGCCATCTGATCATCTTAACATGTGTTTTGTTAGATATATTCTTAGTGCAGCTTTTGCTATCTTGCTCTTGCCTATTGTGTTCCATAAAACTCCAAACTAATCTGCTACTCTCTATCTTCTTCTCTCATTTCTTGTGTGTGTCAAATGAGACAGCTACAGCTGGTGTCTATCTGCTTCAGTCAGTGCCTCCATGTTGCTGTTGGCAACTTTCTGCTCCTGTATGCACCTGTCAGTGCCTGTCTGTTCTTCAGTCTGGTTTTAATTACTCCTGCAAGCACATGACTGTACTTATCTACTTCCATCAGTTCCTGTTTCCACTTGCCAACAAATGCTTCTCAAGAACTGGTCTGTCTGCATTTATTTGTTTCATTCCCCTCCTAGTTGGGTTTGCTGTTCCTGTAAATACTCGTATGTACCTGTCAGTTTCTATTTGTTTTTCTCTGTTCCTGGCTGTACTGGTCTGGTTTTATCACCTGTTTCTGCTGGACTGTGCCAATATTTGTCAATTTAAATCTATTTACTCCTCTTGGCATTTTACCCATGATGCTCACCTTGCTCCAGTTTTGTGTGACTACCTCAGCGTGTCTATCACAGCGTGCTCCTTTCTTCAGTTACTCATGCAGTTTGATTCAGCCTGTGGCTGTCAGAAACTACTTCAACTCTTTTATGACTGCTTCAATTCTTGCATGCCTGGGCCTGTCAGTGCCTGCCTGTACTGTCAACTTTTATTTCCTCTTTGCAAGCCTTGTCCACACCTGTTCGTAAGATCATAAGGCATTCAGTAGGCCTGTCGGACTATCAAGTCTGCTCTGCCATTCCAACATGGCTGATTTATTATCCTTCTCAATTCTATTCTCCTACCTTCTTTCCATAATCTTTGACAGCAGGACTAATCAAGAGCCTATCAGCCTTCACTTTAAATATACTCAGTGACTTGGCCTCCACAGCCATTTCTGACAATTAGTTCTACAGATTCACCACCTTCAGGCTAAAAGAAATTACTCATTTCTGTTCCACATGGACGTTCCTCTATTCTGAGACTGTGTCCTCTGGTCCTAGACTCACCCACTATAGGAAAATTCCTCTCCACATCCTCTTTATCTAGCCAGGCCGTTCAAAATTTGATAGGTTTCTTTGAGATTCTCCCTCATTATTATAAACTCCAGCGAGTACAGGCCCAGAGCCATCAAACACTCCTCATATGTTAGCCCTTTCATTCCTCGAATCATTCTTGTAAACTTTCTCTGGACCTTCTCCAAAGCCAGCACATCTTTTCTGAGATACTGTAATGGGTCCAAAACTGCTCACAATACTCCAGAACTGACAGGAACATATGAGTATTTACAGGAACAATAAAACCAACCAAGAGGAGAATGAAACAAATAAATGCAAACAGAGCAGTTCTTGAGAAGCATTTGTTGGCAGGTGGAAACAGTGTGGTCTGATGAATGCCTTATAATCCTCAGCATTACATCCTTACTCACATATTCTAGTCCTTCTGAAATGAATGCTAACATTGCACTTACCTTCCTTATCACTGACTCAACCTGCAAAGTCAACTTTAGGGAATCCTGCACAAGGAATCCCAACAAACACACACAAAATGCTGGAAGAACTCAGCAGGTGAGGCAGAATCTATGGAAAAGAGTACAATCAACGTTTCGGGCTGAAACCCTTCAACAGGACACGAGAAGAAAAGATGAGGTGTAGATTTAAAAGGTGGGGCAAGGGAGAGAGAAATACAAGGTGATGGGTTAAACCAGGAGAGGGGGAGGAGTGAAGTAAAGAGTTGATAGGTGAAAGAAATACATGGCTGGATAAGGGGGAGTCTGATAGGAGAGGATAGAAGGCCATGGAGAAAAGAAAAGGGGAGAGGAGCACCAGAGGGAGGCGATGGGCAGGCTAGGAGATAAGGTAAGAGAGGGAAAAGGGATTGGGGAATGGTGAAGGGGAGCGTTACCAGACGTTCAAGAAGTCAATGTTCATGCCATCAGGTTGGAGGCTACCCAGACAGAATATAAGGTGTTGCTCCTCCAACCTGAGTGTGACCTCATTGCGACAGTAGAGGAGGTTGGATTGACATATCAGAATGGGAACGTGAAGCGAAATTAAAATGGGTGGCCACTGGGAGGATCCTGCTTCTTCCAGCGGACGGAGCTTAGGTATTTGCCGAAGCAGTCTCCCAATCTCTGTTGGGTCTCACCAATATACAGGAGGCCACACCAGGATCACCGGATACAGTATATAACACCAACAGACTCGCAGGTGAAGTGTCGCCTCACCTGGAAGGACTGTTTGGGGCCCTGAATGGTAGTGAGGGAGATAGTGTAGGGGCAGGTGTGGCACCTGTTCTGCTTGCAAGGATAAGTGCCAAGAGGGAGATCTGTGGGGAAGGACGAATGGAAAAGAGAGTTGCGTAGGGAGCGATCCCTGCGGAAAGCAGAAAGTGGGGGTGGGGTGGGGAGGGAAAGATGTGCTTGGTGATGGAATCCTGTCGGAAATGGCAAAATTTCCGGAGAATTATGCGCTGGATGTGGAGGCTGGTGGCGTGGTAGGTGAGGACAAGAGGAACCCTATCCCTGGTAGGGTGGTGAAGGATCGCAAATCCCTTTGCACCTCTGAGTTTTGAATTTCCCCCATTTAGAAAATAGTCTATATCTTTATTCCCTTTATCAAAGTGCATGACCACACACTCCCCTACACTATATTCCATCTGGTACTTCTTTGCCCAGTCTGCTAATCTATGTAAATCCATCTGGAGACTCCCTGCTTCCTTACCACTGCCTGTCCCTCCACTTCATCTTCTCCCTCATCAGCTGCAGGGTGACTTCTGTCATATTATGATCACTGCCTGTCTCCTTCACCTGAAGCTCCCTAACCAAATCTGGCTCATTGCACAAGACCCCATTCAGAATTGTCATTGCTGTAATGGGCTCAACCACAAACTGCTCTAAAAGCCATTTCATTGGTATCCTACAATGTCATATACAATATATATTGAAATCCCCCATGACTATCATAATATTTCCCTTTCAACATGTTTTTTTTAATCTGCCATTGTAATTTGTATCCCACATCCTGGCTACTATTTGGAAGCCTGTATATATAGTACCTATAAGAAATATTCACCCCCCCGCCCCCGAAAGTTTTCATGTTTTATTGTGTTACAACACTGAATCACAATGGATTTAATCTGGCTTTTATTGACACTGTTCAACAGAAAAAGACTCTTTCCAATCAAAGTGAAAACAAATCTTTATGAAGGAATCTAAATAAATTGCAAATATACAACACAAAATAATTTATTGCATAATTATTCAAGCCCTTTAAGTAACTATTTACAGCCTTGAGCCTGTGTGGATAGGTCTCAATCAGCTTTGCACATCTGGACATTGCTATTTTCCCCCATTCTTGTTTACAAAACTGCTGAACCTCAGTCAGATTGCACGGGGATCATGAGTGAACAGCCTTTTTCAAGTTTCTCAATTGAATTGAGGTCTGGACTCTGACTTGGCCACTCCATGACATTAACTCTGTTGTTTTTATGCCATTCCTGTGTAGCTTTGACATTATGATTGGGGTCATTGTCTTGCTGGAAAACAAATCTTCTCCCAAGTCTCAGTTCTCTTGCAGACTACATCAGGTTTTCATCCAGGATTTCCCTGTATTTTGCTGCATTCATTTTACCTTCTACCTTCACAAGCATTCCAAGGCCTGCTGTAGTGAGGCATCCCTATAGCATGATGCTGCCACCACCATGCTTCACAGTAGGCATATTGTGTTTTTGATTCTGTGCGGTGTTTAATCTGATGGACAAAAAGCTTAATTTTGGTTTCATCAGACCATAGATCCAGCTGACTTCAGAGGCTCCCACATGCTTTCTGCAAACTCTGGCTGAGATTTCCATAAGACAAAGGAGTAGAAGTTGGCCATTTGGCCCATCAAGTCTGCTCCGCCATTTTATTATGAGCTGATCCATTCTCCCATCTAGTCCACTTCCTCGCCTTCTCACCATAACCTTTGATGCCTTGGCTACTCAGATACCTATCAATCTCTGCCTTAAATACACCCAATGACTTGACCTCCACTGCCACCTGTGGCAACAAATTCCATAGATTCACCACCCTCTGGCTAAAAAAATTTCTTCGCATCTCCGTTCTGAATGGGCACCCTTCAATCCTTAAGTCATGCCCTCTCGTACTAGACTCCCGCATCATGGGAAACAACTTTGCCACATCCACTCTGTCCATGCCTTTCAACATTCGAAATGTTTCTATGAGGTCCCCCCTCATTCTTCTAAACTCCAAGGAATACAGTCCAAGAGCAGTCAAACGTTTCTCATATGTTAACACTCTTATTTCTGGAATCATTCTAGTGAATCTTCTTTGAACTCTCTCCAACGTCAGCACATCCTTTCTTAAATAAGGAGCCCAAAACTGCACACAGTACTCCAAGTGAGGTCTTACCAATGCCTTGTAGAGCCTCAACATTACATCCCTGCTCCTCATGTGAATTTTATTTTTCAACAGTGGCTTTCTCTTTACCACTCTCCCATAAAGTTGTGGCTGGTGAAGCACCTGGGCAACAGCTGTTGTATGAACAGTTTCTCCCATCTCAGCCACTGCAGCATGTAATTCCTCAGGAGTTGTCATAGGTCTCATGGTGGCTTTCCTCACTGGTCCCCTTCTTGCACAGTCTATCAGTTTTTGAGGGCTGCCTGCTCTAGGCAGATTTACAATTGTGCCATATTCTTTCCATTTCTAGATGATTGACACAACTGTACTCCAAGGGATACAAATGATTTGGAAATTTTCTTGTATCCATCTCCTGACTCGTGCTTTTCAATAACTCCTTTGTGGAGTTGCTTGGAGTGTTCTCTTGGCTTCATGTTGTAGTTTTTGCCAGGATACTAACTCACCAGCAGTTGGACCTTCCAGATACAAGTGTATCTTTTCTGCATTCAGTTCTTCTTCTTCTTCTTCTTCTTCTTCTTCTTCTTCTTCTTCTTCTTCTTCTTCTTCTTCTTCTTCTTCTTCTTCTTCTTCTTCTTCTTCTTCTTCTTCTTCTTCTTCTTCTTCTTCTTCTTCTTCTTTTTCCGGCAGTTTAGACACATCTTGGCATATTACTGGATATGTGCTCATTAGATAGCAATGCCACAGATTGTTTCCTTCCCAAATTTTGTCATGTGGTTTCCAAGTAATTGCATTGCCTCAATTACATTAATTTCATCTGAATCATTTGTAAAACTAAAAGCTTCTTGTTTGAGAATATTCATTATCGTATGCTTAACATTTGAAAATTGCTGTCTTCCAAGTCTATCTGCTATTTCCAAGTTTTCCTTTCCTTGAGTCAAAGCCTGTAGTTGTTTACTGAAATCTTGAAATTCTTCCTGAATTGTTTCCATGTTTTTGTTTCATAATCTGAATGTAGATAATTCACTTTGCAACAAATTCCTTTTTCCTTTTGTAACTTTGAAATAAGTTTCTCCATTTTTAATCTGTTTTCCATGTCACTGAATTTTTGACAACAAGCATCTTTTTCAGAAACCGTCTCCTTTAAATGCAGTACTGTTTCATCCAATCTCTTTCCAATTCACAGTTCTTCTTATTGAGTACTTCTATTTGTTGATGGAGTTCTGCACATTTACCCTGGGTTTCAACCATGTTTCTTGTATACATAAAATATGAGGTTTTTCCTTAAGTACTGATACATATTTCATAAATTCTTGACCATTTGCAATAAGACTCCTTGCATTCCATTGTAATATATATATACTGCCATTAATTTCCTGCCTCTCCTGCCTGTGAATTGTTTGATCCTCCATTCAGCATTTCTTTGACAGCTTCCCACCTAAGCCCTGTAATACCAAGACACATCAAAGTTGCTGGTGAACGCAGCAGGCCAGGCAGCATCTCTAGGAAGAGGTGCAGTCGACGTTTCAGGCCGAGACTGCACCTCTTCCTAGAGATGCTGCCTGGCCTGCTGCGTTCACCAGCAACTTTTATGTGTGTTGCTTGAATTTCCAGCATCTGCAGAATTCCTGTTGTTTCCCTGTAATACCAAGATATTTTTCTGCAGACTTGACTATAATTTTAATTTTTTCAGTTCTTTTGTCTGTTTGCACTGAACAATTAATTGCATCTACCATAAACAGTATGAAATCCTTCTTAGTCATTATTAGTGTATCCTTATTTATCATATTACAGCCCTCACAGTTCTCCGCTTTATTATTCCCTATATTTGTTTGCTTGGTAGCTTTCTCATTTTCAGCAAATGCTTTCACTGCCTCTGCATAACTGATCCCTTGAGTTACTTTTACATATTGTATCTCAGCTTCTTTCTTGCTATTAATGCACCCTCGATATGCTGCACTGTGTTCCTCACCACAATTGCAGCATTTCAGCCTAGCTCCCACCTCACATTTCCCATATTGATGTTCTCCAGCACGTCTCCCACAGCTTTGTTTCCCTCTGCAGACCACTGCAATATGCCCAAATTTCTAACACTCAAAGCATCTTAAAGGTGGTGGTATATGTATTCTGACCTCATAACACGTATACCCTAAATAAACTTCAGTCGGCAATCTCTCTCGATCAAAGTTAATCATAACGGATAAACTATCACACTTTTTTCTGTTTCTTGTAGCTTTCAAACATTTGGCCACAATAATTTTTACTCCTTTTATGTTCTGTTTAATCTCATCCATAGTAACTTTTGTTGATATCCCTGAAAAACTCCTCTAGTCCACTTTCTATTGTTGGGTATTGATCATTGTACTTCTTTGCTGTCTACTTTATTTAATCTTATCACTTTGCCTTGCTGAGCCCTATCCTGACAAATCACTAATATCGATCCATTTCGTAAAATTTTTGCTCTTTTGACTTCACCTATAAGTTTGTTGATTACCTTCATCAAATGAACTGGGTTCCATTCACCAAAAGACGCTGTATCTTCTCTCAATTTTATAATTGCTTTAATCTCATCCTCTTTCTGTTGTTTTGCTATCCTATTTTGTTTGTCCCCTAATTCCTTAGAGTTTGACATCTTATACCTCTGTTTTCTTTTCTTACTCTTTCCACTCTATTCCTCTTTCCCGCCAACCTCCATCTCGAACTCACTTCCACTATCCGTTGACCAGCAGTTCATCCTGCAGGATATTTTCTTTATCAACTCAGCAGTCGCGGCCTCCGTGCTGTTTCCTCACCAGCAGTTCCGCAACTCTGCAATCAGTTGAAACACCTTGACTGCAAGCAGTGATCTCAGTTAAACTAATTATGTGACTTCTAAAACCAATTGGGTGCACCAGTGATGATTTGATGTGTCATATTAAAGGAGGTGATTACTTATGCAATCACTTATTTTGTTTTATATCTGTCATTAATTTAGATCACTATTTAGAGATCTGTTTTCACTTTGACATGAAAGAGTCTTTTTCTGCTGATCAGTGTCCCAAAAAAAAAGCCAAATCAGATCTACTGCAATTCAACATTGGAATACAAAAAAACATGAAAACTTCCGGGGGGGGGGGGCATGAATATATAGGCACTGTAACCCCAGTCAGGGTCTTTTTACCCCTGCAGTATCTTAACTCTACCCACAAGGATTCTATATATTCTGATCCTAGGTCACCTCTTTTAATTTTCTGGCAATAGAGCCACTCAATCTTTCTGCCTACCTGCCTTCCTTTCAATACAATGTCTATCCTTGGATGTTCAGGTCCCATCTAGGATCTTTTAGCTACTGCTCAGTAATCCCCACAATGTTGTAATTGCAAATTTTTAATTGTGTTCCAAGATCATCTATCTTGCTCTGTATACTGCATGTAAAAATATAACACTTTTATTCATGACCCTTTTCAACTTTGCCCCCATTTTACACTTCACCTCATCCCACTGACTTCAATTTTGCTCTATCATCTGTCTGTCCCTTCTCACAGTCTCACTGCACACTGCATCCACTTCACAAGATCACAAGACAAAGGAGCAGAAGTAGGCCATTTGGCCCATCGAGTCCGCTCCGCCACTCCACCATGAGCTAAACTATTCTCCCATCTAGTTCCAATTTCTGGCTTTTTCCCCATATCCCTTGATACCCTGACTAATTTGATACCTATCAATCTCCTCCTTAAACACCCTCAATGATTGGGCCTCCACAGCTGTATGTGGCAATGAATTCCATAAATCCATGACACTCTGGCTAAAAAAAATTCTCCTCATCTCTGTTTTAAATGGGTACCCTCTAATTCTAAGACTGTGGCCTCTTGTCCTAGACTCACCCACCAAGGGAAACAGCCTTTCCACATCTACTCTGTCCAACCTTTTCAATATTCGAAATGTTTCAATGAGATCCCCTCTCATTCTTCTATATTCTAATGAATACAGTCCAAGAGCCGACAAAAGGAACTGAAGGAACTTTTATACTAACTGTCCCATTCTCAGCCCTATCCCTATCGCTCCAGTTCCCGTCCCTTGCTAAATTAGTTTAAACACTCCGCAACAGCTCTTGAATGCTTGCCCACAGGGATATTGGTCCCTCTTCAGGTTCAAGTGTAACCTGTCCTTTTTGTACACGTCATACCTTCCCCAGAAGTGATCCCACTGATCCTGAAAGCTGAAACTCTGTCCCCTTTACCAATTCCTCAGCCACACATTTATCCTGTTTTTACCCTGGTATGTGGCACAGACGCTATCCAGATTTACAACCCTGCAGATTCTACTTTTTAGCTTTCAACCTAGTGCCCTATATTTCCTCTTCAGGACTTTCTCCTTTTTCCTGTCTTTGTCTAAGTTACCAATATGTGCCATGACTTCTGGCTGCTCACCCTCTCAATTTTGCATGCTCTGGACCCAATCTGAGACAACCCTGACCTTGGCACCTAGGAGGCAAATTACAATCTGGGTTTCTTTTTCACATCCACTTGTCTGCTACTCTAACTATGGAATCCCCTGTCACTACTGAGAATCTTCTTCTCCCCTCTTCCCTCTGAGCCACAGAGTCGGACAGTGCCAGAAACCTGTTTGCTGCAGCTTCTACCTGGTAGGTAATTTCTCCGCACCAATAGTATCAAAGTTGGTATACTTATTATTGAGGGAAATAGCCACAGGTGTACTCTGCGCTGGTGGCCTATTCCCTTTCCGTCTTGTGACAGTCACTCAGGTACCTGCATCATGCAACTTAGCTCTGAAGTTTCACCTCTTCATTCTCCAATATGACCCGAAGATCTTTGAGCTGCAGCTTCAGTTCCTTCACTTAGTCCCTAAGGAGTTGCAGCCTGATGCACATTGTGTAGATGTAGTTATCAGGGAGACTGGAGGTCTCCTAGAATTCTCACATCTCACACAAAGAGTACACCACTAACTCTGCACTGAATCACACTCACTACCTATGCTCTAATGGATAAAGAAAGACAACAAAATTTACTTAGAACCACCTCCTGTGTTTCCCCAAGCTTGTTGAGCCAACAATGGACCACTCTAACACTGGCCCAGTTCAAAAATGGCCACTTTTTTTACACTTCCCTCTTTTTATTGGCACAAATCAAATTCACTCCCGACAGGACTTGCAGATTTCAAATGGCTCCCATCCTGCAGGATGTTTTAGATTTTTAGGTCATTGTGATCTCTTCTGGGGAAGTTGGGACCTGTACAGATTGGATGGGTTGCACCAAGGGGGAACTCGAGGGGGAGTAATATTCTTGCAGGTAGGTTTGCTAGCATGGTTCAGGTGGGTTTAAACTAATTTGCGAGGGGGATGGGACCCAGAGCGATAGAGCAGTGAAAGAAGTGCATGGAGTAAAGTCAGATCTAACATACAGAGAGGCTTTGAAGAAAGAGAAGCAGAATAAACAGTGTAAAGACAGTAAGGTAGAAGGGCTGAAATGTGTGTACCTCAATGCAAGAAGCATCAGGAACAAAGATGATGAACGGAGAGCTTGGATACATACATGAAATTATGATGTAGTGGCCATTACAGAGAGTCCGGACGAAGGGTCTCGGCCTGAAACGTCGACTGCACCTCTTCATAGAGATGCTGCTTGGCCTGCTGCATTCACCAGCAACTTTAATGTGTGTTGCCATTACAGAGACTTGGCTGGCACCAGGGCAGGAATGGATTTTCAATATTCCTGGATTTCAGTGCTTTAAAAGGGATAGAGAGGGTGGAAAAAGGAGGAGGAGGGGTGGCATTACTGGTCAGGGATACTATTACAGCTACAGAAAGAGTGGGTAATGAAGCAGGATCCTCTTTTGAGTCAATATGGGTGGAAGTCAGGAACAGGAAGGGAGCAGTTACTCTGTTGGGGGTATTCTATAGGCCCCCTGGTAGCAGCAGAGATACAGAGGAGCAGATTGGGAGGCAGATGTTGGAAAGGCGCAAAAATAACAGGGTTGTTATCATGGGTGACTTTAACTTCCCTAATATTGATTGGCACCTGATTAGTTCCAAGGGTTTAGATGGGACAGAGTTTGTTAAGTGTGTCCAGGACAGATTCCTGTCACAGTATGTGGACAGGCCGACCAGGGGAAATGCCATACTAGATCTAGTACTAGGTAATGAACCGGGTCAGGTCACAGATCTCTCAGTGGGTGAGCATCTGGGGGACAGTGACCACCGCTCCCTGGCCTTTAGCATTCTCATGGAAAAGGATAGAATCAGAGAGGACAGGAAAATTTTTAACTGGGGAAAGGCAAATTATGAGGCTATAAGGCTAGAACATGCGGGTGTGAATTGGGATGATGTTTTTGCAGGGAAATGTACTATGGACATGTGGTCGATGTTCAGAGATCTCTTGCAGGATATTAGGGATAAATTTGTCCCAGTGAGGAAGATAAAGAATGGTAGGGTGAAGGAACCGTGGGTGACAAGTGAGGTGGAAAATCTAGTCAGGTGGAAGAAGGCAGCATACATGAGGTTTAGGAAGCAAGGATCAGATGGGTCTATTGAGGAATATAGGGAAGCAAGAAAGGAGCTTAAGAAGGGGCTGAGAAGAGCAAGAAGGGGGCATGAGAAGGCGTTGGTGAGTAGGGTAAAGGAAAACCCCAAGGCATTCTTCAATTATGTGAAGAAAAAAAGGATGACAGGAGTGAAGGTAGGACCGATTAGAGATAAAGGTGGGAAGATGTGCCTGGAGGCTGTGGAAGTGAGCGAGGTCCTCAATGAACACTTCTCTTCGATATTCACCAATGAGAGGGAACTTGATGATGGTGAGGACAATAGGAGGTTGATGTGAGGTTGATGTTCTGGAGCATGTTGATATTAAGGGAGAGGAGGTGTTGGAGTTGTTAAAATACATTAGGACAGATAAGTCCCTGGGGTCTGACGGAATATTCCCCAGGCTGCTCCATGAGGCGAGAGAAGAGATTGCTGAGCCTCTGGCTAGGATCTTTATGTCCTTGTTGTCCACGGGAATGGTACCGGAGGATTGGAGGGAGGTGAATGTTGTTCCCTTGTTCAAAAAAGGTAGTAGAGATAGTCCGGGTAATTATAAACCAGTGAGCCTTACGTCTGTGGTGGGAAAGCTGATGGAAAAGATACTTAGAGATAGGATCTGTAGGCATTTAGAGAATCATGGTCTGATCAGGGACAGTCAGCATGGCTTTGTGAAGGGCAGATCGTGTCTAACAAGCCTGACAGAGTTCTTTGAGGAGGTGACCAGGCATATAGATGAGGGTAGTGCAGTGGATGTGATCTATATGGATTTTAGTAAGGCATTTGACAAGGTTCCACACAGTAGGCTTATTCAGAAATTTAGAAGGCATGGGATCCAGGGAAGTTTGGCCAGGTGGATTCAGAATTGGCTTGCCTGCAGAAGGCAGAGGGTGGTGGTGGAGGGAGTACATTTTGATTGGAGGATTGTGACTAGAGGTGTCCCACAAGGATCTGTTCTGGGACCTCTACTTTTCCTGATTTTTATTAACGACCTGGATGTGGGGGTAGAAGGGTGGGTTGGCAAGTTTGCAGATGACACAAAGGTTGGTGGTGTTGTAGATAGTGTAGAGGATTGTCGAAAATTGCAGAGAGACATTGATAGTGGCAGAAGTGGGCTGAGAAGTGGCAGATGGAGTTCAACCCGGAGAAGTGTGAGGTGGTACACTTTGGAAGGACAAACTCCAAGGCAGAGTACAAAGTAAATGGCAGGATACTTGGTAGTGTGGAGGAGCAGAGGGATCTCGGGGTACATGTCCACAGATCCCTGAAAGTTGCCTCAGAGGTGAATAGGTTAGTTTAGAAAGCTTATGGGGTGTTAGCTGTCATAAGTCGAGGGATAGAGTTTAAGAGTTGCGATGTAATGATGCAGCTCTGTAAAACTCTGGTTAGGCCACACTTGGAGTACTGTGTCTAGTTCTGGTCACCTCACTATAAGAAGGATGTGGAAGCGTTGGAAAGGGTACAGAGGAGATTTACCAGGATACTGCCTGGATTAGAAAGTATGCATTATGATCAGAGATTAAGGGAGCTAGGGCTTTACTCTTTGGAGAGAAAGAGGATGAGAGGAGACATGATAGAGGTGTACAAGATAATAAGAGGAATAGATAGAGTGGATAGCCAGTGCCTCTTCCCCAGGGCACCACTGCTCAATACAAGAGGACATGGCTTTAAGATAAGGGGTGGGAAGTTCAAGGGGGATATTAGAGGAAGGTTTTTTACTCAGAGAGTGGTTGGTGCGTGGAATGCACTGCCTGAGTCAGTGGTGGAGGCAGATACACTAGTGAAGTTTAAGAGACTACTAGACAGGTATATGGAGGAATCTAAGGTTGGGGCTTATATGGGAGGCAGGGTTTGAGGGTCGGCACAACATTTTGGGTCGGATGGCCTGTACTGTGCTGTACTATTTTATGTTCTATGTTTTATGTCAATCTCTCATTTGCTACCTCAAACAATGTCTCATTCCCAATGCGACTTGTTTTCAACCGGATTTGTCACTCTCTCATTCATTATTTCAAACAATAACTCGTGTTGTATTAAATTTTGTAAAATACTGGATGAATGTTGAACAGTTCAAATTGACAAATTAACTCTTGTGACCTTGCAGCATGTAGCATGTAGCATGTCTCTACAAGGTAAACATTATAGGTTTATTAATGTCTAATGTTTGCCTATAGAAGCTGGATCCGTTCTTGGTCTCAGGGACCATTAATATGTGGATGTCTGTAAAAGACTAAATGTCTGTTGGTCACTTTGTGAGCTTAATCGATGGATTCTTTTTTAGTGTCTGTCAAATTGGCTCAATGGATTCTTTCTCTGGATTTGAGCCTAACACTTATATGTAATAATAATGTTCCTTTATAACTAAAGGAATGTTAAGTCCAAGACATTAGTGGACTGATGGATAAGGAGTGACCATTAAAGTGTCTCATTAATTTATAATGGTATGCTGAACACTGTTAATGAACACAAGTTGTTTGATTGAAAGAAACCAGGCTGTTAATTGCATGAGAACAAAAGGCCAAAGGGTTTGTCTGTCTCTGTGTGTCTCTTTATGTTTGTGGAACTTGTATTTATTGCGGTATCTTTCCCTAGCTTCTTTGGACTTCTCCTAGACATGAAGTTGCAATCTGTGCCAAGGATTCAGGGTGGTTTCATGAATGAATTGAAATCTGGAGTTCCCCTGATTATAGCAGCAATCAACTGGTGACGAAGAATTGTGAGTCCTGAAATCTTCATGGAAATCTTTTTTGACTTACTACATAGTACTTTGTATCATTTATTTGTGCTTTCTATTTTATGATAATAAATTAGGCTTAAGTTACTTTATTGTGCTTGTACACTTATTACCAGATCCCATAGACACTTCAATAGTCTGTGTCAGATAGACCGAGCCCATTACAACTCATTCCCAATGAGACTTGCCGTTTTCAGATGGTCCCCCGCTCTCTCACATGACTCTCTGATGCTGACGGCTCCTACGTCTTCCTACCAAAGCCTTTCTATCCTCTTACTATTGAGCACACCCTTTATCTTGCAACTGTTTGTCGCTTTTTAAAAAAAAATTTTTAACGTGTCGCACCAGACAGTCAGCCATTCTTGTCTGTCGTCTGGTGTCAGGATTGGTCCGGGTCATGATATGAACGTTCCTGACTTGACCCTTTTTTT
Organism: Mobula hypostoma; assembly: GCF_963921235.1. Lineage (NCBI taxonomy): Eukaryota > Metazoa > Chordata > Chondrichthyes > Myliobatiformes > Myliobatidae > Mobula > Mobula hypostoma. The sequence goes on along the minus strand of NC_086100.1, from coordinate 58,263,707 downwards.
TTACAAGGCTGAATGGCTAGCTCGACGCTCAACCCAGCACGGATGGAAAGCATGCTCGGAGTGTGGCCCGACTTGGATTTGAACTCGGGAGCCTTCGCTCCGGAGTCCGGCGCTGATGCCATTTCACCACTACCGGTTAGTTGCTGACTCCTTTCTAAGTCTCTCCGCTCCTTTTTTTCCACCTGTGCTAGTCTTACTCAATTAAGCACCATTCCAGTCCACCCAGCTCTGCACTTGATTGTTGTGATCAGTATTTATTTTTACTGAGCTTCTTTTCTCCCCTCCCTTCAATGGCCATCATCTGTTTTTCTCCTGTCTGTTCCTTTTCAATCCTGTTTCTAATTGTGTAGGCTTGTTGAATAATGACTCCACCCATTTATTTCCTACTGACCGTTGTTTCCTTTTACCTATTCCTTGAGGTACCTTCCTTCCTCTTTTGGCTTCAATATGCTGATGTGTCCTGCTGGTGTCAAATCTCTGCGTGTCTGCATCCAGTCAGTGCATATTCTATATTTGTGTGTTTGTTGTTATATGCTTCTTTCTGCTTGTCTGTGGGCATCTGAGCCTAGCTTCCCCTGTGGAGCTCTGACTGTGCCTTTCCGGTATTGCTGTACTCTACTTATCCTCTGGATATATACTGTATGTGCATTAGCCCCTGTTTGCACCTTCCTTTGCCTGCAAGTTTATGTTACCTCTGTATGTCTACCAGGCTGCATCCACTGCCGTTTCTGTTTGCCTCTGCTGCTCTGTCTTTTCCTAACAGAAATGATCTCTGCACCTGCCTGCTCTTTCTTTTTCCCTGCCTGTATAACCGTTTTCTCTTCTCTACTGCTGTCAGGGCTTGACTGTTTCTGTCATTGCCAATCAGCTCCTATTTCTTCCCTTCTAGTCCACTGTATTTGTCTTTCCCAATTTATTCCTGTCTGTGTCCATTTTCTTCTGTTGTTTATGCCAATCTGTATACGTATATTTCTGCCTGTCCCTATCTGTTCCAATAAACTCCTGTCTGTTCTGCTGCTGCATTATTCTATATATAAAAAAACAACATGACGATCCCTACAGCCTAACCTTTTCTAAAGATGAGAAGGTAGAACAGAATTATATGCATCCATTAAAGGTGGATACCTGCTATCTGTTAGCATCAAGGAGAGGAGATTACGGTGTGGTTGAATTTAAGATAGTTTTGTATTTTGCTTTTGACTGCAGTCACAGCATTGATCACTGTAAGGGATGACCTTGCATTCTACTGACACTAGAGAATAATCCCAGATTTTGTGTCAGTGTGATCCTGGACACTGGTCACTCAGGAAACATTTACTGGTGAAGTGATAATACTTACGGATATGGGGAAAATATTATGTAAGGTTAACTTGCATATTAAATTACAAAAGCATATTGTAAGACAACAGTGCATTTCAATGACACTAATTAAGTCAGAGCCCATTTGTGCAGCAGAGCACAAGCAGTGCCAGAAAGCCCCAGTGTGGAAAGTGATAATTGGAGATAGTGGGCTTGGTCCAAATTTCATCACCATGGCAACAAACGCACTAACCGGACAAGGGGATATTTTAAGCTTGAGAACACATGTGGATCATGCAGGGAAAACTATGTCAGAAACTAATAACCAAGTGGCCTCTCATCCTGTGTTAGTTAAGCAATGAAGATACTATATCTCACCTCTAATTATGTATAAAAATGCCATGGTTGGTATGATCAGTCAGTTTTTGTGTATGGACATCAATCAGGGGATGAATGAGACTCTTTCCGTGCCCTCTACGTGAAAGCTTGATTGAATAAAAATGTTTCCTTTTGACCACAGTATAGACTGTGAGAGTAATTATTTTTCTCCACAGCAATTGTCTGGTAAACTGTGGGATTATTTTGATCCCTGGCAACACTCGGGAATGATTGTGAGTTATAGATTTGGCAGCAATTTCAACTGACAGCAGGGAATGAGTGTGGTCTCTGGAAACATGAAGGAAAGACTATGGGTTGCACAGCAGAGATAGAAACCTTGAGGAAGGCAATGGAACGCTTTCTCAGGACTTTTTCAAGTAAGTCGCCCAAGATTGAATGTGAAATATGAGTTTGTGCCTAACTTCAGATGGATCGCTTTCTAAAGTAAATGTTGAAAATCTGCCTTGGCAAAAGACAGAGCCCAGGCTAAACTGGTCCATGCAATATGAAATCAGCAATTGGATCACAGAAATATGTAATCTAGCCTCCTGGTGATTAAATAAAAGTAAATACTAATTCATCTGTCCTTGCATAATTTTTAAATTCCTCCACTATTGTACTCAATTCAGCTGCCCAGTAGAGTGACTACTGATGATCTTCATACTAGGACCACTGTCCATCAAGTTGTATGGCATTATCAAAAGGACTGATCAGATAAATTAGGATCCATTGGTTGAAGTCACCATACGTAAGATTCAGTATTTGGCTAATGCAGTACTGACACAGCATATCCCTATCACTGCCATCAAATGAGACAACCAGTCCAGTAGACGAGGAAGTGAACATGATCGTGCCAGGAGGAGCAGCAGGCATAATACCAATCAGTTACCAAGTGAAGAAGCTACAAAACAAGCCCATACGCATCTTAAATCACGGAAACAGTATTATATGAAATAAGCTATTGGAGTGCCAGATGAGTGATGCAGTCTTATCACATTTTTTATGTAATTGATTTTCTTCACTTAGAGATGCAGTGTGGAATATGCCCTTCCAGCCCTTCGAGCCCTTCGAGCCGTGCTGCCCAGCAACCCCTGACAACACCGATCTAATCCTAACCTAATCATGGGACTCTTCTCAACGTCCAATTAACCTTCCAAGTACGTCTTTGGACTCTGGGTGGAAACCGGAATACCCAGAGAAATCCCATGCATTCCACAGGGAGGGCATACAGAAATGTCTTGCAAAGGATGCCAGGAACTCTGAACTCTGGAACACTGTAGCATCACTATCATGGTGCCCACAGTATTGATGACTGAACACTGGTAAGTAAAGAGTAGACAGTAGGAGGCAACTCCACCATTACCTCCATTGTCAATGATAGCAGGTGTCAGCAGTAAGTGCAATAAAAGACTGTATTTTCAGGTATTTTCATGCAGAGGAGTAGAATGCATGATACAGACCGTTAGAAAAATTGCAACTTATTACAATTTTTCTAATGGTCTGTATCATGCAATCTGCTATGGAACTCAATGGATCAAGCAGCATACCAGATGAGTTCCTCCAGCATATTGTTTGTTCCTCTAGATTTCAAAATCTGCAGGCTCTTGTGTCTCAAATTGTTAGTCAATATATGACTGCCTATGCTCCAACAAGAGACAGCTGAGTGAACTGTTCTGGAGGAATGGATACGGAACCCAATAGCCACTCGGGTAACAAAGCAGGCAAATCAGCAAAACGTTTGCATTAGAGCTACAACATCAGCAATTAAACTCACAATTTTCTATTTTGTTGCGTGAAGCCTTAGTCATGATAAAACAAGACAAAATGGTATCTGACCAATTACCATCCCAGAAGAAACCTCTCTCTCGATTATAGTAGGTCTTGTCAATTATGCTGCCCAGTAGCTCTTGCATTGCAACACGTGAACTTATACATAGGAAGTTGTTAATGGTTCTTAATGGCCAGCTTTAGAACACTGCTACAGGAGTTCCTAGAATTTCAGCTTCATGACTTATAGATGCTTATCTTTTGTAAACTTGCTATTCCACTGACAAAGTTGCAGAAAATTACTGACCCTTTGTAAGTTTACATGGAAGCAATCCCCAAAACCAGTGACTTTTCTATACTTTAATGAATGTTACTGCTTCAAAAGTATCCTCTTGAGGATACAAACAAATCAGGACTTGGAATTGAAGCTGAAGCGATTGTGGAGCATTAGCAGTAGTCTTTCAAGAATCACTGAATTTGAAATAGTTCCAGAAGGTGGAAAATTGCCTCTGTCATTCCACAGGTTAAGAAGGGAGGATGTCAAAATACAGGAAGTTATTGGTCAATGGGGAAATCTTGCCTGACAAATCTATTGGACTTCTTTCAGTGCAGACAAAGCAGAGTCAGTGAAAGTTATTTACTTGGAATTTCAGAAGGTATTTGACAGGGTGCCCATTTTAAGAGCCCATGGTATTACAGGGGAGATATTAGCATGGACAGAACAATGGCAGAAGGCAAAGTATGAGAATAAAGGGGGCCAGTGTTGGGTCTGATACTTGTCATGTTATATGTTAATGCTCTGAATGATGGAATTGTTGACTTGGTGGTCAAGTTTGTGGATGATACAAAGAAGGCTGGAGTGGTGTCGAGTGGTGAGGAAACAGGGAGTCTGTAGAAGGATTTGGAGAACCCAGTAGAATGGGCAATGGAGTAGCAGATGAAATATAGTGTAGGAAATTGTATGGTCATGCAGTCTGGTAGAAGGAATAAAGGTATACAGACTATTTTGTAAAAGGAGTAGATTCAGATATCTGAGGTGAAAACGGACGTGGGAGTCCTCGCGCTGATGACTCTCAGTGCTGGGGTGGCGAGTCCCCATGATGGAGCTGGCTGGGACTGCAACATTCTACAGCTTCTTCCAATCCTGTGCAGTACCCCTACATGTCAGAGAGTGAATGGGGATATTTAAAGCAGAGGTAATTGGTTCTTAATTAGAAAGTCTGTCAAAGGTTATGAGGGGAAGACAGGGGAATGGAACTGAAAGGAAAAATAAATCAGTTATGACTGAGTGGACCAAATAGCCCAATTCTGCACCCATGTCATATGGTTCTCATGAAGGATGGAGGGACTCAAAATAATTTACAATCATTAAAGCTTTGGACTGACCCCTCATCAGGTCCTAGAAGATATTTAAATGATATTAATAGGAAATTAAAAGAGGTGGCCACTGAGATACCAGATGAATTGGTTTTAATTTACAAAACTCTTTGATTTTTTAATATTGGAGTTATAGTTTGCAAATATAACTCCAATATTAAAAAAGGATTGAGAAAAAATCTTCGGAATTAAAGGTAATGAGAAAAATGTTAGAAACTTACACTAAAGATGTTAAAGAGGGGCACTTTGCAAAGTCAGGTTTGTTTGTGAAAATTGGCTGAGTTTTGTTAAGAACAGATTTTTTTTTAATACACATGATCTTAGCCAAAAGGCCAAGAAGCGATGGCTGAGTTTTGTAAGGGAGCTAACACTTGACCAACTTATTTGAGTTCTTTGAAGAAATAACATGTTCTGTGTGTGTGTGGATAAAAGGATATTGATGGATATATTATACCTATGCATTCCAGAGGGAATTTGATAAGATGCTGCATCAAATAATATTGTAGGAAATAAAAGCTCATATTTAGGAGACTACATATTAATATGGAAGGAATTTTAGATGACTAACAGAAAATGGAGAACATGCATAAATAGTTAATTCTCTGGGTCAAATTATGTAATAAATGATGTGCCATAGGGATCTGTTCACCTCTTCCTTTTGTAATTTATATAAATGAAAGTACTGAAGATACGAGGGGTGATTGATAAGTTCGTGGCACTTAGTCCAGTGGTTGTGGAGCATACGGATCCCTTCCTTGTAGAAGTCGGTGTCTTGGACCTCCAGCAAGTGGTCCACTGCAGGGGTGATTGATAAGTTCATGGCCTAAGGTAGAAGGAGATGTGTTATTCACTTCAAACTTTCTGCATAACCACTCAAGGAGTTGAACTGCACGTGCATCTAATGAGAGTGATATAACTCATCTCCTTCTACCTTAGGCCACAAACTTATCAATCACCCCTGCTGTGAACCACTTCTACAAAGAAGGAATCCGTATGCTCCACAACCGCTGGACTAAGCATGTACATGTAGGAAGGGACTACGTTGAAAAATAAATGTGCTAGGTTTTCTAAAATTGACTCCTTCTGCCTTAGGCCGCGAACATATCAATCACCCCTCATATGATTGCGGTTCTTGCTAATCATATGATGCAGATAGGAAAGCAAGTTCTGAGGAAGACAAAGAGGATACAACAGCAGATAGGTAATTTAAATAAGCAGATTAAAATCTGGCAAATTGTATTTTATGAGGCAACAGTTAAAACGAGCATCACATCTAAGTGGTGAGATATTGCTGAGTTCTGAGGGGGGAACCTAGAATGAGGGATCATTGTTTACAAATACGAGTGATGCACATTTTTTCTCTCTTGGAAGGTGATAGATCTTTGCAGCTCCAGTCCACAAAAGTGGAAACAAAGTCATATAATATGTTTAAGGCAAATATAGTTGTACATTGATGAGTAAAGGGATGGGGGTGGGGAGAAGGTTATGGTGGATAGGCATGAATATGTTTACAATCAATTTACTTATGATCTTATTGAATAGTGGAGCAGGCCTGAGAGGTAAAGTCGTCCGCCATGTACAGTAATTATCATGTTAATATGAAGTAAAATGCCTCTTATCAGTGGGATGTTAGTGATTGAATTCTACACTCAGTAGCTATAGTACTAGTTACATCTGCACACCTGCTCATTAATGCAAATATCTGATCAGCCAATCATGTGGCATAAACTCAATGCATAAAAGCATGTAGACATAGTGAAGAGATTTAGTTTCAAGGTATTCAATTGGAAAATAAGGACAACACCAGTGGTGGCAATGCAGGTGAAGTTGGGAGAGACACCTCTGGAACTGAGAAGAACACAGGTTGTTGTAATATATTGGGTAAATCGACAAGGGCATGGAGAAAATCATCCAACAAAACAGCTTTGCAAAGGAAACAAGCAAATCAGAAGAGTTGCGTGAACTATTGAAGAAAAAGCAGAAAGGACAGGGAATTAGTAATAAGGCAGTGAGTACTACTGTGCCTTTTCCTCGGGTGCCTCCATGGCTGAGTGAAGCACCAGAGGTGAATCTTAAATATTTTGAAAGGAGGTTGAAAAGTGGAGAAAGAAATGAGAAAATCTGCAGGTGCTGGAAATTGAAGCAACAGACACAAAATGCTGGAGGAACTCAGCAGGCCAAGCAGCATCTATGGAAGAGTAAACAGTCAACATTTTGGGCTGAGACCCTTCATCAGGACTGGAAAAATAAAGAGGTCAGGATGGAGATGCCAGAGAGTAGTGGTAGATAACTGTTTGTCAGATTGGAGGCCAGTGACTAGTGGTGTGCCTCAGGGATCTGTTCTGGGTCCAATGTTGTTTGTCATATACATTAATGATCTGGATGATGGGGTGGTAAATTGGATGAGTTAGTATGCAGATGATACTAAGGTAGGTGGAGTTGTGGATAATGAAGTAGGTTTTCAAAGCTTACAGAGAAATTTAGGCCAGTTAGAAGAGTGGGCTGAAAGATAGCAGATGGAGTTTAATGCTGATAAATGTGAGGTGCTACATTTTGGTAGGACTAATCAAAGTAGGACATACATGGTAAATGGTAGGGCATTGAAGAATGCAGTAGAACAGAGGGATCTAGGAATAATGGTGCATAGTTCCCTGAAGGTGGAATCTCATGTGGATAGGGTGGTGAAGAAAGCTTTTGGTATGCTGGCCTTTATAAATCAGAGCATTGAGTATAGGAGTTGGGATGTAATGTTGAAATTGTACAAGGCATTAGTGAGGCCAAATTTGGAGTATTGTGTACAGTTTTGGTCACCGAATTATAGGAAAGATGTCAACAAAATAGAGAGAGTACTGAAAAGATTTATTAGAGTGTTACCTGGGTTTCAGCACCTAAGTTACAGAGATAGGTTGAACAAATTGGGTCTTTATTCCTTGGAACATAGATGGTTGAGGGGGGACTTGATAGAGGTATTTAAAATTATGAGGGGGATAGATAGAGTTGACGTGGATAGGCTTTTTCCATTGAGAATGGGGGAGATTCAAACAAGAGGACATGAGTTGAGAGTTAAAGGGCAAAAGTTTAGAGGTAACATGAGGGGGAATTTCTTTACTCAGAGAGTGGTGGCTTTGTGGAACGAGCTTCCAGCAGAAGTGGTTGAGGCAAGTTTGATGTTGTCGCTTAAAGTTAAATTGGACAGCTATATGGACAGGAAAGGAATGGAGGGTTATGGGCTGAATGCAAGTTGGTGGGACTAGGTGAGAGTAAGATTTCGGCACGGACTAGAAGGGCCGAGATGGCCTGTTTCCGTGCTGTAATTGTTATAGGGTTAGGTATGGTTATATAGAATCAGAAGGTGGTGGGGGGGGGGGGTAGGGGAGGAAGAAGTACAAGGTGATAGGTGAAACCGGAACAAGGAGAGGGGTAAAGCAAAGAGCTGGGCAGTTGATTGATGGAGGAGATATAGGGCTCGAGAAGGGAGTATCTGATAGGAGAGGTCAGAAGACCATGAAAGAAAGGGAAGAGGAAGGAGCACCAGAGAGATATGATGGTCAGGGAAGGAGATAAGGTGAGAGAGGGAAACAGGAATGGGGAATGTTGAAGGTGAGAAGGGAAGGGGACAATTACCAGAAGTTTGAGAAATTGATGTTCAAGCCATTGGGTTGGAAGTTACCCAGATGGAATATAAGATGTTGTTCTTCCAACCTGAGCGTGGCCTCATCGCAGCTGGAGAGGAGTCCATGGACTGACGTGTCGAACTAGGAATGGGAAGTAGAATTGAAATGAATGGCCACTGGGAGATTTCACTTCTTTTGGCATAGGTGCTCGGCAAAGCAGTCTCCCAATCAACCTCAGGTCTCACCAGTATACAGGAGGCCACACTGAGAGCACCAGATACTGTAGGTGACCCCAGCAGACTCACAGATGAATTGTCATCTCACCTGGAAGGACAGTTTTGGGGCCCTAAATGTTAGTGTGAGAGGAGGTGCATGGGCAGGTGTGGCACTTGTTCTGCTTGCAAGAATACTGTAAGTACCAGGAGATAGATGTCCTCAGCTCACCCCACTAGATTCCATGTCCAGCACATAATTCTCTGTAACTTCCGCCATCTCCAACAGGATCCCACCACCAAGCACATCTTTCCCTCCCCGTACTTCTTGCTTTCCATAGGGATTACTCCCTATGCGACTCCTTTGTCCATTTGTCCCTCCCAACTGATCTGCACCCTGACGCTTATTCTTGCAAGCGGAATCTCTGGTTACCTCTCTTTCACTGGTGTCTAGAAGTGAAAGATATACTTTATGTTAAATTATAAGTGAAATGTTATAATTGTTGGGTTGATCATGCACAAAAATATGTAATGGATGCAGACCCATCTTGTGCATGCATACTAAGATGCCCATCTAAGCAAGTGCCATTTGCCTGCATTTGGCCCATATCCCTCCAAACAACTGCTATCCATGCATCTGTGCAACACATAAGATGCTAGAGGAACTCACTGGGTCAAGCAGCATCTATATAGGGAAATGTGCAGTCAATGCTTTGGGTCAAGTCCTTTCATCAGGACTAGAAAGAAAGAAAGGAGAAGCCAGCATAAAAGGGTCTGGAAGGGTGCGAAGCAAGACCTGGAAGATGATAGAAGAATCTAGGTGAGGGAGGGGGCAAAATGTATGTGGGAGGTGGGGGAATGGGATGTAAAAAGATGGGGGGAGATAGGTAGAGGTGGAAGTGACAAAGGCTGAAGAAGATGGAATCTGTTAGGAGATGACAGTGTACCATGGAATGCAGGCAAGGATGAGAGCAGGGGAACTAGAGGGAAAAATGGGGGTAATATGTAGGCTGAGAGGTCAAGGGTGGAGATTGAAGAAGTGATGAGGCCAGTGGGATAAGGGAAATCAAAAGGGGGACAGAGACATAGAGGGGAAAGATTCAAGATGGCACTGAGCTGTGGTCTCCATTGAGATCGCAACTCAGGTTTAGTTAGTTATTAGTTTGTTTTTAGGTTTGTAGAAATGCTGTTTTGGATCAGAGAAGGGAATTAAGAAGAGCGATGTGGAAAAATTGGAGGACGGGCCAGATTCTAAGTCTACACCTTTGCTCTGCTTTCAAAGACCAGTGGCATGCACTGACCGGAGTGCGATGCTCGGTTTCTGGGATCCTGATATCGATGAGTGGAGTTTGAAGTCTGGAGTTCAGGATCTCATCCAGGGTCTTTGGTTGTCACCATCTGCCAGTCCTAGGTCGATGCCACATTCTGAAGCCTCTCAGTGGTCCAGATCAAACTCGGAAGGTCGATCAGAAGTGCAGTCGAAACCCAATGGCCAGAACCCAAGTCTGCGAATCTGTGCAAGACCACTGGGGAAATCTGCGAATCCATGAGTCTGCTGATACTGGAGGTCAAAGAAGGCCTGTCCCAGAGGTTAAGGGACTGTGTATGTGTATGGCTGGGTAAGTATGAGGGATGGTGGAATGCGACTTGTTTTGCTGTTGCTTTGTTGCTTCGCATCTACTGTTTTCTTGTGTTTTGTATTGTTCTCCCAAGGTTTGTGGTCATACTATGTCGGTGAAAGAACATGTGGTTGCACTTGCAGGCTGCTCCCAGCATGTCCTTGAGTGTGTTGGTTTTTAATACAAATGACACATTTCACTGTATATTTCACTGTACATGTGCTAAATAGATATACATCTGACTCTGAATTGGAAGTGGTTGCTGGAAGTTAGAGAAACCAATGTTCATGCCATCAGGTTGGAGGCTACCAAGGCAATTTGGAGGTAGGGGTGTTGGAAGTTGGTAGCAAAGTTGATGAAATTGATGAGGTCTGCATAGGTGCAGGAAGCAACACCCATTCAGTCACTAATGTAGTGGAGAAAAAGCTGGGAGCATTGCTGCTGCTGTAGGTTTGGAACATGGAAAACCACATAGCCAATGAAAAGGCAGAAATAGCTGGGCCCCACAAGAGTTTCCAGGGCTACACCTTTAGTCTGGAGAAAGTGGGAGGAGCCAAAAGAGAAGTTATTAAGGATGAGCATCAGTTCTGCCAGACTAAGGGAGGGTGGTTGTAGAAGAGACATAGTTATCCAAAAGGAAGCATGGATCCTTGAGGCTTCCTGATGGGAGATGGAAGTAAATAGGGACTGAATGATGGAGCCAAGGAACTGAAAGTTATTGAAGTGGGAGAGGGCATGCAAAATGTCATGGATGTACAGTAGGAGGGAAAGGACTGAACCAAGGGGGACAATTGAAATTGAAATACAAAGATATGAATTCAGTAGGGCAGGAGCAGGCAGAAACAATGAGCCTATAATGGCAGTTTAGTTAATGACTCTTAGGTGGGAGGTAGAAATGGGTAATGTGGAGTTGGGGAACAGTCAGGCTGGAGGCTGCAGAGGGAAAATCTCTTTGAGATGATGAAGCTGGTGATGGTGTGGAAGACAATGCCTTGATGCCTCTCAGTGGGGTCCTTGTTCAGGAGTAAGTGACAGGAGGTATCCAAGAGCTACTGTCTGGCCTGTGCAAGGCTCTACAACTAAAAACAGTTTTTCATTGACTCTGGTGAACGCAGCAGGCCAGGCAGCATCTATAGGAAGAGGCGCAGTCGACGTTGATGTGTGTTGCTTGAATTTCCAGCATCTGCAGAATTCCTGTTGTTTTCATTGACTCTATTATGGTTATTGGATTTATTAAGTATGCCTGCAAAGATACAAATCTCAGGATTATATATGATGACATATATGTATTTTGATAATAAATTTACTTAGAATGTTCAACTTTTAATCAGCTCCTTGATCTTGTGGCTATTGAGTGAGAGGTTGTTGTGGCACCACTCAGCCAGATTTTCAATCTCCCTCCTATTGCTGATTTGTCACCACCTTCGATTCAGCCAACAGTGACAGTGTTGTCAGCAAACTTAAATATGGCATTGGAGCTATGCTTAGCCACACATTCGTAAGTATAAGATGAATAGAGCAGAGCACTAAGCGTACAGACTTGTGGTGCACCTGTGTTGACAGAGATTGTGGAGGAGATATTTTTGCCAATCAGAATTAACTGGGATCTGCACATGAGGAAATCACGGATCTAATTGCACAAAGAGGTATTGAGGCCAAGGTCTTGAACCTTATTGATTAGTTTTGAAGGATGATAGTCCTAAATGCCAAGCTGTTGTCGATGAAGAGCATCCTGATGTATGCACTTTCACTGTCCAGATTTTCCACAGTTGAGTGAATAGCCAAAGAGGTGGTATCTGCTGTTGACCTTTGGTGACGGTAGACAAATTGGAGCAGATTCAAGTCACTGCTCAGGCAGGAGTTGATATATTTCACAGCCAACCTCTCATAGCACTTCATCACAGTGCATGTACGTGCAACTGGTCGATAGTAATTGAAGCAGGTTACCACTTTCTTCTTAGGCAACAGTATTATTGAAGCATCCTGGAAGCAGATGGGTACCTCAGATTGCTGAAGCAAGAGGTTAAAGGTCTCAGCGAACACTCTTGCCAGTTGATTAGTACAGGTCTTTACTACTTAGCCAGGTACCCATCTGGGCTGGATACTTTCCTTGGGGTTTACCCTCCTGAAGGACGCTTTCACGTCTGCCTCAAAGACTAAAATCACCGGGTCACAGGGGCTGCTATAGTTTGTGAAGGTTCCTCCATGTTTGGACGTGGCAAGGGTATTTGCTACAGTGGGGGGAATCTAGGACTGGAGGCACAGTGTCAGAATCCAGGGACACCACTTTAGAACTGAGATGAGGAGGGTGGCGATCCTATAGAACTCATTACGACAAATGGTTGTGAAGGCCAAGTAACTGGGTATATTTAAAGCAGAGGTTGATAGGTTCTCGATTAGTAAAGGTGTCAAAAATTGTGGGAAGAAGGCAGGAGAATTGATTTGAGAGAGGTAATAAATCAGCCATGATGGAATGGCAGAACAGACTTGATTGGTTGAATGTCTTAATTCTGTACCTATGTCTTATGTTCTTATTCCCACTGTTAAGACTTCTTGGAATCTTATATATTTTAGTCAAATCACTTCTCACTCTTCCAAACTCAAGTGGATACAAATCTAGCTAGTTAAACATTTCTTTGTAAGACAACTTATTCTTCAAAGCATTGGTCTGGTAAACCATATTGAATGCTTTCTGTACCTAAAAATTCAATTGCCCTAGAAAATGAGGCCAGAGTACTCCAGATGAGGCATCAGCAAAGCCCGATATAGCTAATGAATCACCTCCTTATTTTTCTGTTTATTTCTCCTAGAAAGAAATTATAACATTATTTTAGATTTTCTAATTAGACACTATACCTACACATCAATGTTTTGCCAGTCATGCACAAGAGACCCAGCTTATTTTGCACCTTAGAAGATTGATAAGTTGAAAGGTCTCTGACTACCCTTGCCCTTGTCTTGCTATGCCACTCATTATTTTGCATATATGAATCAAACTTCATTTGGGATACACTGCTCCAAAGAAATAATCCGGCTTCTCTGGTATTTCTATCCTAGACATCAACTTGGTGAATTTCCTATAAGGCCTTTCCATTACAGACAACTCTTCCCAACAGCATGGCACAACCAGACTGCAATTGCAATTGACTTATTGTTGTAACCTAACATTCATGTCGTGACCTGGTTAATCTGAAAGGAGACCAATCCTGACACTATGCACCAGACAAGAATGGCTGACTGTCTAGTGCAACACGCTAAGAAGGAAGGATTGTAACATGTAACGGCATGCAGTGGAAAGCTTTTGTTTAGCGTGTCATGCAGACAAATCATGTCGTACGTAATTGCACTGAGATGGTAAAAGGAAAACCGAATACAGAATTTCATGTTGCAGAGAAAGGGCAGTGAAAGGAAACAGAAATTGCAAAGGTTACTGCAAGATAGATTGAGAGATCAAGAGTAATATACTGCAGATGTGACCTAGTGTTTTATAAAGTTGTTCTAAAACCTTTCTGCTCTATGTTATTACCTTCAGAGATTGTTAAATGTGTTAAACAAGGTCCTTCTCTTCCTCAATTCGTCCTAGGATCCTAGTATCCATTGTGTACATATGTCCTTTTTTTTGGTAGTCTTTTGAAAATGTATAATGTATCACCTCACAATTTTCAGGATTAAATTCCATCAGACATTGCTCTGCTAATCTAACAAACTTAGCAGTATCATTTTTTGATTGATGACTTCCTTCCACACGATCAAAAACACTGGGAATCATTTTGCTATTTGTGAACTTACTAAGCATGCTTTTTCCATTCACATCCAGAGAGCTAATGTATATAATGGTGGACATTTCAAGAACAATCCTTCTGGTACACCACTCGTTACTGGCTTCCAATTGCAAAAACAACCATAGATCATCATTTTTGTCTCCTATCATTAAGCCTGTTTTTGTTTTAATTTCCCTGAGTTGTTCTGTATCCTATGAAGTTTTATCAATTGAAACAATACCTCATGAGAGTAGAATTGAAAATTTCTGCCAGAGCCCAGACAATCTCTCAAGCCTGCTGTAGTGGCTTCGGATACCATATTATTGGATTTATACAAACTCAATCTGCTAAGATATTTAATTGCTCCTACTTTACAGTTGTAATTTTTTTTCCATATTTCCACTGTCCCCACCACTGAATTGTCCAAAAGCAACGGTCCTTTCCATAATGAATATAGAATAAAAGTATTTGTTTCAAGTTCACTGGCATTTTTTATTCTGCTCACCGAATGCCATTTTCATACCTAATGACTCCCCTTTCCCTCTTACTATCTTGCCTTTAATATATTTATAAAAATGTTGTTTTATTTCCGTAATCATGCCCATCTGCTATTGTGTACCCCTTTCACCCTCTTAACTAAAATATCAAGTTTCCTCCTGCACATCCTTTTATTTTGTGGATCCACATCCCGTTTTCAATTATCTAACTTTTCTTTTTTTCCAATCTTTTTATTGATTTTTTTTTAAAGTGTGTATACAAACAGGAGGAGAATATCTCTGGTATATATGTCAATAATAGTACATACAGAAGGTAAAATAAACTATCAGAATCACACATAGTGTTGATCTACAAAGTATAAATTTGATATAGAATGTATAATACAGAAAAAAAAGAACGTAATTCATTCTCCTCATTAACTTTATGAAGAAAGGAAAGACTATTAGAAATTTTTATATAAAAAAAGAAAAAAACACTATTCTAAACAGAGAAAAAAAAAGGATTGGGCTGTCCATCCTGAGAGAAAAATCAAGGAAAGGGAGACTCTGATCAAATCCAAGTTTCTGAAAAAATAACTGGAAGAAAATCAATAAAAAAATCAGATCATATGAAAAAATTGAATAAAAGTTTGCCAGATTTCTTTAAATTTAAAGGATTTATCCAACGTCTGACTTCTTATTTCCTCTAGACTTAAACAGGACATGATAGAGGAAAGCCAATAAAAGGCAGTAGGAGGGTTAGGGTCCTACCAACTAAATTTTCTGGAGCCTATCGTGTCTTTATCCAGCTCTCTATGTCTTTACTTTGATCAATAATTACTGTATATCCTATAAGTGTTTTCAGGTGCAGTGCAGGACAATCATTTCCATATGATTTAACTATCTCAGCTATTTTTATAAGGAACATCATGGAGAATAATGATCTAAAGTTCTAACATATGAAGAAAAGAAAATGATAATTACAAAACAAAACCCAGGGCATTATAATAGTTTAAGATAAGCAAAACATTCTATCAACAATGACCATTAATAAGTCAGAGCAGCACAGATTTGATAAAGATTAAAGTTGCCTCTGAACGCTCAGGTACATGTTACAACATGACTATCTTAATGTTTATGATTCCCTGCATGTTGCTTCTGCTGCATGTTGCACAGCTGAGATACACCTTGTGTTAAATGTAATGTATAAATTCCTTGACACTGTTCAAAGAAACTTATCAACATGCACACCACATGGTGATCATACAGTATATAAAATAACTAAGGATGAAAACGTGGACTGATTTATTTACAAATTGAGCTAATGTTAACCTGCTAATCAAAATCAAACTTAATGGCAGAAAATCTTCAAATCTCAACATACCTGATTGATATCTCACCTTGACAAAATGGTGATCTGATCGATTCCTGTACATTTGAATTCATTCTTTACTCTGTTGGTAATGATGGAAATTCAGTTTCACCCATGCTGTCTCCACCAATCAGGTGGAATCAAATGCTTAAGTCTGTTTCTAAGGGGAAGGTAGCAACCAATCACAACGTAACCAGGAACCATGACACAAAACTCCCCTGGGCTTTCTCACTTCAGGATAGATTCAAACAATTGTTTTCAAAAAGAATGAAATGTAACTAATATTTAATATAGTCCCCTGTAGCTACTACTTGCCATTGTAATCATAAGAATGTTTATTTTTTTCTCCGTACAAGATCTCTCTCTAGTGCACATTGGGGGTCAAATGGATTCACTATTGTAAGTGTAGAAAATGGCTGCAACTTTGCCCTTCAATAAACAGAAACAAGAAAAGATCATTATTGTTTTCTCAAATAAAAGGCTTCACTGCCATTCACTTTATTATGATATGAGTGGATAAGTGTGTTCATAAAATCATTCTGAGCTTTCCCCAACCAAAAGCCCTGGATGAACCAAGAGATTTGCACTCTGCTGAAGGCTAGATCACTGCATTTAGGACTGACAATCTGGGAAAGTATGACCTCCAGAAGAACATCTCACATGCAAGGTAGCAATTCCAGACTTGAATAACAGAGGGATGCTCGACACTTGCGGCAGGACTTGAATGCCATCACCTCTTACAAAATAAAACCAAGCAACGTAAATGTCAGCAAGGTTTTTCTCTCAAATGAGCTCAATGTCTTTTCAGCTCACTTCAAAAGACAGAACATAGGGACATCTTCATGAACCATCAGTGTTCCCAATAACCCTGTGATCTCGGTCTCTGAGGTTGATGTGAGAGCATCCTTCAGGAGGGTGAATCTACAGGATGCATCTGGCCCAGGCAGTGTATCTGGCCAAGTACTGAGGATGTGCTAATCCACTGCCCGGAGTGATTACAGACACCTTCAGCTACCTGAGGTACCCGCTGCTTCAAGCAGGCATCAGTCATACCGGTGCCCCGGAAGAAGGTGGTAACCTGCCTCAATAACTATCATCCAGTAGCACTGACATTCACCTTGATGTAATGTTTCAAGAGGTTAGTCCTGAAGCAAATCAACATTTGCCTGAAGAGTCACCACGATCTACTACAATTTGCCTACTATCATGAAAGTTTAATAGCAGATTTGATTGGTTCTTCACTCAGCTCTGGAATATCTAGACAATGAAGAAACTCATCAATAAGCTCCAAGACAAGACCAGAGCCTTGGTACCTCCCTGTGCAACTAGATCCTTAATTTCCTCACTGGCACACCGCAGTTAGTATGGATTGGCAACAACATCTCTTCCACTTTCACCATCAGCACAGGTGCACCTACGTTCATACACCCCTGCTCTACTCACTTTATAATTATGGTTGAGTACAGCTCCAATGTCATATTTAAGTTCAATTTTGTTGGCTGAACCAAAGGTGGTGATGAATTGGCGTATGGGAGAGAGATTGAAAACCTGTCACTCAATATCAGCAATATGAAAGAGATGGTTGTAGACTACAGGACAAAGAAGCCCGAGGTGAATGAGTCAGTTTTCATTAGGGGAATAAAGGTGGACAGGGTCAATAGTTTTAAATTCATTGGTGTCAACATAGCAGAGGATCTTTTCTAGAACCAGCACATAAGTGTCATCACAAAGAAGGCACAACAGCATCTCAAAGTGCATAGAGTTGGCATATCACAAAAACTTTGACTAACTTCTACAGATACACAGAGGAAAGTATTCTAACTGGTTGTATCATAGCCTGGTGTGGAATCACCAATGCCCAGGAACAAAAAAAGGCTACAGAAAGTGGTGGATACAGCCCCGTTCAGATACAGGCAAAGTCCTCTCCACCATTGTGTATATTTACATGGAGCACTGTCACAAGAAAGCAACATCATCAAAGATCCCAACTATCCAGGCCATTCTCACTACTACCAACAGGTGGGAGGTACAGAAACCTTAGTTCTGACACTACCAGGTTCAGGAACAGTCACTACCCTACATCCATCAGGCTTCTGAATGGTCATTGATAACTTCATTCCACAACTCACAGAGTCACTTTCAAAGGCTCTTTACAACTCATGTCCTCAGTATTATTTTTATCTGCAGTTTGTTTTCCTTTGCACATTATTTTTTGTCAGTCATTGTTGGTGTATAGTTTTTTTTTGTAAATTCTATTGTTTTTTTGGCCTGGAAATGCATGCAAGAATATGAATCTCAAGGTAGTATATAGTAACATATACATATATTGATAATAAATTTACTTTGTACTTTGAATAGGTGCCATTATGTGCACTTCAAATTAGTTTTTAAAAGAACTGATGAGGGCAACTCAAAATGCAATTGAAAAGCCAAAAGATAGATGCACATCATTAGAGAAGGGGAGATGGAAAATGCTCTATCAATGAAATTGTCATAACAATCATTCCACTGTTTGGGGCTAAATAGAAGAGAATGAAGATGAACTGTGGCTTGAGAAAAACTTGCACCTGAACTCTCTGTCTCATGGGAGAAGTGTATATTGGAGCTGATTCTCATTTATCATTCATTGGATACAGTCAGCATTCATTGCAGGAATACATTCCATCCAGATCTTAACAGATGAAACAATATCTGTGCAGTGCTGTAGACATTTTTATGAATTAGTGTCAAATTAAATCCATAAATGATGTTTATCCAATTCTTTTGATATTTTAGTACTGTTCAAAGTAGTATTATAGACAAAAGATTTGATTTATTTGTATTCATGTCAAGCCCTGAATTGTCCTAGCTGCTACCACTGAGTTGGCAATGGAGGGAATTTTGCAAAATGATACATAGAACTCTTTTGGGCTAATGATAGCTGCAAGTATTAAAATTTGACCTTTAGTGCAGAGGTCAATTAAATGTGAAATCAAAGTTTCTCTGGAGTGACAGGAACAGTTATGAAGAGGTTACAATATTATATAGAAATGTAGACAATAAGAGCTAGTGAAATGGGATGAGCTGGTGTTTGCCATAGACTGTTACATCAAGCAATACAATATATTAAAGCTATAACAAAAATGCTAGCAGTCAAGTGGTACTGAAGGATTATAAGAGGGTCAATTGAGTAGCCAAGATCTGTCTTTTATGTTACAGACAATCATGAGTTACAACAAAAGTTATGGAATTGGTATCTAGAAAAAGGCTTGCATTAAATTGTGCCTCAAAAAAACCTGTCAGTAAATCTGAAAATGACAAGTTCTAGGCTGAATAAGATGCAAACATAAGGAAATGAATAGTACATTGGTAGTTGAGTATCTTGGAAACTGGAGCTGTACATGTGACTGTGAATGGTTAGAAGCATAGAGCATTCTTTAGTCTTGCAAAAGCATTTATGATTATTTGTTTTCAGTACAAGCCTCATTTAGTGCCTTTGTAACTGGATACTGTTGGCGGGGACGACTGACCAGGTGTGAGCTAAGGTGGCAGGGCCTCCGGCACTGAGTCTGACCCGGTGGTGCAGAAGGGTGGAATGGAGAAGAGGAGAGCTGTCATAATTGGAAACTCTATAGTCAGGGGAGTAGACAGGAGATTTTGTGGATGTGAGAAGGACACCCGCATGGTTTGTTGCCTCCCGGGTGCCAGGGTCTGGGATGTTTCTGACCGGGTGCACGACATCCTGGTACAAGAGGGAAAGCAACCAGAAGTCGTGATACATGTAGGGACCAACGACATAGGCAGGAAGAGGGATGAGGTCCTGAAGTATGAGTTTTGGGAACTAGGCAGAAGGCTGAAGAACAGGACCTCAAGGGTGGCGTTCTCAGGATTGCTGCCAGTGCTACGTGACAGTGATGGTAAGAATTGGAGGAGATGGCAGTTGAATGCGTGGCTGAGGAGTTGGTGCAGGGGGCAGGGTTTTAGATTTTTGGAACATTAGGATCTCTTCTGGGGAATGTGGGACCTGTACAGATTGGATGGGTTGCACCTGAACTCGAGGGGGAGCAATATCCTTGCAGGTAGGTTTGCTAGCATGATTCGGGAGGGTTTAAGCTAATTTGCAAGGGGGATGGGACCCAGAGCGATAGAGCAGTGAAAGAAGTGCATGGAGTAAAGCCAGATCTAACATATAGAGAGGCTTTGAGGAAAGAGAAGCAGTATAAACGGTGTAAAGACAGTAAGATAGAAGGGCTGAAGTGTGTGTACCTCAATGCAAGAAGCATCAGGAACAAAGGTGATGAACTGAGAGCTTGGATACATACATGGAATTATGATGTAGTGGCCATTACAGAGACCTGGCTGGCACCAAGGCAGGAATCGATTCTCAATATTCCTGGATTTCAGTGCTTTAAAAGGGATAGAGAGGGCAGAAAAAGGGGACGAGGGGTGGCATTACTGGTCAAGGATACTATTACAGCTACAGAAAGGGTGGGTAATGTAGCTGGATCCTGTTTTGAGTCAGTATGGGTGGAAGTCAGGAACAGGAAAGGAGCAGTTACTCTATTGGGGGTATTCCATAGGCCCCCTGGTAGCAGCAGAGATACAGAGGAGCAGATTGGGAGGCAGATTTTGGAAAGGTGCAAAAAGAACAGGGTTGTTATCATGGGTGACTTTAACTTCCCTAATATTGATTGGCACCTGATTAGTTCCAAGGGTTTAGATGGGGCAGAATTTGTTAAGTGTTTCCAGGACAGATTCCTGTCACAGTATGTGGACAGGCTTACTAGGGGGAATGCCATACTAAATCTAGTACTAGGTAATGAACCGGGTCAGGTCACAGATCTCTCAGTGGGTGAGCATCTGGGGGACAGTGACCACTGCCCCTGGCCTTTAGCATTATCATGGAAAAGGATAGAATCAGAGAGGACAGGAAAATATTTAATTGGGGAAGGGCAAATTATGAGGCTATGAGGCTAGAACTTGTGGGTGTGAATTGGGATGATGTTTTTGCAGGGAAATGTACTATGGACATGTGGTCGATGTTCAGAGATTACTTACAGCATGTTAGGGATAAATTTGTCCCGGTGAGGAAGATAAAGAATGGTAGGGTGAAGGAACCAAGGGTGACAAGTGAGGTGGAAAATCTAGTCGGGTGGAAGAAGGCAGCATACATGAGGTTTAGGAAGCAAGGATCAGATGGGTCCATTGAGGAATATAGGGAAGCAAGAAAGGAGCTTAAGAAGGGGCTGAGAAGAGCAAGAAGAGGGCATGAGAAGGCCTTGGCGAGTAGGGTAAAGGAAACCCCCAAGGCATTCTTCAATTATGCGAAGGAAAAAAGGATGACAGGAGTGAAGGTAGGACTGATTAGAGATAAAGGTGAGAAAATGTGCCTGGAGGCTGTGGAAGTGAGCGAGGTCCTCAGTGAATACTTGTCTTTTGTATTCACCAATGAGAGGGAGCTTGATGATGGTGAGGACAGCATGAGTGACGTTGATGTCTGGAGCATGTTGATATTAAGGGAAAGGAGGTGTTGGTGTTGTTAAAATACATTAGTACCACGAAAGAGAGGAAAAAAAGGTGAGTTTAAAGAGTTAGTACGAACCGAGGCTACAGGGGAGTGATATAACAGTTTAATCCAGGATATAAATTTCAAGCTAAAATTAAACATTTCAAGCACCTTAAATAAATAAGGCCATTCTACTCTATCAAAAGCTTTCTCGGCATCTAAAGAAATAACACACTCAGGAACATTTTGTGAGGGAGTATAAACGATATTTAACAATGTACGAATATTATAAAAAGAGTAACGACCTTTAATAAAACCCGTTTGGTCTTCCGAAATAATAGAAGGAAGTACTTTTTCTAGTCTATTTGCTAATAACTTAGAAAAAACTTTAGAATCAACATTTAATAAAGATATTGGTCTATAAGATGCACATTGAGCAGGGTCTTTATCCTTCTTTAGTATTAAAGAAATTGATGCTCTATTAAAAGATTCCCGAAGTTTACCAAGTTTCAAAGAAGCCTCAAAAACCTTATAGAGCCAAGGAATCAATAAAGAAGCAAAACATTTATAAAATTCAACGGTAAACCCATCAGGGCCAGGAGCTTTCCCCAGATTCATAGAAAAAATAACATTCTTAATCTCATCCATTGTAATGGAAGTATCTAATAAAGAAGACATATCCTGTGAAATCTGAGGGAAGTCTAACTTATCTAAAAAATCATTCATATATTTAGAATCTCGAGGAGACTCTGATTGATATAAAGAAGAATAAAAATCACAAAAGGTTTGATTAATCCCCACATGATCCAATATCAATCGATCATTTTGGTTATAAATCTGATTGATTTGAGATTTAACATAATTAGATTTCAATTGATTAGCCAGCAGCTTGCCAATTTTATCACTGTGAACATAAAAATCACTTCTTGTTTTCTTTAATTGGTTTACAATCGAGGACGAGAGTAGTAAACTGTGTTCCATTTGAAGTTCAGTTCTTTGTTTGTATAGCTCCTCAGAAGGAGCCATAACATATTTCTTATCAATTTCTTTAATCTTGTCCACAATTGCCATCTCCTCCTGCTTCTGTTTCTTCCTCAAAGCAACGGAATACGAAATAATCTGACCCCGAATATAGGCTTTAAAAGTGTCCCAAAGAGTGTTAACCGAAATATCTTCTGTATGGTTAATTGTAAAAAAAAGCTCAATCTGTTCATTCATAAAATTAACAAAGTCCGAGTCCTGAAGCAACAGCGAATTAAAACGCCATTGTCTATTGTTTGGTATATTGGCCATAATTTTAATAGAAAGCTTAAGTGGAGCATGATCCGAAATGGTTATAGAATCATAATCACATTTAATCACTGAAGGAATGAGACGAGAATCAATGAAAAAATAATCAATTCCTGTCCTCTTAGTCCCCTATTATTTGATATTGCATTAGAACCTCTTGTAATTGCTATTCGAGAATCTTCAAATATTACTGGGATAACTCGGGGATTAAAGTCCCATAAATTATCACTCTATGCTGATGATTTACTTTTATATATTTCTAATCCTGAGAGATCCATTCCTGCTGTTTTAGAGTTATTAGCACAATTTGGTCTTTTCTCAGGTTATAAATTAAATCTTAGTAAGAGTGAACTTTTTCCGATTAATAAACATCTTCCCTTATATTATAAATTTCCATTTAAATTGATTAATAATTACTTTTCATATCTTGGGATTAAAATTACTTGTAAACATAAAGATTTATTTAAGACTAACTTTTTACCATTAATAGACCATATTACTCAACTTTCATCTAAATGGTTTCCCTTATATTTAACTTTGATTGGTCGTATTAATGCAGTTAAGATGTTTTTTTTGCCAAAATTTTTATATGTGTTTCAGGCATTACCAATTTTCGTTCCTAAATCTTTTTTTGATAAAGTTG
Source organism: Mobula hypostoma (assembly GCF_963921235.1). NCBI lineage: Eukaryota > Metazoa > Chordata > Chondrichthyes > Myliobatiformes > Myliobatidae > Mobula > Mobula hypostoma. Next base: position 58,240,414 of record NC_086100.1, on the reverse strand, counting down.
ACTCTAAAATTTCTTCATTTATTTGGCAGAATAAGAATCCGAGACTGGGTAAAATACATTTACAGAAAGCTAAGAGAGATGGAGGTTTAGCATTACCTAACTTTAGATTTTATTATTGGGCTATTAATATTCGACATATGAAATTTTGGTTACTTGACCGGGACATACTATCTATTCCTAAATGGGTAGCATTGGAATTACAATCTGTTCAGGGTTATACACTTGGTTCTATTTTAGGTTCCTCTCTTCCTTTTGATTCGAAACGCCTTAAGCAGGTCTCTAACCCGATAGTTAAATATGCTTTGCGCATTTGGTTTCAATTCAGAAAATTTTTTGATCTTAATCAATTCGGGTTAGCGATTCCTATTTTAGGTAACATATTTTTTCCTCCCTCTTTTACGGATCGCGCTTTTCAAACTTGGAAGACTAAGGGTATTTTACGGTTTTTGGATTTATTTTTAGATGGTTCCCTTATGTCTTTTGAACAATTATCTAATAAATATAACTTATCAAGAATACATTTTTTTAGATATTTACAAGTTAGAAATTTCCTAAGTACTATACTTTCTTCCTTTCCAATGCTCCCTCCTATATATATTTTAGATTCGATAATTAACCTTAATCCATGTCAGAAAGGTGCATCGGCTATGATTTATAATATTATTATGAAACTTAGGAAAGCTCCATTTGATAAGATTAGGGTAGATTGGGAACAGGAATTGGGGCTTACCATTTCTGTGGATGATTGGGGGCAGATTTTACAATTAGTTAATACTTCCTCTATTTGTGCTAAACATTCCCTAATTCAATTTAAAGTGGTTCATAGAGCACATATGTCCAAAGATAAGTTAGCGCGTTTTTATTCGCATATTAATCCTTTCTGTGATAGATGTTCGGGGCAGATAGCCTCTTTAACTCATATGTTTTGGTCTTGCCCTACTTTGGAAACTTTTTGGAGAGATATTTTCAATATTATTTCTAAGGTATTAAATATAGATATCTCTCCTCACCCTATTACTGCTATCTTTGGACTACCTAAAATTTCTAGTAATCTTTCCCCTTCAGCCCGTAGAATGATTGCATTTCTTACTTTAATGGCGAAAAGATGTATTTTACAACATTGGAAAGAGCTTAATGCTCCAACTACCTTTTTTTGGTTTTCTCAGACGATTTTATGTTTGAATTTGGAGAAAATTAGAAGTAACCTTTATGATTCTTCATTTAAATTTGAACAGATTTGGGGACCTTTTATTCGATATTTTCATTTAATGTAATATTTACCCTTCTTGTTTTTTTTTCACTGTTATAATGGAGGTCGGGATTGAGGACGTGATTTTAAGTTTAACTCTGTTTGGTTTCAAGTTAGCCCATTGCTTTGCTTTGCTTTTAGTTAGCTGCACGGTGGGTTTTTTTTGGGGTGTTTTTTTTTCTTTTTTTTCCATTGATATATATAAAATTTAGTATACTATTATGTTATCTTGGTTTCTTATGCTTAAATTACATTGTTTGTAGTATTTTCTTTTTGGTATTGTTATCTTTTGGAATTTTATTATACTTTAACATTGTATTAATGTTTATATGGCTTACCTTTTTTGTATACTTACTTAATAAAAAGATTTAAAAAGAAAAGAAAGAAAATACATTAGGACGGATAAGTCCCTGGGGCCTGAGGGAATATTCCCCAGGCTGCTCCATGAGGCAAGGGAAGAGATTGCTGAGCCTCTGGCTAGGATCTTTATGTCCTTGTTGTCCACAGGAATGGTACCGGAGGATTGGAGGGAGGCGAATGTTGACCCCTTGTTCAAAAAAGGTAGTAGGGGTAGTCCGGGTAATTATAGACCAGTGAGCCTTACGTCTGTGGTGGGAAAGCTGTTGGAAAAGATTCTTAGAGATGGGATCTCTGGGCATTTAGAGAATCATGGTCTGATCAGGGACAGTCAGCATGGCTTTGTGAAGGGCAGATCGTGTCTAACAAGCCTGGTAGAGTTCTTTGAGGAGGTGACCAGGTATATAGATGAGGGTACTGCAGTGGATGTGATCTATAAGGATTTTAGTAAGGCATTTGACAAGGTTCCACACACTAGGCTTATTCAGAAAGTCAGAAGGCATGGGATCCAGGGAAGTTTGGCCAGGTGGATTCAGAATTGCCTGAATTGGCAGAGTCCTGACGAAGGATCTCGGCCTGAAACGTCGACTGCACCTCTTCCTAGAGATGCTGCCTGGCCTGCTGCATTCACCAGCAACTTTTATGTGTGTTGTCAGAATTGGCTTGCCTGCAGAAGGCAGAGGGTCATGGTGGAGGAAGTACATTCAGATTGGAGGATTGTGACTAGTAGTGTCCCACAAGGATCTGTTCTGGGACCTCTACTTTTCGTGATTTTTATTAACGACCTGGATGTTGGGGTAGAAGGGTGGGTTGGCAAGTTTGCAGACGACACAAAGGTTGGTGGTGTTGTAGATAGTGTAGAGAATTGTCAAAGATTGCAGAGAGACATTGATAGGATGCAGAAGTGGGCTGAGAAGTGGCAGATGGAGTTCAACCCGGAGAAGTGTGAGGTGGTACACTTTGGAAGGACAAACGCCAAGGCAGAGTACAAAGTAAATGGCAGGATGTGGAGGAGCAGAGGGATCTGGGGGTACATGTCCACAGATCCCTGAAAGTTGCCTCACAGGTGGATATTGTAGTTAAGAAAGCTTATGGGGTGTTTGCTTTCATAAGTCGAGGGATAGAGTTTAAGAGTCGCGATGTAATGATGCAGCTCTATAAAACTCTGGTTAGGCCACACTTGGGAGTACTGTGTCCAGTTCTGGTCACCTCACTATAGGAAGGATGTGGAAGCATTGGAAAGGGTACAGAGGAGATTTACCAGGATGCTGCCTGGTTTAGATAGTATGCATTATGATCAGAGATTAAAGGAGCTAGGGCTTTACTCTTTGGAGAGAAGGAGTATGGGAGGAGACATGATAGAGGTGTACAAGATAATAAAGGAATAGATAGAGTGGATAGCCAGCGCCTCTTCCCCAGGGCACCACTGCTCAATACAAGAGGACATGGCTTTAAGGTAAGGTGTGGGAAGTTCAAGGGGGATATTAGAGGAAGGTTTTTTACTCAGAGAGTGGTTGGTGCATGGAACACTCTGCCTGAGTCAGTGGTGGAGGCAGATACACTAGTGAAGTTTAAGAGACTACTAGACAGGTATATGGAGGAATTTAAGGTGGGGGCTTATCTGGGAGGCAGGGTTTGAGGGTCGGCACAACATTGTGGGCCAAAGGGCCTGTACTGTGCTGTACTATTCTATGTTCTATGTTCTATGTAACAGAGTTGAAGCTCTTTAGCCCTCTGATTCTGTCTTTGATTTTGGAATGATTACTAATCTCAGAATCAAGTTTACTGGAATCAGATTTATTATCAGTGGCATACACTCAGTGGCCACTTTATTAGGTACACCTGTACACCTGCTCGTTAAAGTAAATATTTAATCAGTCAATCATGTGGCACCAACTCAATGCATAAAAACATTCAACATGTTCAAAAGATTCAGTTGTTGTTCAGGCCAACCATCAGGATGGTGAAGAACGGTGATGTGAAAGTGACTTCGACCATGGAATGATTATTGGTGCTAGACGGCATAGTTTGAGTACCTCAGAAGCTGCTGATCACCTGGGATTTTCATGCACACCAGTCTCTAGAGTTTACAGAGAATAGTGTGAAAAACAAACAAAAAAATCCAGTGACTGGTAGTTCTGTGAATGAAAACAACTTGTTATTGAGAGAGGTCAGAGGAGAATGGCCAGACTGGTTCAAGTTGACAGGAAGGGGACAGAACCTCAAATAAGCACACATTACAACAGTAGTATGCAGAGGAACATCTTTGAATGCACAACACATCGAACCTTGTAGTGGATGGGCTACAGCAGCAGAAGGCCGCACTGTGTTCCACTCCTGTATCTAATAAGGTGGCCATTTAGTGTATGTAATGAAATTTGTTGTTTTGCGGTAGCAGTATAGTGCAGTAGATAAAAATTGCTATGAATTACAATAAATTACAATAAGAATATATAAAAAAAATTAAAGAAATAGTGCAAAAAGAGAGCCAAATGGTGAGGTATTGTTCACAGGTTCATGGACCATGGAGGGTTAGAAACTATCCTGAATCATTGAGTCCTGACGAAGGGTCTCGGCCTGAAACGTCGACTGCACCTCTTCCTACATATGCTGCTTGGCCTGCTGCGTTCACCAGCAACTTTGATGTATGTTGCTTGAATTTCCAGCATCTGCAGAATTCCTGTTGTCTGAATCATTGAGTGTGGGTTTTCAGGCACAAGGCATTCTGTAGACACTGGAAATCCAGGATCTCATGTGTTTATCGTTTGCTGCTCCACTGTTAAAGTCTCTTTGAAGAGTTTAAATCTTCTCTTGGATGGGAGTTCAGTGAGACCCTCTCTCACTGCTTCGCTGCTGTGATCTCTGCTGCCTTCTGACTCTTCAACCATGTACCCACCCAGACTGGCACTTTCTCCTGTGGTTCATACTTCTCTCCTATCAGATTCCTTTTTCTCCACCCACCTTCCTTCATCTATTGTCTTTCCCACACCCACCTTTTTATTCTGGCATCTTTCCCTTTCTTTTCCAGTTCTGAAGAAGGGCTTTGGCCCAAAATGTTGACTATCTTATTCATTCCCATAGATGAATACTGACTAAGAGATGATTAGATATAAGCTGGACTGAGAAGTATTAAACTAGAATGAAACAAAGACCTTGAGGTTTTTTTTCCAGTAAGACAGTGGCACGTTTGAATGCAGTGGCCTCGTGTGGGCAAACCAAAGGCGCACTTTTCTTTTTAAGATGTGTTTTCAGATGCAAAACTGGGCTGAGAAGTGGCAGATGGAGTTTAACCCAGTTAAGTGTGAGGTTGTTCATTTTGGTAGGTCAAATATGATGGCAGAATATAGTATTAATGGTAAGACTCTTGGCAGTGTGAAGGATCAGAGGGGTCTTGGACTCCGAGTTCATAGGACACTCAAAGCTCCTACGCAAGTTGACTCTGTGGTTAAGAAGGCATACGGTGCATTGGCCTTCATCAATCATGGGATTGAGTTTAAGAGCCAAGAGGTAGTGTTGCAGCTATATAGGACCCTGGTCAGACCCCACTTGGAGTGCTGTGCTCATTTCTGGTCACCTCACTACAGGAAGGACATGGAAACCATAGAAAGGGTGCCGTGAATATTTACAGGGATGTTGCCTGGATTGGGGAGCATGCTTTATGAGAATAAGTTGAGTGAACTCGGCCTTTTCTCCTTGGAGCAATGGAGGATGAGAGGTGACCGGATAGAGGTGTTCAAGATGATGAGAGGCATTGATCCTGTGGATAGACAGAGGCTTTACCACAGGGCTGAAATGGCTCGCATGAGATGGCGTAGTTTTAAGGTGCTTGGAAGTAGGTACAAGAGGAGAAATCAGGGATATGTTTTTTACGCAGAATGTTGAGTGCGTGGAATGGGCTGCCAGCGACGGTGGTGGAGGTGAAAACGATAGTGTTTTTGAGGAGGTTCCTGGATGGTTACATGGAGCTTAGAAAAATAGAGGGCTATAGGTAAAGCCTGGGTAGTTCTAAGGTAGGGACGTGTTTGGCACAGATTTGTGGTCCGAAGGGCCTGTATTGTGTTGTAGGTTTTCTATGCTTCTATTTTTTTATGATTGTAAGATTCCAAGATCAATGATACAGCAGGTCTACCACAACAGTGAGCAACTCATTGTTCAGAGCAGCTGGCTGGAGCATCAAAGGAGCCCATGAACGAGTCGGAGAAGGAGAACCTGGCACGTGGCCGGGAGAAGGACAAGCCAGCGTGCGACCAAGTGAAGGAGAAGCCGGTGGTCGGGTCAGAGAAGAAGAAGTCAACGGATGGCTCAGAGAAGGAGAAGTCAGTGCTGTGGTCAGAGGAGAAGCTGCGGATGGGCCGAAGAAGGAGAAGCCGGCAGTCAGGTTGGAGAGGGTTCAGAGGAGCTGACCTCAACAAAGACCGTGTTATCGCCTGCTACTTGAACATGTTGGAGTTGGCGCACATTAGCAGCGTGCAGTGTTACCATGAGTGACTGTCTTGGATGGTTCTCTTGTGATTGCAGGACATTATTGTATATTGATAATGTAAGATGCTGCAGGCCTGTTTCCCTTGTTTGGTGGTGAGACAGGCGACGAGGTAGCAGCGTTGCCTTGGTTTTATCGAGGACTACCAAGCCGCCTGCTTGCCTGCTGCTGCAGTCCAGGTGAGATGACACTGAAGGTGGTGTAGTGTGGAGTCCACGCTTGGTTGGGAGTTGGCCTCTCCTGTCAGTGCTACCCTCCAGTGCTCAATCAGTGGAATGACAGGCTAGATTCCTGGGAGCTGTACTGTCAATTTGTAAATAACACAGATCAAAGTTGCTGGTGAACACAGCAGGCCAGGCAACATCTCTAGGAAGAGGTACAGTTGACGTTTCAGGCTGAGACCCTTTGTCAGGACTAACTGACAGAAGAGCTAGTAAGAGATTTGAAAGTGGAAGGGGGAGGGGGAGGAGGAGATCCGAAATGATAGGAGAAGACCCAAGGGGGAGGGATGGAGCCAAGAGCTGGACAGTTGGTTGGCAAAAGGGATATGAGAGGATCATGGAACAAGAGGCCTGGGGAGAAAGAAAAGGGAGAGGGGGGAAAAAGCCCAGAGGATGGGCAAGGGGTATAGTGAGAGGGACAGAGGGAGAAAAAGGAGAGAGAGAGAGAAAGAATGTGTGTATATAAATAAATAACGGACGGGGTACGAGGGGGAGGTGGGGCATTAGCGGAAGTTTGAGAATTCAGTGTTCATGCCATCAGGTTGGAGGCTACCCAGACTGAATATAACCTTATTTATATATATTAATTTATATACACATTCTCATTCTCTCTCTCTCTCTCTCTCTTTCCCTCTTTCCCTCTCCCCCCTCCCCCCCGAGCCTCTCTCTCGTTACAAAAAAGACTTGAGTGTTTACTGTTCTAGGAATGTGAGCAGTTCATACCTCATCTCCTTTACCAGAAGGGAGAATGTTATGATTTACATCACAAAAGACACATTGGGTTGTCTGCAATATAACCAGTGTGATACTTTTACCACACAGGAGGCACTACAGAAGTTGTTTCTTGTGTCAAGGTCTTGTTTGTCATTTCTTCTACTTACTCATTTTCCATTTTAAGTATTTCTTATTACAATGGTTCCTCAAATTTTCCTCAGTGAACTCATTTGTTTTATCTTTACAGATCCTCATGTATTTTCTTTTCCATCTCATTGATTTTTCATTTTTCATTCAGAACTTTCTAATGCTTTTGATTTCTTTCCAGACTGGGTACTATATATTTTTATTTCACTGGCTTGGTGATTTTTAGTTTAAAAATCATTTTTTATGTATTTGTCTTTGCTTCCCTTTTTATTGGAGAAGGAAGTCTGAAAATCGGAGCAGGAGTGCGGCGGAAGCCATTTTGAATATTTCTTTTTCTCACTGGAGTTAAGGGAGGCAGGAATGTGCAGGCATGTGATGTTGGGCAGTGAAGTATGGAAGATGTAAAAGGAACACAGTCTTATATAGCGGGCTGTGTCGTTTTGCGGGCAGCGGAGTGAGCCAGGAGCATAGTAAAGGCCAAAGGGCTTTGGCTCAACGGGCTTAGGCGGAAACAGGCGAGGTGAAGTAGGTTTGGTTTTCAATTTTTCCTGTTATTTGAGGAAAGGGGGAGGTATGAGTATGAGGGCAGCTTGTTGTTCTCGGTGTCAGATGTGGGAGGTCCTGGAGTTTCGCAGCCTCCCGGAAGTCCACATCTGCGCCAGGTGTGCTGAGCTGCAGCTCCTAAGGGACCATGTTAGGGAACTGGAGCTGCAGTTCAATGACCTTCGTCTGGTCAGGGAGAGTGAGGAGTTGATAGAGAGGAGTTACAGGCAGGTGGTCACGCCGGGGCTACGGGAGGCAGACAAGTGGGTCATGGCTAGGAGGGAGAAGGGTAAGTGTCAGGTACTAGAGAGTACCCCAGTGACTGTGCCCATTGACAATAAGTACTTCTGTTTGAGTACTGTTGGCGGGGGACAGCTTACCTGGGGGAAGTGACAGTGGCCGTGCCTCTGGCACAGAGTCTGGCACTGCAGCTCAGAAGGATAAAGAAAGGAAGAGGAGGGCAGTAGTAATAGGGGACTCGATAGTTAGGGGGTCAGATAGGCGATTCTGTGGATGCAGTCAGGAGACCCGTATGGTAGTTTGCCTCCCTGGTGCCAGGGTCCGGGATGTTTCTGATCGAGTCCAAGATACAGTATCCTGAGGTGGAAGGGTGAGGAGGCAGAGGTAGTGGTACCTATAGATACCAATGCCATAGGTAGGAAAAAGGAAGGGTTCCTGAAAGGAGAATATAGGGAGTTAGGAAGGAGTTCAGAAGAAGGACCGCAAAGGTAGTAATCTCGGGAATACTGCCTGTGCTACGCGACAGTGAGAGTAGGAATGGAATGAGGTGGAGGATAAATGAGTGGCTGAGGGATTGGAGCAGGGGGCAGGGATTCAAGTTTCAGGATCATTGGGAGCTCTTTTGTCGCAGCTGTGACCTATACAAAAAGGATGGGTTGCACTTAAATCCTAGGGGGACCAATACCCTGGCAGGGAGATTTGCAAAGGCTACTGAGGAGACTTTAAACTAGAATGGTTGGGGGGTGGGAATCAAATTGAAGAGACTAGGAGAGAGGAGGTTAGTTCACAAATAGAGAAAGCTAGTAGACAGTCTGTGAGGGAGGATAGACAGGGGACAGAGAACGGGAGCACTAAGACCGAAGATGTAGGGTAGAAGGAAGAAAAAGATAACAAAGTTGTTTGCACTATTAGGGATAAACAGAGAGTAAGAGGTGGAGAGTTTCTTAAATGCATCTATTTTAATGCTAGGAGCATTGTAAGAAAGGTGGATGAGCTTAGAGCATGGATTGATACCTGGAAATATGATGTTGTAGCTAATTGTGAAACATGGTTGCAGGAGGGGTGTGATTGGCAATTAAATATTCCTGGATTTCATTGCTTCAGGTGTGATAGAATCGGAGGGGCAAGAGAGGGAGGTGTTGCATTGCTTGTCAGAGAAAATATTACAACAGTGCTTCGGCAGGATAGATTAGAGGACTCGTCTAGGGAGGCTATTTGGGTGGAATTGAGGAATGGGAAAGGTGTAGTAATGCTTATAAGGGTGTATTATAGACCACCTAATGGGGAGCGAGAATTGGAGGAGCAGATATTTGTAGTAAGCACAAGGTTGTGATTGTGGGAGATATTAATTTTCCACACATTGACTGGGAAGCCCATTTTGTAAAAGGGCTGGATGGTTTAGAGTTTGTAAAATGTGTGCAAGATAGTTTTTTGCAGCAATACACAGAGGTACCAACTGGAGAAGGGGCAGTGTTGGATCTCCTGTTAGGGAATGAGATAGGGCAGGTGACGGAGGTTTGTGTTGGGGAGCACTTCAGGTCCAGTGATCACAATGCCATTAGTTTCAATATAATTATGGAGAAGGATAGGACTGGACCCAGGGTTGAGATTTTTAATTGGAGAAAGGCTAACTTTGAGGAGATGTGAAAGGATTTAGGAGTGGATTGAGGTCATTTAAAGGTGAAATTCTGAGGGTACAGGATCTTTATGTTCCTGTTAGGTTTAAAGGAATGGTTAAAAGTTTGAGAGAACCTTGGTTTTCAAGAGATATTGGAAAATTGGTTCGGAAAAAGAGGGATCTACAATAACTATAGGCAGCTTGGAGTAAATGAGGTGCTTGAAGAATATAAAGAATGTAAAAAGAATACTGAGGAAGAAATTAGAAAAGCTAAAAGAAGATATGAGGCTGCTTTGGCAAGTAAGGTGAAAATAAATCCAAAGGGTTTCTACAGTTATATTAATAACAAAAGGATAGTGAGGGATAAAATTGGTCCCTTAGAGAATCAGAGTGAACGGCTATGTGCGGAGCCAAAAGAGATGGGGGAGATTTTGAACAATTTCTTTTCTTCGGTATTCACTAAGGAGAAGGATGTTGAATTGTGTAAGTAAGAGAAACAAGAAGGGTAGTTATGGAAAGTATGATGATTAAAGAAAAGGAAGTACTGGTGCTTTTAAGGAATATAAAAGTGGATAAGTTTCCAGGTCCTGATATGATATTTCCTAGGACCTTGAGGGAAGTTAGTGTGGAAATAGCAGGTGCTCTGACAGAAATATTTCAAATGTCATTAGAAACGGGGATGGTGCCGGAAGATTGGCGTATTATTCATGTTGTTCCATTGTTTAAAAAGGGTTCTAAGATTAAACCTAGCAATTATCGGCCTGTGAGTTTGATGTCAGTGGTGGGTAAATTGATGGAAAGTATTCTTAGAGATGGTATATATAATAACTGGATAGACAAGGTCTGATTAGGAACAGTCAATGTGGATTCGTGCGTGAAAGATCATGTTTGACAAATCTTACTGAATTTTTTGAAGAGGTTACTCAGAAAGTTGACGAGGGTAAAACGGTGGATGTTGTCTATATGGACTTCAGTAAGGCTTTTGACAAGGTTCCACATGGAAGGTTGGTTAGGAAGGATCGATTATTCGGTATTAATATCAAAGTATTAAAATGGATTCAGCAGTGGCTGGATGGGAGACGCCAGAGAGTAGTGGTGGATAACTGTTTGTCAGACTGGAGGCCGGTGTCTAGTGGTGTCTCTCAGGGATTTGTACTGGGTCCAATGTTGTTTGTCATACATACTAATATCCGGATGATGGTGTTGTAAATTGGATTAGTAAGTATGCAGATGATACTAAGATAGGTGGTGTTGTGGAGAATGAAGTCATTTTTCAAAGCTTCCAGAGTGATTTAGGCCAATTAGAAGAGTGGGCTGAAAGATGGCAGATGGAGTTTAATGCTGATAAATGTGAGGTGCTACATTTTGGTAGGGCTAATCAAAATAGGACACACATGGTAGATGGTAGGGCATTGAAGAATGCAGCAGAACAGAAGGATCTGGGAATAATGGTGCATAGTTCCCTGAAGGTGGAATCTCATGTGGATAGGGTGGTGAAGAAAGCTTTTGTTATGCTGGCCTTTATAAATCAGAGCATTGAGTATAAGAGTTGGGATGTAATGTTGAAATTGTACAACGCATTGGTTAGGCCAAATTTGGAGTATCATGTGCAGTTCTGGTCACCGAATTATAGGAAAGATGTCAACAAAATTGAGAGAGTACAGAGGAGATTTGCTAGAACGTTGCCTTAGTTTCATCTCCCAAGTTACAGAGAAAGGTTGAACAAGTTGGGTCTTTATTCTTTGGAGCATATGTTGAGGGGGGACTTGATAGAGGTATTTAAAATTATGAGGGGGATAGATAGAGTTGATGTGGATAGGCTTTTTCCATTGAGAGTGGGGGAGATTCAAACAAGGATACATGAGTTGAGAGTTGAAGGGGAAAAGTTTAGGGGTAACATGAGGGGGAATTTCTTTACTCAGAGAATGGTAGCTGTGTGGAACGAGCTTCCAGCAAAAGTAGCTGAGGCAGGTTCGATGTTGTCATTTAAAGTTAAATTGGATAGCTATTTGAACAGGAAAGGAATGGAGGGTTATGGCTGAGTGCAGGTCGGTGGGACTAGGTGAGAGTAAGAGTCCGGCATGGACTAGAAGGGCCAAGATGGTCTGTTTCTGCGCTGTAATTATTATATGGCTATATGGTTATCCTTGTCACCTCTCTACACTACTTGCTTCAGATTTTGTTTTTATTAATTACATTGAAGTTATCTTCTGTTTCTTTATTTTCTTCTAAGTTGTTACTGTATATCACATCTATCATTCCTTTGATTGTCTCTAACATATTTTTCAACCTCTCTTCTCCAGTCCCTTTACATATAGTTATTATCTCCATTTGCTCAGCCTAAACTAACCTGCCCCCTCAGCATGGGGATGGGGAGAATGAAAATTTTAGTGCTGGAGGCAGATAGGAGAGGTAAAAAAGAGAGAGAGAAATTTTATGCACAATCTCTATTGCCCATCTTATTGTGAAAGGGAATGATTTTAAGTAGAAATTTACAAGGGAATTAGAGAGTTAGAAGAACTAACTGAGTGATTTCAAATTTTTCTAAATTGTTGGAGTGGCTATATGATAAAGTGAAAAAGTGAAAAGAAAATTCTGAACTGTCTTCAGAAGAGATGTCTCAATTAGTGGACTCAAAGCCAAATTATTATTGTTATATCACAGAAATCATCCTGCCTGGATGCATCTTGGCTCGACATGGCAGCTGCCCTCTGCAAGACCGCAAGGGACAGCTGAGAGTTGTGGATATATCTCACCATTTCACTGGAAACCAGCTTCGCCTCCATGGTTTACACTTTTTGCTGCCTCAATAAAGCAGCCAACAAAGACCCCACCTACACCATACATTCTCTCTTATCCTCTTTCCCATCAGACAGAACATACAAATACCTGAAAGCCCGTACCACCACCTCAAGGGCCATTTCTATTTCTGCAGGGATTGCTCCCTACACGACTCCCTTGTCCAATCATCCCTCCCAACTGATCTCCCTCCTGGCACTTATCCTTGCAAATGGAACAAGTGCTACACCCACCTCCACACCACCTCCCTCACTACCGTTCAGGGCCCCAAATAATCCTTCCAGCTGAGGCGACATTTCATCTGTGAGTCTGCTGGTGTCATCTACTGTATCTGATGTGGCCTCCTGTATATCAGTGAGACCTGACGTAGACTGGAAGACTGCTTCGCTGAGCACCTACGCTCCATCTGCCAGAAAAAGCAGATCTCCCAGTGTCCACTCATTTTAATTCCACTTCCCATTCCTACTCTGACGTCAGTCCATGGCCTCCTCTCCTACCATGATGAGGCCACACTCAGGCTGGAGGAGTAACACCTTATATTCCATTTGGGTATCCTCCTCCTGATGGCATGAACATCGATCTCTCAAACTTTCAATAATGCCCCATCTCCCTAGCCTTCACCATTTCCCAGTCCCATTTCCCTCTCTCACCTTAGCTGCCCATCACCTCCCTCTAGTGCTCCTCCCCCTTTAATTTTTTCTAATGGTTCTCTGGTATGATAAGGTAAAAAATAAACAAATAGATTGACTTTGTCTCATGTACATACATCAAATTATACAGTGAAATTAATCACTTGCATTGAATCAAATCAGCGAGTATTGTGCTTGGTAGTCCATAAGTGTTGCGATGCCTCCAGCACCAACATAGCATGCCCACAAGTCACTAACCTCTGACTGTACATCTTTGGAGTGTGGGAGGAAACCAGAACACCTGGAGAAAACCCATACTGTTAAAGGGAGAACAGACAAACTCCTTACAGACAGTGGTGGGAATCGAAACCCGATCTTACGGCTGGCACTGTAAAACATTGTGCTAACCTCTACTCTACTGTGCCTCACAATTTACCTCATTATGGCCTTACACTTTATTATCTGTCTGCACTGCACTTCCTCTGCAACTCTCACTTTGTCCTGCATTCTGCTATTGTTTTCCTTGTATTATTAGCTCAGTGCATTATTGTAATGGAAATATCTGTATGGAAGGCATGCAAAACAAAGTTTCTCACTGTACCTCGGCACAGATGACAACAATAAATGAATTTACCAATGAAAAATTAAACACTGCCTGATCTCATTCAAGAGAGTAAGGTGGCATTACCCACGCATGTACTGAAACAAGGAACACTGTTCACCTTATTAATATTTCATTGGTTTGTACTTGAAAGTGAATGGCAGATGACACAAAACTTGCAAATGTTTGAGCTGGATGGTGACAGACTTGAAGGGGAGCTGGATAGGCTAGTCAGATGTGTAGACATACAGCACATGAAATATAATGCAGTCATCTGCTTGTATCTGCTTGTTTCATTTGCTTCCTGTGTGAGTATAAGTATGCCTATATGTTCTTATTCTGCTTCTGCATTATCTACACTGATGCTTTCTCATCTTTCCTAGTCTACTCCAACGTGGTTCACTCTCTGCATCTGTCATTATCTAGAGTACATACCAATATGTTGGCTTGTTCCTGTCTCCTTCTGACAATGCCTGTCTGTACAGTTTTGATTTGTAAGGCTGCAGTCTGTATATCTCAGTCTTCCTATATCTGTTCCTGTTCATATACCTTCACACTTGACTGTTTCTGACTGTGCCTTTCCCTGTCTACCTGCCACTGTTCACTTCTGCCTGTTCCTTTCAAATCCCAGTTACATTTTTTTTATTCTTTTAAGACTTGTGTCTGTTTTCTACTTGAATCCACTATTCCTGACTGCTCAGTTTTGTACTACTCTTTTTTTCTGTGCTGGAATTTATCTTCATTTCTGCTTCTCTCTGTAACATTTTCTCATTGCTTTCTTGTCTAAGATCATATGGAATAGTAGCAGGAAAAGGCAATAGAATCACTTAAATTGCAGCACGATTCAAAGAATGGTACAGTGCAATCATTCCTCATAAGACATCCCATTTATCTAAGGACTCAATCACATGAATCTTCTCCAAATTGTCTCTTAAACAGATATATCATTTGTGAAATTGTGGAACCAAAATTGAATGCAGTATTCAAGGTGTAGTTTCACAATTGCCTGATAGACATGTGGCAGGAATTTCCAATTTTTAGGTCTCACATTCCTTTGCAATAAAGGCTAACATTTCTAATTACTTAGAGTCATACTGCAAGAATCGGAACCATTGTCCCAACTGGTCCATGCTAACAGCGTGCTCCCTGCTAGTCCCAGTTGCCCATGTTTGGCCCATAACTCTGCAAAATCTTTCCCTCCATGTACCTATCCAAGTGCCTCATAAATGCTGCAATTACACCCACCTCAAACACTTCCTCTGGCCGCTCATTCCAGGTATTATACAGTTTAATATGTGGCTAAGGTGTTTGTGCAGGGTGGAGGGCATAAGATTTTTGGATCATTAAGTTCGCTTCCAGGATGGTGGGACCTGTACAGTAGGGACGGTTTGCACATGAACTGGAAGGGGACTAATATATAGCGGGAAGGTTTGTTAATGCTGCACAGTGGGGTTTAAACTGGACTTGCAGGAGGATGGGAACAAGAGTGCCAGAGCAGTTAGTGGAGAGGTTGTGGAGGCAGATGTCTGTAAGACCTCAGATAAAGTTAGGAATCAAAATGTTGAGCATGGTGCGATTAGTGTCCTGAGCTACATATTTTTCAATGCAAGAAGTATCGTAGGAAAGCTGGGTAATAATGCTGAAGATGAGGTGGCTGGTTTGAAAACAGAGGCAACGTGTAGTTAGGAGAGGCTGTTGTTAGGGCAAAATTGCAGTCAGCAGGAAGAGTTGCAATGTAAATAATGGACATTATCAAAAAGGGTGAATGTAGGATAGAAGATGTTGTATTCGAATGTGCGCAGTATTCAGAATAAGGTAGATGAACTTGCGGCACCATTACAGATTGGCAAGTATGATGTTGTGGGCATCACTGACTGAGTAAGATTATAGCTGGGAGCTTAATAGCCAAAGACAGGCATGAAGACAGATGAGGTGGGGTTGTTCTGTTGGTAAAATATGGAATCAAATCATTAGAAAGGGGTGATATAGGGTCAGAAGGTGTAGAATCATTATGGATAGAGCAAAGGAACTGCAAGGGTAAAAAGACTTTGATGGGAGTTGTATCTAGACCTCCAAACAGTAGTAAGGATGTGGCCTACTAATTAAACAGGCGATAGAAAACCATGGCAAAAGGGCAATGTTGCGATAGTCAAGGGAGATTTCAATATGCAGGCAAATTGGGAAAATTAGGTTGGTGTTGGATTCCAGGAGAGAGAATTTCTAGAGTGCCTACAAGTTGGCTTATTAGAGCAGCTCGTGGTTGAGCTCTCTTGAGGATCAGATATTCTGGATTTGGTGTTGTACAATGAACCAGAATTGATTAGACAAGGTAAAATAACTCTCAGGGACAAGTGATCATAATATGATAAGTTAGATGTATCAGTATTATAGCAGAGTAATGGGAATTACAAAAGCATAAGAGAGGATTAGGCCAGAATTGACTGGAAAAGAATACTTGCAGGAATGATGGCAAATCAGCAACTGCTGGAATTTCTGCAAGCAATTTGGAGCCCACAGAATACCCACATCCCAAAGAGGAAGAGGTATTCTGAAGGAAATTGACATAACCATGGCTAACAAGAGAAGTCAAAGCCGAAATAAGAGCCAAAGAGGGGGCATAAAATAGGACAAAGATTTTTGGGAAGGTAGAGGATTAGGAAGCTTTTAAAAACCAACAGAAGGCAACAAAGAAGTCATTAAGAAGGTAAACCATAGAAACTACAGCACAGAAGATAGAATATGAAAGAAAGCTAAACATCAATATCAAAGAGGATACCAAAAGTTTCTTCAGATACATAAAGTGTACAAGACTGGCAAAAATATATATCAGACCACTGGAAAATGATGCTGGAGAGGTAGTAATGGGGGACAAGGAAATGGCAGATAAACTGAGAAAGTATCTTGCATCAATCTTGGATCAGCTATGATGAAATGGCAGCGCAGACTCGATGGGCCAGATAGCTTAATTCTGCTCCTATATATTTTGGTCTTGTGATCTTGTGGTATCCACGACCCACTGTGCTAATTTTCTGTTTAGCACCCAAGAGGACACCAGGATATATCCATACAGCAACATTGTATTATCTCTGCAGTTTTAGATCCTTTTTGTGAAGTGGATAAGCTTATTACTCCACTTGTCCAATTTTTGTCCACTTCCTTTCGAGTTATCCCTTTTAGGAAAAGAAATCCATTCACACAACTCAAGAATAAACAATGACAAATTAGCTTCACCCAGAGTTAAACAAATTTGTGCGCAATTCTGCCTGCCCCCATGCCTACTAGGAAATATGCCACCTCATTTATCAATAGGATTTTTGTTTACTCTGGAATTTTTATTCCTACTAACCAAAGAATGCTGTATGTAATGCACAAAATTTACTTGCTTGTGATTTTCAAATACATTGGTCTGGAAAATGTTCAGGCTTGAAGTTAGGTTGTGCAGGACTCAATGTCGTTTTCAGTCTATGCAATATAATTCTGATTTTACTCAGAATAAATTGCATTAGCAATTATTTCATGGTGAAATCACACCAGATGCACTATTGGGCAGAACAGTTAATCCCATGATCCTAATGAAAGTATCCTAAAGCTTGACCTTTCTCCAGCCATAACAACATAAATTGAAGCTGAAATGGCCATGCTATGACCGTCGATGTACAGTTTTGTCAGAACAATGAGCATGTCATTCTAAGTTGATACTTTTAAACAAGACTCTGTGCTGACATTGGTAGACGAGTACAGGCAGTTTCAGAACAGACTAAAGACTACTAAAACTTCTTCTGAAGTCCCCAGAGTGCACAGCAACTAAGAGAGTGCTATTCTTTAGCATTTAACTGTAGAGTTGTTCGGTCAGTGGGCGCTTCAGTAATAACAAAGATGAAAATTTCCAATATCAGCTGCCTCATTATGGCAATTGCTACCAGGAGGGTGGGTCAGGAATTTTGGGGCAGGAGACAAGACATGATATTTTCGAGGACACAATTCCATTACAATATTCAGAGACACCAAATCCTATATGGACTTGCCTGACAAAACTTTTGTTTATGCGCCAGATTTTGAAGGGTGTCATCACAGTGAAGTTTGGTGGGAAGACCTTTAACCATGTTCTGGTCCCGGGACTGCTCTCTGTGGAGATCTAAGTCACTTTGGCTTAACATCCTCTTGACAGCTTTATTACAAGTGGCTGAAACAAGTCTCTGCTATAGCTTCAACCCAGAATCAAAGGTCTTACCCAGGCACAGGATTCATGAACAGGTTTTATCTATATTGACTGAATGATGAGCTGGTGGTGTTGCTGATTTCCTATGAGTGCAGTCAGCCATTGAATACATTCTATTCCCACCCTGTTCAAGCCATTGTGGACCAGAGAGAATGCTATGTTTCCAGAAAGTCCACATATCCATCACATCCTATGGATGTCTGCGTTGGTGGATATTTTAAGAAGCTGGCACTGCCTGGAGCGGTGGATCTTAGAAACCAATGTGACAAGTAAATGTGGAAATATCATTGTTGTTTGCTACATTGGCATCAGCCTTGTCAACCGAAGGCAGCAGCCAGCATCAGAGGAAAAGAAGCAGAGATGCCTGGTGCCTGATGAACTGGACATGAAGCCAGGAGAGCAGTGGGATCAAGTGGGTGAAGACATTTACCAGGGGTTAATTTTCTCAGGACTTTAATTCCAAAGAAGAATGCACCACCCATATATCTACCTACGAGCAAGGTTTGGCTCAAGTGTAAGCATCATTTTATGTAAGGCATCTTTCTAGGTAAATCAAATGATATAATTAATGAAATACTCATTAAATTTCAAAGTTAAAATATTGGAGCCTTTTCCATTACATGGTCTTGCATGTGGGGGGGATGGCAGCATGGAGATGGACTGTCTCGTTAATGCACCTTGACAACTTGATCCCAAACTGGAAAGCTTTGAATGTTGTTACCTACTGACTGTTTTTGATGGAACTTTTTACTCATCACAAATACAGTGAAATCATCTCAAAACAATCCTACTAATTCATAAACCCGGACATTAAATATTCCAGAAAAAGACCAGGTTTTGCATTTTAGTTTTTGTTAAAAAGATGTTATCTGTACACAGTACATAAAACTTACAAATTATTATAATCATACAAAATCATTATCAGAATAAAATAGTAAATTAACTTAAACAGAATGTGTTATATCAATATCCAGATTTATAATGTTCTCTAGAAGGAAAGGGAGAAAATTCAGAGCTTTACTTTTTAGGAACTTTACTTTTTTTCGTACAACACTGCACATATACAGTGGCTTATCAAAATGTTAGCAACATTCGAAAAAGCTACCCAGAATGTGAATATGTTTCAAGTTGCTGCATTAATAAGCCTCTTTTTCTGCCACAATTGAAGATAATCTGAAGTAACAGATTAAATCAATGGTAAGATTAAATTAGTAAATCTATTCACTAATAAAATGTAGTCATTCACCCTAAATGGAAATAGTAGTTAGCTATTTTAAAGTTGAGTAGATTAATATAATTGACTTTCAATGGCAGAACCAATAGTACCACACAAATATTATGTATAGAATATATTTAAAAATAGAAGTTATGATTGTAATTATTTCACTTATTTTGCTTTTCCTAATTTTATTTAGAGATACAGCACAGAAATAGGCCAGTCTGGTCCAATGGTCTCATTTGCCCAATTACATCTATTCTCTTACTAACACATTCATCTTTGGATTGAGGAAGGAAACTGGAGAACCCTGAGGAAATCCACGTGGTTATGAGGAGAATGTAAAAACAGTGGTGGAATTGATCCCACGTCCCTGGGTTAATGAATGGTTTCCTAGTGGGATAGATAGAACCTTGACCTTTCACTCTTACTCATAATGATCTTGCACCTTATTGTTTACTTGCATTGCACTTTCTCTGTAGCTGTTACACTTTATTCTGCATCTGTTATTGTTTTACATTGTACTACCTCAATACAATTTGTAGTGATGTAAACTTTATGAACAGTATGCAAGACAGCTTTTCCCTACATCTCAGTAAATGTAAGAGTAACAAACCATGTATCCTGAAGTCCCTATGGACCTTTGGTAACCCTTTTTCCATCTTTAAGGTGGACAGATATGATCTGTCTTGCCAATATTGCTGGCCTGCCTTTGATGTCTGTGAACTGCATTGGAAATATTGTAGTTTAATTTGCATTGTATTACAAATGAATACAAGGTAAACCTGATGTACTGCTTTCCTTTTCCCTTAAGCTTAAAATTGCTTGAATATAATATGACAGAACTACTTTATTGCTTTGGATTCTTCAATTAACTACATATAGCTCCTAGTTCACTGTAAAGTATTGTATCTATTGTTGAAGGATTTTGAGGGCTTGACAGGTCTACTCTATGTATTGTACTGTAGATCAATGAACCCACTGAACCCACACTTCCAAATTTGCTTTCACCATCCAACTCCTTTTGACGCATTTCCTTTCACTTGTTTGTATACACAGATGGCAAAAGTGGTGCCATCTCCTATCACTCACATAATATTTCCCTAGATAAGAACTACATTTATGATGATAAGTTATTAATACATTTCAGAAATCAAGATACTGAACCAGGTGTATTCCAATATAATGTAGGAGACTGCTTAATCATGATGTATTTTGAAGTGATTTTTTGGTGCTAGATGCTTATGAAGAAGCATTCTTCTTTGCCCAATGCATTATTTATCGATACACACATACTTTTTGTTTCCAGGACGAGTTCATTATTACGACTTGCTTTTCTTACTGTGACGAGAATACACATAGATAAGATGTTAGCTGTCCTGTGTGATCAGCAGTTGGTCTGCCACCTGTCTTCAAGAGAGAGATAAGGAACACAATGAAACAGCATCTGGAGATGTGTAATGAAGGGACGGGAGAGAGAGAGCTGTCTGGAGCGGCTCCCCCTTTGAACCCTGAACTGTTTGAAGTGATGGACAGGCGATACCCCAGCAGGGGGATAAAAAGGGACAGGTTCACTAAGGCAGGACACACACGACACCCGAGGTAACGAGACCCTGGAAGCAGTGCGCCTCTCACGAGTCGGTGGGAAGTATTGGACAACGCACAGGGTGGAAAGGTACGATCAGCGGGAACCCGGTGTGTGTCCGCCCTTGCTTGGGTGCCGGGTTCACTGCAGAGGATCGACCGCAACTGGAGGAGGAGTCACAGTCGGTGATCTCAGGTGACATCACCAAGGACCTGCCCAAAAGCTGCTTGTGAGCAATTATCGCCGGTCTGTGAGTGGAAGCCGTTTCTGAATGATCAGTCGTTCCCGTTCTCTCTCTCTCTCTCCCCCCATGTTGTCCATCGCCATGGCAACGATTACTGTGAACTGAACTGAATTGGACTGAACTTTTGTGTCACTTTGAAATTTGGTCATTTACCCCTAGGCAACGATAGAGCTTGATTGATGCTGTTATCTTAATTCTGTGCACATGTGTGTTTATCATTGCTGAACTGTTGCATTTATTATCCTTTCGATTACTGTGTTGCTTGTTTCTTTAATAAAACTTTCTTAGTTCTAGTAATCCAGACTCCAACTGAGTGATCCATTTCTGCTGGTTTGGCAACCCAGTTACGGGGTACGTAACATAAGTGGGGGCTCATCCGGGATTTTGAACGCTAAATTTGGGACGGAGTAAATTGATTGGGTTAAAATTCCCGAAAGAAAGAAAAGACAAACAGCAGAAATGGAGGCTGAGGAATTTATAAAGGCGCCGACCTTGGAGGCATTAGAGGATGCAAGGAAATCGGAATTGGTAGCTGTGGCCAAATGGTTGAATCTTGCCAAGGTGAAGTCGACCATGAGGAGAGAGGAGATACACAGAGCTATCGTAGAGCACTATGTATCTAAAGGTGTATTTCCCCAAGGCGAGCTGGGGGTGGTGTCTATTGAAAAACCTGCTGGAGATGCGGTACAGGTGCAGCTTGAAAAACTGAGACTCGAGCACGAGTTCCGGGTACGACAGTTGGAGCGAGAAGAGAAGGAGAGAGAGGTAGAAAGACAAGAGAGAGAGACAGTTGGAGAGAGAAGAGAAAGAGAGGGACAGACAGTTGGAGAGAGAGGAGAAACAGAGGGAAAGGGAATTCGAATTGGAGAAGTTAAGGTTAAGGGCCGAGCAGGGGCTTGTGCCGAACCAAGGTGGAGGGTTCCGGGCGACCCAGGAGGTTAGGCTGGTTCCCCCATTTGACGATACCGACGTGGATCGGTACCTTCTCCACTTCAAAAAAGTGGCTATAAGTCAGGACTGGCCGAGGGATAAGTGGGCTGTGTTACTTCAGCGTGTACTGAAAGGGAAAGCCCAAGAAGCTTATTCAGCTTTGTCCGCGGAAGATGCCCAGAGGTATGAGGTGGTGAAAGAGGCCATCCTCAGGATTTATGAGTTGGTCCCGGAGGCATACCGGCAGAGGTTCCGGAATGCGAGGAAGCAGTGGGACCGCACGTATTTGGAGTTTGCCCGTGAGATGCAGACATATTGTGAGCATTGGTGCGCCTCAAAGGGGGTAGAGGGGGATTATGACAGACTGCTACAACTGATTCTGATTGAGCAGTTTAAAGGTTGTGTCCCTGAGGGTATGAGACCCTACCTCGATGAGAAAGAGGCAGCCACGTTAGCCGCAACTGCTAAGTTAGCGGATGAGTATGCGTTGATGCATAAAATGAAGTTTGCCCCGAGTAAAGGCTACCAGAAGGGTAGTGAGGACGGCGGGGAGAGTCTGCCGGAAAAGTCAGTAAGTAAGCCAGGGACTAGTGAAAAGGTTAAGGTAGACCGGGAGCAGTCTGGTAGGAAGTCTCTTGGGGTCGTCTGTTATAATTGTGGGAAAGCCGGACACTTTGCGTCCAGGTGCTTTGCCTCAAAGAAGGAGACGGGAAAAGGGAAAACAGCGATTTTGAATGGCTGTATCGAGCTGTTAAGCGAACCGCTAGGGAAGGACAGGTCTGAAAAAGTCCAGGAAGGGCGCGAGAGGTTTATCTCGGCCGGATTGGTGTCAGTGAAGGAGGGGTTAAAACCAGTTCCAGTGTGGATCTGGAGAGACACGGGAGCGTGTCAGTCACTAATACTGAAGAGTGTATTAGAGTTTAGCTCAGAGACCCAGACTGGGGAGGTAGAGATCAAAGGTGTTGGGGAAGGGACAGAGTCAGTCCCTTTGCACCAGATACACTTACAAAGCAACCTGGTCTCTGGACTAGTCACGATCGGGGTGAGGTCCGAATTACCGATGAAAGGCGTGGAAGTCTTGCTCGGTAATGACATCGTTGGGGGAATCGTGTTCCCAGTCGTGAGATTGACAGGTCAGCCTGCCAGCATTGAGGCTCCGCCCATGGACTCACAGGTTCATCACGGGACCGCGGTAGTAAATTTAGCTGACACGTTTCTGCCAACCTTGTACGAGAAGAGGGTAGAAAATTGAAAGAAAGAGTGTAGTGAGACAAGAGGCAGTGAGGGAGCTGGGACGGACGTAGCAGTAGCCAGGAAAGAATTTGTGCAGACGCAGGAGCGAGATGAGGGGCTGATGGTTTTGGCAGAGACAGCTCTCTCTGACACAGCTTTAACAAGGGAACTAGTAGGCTATTGTGTGGAGGACGAAGTGCTAAGGAAAAAAGGGAAATCAAGTATAGTACCCGCAGATGAGGAGTGGGGGGTGGTGCAAAAGAGTTATGGGGGTGAGGTTTTTAACATGGCCCACGAGGTACCCCCCGGTGGACATTTTGCGGTGCTGGAGGAAACAGTTGGTGGAATCGTGAAAGAGATTTACTGGCTGCCCAGAGGGAAGAATGTTATTGATCATAACCGATGCGAACTGAGACGGTCACCGGCTTTTGATATGCTAACAAACATAGTCGGTGTTAGCATGGAAATCAATGAAGCTAAGGGCCCCCTGATACGAGAAAAAAAACATTTTGAAAAGATTAGTATGGGATCGATCAGACTGGAGAAGGCTATTGTTTTGGCCAGGTCTACTGATAAGGTCTCTCCCTTAATCCCCGAACAAAGCGAATCTTTAGAAGAAGTAATTAAACGACTCGCACCCGTGTGTTTGATTGTCCCGAGGCAATGCAAAGAACTGGGACGTTGGGTGATGTCTGTTACAATAGGTTAGCCTAGTAAACAACATCCATATATAATAAGTAATTCAGTGACTAAAGGGCTGATGAACACAGAGGTGTGTATTGGCAATTTAATACGGCTGTCTGAAGCCAGCTTGATAGTGAACCTTGAAAAAAATGAATTCGGCCATACGAGGGTCACTTACCTGGGAATTGTGGTGACACAGGGGCAGCTGGCAGCGATGCAAGCTACAGTGCAGGCTATCGCTGACCTCCCAACCCCGACAGACAAGAGGGCCCTCAGAAAGCTCTTGGAGATGGTGGGGTACTGTAGGAAGTTTTGCAATAACTCTGCGGTCAATACCCCTCCCCCTCCTACTAAGCCCTTGCGAGAGAAAACTGAGTCGGAATGGGACGACCCTTGTTATTGTGGTCCGGGACAAAACCAAATGAGAGGTTACATTGATCGAAATTCATCAGTGTTTTTGGCCACTATGAAGATTGCTGAGTTGGAGCCTGGTATAAGGGATTATTAATAACACATATAAAAGGAACAGAAAATGTGATGACTGTCTGTCAAGGTGTTGCCAACTTCAAACTCGCTGTGTTAGCCAAATAGCTGATAAAGATGTATATTTGTACATGTATCAAATGATGTATTCATGTTTGTAATTTTTACCTCCCGGTAAAAATCCTTAAAGGGGGGAAGTGTGACGAGAATACACATAGATAAGATGTTAGCTGTCCTGTGTGATCAGCAGTTGGTCTGCCACCTGTCTTCAAGAGAGAGATAAGGAACACAATGAAACAGCATCTGGAGATGTGTAATGAAGGGACGGGAGAGGGAGAGCTGTCTGGAGCGGCTCCCCCTTTGAACCCTGAACTGTTTGAAGTGATGGACAGGCGATACCCCAGCAGGGGGATAAAAAGGGACAGGTTCGCTAAGGCAGGACACACGACACCTGAGGTAACGAGACCCTGGAAGCGGTGCGCCTCTCACGAGTTGGTGGGAAGTATCGGACCTTAAACGCACAGGGTGGAAAGGTACGATCAGCGGGAACCCGGTGTGTGTCCGCCCTTGCTTGGGTGCCGGGTTCACTACAGAGGATCAACCGCATCTGGAGGAGGGGTCACAGTTGGTGACCTCAGGTGACATCACCAAGGACCTGCCCAAAAGCTGCTTGTGAGCAATTATCGCCGGTCTGTGAGTGGAAGCCGTTTCTGAATGATCAGTCGTTCCCGTTCTCTCTCTCTCTCTCTCCCCCCATGTTGTCCATCGCCATGGCAACAATTACTGCGAACTGAACTAAATTGGACTGAACTTTTGTGTCACTTTGAAATTTGGTCATTTACCCCTAGACAACGATAGAGCTTGATTGATGCTGTTATCTTAATTCTGTGCACATGTGTGTTTATCATTGCTGAACTGTTGCATTTATTATCCTTTCGATTACTGTGTTGCTTGTTTCTTTAATAAAACTTTCTTAGTTCTAGTAATCCAGACTCCAACTGAGTGATCCATTTCTGCTGGTTTGGCAACCCAGTTACGGGGTACATAACACTTACATTCATATTTCTGGTCTTAAATTGCTTATGTAAGAGCTGGAATATTTGTGATAAGTTTCCCCATTAACATATCCCTTTTAGAATAATTGGAGGAACAATATATTGTTGGACTATGCAATACACTAGGCCACTAATAAATCTACATTTTATTTAATTAACTTCAATGACTAAAAATTAAATTAGAGAGATTTAATGTTTTGTTGCCAAATGTTTTGGCTGAATATCAAAAAATGCATTATCAACAAAATGGGGGGGCTTAGTAGCATTATGGTAGCATAACACTTTCAGGCATTTGTATTTTTTACCTAATGGGAGAGGAGAGAAGAAAGAATGTCTGGGGAGGGTGAAGTCTTTGATTATATGGCTGCTTTACTGAAGCACCAGGAAGTATAGACAGAGTTCATGAAAGGGGGCTGGTTTCCGAGATGAGTTGAGACATGTCCACAACTCTCTGCAGCTTCTTGCTTGTGGTTACAGGCAGAGCAGTTGATATACAGAGATGCATCTAGGTAGAATGCTTTCTATGGTATGTTGATAAGGGCATCAGTGATGTGGATACATCATTTATTATTGTTAATCAGCTCTCATGTTTTTACAGATTAAATCTCTTTTGTCGTCATCATCGATAATGAAACATCCTTGGTGCAATCGTGATGAGAAGTTTGATAGCCTATTTTCAAAAAACCCAATGTGGATCAAAATAAATTTTACCTTTTTACTATTTCAAGCAACACTGAAACTGTGAGCAACTGCACAACTCTCTGTGCACATTCTTTCATAGTAAGGGAAATTAGAAGGCAAATTCCATTTAGCCCAAGAAGAGAGGAAACAGACAATAGTGGTACAGATACCAATATGTTCTTCCACTTGACAGTAGTTTGTCTAATGCAGAGTAAAATCCTCAGGAAACATGTTTATCCTCTGTGTAAAGAGCTTAAACTGCAAAGAGAAGTTAAGTGGCAATTAAAAAAAAACGCATAAAGACGGATCTCGATGGAGCTTGGAAGAGGAGCCACTTCCCTGTAAAACTGGTAGGAGGTCTTCAGTCAGGTGGGAGCATGACACAGATCTTCACTGTACTGGATGCAAGTAATGAGTTCTGACACGATGAAGGGATTTCACATTTAAACCATGTCAGCTTGCCATTTGATAGAATCCATTGAGAAGAATGCTGTTTCAGAATGAATGTGAGAGCGGGGGAATCTGAGTGACGACTGGACGCTGCTGTGAATAAATATGTGGATAATGAATGGTATATTGTCTTCAGAGAAGGGGAAAAAGTAAGAGGCAGTGTCAGACCATTTTCAGGTATTCATCAACAGAACAGCATCTGGCCCAATCTGCATGGGATATAAGAGCCCTCAGAGAGTTAACCAAGAAGGATATGGAATGGTTGTTATTTGGGTGTTCCTGTCAAATGAATTCAGGAATTAGTCACATCAGAACTTTGGTGATTATAATGAGCTGGTGTTAAGTGCAGATGCTTCAGAAAATGGTGTTGGAGCAACAATCTTGCACTAAGATCAATCACTAGCTTACAGAATTTCTTATCGATGTAGAAACAAAAAATGGTGTGATCTTTGTTCTATAGAAGTTTAATACACACATGGAAGAACTATTTCTATATAGAGATCTTCAACAGTTTTCAAATGTCCCACATATGGACAGTTCATATGTATGAATTAGCATTTGGGAGACCAGTGGAATGGAAGGCGATGGGTCTGCTGGGTGTTGTGCGGTAGCAGGCATCGTCTTCCAGTGAGAATGGAGTATTTCTGTGTGTTTTCTCTCCCTACAACTTCCCTCCAGCCAAGCCTCATCAATCAGGGACTGGTCAAGCTGAGCAGAGCTGGGAGTATTGATCAGATGCACTCACTAGCTCACCTTCTGTCAGTGAGGCCACCTGGCAGCTATTCTTCCTGTGCCTACCTGTTCTACGATTACAAATCCTTCTTTTCATTTCACGTCATGAACAGTTCTCAGGGACAGAACCCTGATGTAACCTAGGGACTGAGTGTACAGTGATTGTAAACTAATTACGGTAACTGCTGTTAGACCATAAGACCATAAGATATACGAGCAGAATTAGGCCATTTGGCCCATTGAGTTTACTCTGCCATTCTATCATGGCTGATCCTTTTTTTTCCTCCTCCTCAGCCTCAGTTCCCAGCCTTCTCCCTGTAACCTTTGATGCCATGTCCAATCAAGAACCTAACAATCTCAGCCTTAAATACAGCTAATGACCTGGCCTCCACAGCTGCATGTGGCAACACCTGGTAAGCTGCCCAAAAAGCCCGTCGCCCCATTTGCACCATCTACAATCCAAGAATATGAGAGATACTCTCCATTTGATTGGGAAAAAAAGGCTACAACAACACTCAAGAAGGGCGACATCATGAGGATAGTTTGAGCGAGCTAGGACTTTTCTCTATGGAGTGTAGAAAGATGAGAGGTGTATACAATGATAAGAGGTGTAGACAGAATGGACAGACAGCACCTTTTTCCCAGAGTGCCAATGGTTAATAATTTTAAAGCGATTGGAGGGAATTATAGTGGTTTTTTTTTTACACACAGAGACTTCTAAATGCATGGATCACACTGGCGGGGTAGTGAAGAAGGCATATATATTAGGGGCATTTAAGTGATTCTTAAATAGGCACATGAATGAAAGAAAAAAGCAGCGCTATTGGAAGGGAAGCAGTAGATTGTTATTAGAGTAGGTTAAAAGGTCGGCATAACAACATGGGCTTAAGGCACTGCACTGTGCTGTATTGTTCTATGTTCTGCTGTTCTTGGACTACAGTTCAGTATTCAACACCATAGTTACATCCAGGCTCGACAAGAAGCTCAGAGACCTCGGCCTTGACCCTGCCTTGTGCAGATGGATTCTGGACTTCCTGTCAGATTGCCAGCAGGTTATAGGAGTGGCTCCCTCACCTCCAACCTTCTGACACTCAATACAGGAGCCCCTCAGGGCTGGGTACTGAGTCCCCTCCTTTACTCCCTGTATACACATGACTGTATCGCCACCCACAGCTCTGATCTGCTAATTAGAACCATAGAACCATAGAACACTACAGCACAGAAAATAGGCCATTCAGCCCTTCTAGTCTGTGCCAAAACTTTATTCTGCTAGTCCAATTGACCTGCACCTAGTCCACAACCCTCCACACCTCTCCCATCCATGTATCTATCCAATATTTTCTTAAAACTTAAGAGTGAGCCCGCATTTACCACGTCAGATGGCAGCTCGTTCCACACTCTCACCACTCTCTGAGTGAAGAAGTTCCCCCTAAACCTTTCCCCTTTCACCCTAAAGCCATGTCCTCTTGTATTTATCTCTCCTAATCTAAGTGGAAAGAGCCTACTCTCATTTATTCTGTCTATACCCCTCATAATTTTGTAAACCTCTATCAAATCCCCCCTCATTCTTCTATGCTCTGTTACGTACCCCATAACTGGGTTGCCAAACCAGAAGAAATGGATCACTCAGTTGGAGTCTGGATTACTAGAACTAAGGAAGTTTTATTAAAGAAACAAGCAACACAGTAATCGAAAGGATAATAAATGCAACAGTTCAGCAATGATAAACACACATGTGCACAGAATTAAGATAACAGCACCAATCAAGCTCTATCGTTGTCTAGGGGTAAATGACCAATTCAAAGTGACACAAAGTTCAGTCCGAATTAGTAGTTCAGTTCACAGTAATCGTTGCCATGGCGATGGACAACGTGGGGGGAGAGAGAAAGAGAGAGAATGGGAACGACTGATCATTCAGAAACGGCTTCCACTCACAGACCGGCGATATTGCTCAGAAGCAGCTTTCCGGGCGGGTCCTTTGTGATGTCACCTGAGGTCACCGACTGTGACCCCTCTTCCAGATGCAGTCAATCCTCTGCAGTGAACCCGGCACCCAAGCGAGGGTGGACACACACCGGGTTCCCGCTGATCGTACCTTTCCACCCTGTGCGTTTAAGGTCCGGTACTTCCCACCGACTCGTGAGAGGCGCACCGCTTCCAGGGTCTCGTTACCTCGGATGTCGTGTGTGTCCTGCCTTAGCGAATCTGTCCCTTTTTATCCCCCTGCTGGGGTATCGCCTGTCCATCACTTCAAACAGTTCAGGGTTCAAAGGGGGAGCCGCTCCAGACAGCTCTCTCTCCCGTCCCTTCATTACACATCTCCAGATCGCCTGTCCATCACTTCAAACAGTTCAGGGTTCAAAGGGGGAGCCGCTCCAGACAGCTCTCTCTCCCGTCCCTTCATTACACATCTCCAGATCGCCTGTCCATCACTTCAAACAGTTCAGGGTTCAAAGGGGGAGCCGCTCCAGACAGCTCTCTCTCCCGTCCCTTCATTACACATCTCCAGATCGCCTGTCCATCACTTCAAACAGTTCAGGGTTCAAAGGGGGAGCCGCTCCAGACAGCTCTCTCTCCTGTCCCTTCATTACACATCTCCAGATGCTGCTCCATTGTTCCTTATCTCTCCTTCCCCTGAGGACAGGTGGCAGACCATTTGCTGATGCCACTGATGCTAACCCAGGCCAGCAAACATCTTAATTTTATGTGTATTCTCGTCACAGCTCAAAGGAATAAAGTCGTAACCTGTTCAATTTTTCCCTGTAACTCAACTCCTGAAGACTCAGCAACATCCTAGTAAATCTTCTCTGCACACTTTCAATCTTACTGATATCCTTCCTATAGTTAGGTGACCAGAACTGCACATAATACTCCAAATTTGGCCTCACCTATGTCTTATACAACCTTACTACAACATCCCAGCTCCCATACTCAATACTTTGATTTATGAATGCCAGGATGCCAGAAGC
Source organism: Mobula hypostoma (assembly GCF_963921235.1). NCBI lineage: Eukaryota > Metazoa > Chordata > Chondrichthyes > Myliobatiformes > Myliobatidae > Mobula > Mobula hypostoma. Next base: position 58,210,335 of record NC_086100.1, on the reverse strand, counting down.
CTTCTTTACAACCCTGTCTACCCGTGACACCACTTTCAGGGAATTATGTATCTGAACTTCCAGATTCCTTTGTTCCTCTGCACTCCTCAGTGCCCTATCATTTACTGTGTATGTCCTACCTTGATTTGTCCTTCCAAAATGCAACATCTCACACTTGTCTACATTAAATTACATCTGCCATTTTCTGGCCCATTTTTCCAGTTGGTCCAGATCCCTAAGTTCTGAAAACCTTCCTCGCTGTCCACAATGCCTCCAAACTTAGTGTCATCAGCAAACTTGCTGATCCAATTTACCACATTATCATCTAGATCATTGATATAGACAACAAACAACAATGGTCCCAGCACGGATCCCTGAGGCACACCACTAGTCACAGGCCTCCAGTCTGAGAAGCAATCATCCACTACCACTCTCTGTCTTCTCCCACACAGCCAATTTCAAATCCAGTTTACAACCTCTCTGTGGATATCTAGTGTCTGAACCTTCTGAACTAACCTCCCATGTGGGACCTTGTCAAAGGCCTTACTAAAGTCCATGTAGAAAACATCCACAGCCTTTTCTTCATCTACTTTCTTGGTAACCTCCTCGAAAAACTCTACAAGATTCGTTAAACACGATCTACCACGCACAAAGCCATGTTGATTATCTTTAACCAGCCCTTGGCTGTCCAAATACTTGTATATCCGATCTCTCAGAACACCTTCCAATAATTTACCCACTACTGATGTCAGGCTCACCGGCCTGTAATACTCTGGTTTACTTTTGGAGCCTTTTTCAAACAACGGAACAACATGAGCTACCCTCCAATCCTCCGGTACCGCACTCATGGCTAAGGACATTTTAAGTATTTCTGCCAGGGCCCCTGCAATTTCTACACTTGCCTCTCTCAAGGTCTGAGGAAATATCATGTCAGGCCCGGGGGATTTATCTACCTTTATTCGCTGTAAGGCAGCAAGCACCTCCTCCTCTTTAATCTCGATACGTTCCATGACCCTACTGCTTGTTTCCCTTCCTTCTGTATACGCTATGCCAGTTTCCTGAGTAAATACTGATGCAAAAAAAACTGTTTAAGATCTCCCCCATCTCGTGAGGCTCCACACATAGATGACCACTCTGATCTTCTAGGGGACCAATTTTGCCCCTTACTATCCTTTTACTTTTGATATACTTGTAGTCAGGTTTACCTTCATGTTATCTGCCAAAGCAACCTCATGTCTTCTTTTTGCCTTTCTGATTTCCTTCTTCAGTATTTTCTTACAATTTCTATACTCTTCAAATATTTCATTTGTTCCTTGTTGCCTATATCTGCTATACACCTCTCTCTTTTTCTTAACCAGATCACCAATATCCCTTGAAAACCAAGGTTCCCTATGCCTGTTAACTTTGCCTTTATTCCTGGCAGGAATATGCAAACTTTGCACTCTCAAAATTTTGCCTTTAAAGGCCTTCTACTTACTGAACACATCCTTGCCAGAAAACAACTTATCCCAATCCGCTCTTCCTAGGTCCTTTCTCATTTCCACAAAATTGGCCCTTCTCCAATTTAGAACCTCAACTCAAGGACCAGACCTATCCTTATCCATAATTAACTCGAAACTAATGACATTATGGTGACTGGACCCAAAATGTTCACCTACACATACTTCTGTCACCTGTCCTGTCTGGTTCCCTAATAGGAGAATAAAAAACAGAAAGTTGTAATAGTAGGGGATTTTAACTTTCCACATATTGACTGGGACTCCCACACTGTGAAAGGGCTTGATGGCTTGGAGTTTGTCAAATGTGTTCAGGAAAGTTTTCTAAATCAATAAATAAAGGTACCTATGAGAGAGGATGCCGACAACACTACGTTGATTGGCCTTATCTCAAACAATAATGAGGTGGCCTACAGGGAAGAAGTCATCTCTCTGACAGTGGTATCAAGAAAACAACCTCTCCCTCAATGTTGCGAAAACAAAGTAGCTGGTTGTGGATTACAGGAGGAATGGAAACAGGCTAACCCCTATTGACATCAATGGATCTGGGGTTGAGAGGATAAACAGCTTTAAGTTCCTCGGCATCTACATCACGGAGGACCTCACGTGGTCTGTATACACCAGCGCCTCTTTCACCTCAGATGGTTGAGGAAGTTTGTTATGGGCTCCCAAATCCTAAGAACTTTCTACAGGGGCACAATTAAGAGCATCCTGACTGGCTGCATCACTGCCTGATATGGGAACTGTACTTCCCTTAATCACAGGACTCTGCAGAGAGTGGTGCAGACATCCCAGCACATCTGTAGTTGTGAACTTCCCATGATTCAGAACATTTACAAGGACAGGTGTGTAAAAAGGGCCCGTAGGATCATTGGGGACCTGAGTCACCCCAACCACAATCTATTCCAGCTGCTACCATCTGGGAAATGGTACCGCAGCATAAAAGCCAGGACCAACAGACTCTGGGACAGCTTCTTCCACCAGACCATCAGACTGATTAACCTCACGCTGATTTGAGAGTACTCTATATTACATTGACTGTTCTATTTATTATAAATTGCTCTGAATGCACATTGCACATTTAGACAGAGACATAACAGAGAGATTTTTACTCCTCATGTATTTGAAGGATGTAAAAAATGAAGTCAATTCAATTTGTCCAGGACAAGGCAGTTTGCCTGAGTGCTAATCAGGCAGACCTCTTTAAACAATTCCTCCATCACTTTAATGGTGATCTAGACACTGGAATTTAGAAGAAGGACGGGGGTGGGAAATCTCATTGAAATCTATTTTGAAAAGCCAAGATAGAGTGAATGTGGAGAGGATGTTTCCTATAGTGGGAGGGCCTCAGAATAGAGAGACATCCATTTAGAACAGAGGAGGGATTTCTTTAGCCAGAGGGTGGCAAATCTGCGGAATTCGTTGCCACAGGCAGCCGCGGAGGCCAGGCCATTGGATGTATTTGAGGTGGAGGATGATAGATTCTTGATTAGTCAGGGTGGGGCAGGCTACAAGGGGAAGGCAGGAGGATTGGGTTGGGAGGGAAGTGGATCAGCCATAATGAAGTGGTAGAGCAGACTTGATGGGCCAAATGGCCTAATTCTGCTCCGTTATCTTACAGTTTTATGGGCTTTCGAAACTCTAAGGCACAAGTGCACGTCTCTTGAAAAAGTTTTGACAGTTATTCAGATTTTGCTCTTTCTTTTTAGCTTTCTTCATCAAAGGAGAGATGTATCATACATACATACCACTTTAAAAATTGTAGCTTTTGACCATCTGCTCTCTAAATGTTGCTGCAATATTGCAGTGTAGAAGTTCCTTGCAGAGAAAACCATTGTTTGAAATGCTGCCTTACACAATGCTTTGATATAAATAAATACAGTACCTTTATTTGCAGAACAGAGGAAGAAAATGACTTGTTTGAGAAGGGTTAAAAGTAAGTGGAAAGAGCAGGATAGATGGTCTGATTCTGAAAAGAATGTCCTTGAAATTCTCACACAGAGTTTTAAGAATAAGAATAGATGAAGACAAAGGAAATAGATTAGAGAGAATGGTTAGTTGTGGATAAAGCATCTTGGGACTAACCTTGCAGTTTGTGTTCAACTTGGATTAACAAGAAATTTGTTCAGAGTTGCAACTGATGTCAGCTTTTCTGAATATGCATTCTTAATCAAAATAACATTTACCAGGAAGCAACACTTTCTTGTAAAATATTCTCATAACTGTGAAGAAGATTTATAAAAATCAAAATTTCCAAATAAGGATCAAACTTCTTCAAAATCTTTCTGCTTTGATGCATTCCTCAGTTTATTGCATGTACAATAATCTTTCTGATGGATGACACAAGAACACGAACTGAAAATTGTCTCTCTCTGATAAACTGGCAATTGGACCGGGAACTGAAAATTAAATTTATGTCAAAATAAAGTTGAATAGCATTGAAGAACAGTGGATTGGATTGTGATACAAAAATAACTCATGTCCATCTAATCCAGTGCAGCAAAATTTGTTCCAAAAATCCTTTAATATGGAAGCACAAAGTCCATTATGCAGCTAGCAATAGCTAGCTAGTATTGATAATAGTAAGTCTACATCTCTTACAGTGAAGTGAATTTATGGTTGTAACTGGAAGTGGAAATGGTTCCATAAATATAACTATTTAATTGAAAGATATTACAGAACTGAGGGAAGCTGCTACCTTAACGTTCAGATGCTGCTCTCAAAGTTTTGCTGGAAGAGGTGGAGTGGAGGAGGATCATTTTGTTGGCCTCAGGGAACCAAACAGTCCTTTATGTCAACAGGGAGAATAGACAGAAATTGTGATGAATTTGAAGAGTCTGAATGCATTGCTATAAGAAATGTAATGACCTTAACTATGTGGGCAAGGTCAGTGAATTGGCCATCACCCAGGACATGCCCTCTTATTGCCATCTTCAAGGGAAAGAAAGTCACAGGAGCCTGAAGACACACACTCAACGTTTCAGGAACAGTTTCTTTCTCACCACCATCATTTTCTGAATGGACAATGAACCCATGCAGACTACCTTAGTATTTTGTTCTTTTTTTTTGCTCTTTTTTGCACTACTTCTTTAATTTAACTTGATATATATTGTATATAGTTCTTATTGTAATTTACATTTTTATTATGTACTGTAATGTACTGCTGCCACAAAACAACATATTTCATGACATATGCCATAAACCTGACTCTGATTCTACTTCCAATTCTGAACAAATCCTATCTCTCTCAGTAGTTGTGTCATTAGTTTCATAACTAATCAATACAGCACACCCAAGAACAACCTTGTTCAATCAGTAATTGAAAATCAAACACTAGAAAAACTTGAAATGTGAAATAACTGCAAAAAAAAATGGCTAGATGCTCAGTAGGAGAGGAAAAGAGTTAAAATTTCAGGTCAACTTAGTTCAGACAAAAGGTCACTGACTAGAAATATTTATTTTTTCCCTCTATATTAATGCTACCTGCTTTCTAAAGTCTCCATCATTTTCTGCTTTTATTTCTCAATTTATGAGGATAACAAATAACAGGAAAATGTTTCACACAACTCTCAAATACTTATAATAAACAAGCCTCATATTCACATCTCATAAGCTGCCAGCTATTCTACCATGTCTGGAGAAAACCCAAAGATTGTGCAGCAGTTATTGCCACATTTCTTCCTCTCTTGCAGAAAAAGTTGAGACATATTGAATGCTCAAGCTGCTAACCAATCTTTGACAAAATCAGTTCCAGTGCTTCACCCCCACATTATAAAACAGGAGGAGACATTGTATTTATGGTAATATTACTGGTGTGGAATGATGAATCCCCAACATACAAAATACAGAGTTCAGCAAAGAATTTTTTTTTTGATTAGGAGGATATGACCAATGGGTGCCTGATGGATATTCTTGGAGCCTCTTTTGTCAATATCTATATCAATTATTTGAATGAGGGACTGAAACCTAACATATCAAAGTTTGCTGGGCATGTGACCTGTGAGTATTATCTGACACTCGAGAAGAAAAATATGAGCTTGTCTGAACTATTCACCTAGCTGATACATGTCACTCCAGGCAACTTCCCCGTAAACCACTTCTACAGCCTCTCCAAAGACTCCACATCCTTTTGTACTCCTGTCATGATAAAGAATAACTTACCATTCGTCCCCATAATCACTTGTTGTTATGTTGGCCTTTGGTGATCTGTGGAGAAGGGTACCTTGGTCTCTCTGAACATCGACACTACAGAATATCTCTTCTCTCATGTGTACCAATATAGATGATCTGACAGTTTTATCTTACTTTCTGTCTGCCACATTCTTGCCCACTTAGCTTGTCAATATTTCCGTTGAACTCTGTTTACATTATTTTCCATAATCACAGTTCCACACATCAGCAAACTTGACATTTACGTTTGATCTTCTCAGCCGAATCATTGTGATTAGCTGGGGTCCAAGCATTGAACCCTGCTGTGCCCTACTATTCACATCAGCCAATCTGAGAAGGATGCAGTTATTCCCTCTCTTTGCTTACTCTCTGATAAACAACTTTCAGTTCATTCCAATATATTCTAATTTAAACTACTCTAACATTATTGACCAATCTCCTGTGTGGAACCATATGGAAATACTTCCAAACATATGAAGTTCTGACCTTTCTAATTTATGAGTCAAGTCCTCAGAACAACTTACTTGTGCATGATTTTCGTTCTTAATGACCCGAGAAGCAAAAATAGGTACAGAGAAGCTTCCTTTGATGGCAGGGTCAAGAACCAAAGGATATCAGAGGAAGGTTATCTGCAAAAATATACCAAAAGTAGCTTAAATAGCAACTTCTTTGTAGAACCTATGGATAAACTATGGATGCACCATGGGTTAGGGAATGAACTTAAAGTGAAGAATGTGCAAGCCTGTGGGGAGAAGGCAGAGGAGTGGGACTATCATATTGCTTTTATATAGATCTTATACTGACACAATCAGCCAAATAACCTACTTCTATGCTGTAACTTTAAGGCAATATCTCCACAAGCATTGATACTTGAAGAAGACAGAAGAGGTTGCAGATGACTGATGAGGGACACTAAGGATGGCGAGACCAATGACGGAAGAGATGCATGGCTTCAATTATAGTGTGGTCTAGGCCTCATGCTGCAGTGTCGCATGACGTAACCACCCAGGAGAGGTGACGCCGGAGGCGGAGTGGCATGGCATCCATGCTGGATTAAAGCCTGTCCCCTCTCATTGGTGCTGCTCTCCTATGTTTGCTTGATGGAAGACAAGCTGGATTGTGTTTGTCTACAGGCTGCTGCTGCTGGTTTATGCTGACAGCATCCATGGACTTCAGCTATAACATGTTTCTTTTTTCTGTGACTGTATGTTTACTGCTATCTTATATATGCTATATGTGCATGTGCCATGTATGAAGGTTCATACTGTGTTTTACACCTTGGTCCCAGTGGGACACTCTTCCATTTTGCTGTATTCATGTCTATTCATATATGGCTGAATGACAATTAAACTTGAACTTGATAATAGCAGTGAAAACTCCAATAGTGGTGTTTAATAGTAGTGTCAGGTTTAGGGACCCATGGGTTTGAGTGGTATTCAGGCCCTGCTTAAGAAAAATAAGCAGGTGATAGAGGGTAGAGGCAGAAAGGATCAAATGAGGTACTTGAGGACTATCATCGTTAGGTTGCATCTGGAATTTCCAGTTGGCGGATGATTTCCCTCCATGCCGATGTGTCCCGACACTTGTCCACAACATCTCTAGTCTAGTCCAGCTTGGTCCAATCCTTGATGTTATCCAGCCATGTTGTTCTTTGCCTTCCTCTTCCTTGCTTTCCCTCCACCTTTCCATATAGCAAGTTCGACAAGATATTATCTGTCCACGTAACGTGTCCACAATAAGCAACTTTTAACTTCATGATCTTCTCCAGCAGTATCTGTGGTCTATTAACTTCAGTATATGAATACCCTCTCATTCAAAACTTTCTCTACCCAGCTGATCTTCAACATTCATCCATAGCACCTCATTTTAAAAGTATTAATTCATTTTATGTCATCTTTCTTCAGGGTCCATGTTTCTGATCCATACCTCAGCACTGACCATACGTAACACTCGAGGAAGCGGATTCTACTTTGGATGTCTACCTTCTGGTTGCATAGTATAAGACTATATGTTGAGGACTATAAGAAATGCAAGAGACCACAAGAAGGAAATCGGGAATGCTAAAGGGAGGCACGAGGTTGTTCTAGCAGGCAAAATGAAGGAGGATGCCAAGGACTTCTATAGATATGTTAAGAGCAAAAGGATAACAAGGGACAAAATTGACTCAGAGAGATGGAGCAATGTCATGGTGGCGCTAAACGGTGACCCACTCTCAGGGCCTCATGACCGGCCGCTTTATGGTATCCCAAGAACACGGCCTGGAGACTAGTGTGCCTTTGGGGTTCTCAATTTTCGTGGCTCTGGAGACATATTGATTCTAGGCCGGTGCCCCTGACTAAAGTGTCATGGGATAACATGGAACATCGGGAGCAATGGCTTAGCTGCCGTGGATTGTGTGTCCAAAGAGCTTCACCTTTCTGGGGTTGTCTCTCCAGGCACAGAGCTTGGAAAAAGTGACCATGCAGACTTTTTAACATTGTAAATTAGTGAGTTGTTTGTTATGTCTCCCCTCTCGCTGGGAAACGGGGACACCTCTTTTTCTCTTATTAGGGAGAGAGAGAGAGTCTGTGGTATGTTGAATTACTTGGTGAATGAGTAATCCTTGGGATACTGCAAGTCTGTGTCTTTATTGATGCTTTGCTGCACACTTGAATGCTTGGTGGAGGGTGCCAGTGCATTTTGCTGGTGGGGGGGGGGGGTGTTGCCTTGCTGCTGCTCATGTGTGTGACGGGGGAGCTGGGGTGGGGCTTTGGGGTTCTAATGTTTAACTGTCCTTCATTCTTTGGGCAATCCTCAGTTTTCGTGGATGTTTGCAAAGAAAAAGAATTTCACGATGTACATTGTAAAGATTCCTTTGACATTAAATGTACCTATTGAAACCTATTGAAAATTGGTATTTTGGAAGATCAGAGTGGTCACCTGTACATGGAGCTGAAAGAGATGGGTGTGATCTTAAATGGATTTCTTGCATCTATATTTACTGGGAGACAGACACAGAATCTATAGAAGTGAGGCAATGTAGCAGTAGGGTCATTGACCATAAGCAGATTACAGAGGAGGAGGTGTTTGTTCCCTTGAGGCAAATTAGGGTGCAGAAATCTCCAAGGCCTGACAAGGTGCTCTCTCAGACCTTGTGAGAGACGAAAGCAGAAATTGCAGGAGTAATATAAGTGTTTTTTAAAATATCCTTAGCCATGTTAAAGTGTTGGTGGACTGGAGTTAATGTTGTTTCATTGTCTAATAAAGGCTTTGAGATTAAGCCAGGAAATTATAAGCAAGTGAGCGTGATATCAGTAGGGGATAAGTCATTGGAAGGTATTCTAAGGGATTGGATATGCAAGTACTTAGATAGACAGAGACTGATCAAGGATAGTCCACATGGCTTTATGCACGGTAGTTCAATCTTATAGAATTTTTTGAGGAAATTACCAGGAAAGTTGATGAAGGCAGGGGAATGGTTGCTGTCTGCAAGGCTATTGACAAGGTCGCACTTGGAAAGTTGCTCAAGAAGGTTCTGTCGTTGGCCTTCAAGATGAAGTAAAAACTTAGATTAGACTTTGGCTTTGTGGGAGAAGCCAGAGAGTGATAGTAGATAGTTGCCAATCTGACTGGAGGCCTGTGACTGGTGTGCCACTGGGTCAGTTGTTTGTCACCTACAGTGGCATGCAAAAGTTTGGGCACCCCTGGTCAAAATTTCTGTTACTGTGAACAGTTAAGTGAGTAGAAGATGAACTGATCTCCAAAAGTCATAAAGTTAAATATGAAACATTCTTTCCAACACTTAAGCAAGATTAGTGTATTATTTTTGTTTTGTACAATTTTAGAGTGAAAAAAAGGAAAGGAATACAATGCAAAAGTTTGGACACCCCAAGAGATTTGAGCTCTCAGATAACTTTTACCAAGGTCTCAGAACTTAATCAGCTTGTTAGGGCTATGGCTTGTTCACAGTCATCATTAGGAAAGGCCAGGTGATGCAAATTTCAAAGCTTTATAATACCCTGACTCCTCAAACCTTGGCCCAACAATCAGCAGCCATGGGCTCCTCTAAGCAGCTGCCTAGCACTCTGAAAATTAAAATAAATGATGCCCACAAAGAAGGAGAAGGCTATAAGAAGATAGCAAAGCGTTTCCAGGTAGCCGTTTCTTCAGATCGTAATGTAATTAAGAAATGGAAGTTAACAGGAACGGTGGAGGTCAAGTTGAGGTCTGGAAGACCAAGAAAACTTTCTGAGAAAATTGCTTGTAGGATTGTTAGAAAGGCAAATCAAAACCACCGTTTGACTGCAAAAGTCCTTCAGGAAGATTTAGCTACTCTGAGGTGGTGGTGCACTATTCTACTGTGCAACAACACCTGCACAAACATGACCTTCATGGAAGTGTCACCAGAAGAAAACCTTTCCTGCATCCTCACCACAAAATTCAGCATCAGAAGTTTGCAAAGGAACATCTAAACAAGCCTGATGCATTTTGGAAACAAGTCCTGTGGACTGATGAAGTTAAAATAGAACTTTTTGACCGCAATGAGCAAAGGTATGTTTGGAGAAGAAAGGGTACAGAATTTCATGAAAAGAACACCTCTCTAACTGTTAAGCACGGGGGTGGATTGATCATGCTTTGGGCTTGTGTTGCAGCCAGTGGCATGGGGAATATTTCACTGGTAGAGGGAAGAATGAATTCAATTAAATACCAGCAAATTCTGGAAGCAAACATCACACCATCTGTAAAAAAGCTGAAGATGAAAAGAGGATGGCTTCTACAACAGGATAATGATCTGAAACACCTCAAAATCCACAATGGACTCCCTCAATTGGTGCAAGCTGAAGGTTTTGGCGTGGCCCTCACAGTCCCCTGACCTAAACATCATCGAGAATCTGTGGATAGACCTCAAAAGAGCAGTGCATGCAAAATGGCCCAAGAATCTCACAGAACTAGAAGCCTTTTGCAAGGAAGAATGGGCGAAAGTCCCCAAACAAGAATTGAAAGACTCTTAGTTGGCTACAGAAAGTGTTAACAAGCTGTGATACTTGCCAAAGAGGGTGTTATGTAGTACTGACCATGCAGGGTGCCCAACCATTTGCTTTGGGCCCTTTTCCTTTTTTGTTATTTTGAAACTGTAAAAGATGTAAATAAGAAAAAGTAATCTTGCTTAAAATATTAAAGAAATGTGTCATCATTATCTTTATGCCTTTTGGAAATCAGGTCATCTTTTACTCGTTTAACTATTCACAGTAAGAGAAATTTTGACCGGGGTGCCCAAACTTTGCATGCCACTTATATCAATGATCTGGATGATCATGTGGTAAACTGGATCAGAAAATTTGCAGATGACACCAAGTTTGGGGTGTAGTGGACAGCAAAAAAGACTACCAAAGCTTGCAGCAGATATTGACCAGCTGGAAAAATGGGCTCATAAATAGCAGATGGAATTTAATGCAGACAAGTGTGAGTTTTTGCACTTGGGAATGACAAACCAGGCTAGGACTTACATGGTGAGCAGCAAGGCTCTGAATAGTGCAGTAGAACAGAGGAATCTAGGAATACAGATCCATAATTCCTTGAAAGTGGTATCACAGGTAGATCTAAAGAAAGCTTTTGACACATTGGCATTCATGAATCAAAGTACTACATAGAAGAGATGAAATGTTATGTTGGAGTTGTAGACAACATTGGTGAGCCCTAATTTGGAGCACTGTGTGCAGTTTTGGGCACTTACATATAGGAAAGATGTTAATAAGGTTGAAAGAGTCCAGAGAAAATTTACAAGCATGTTGCTAGGACTCGAGGACCTGAGTTATAGGGAAAGTTTGAGTAGGTTAGGACTTTATTCTTTGTAACATAGAAGATTGAGAAGAGACTTGATAGAGGTTTGCAAAAGTATGAGAGGTATAGATAGGGTAAATGCAAGCAGGTTTTTCCCATTGCGGTTGGGTGAAGCTGGAACTGGAAGTCATGGGTTAAATGTAAAAGGTGAAATATGTTAAGTGAAACTGTGGGGGACTTCACTCAGAGGATGGTGAGAGTGTGGAATGAGCTGCCAGTGAGGTCCCAGTGGATGTGGGTTTGATTCCAACATTTAAGAGAGATTTGGGTAAGTACACGGAAGAGAGGGGTATGCAGGGCTATGGTCTAGTTGCAGCTTCATGGGCCAGGCAGATTAATACTTCTTTATGGACTAGATAGGGCAAAGGTCTTGCTTCTGTGCTGTATTGGTCAATTCCTCTATAACTCTATGGACAAGGCCTACATAAGAGGGATCTTCATGCCCACCTCCTCCATCTCTTCTAACAGATCAAACTACTCTGTAAGCTCTACGCTTGTTCATCTTGTCATACTGAAAACCAGGGTAAAAAGTGACCAGTGCCCTCAGTGTTTTGATAGCATTCAGAGCTAATTAGATACTTAGAGCATCTGCTGCACCACTCCCTGAAAGCACTGGAACATAGAACAGTACAGCACAGGAACAGGCCTTTCAGCCCACAAGTTTATGATGATCCAATTAAGTTAATAATCAAAGAGTGTGCCTAACTTATCCCCTCTTCCTACACAATTTCTATATCCTTCCTTTACCTCACATTCATGTGCCTATCTAAACATCTCTTCAAAGTCCCTCATGTATCTGCATATACCACCACTCTAGCCAATGCATTCCAGGAACCCTCCACTCTCTGTGTAAAAAACTTGATCTTCACACTCCTTTGAAACTAAACCCTTTCACATTAAGTGTATGCCCTCTGGTACTAGACAATTCAATCTTGGGAAATAGATACTGTTTGCCTACTCCTTTTTTGCCTCTCATAATCTAATAAACCTCTATCAGATCTCTCCTCAGCCTCTGAGGCTCTGGAGAAAACAATCCAAGTTTGTCCAACCTCTCATTATAGCTCAGGTCCTCCAATGCAGGCACCATCCTGGTAAACCTCTTCTGCACCCTCTCCTAAGTATTGACATCCTTCCTATAACTGAACCAGAAGACCTGTATGAAATACTCCAAATGTGGCCTAACTGGAGTTTTCTAAAGCTGCAATGTAACTTCCTGACTTTTGAAGTCAATGCCTCATCTAATTGAGACAAGCATGCCATATGCCTTCTTAACAAACCTATCAACCTATGAAATCACTTTCAGGGAGCTATGAACTTGGACTTCAAGATCCTTCTGCTCATCAACACTGTTACGGGTTTTGCCCTCAGCTGTGTGCTTTCTCATTACATTTGAACTACTGAAGTGTAACAGTTCATATTAATCTGCGTTAAGCTCCATCTGTCATTCCTCTGCTTATATCTGCAACTGATCTATATCCTACTGTATTCTTTGTCAGTCTTCTACACTATTCACAACACTATCAATCTTCTTATCTGAAAACTTATTAAACCACCCATCTATATTTTCATCCACATCATTTATAAACCTCACAAAACTGCAGAGGTCCCAGTATAGATTCCACTAATCACAAACCTCCAGTTAGAATAAGTCCCTTCAACCACTGCCTTCCGTTTTCTATTACAGGCAAACCAGTTTTGAATCCAAACAGCCAATTCACCATGGATCCCATGCATCTTAATCTTCTGGATGAAACTCCCATGAGAGACTTTGTCAAAAGCCTGACTAAACTCCATGTAAACTCCAACACTACCATTATCAATCACCCTTGCCACCTCGTAAAAAACTTGATCGTTAGTAAGGTATGACCTGCCCTGCACAAAGCCATGCTGGCTCTCCCTAATCAGGCCATAGTTTTCCAAATGCTCATAAATCTTATCCATAATAAATTTCTTCAGTAACTTCCCTACCACTGACATGAGATTCACTGGTCTATAGTTTCTTGGATTGACCCTGGTTCTTTTCTAGAGTAATAGAACAACATTAGCTACTCACCAGTTCTCCGGGACTTCGCCCGTAACTAGATAGGACACGAGGATGTTGGTCAAGGCCCCACCAATATCTTCTCTTGCCTCTTTCAATAACCTGGGGTATATCCCATCAGGCCCTGGGGAATTATCCATCTTAATGCTCATTATAGGATCCAACCTTACCTCCTCCTTTACTTCAAAATGCCCGAGCATATTAATATGCTTGGCACTGACCTCCCTATCCTCCACATCCTTCTCCTTGGTAAGTACTGATGTAAAGTACTCATTAAGAACCTCACCCACATCCTCCACATTCAAGCAAATGTAAACCTTCTTTATCCTTGAGTGGCCCTACCTTCTCCCTAGTTATCCTTTTGCATTTGATATGTGTATGGAAACACTTGGGATCCTCTTTAATCCATTTTGCCAAGGACTTTCCATGTTCCCTCCTGGCTTTCCTAATTCCCTTCTTGAGTTCTTTTCTGGCTTCTTTATAATCCTCAAGGGCTCTGTTTGATTCTAGCTTCCTAAGTTTTACATACTTTTCTTCTTGTATAAATTCACCACCTCTCTCAAGATACAAGGTTCTCTTATGATGCCATTCTTGTCCTTCCTCTGGACTGGAACGTGCCTTTCCTGTACTCTGTGCAGCTGGTCTCTTACCACCCTCCTCATGTCATATGTGGACTTGCCCAGTGACAGCTGTTTCCAATGAACTCTTCCTGGCTGCTGCCTAATGCATTTGTAATTTGCTCTGCTCCAGTTTAATACTCTCCTGCAAGGTCTGTATAAATCCTTATCAATAACTATCATAAAGCATTAGGAATTGTGGTCACTGTTTCCTAACTGCTCACCCATTGGAAGGTCAGTCATCTGGCCAGGCTCATTACCCAACACAAGATCCAGTCAGCCCTGTCTCTTGTTTGACTATTTACATATTGAATGAAGAAACCCCCTTAGATGCACTTAACAAATTCTGCCTCATCTAAACCTCTTGTACTTAGAAAGTGTCAATTTAAGTAGAACGTACAAAGTACATTTATTACCAATGTATGTATACAGAATATAGCTCTGAGATTTGTCCTCCTGCAGGCAGTCATGAAACAAAGAAACGCCATGGAATCCATTCTTAGAAAACATTAAACACTCAGCGTGCGAAAAGTAGAATAAATTGCGCTGGCAAAAAGTGGGTGAACAACACATAGGATATAAAACACCAAACCGGGTGTTCAGTAGTATTCAGTTTAGTGCAGCTCAATGCTGCTTGCTGACTACAGGCCACAGAGCCAGTCTTCACTGAAGCACCCCAGTCCTCACCAACCGCCCTGATCAAACTGCTCAAAAACAGCAAAAAATGAATAACTAGAATCCAGTAACACATGCACCATGAAGCTCAAAGTCCCCATAAAATGGGTCTACAGGCACAAGCCTTGACACATTAATCACTGCAATGTAGAATCCAAAACTCCTGCAGTTTTCTCTCACTGCGGCTAACGAGAGGTGGAGGAAGAATGGCCAAACACAGACAGCCAGCGCTGAACCCCCATCTGTCCTCTGCTCTTGTCTTTGATCGCTTCACCCTGGCTTGATGCCTCAATTGGAGAGAAGCAATGGCGTTGATAATAGGCTCAGGCCCCGTCTCCAGCTTCCAGGCCTCCAGGTCGCATACTCTGCTCCCAGCTTCACAAAACAACTTGGGAGCAAAGTGCCAGATCGCTCAGCGGGCCCGAAAACACACCATTGAAATGTAAATCACAGGGTCCAATTTCACACAGCTTAGTAGTAGAATCATATTTGAAAGAAGAAGTAAACAAAGTAGTTTCATGAACAGTCTACAGATCATTGTTGTTGGCTGCATTGTTCACTGGTGCCACCTTGAAGTCACTCTAAGTTAAGTCCCCCATGACAGCAACTCTATTATTTTCAGACCTTTTCGTAATCTGCCAGCATATCTGTGCCCATTATGGATTCTGTAGTACAATCTCATTAGAGTAATTGCACCCTTCATATGTCCTGAGTGCAACTGTGATATTGTCCCTGATTAGTAGTGCAACTTCAAAGATTCCAAGTATGTATGCAATATTTAACCCTGAAATTCATTTTCCCCACAGACAGTCATGAAACAAAGAACCATTGAACCAACCTGTTCAAAGAAAAACATCAATCATCAAACATCCCCACTTTTACCATGCCTCTATCTTTTCTAAAGCATTCAAACCCTGGGACACTAAGCATCCATTCCTGTCCCACTCTCAACCAAGTCTCTGTAATGGCCACAACATCGTAGCTCCATGTATAGATCCATGCTCTCAGTTCATCACCTTTACCCATAATACTCGTAGCATTAAAATCACAATTGAAACTGTAACAAGTTTGCAAAAAGACCAAACAACCAGTCTCTACAACCAATTCTTTTTCACAGTATTTCAGCTTGAAAGTATTTCAATGTTCTTTCATCATTGCTGAGTCTAAGTATTGGAGCTTCCTTCTTAACAGCAATATAAATGTATCTTTATTAGAAAGCTTACCACCTACCTTCAAAGCAATTATGGATTGGCAATAAATACTGGCCTTGCTGACAAAAACCTATATCCTAAAAAAGAATGTTAAAAAAAATTGATAATATAAAGTATATGGCATTCTCCAGAGTAATATTAATGAGATTCCTGGGTTAAATTCTATGGTTCAACCACTGTTTTTATTCATTACCATTAACATCAGTCACTTGGCTAAGTGATACAATGTGTTCTTAACTAGTAATTTTTGCCTGAATATTTAAATATGGCAAATTCTTTAATAGTTAAAGTACTTCCTGGTTTATAATCAACCACCCCATTCCAGCTTAACCATACCACAAAATAGACAGGTTTGAGATGGTCTGACATTTTTTTTAATTTTGAGAATTTCTTTTATCAGATTAATTTTTGAGTATACTTTCAGTTGCAGACTCTTCCTTATATTTTTTAAAACAGGAATCTAACCTAATCTCAGCTTTGTCTTTCCCAGTGCGAACATGCTTGGTTTACATATCCGCTCCTGACAGGGTATTCTGCTTACCTTCTGCAGTCTTTCACTTTATATATTCACAGTATCTGCCATCTAGTTCAAATGTTCTGCTGAAGTGCAGTTCCATGTTGACACAACGAGTGTTTCATACTTTTCAGAAAGAAGTACAATTCGCATAGCATGAAAATTAATTTGAATTTTGTGAAGTTAAAGTCACTGTTGGCTGGTAAATTGGAAGTAATTTATTTTACATTCTTGTGCAGTTTGTACATATTTTTCAACATCTACTCATTAGTCACTTGCATGATAACTCTACAAGTGTTTAAAATGTGCCAGGTATTAAAATATTAATACATTTATATAATTACTATTTTAAATCTTTCAAAGCCTTGCACTTCTAACAATTAGCTATTATTATCTTCACTTTACAGTTCTCATTATTCTTGAATGCTTCCCATTGTCTCAAAGGTGATGCAGTGGATTCCAGTTGATTGAAGCACATTGGGAACAGTACATTTTGGCCCAATTAAGTGGCTGCCCAAATTAGCTACATTTTCATGGAAATTGTTTAAAAGTTATATAAAAAAACAAACCGAGAAACAAATTATGTATGTAAATGAAATACAGAACAAATTGGAATCTTACCTCTACTACTGCAGTAAAACTGTGTATTAGTTTCAAATACTTATTGATGGATGAATTCATCCACGTTGCATTCTTTTGACTGTAAATGCACAAAATCAGCTCAGACATCAAGTGCAGATAATGGACTGCTCATACAATGCTGTCGACGATTAGATTCTCCAAATCAACATTTTCAGTGTAACATTCAAATTGATTGTCAATACCTTCAATTTCTTGATAGTTTCTAACTTGTTGAAATAGTGAAATCATTTCATCTTCACTCCTGGCACTTTCTGGCATCTCCAAGTCTGAGTGCTTGAAACCACAGTGAGTAAACCTGTTCTGAAGTGTCTTTCTGCTTATTTCTTGCCAGCTATCAGTGACAAAAATCGCTACTCTTCGAACACAAACACACATAACTGACTCAATTTTTAAATGGTTCAGTTGAAGCACAGTGTTGTGTCTAGTAGCCAAGCAAGTGCACGTGATTGACATTAGTTAGAAAATTTTCGGTAACAGTTTCCTGACCCAATTAAGAGGCACAATGTCCAGAATAAACAAAGGGAATCCTGGCTATTTTCTCGATTAGTTTTTGATTTTTAAGAGTGGTTCCAAATAAGTGGCTGCCCGATTAACTGATGGCCCAATGAATCAGAACCCGCTGTGTAAAAATAATGTAGATCGCTAATAAAATTTGCAAATAAATAAGATCTGAAGTTTATACTTATACCAGCTATCTTTTCTTGAGAATACTATTGGTAGAGTAACTGCACCCCCACTGTTGTTTGCAAGTACCTATTAACTAGTTGCGTCACTGTTTCACACAGTTTCTGCCCTCCTTGGCACTGGAGAGCAGAGACAGTGTGAAACAGTGTGGCATGACGGCATTGCCTGAATATTGTCTGGTGTTACATACATTTTATGCACTTATAAACTGGAATCAGATTCAGTGGTTCAATGTAATGAGTAGGTAAAATGAATTTATGAAGCTTGCCAACTCTGCCAGTTAAGATATTCACCTCACATTAACCTCCATTGCTTAGCTGCTGAACTAATCACTTGCTTGTTGTCTTCCTCGATCATGGCATCATTAAAGATGCAATTGAATTGAAAGCAGATTCCTCCCTCTCTGATCAAGACCACAAAGGAATTGCTTACAAAGTAATTGTTCTTGGGTTAAATGATTGGGTTACTGCTGGGATAATCTGGCAAGAGGCTGCCCTAGTGACATATCCTCTGTACATAGTGCTGAATATCTATCTGCTAATACAAAATGTGCTTTTATATTGGCTTAATACATGTGTTGGATTATAGCAACAAAAGATTAAGAGCAACAGTAACAATTTACGGCCAATTTTAAATCTTGGCTCACTGATCTGATTGATATTTATTAAGAACTTTTCCACCCAACACATTTCTTGTTTGATTTCAATACGCTTTGCATTACAATATAGCCTCATCTTACTGTCAGTGTTAAGAAGATTAATGTAAACCTCCCAAGATGTCTTACATTATTAAGCTGTAAGCTACAGAGGTGTATATTAAGTGTGCATGAAATTTGTTACTTATTATGAATTTACTAAGGCTGTTTTAAAGGCTTTCTGAACTGCCAAATTTGCAGATTAATTTCATAAATCTGAAATGCAACCAAAGAAACAATTGACTATCAATTATATTGTCTCTTTCAAGCCCTTAGGGCACCCCACAAGGCGTCAGATTGATTAATTACTTTGAAGGGTTAGCAATTTTGGGGCCAGTTTGCCTGCTGTAAGAGCTCACAAAAATCTTCTTTATTAATGCTGACTGAGGATTAGGGGAGGGGAACGTCGCCTCAGACCATGAGAGGCCTGCGTCGGGCATTTTCATGCCTTACAAGGTGCAGAAATAGAGGTATAAAGGAATAGAAGTATAAAAAACATAACAATAGGAGCAGGGGTAGGTCATATGGCCCCTTGAGATTGCTCAGCTATTCAATAAATTTGTGCCTAGTCTGGAAGGCAGTGATGAGGGATCTCTTGTTCACCCTGTCTCCTTTGCAAGCATGCAGACTTTTACTGCATATTCCCTCAATGACACTCTACATTGATGCAGATCCAAGGGTCGGTGGGCAGCCTCCTGAAACTGTACTGGAAAGTCAAACATTCTCTTGAGTTTGACAACAAATTGCCAAAATGAACCTTGTAGCATAGAGCATTGAATAGGCTGAGTGGGCATCCGTCTAAAAGATCCACCAAGTACACCGGTTTACATGCATCATCGCCAAACTGACCAGGCTGGACTTGGATAGTCTGTTCATTCTGGATAATTAACTTTCCTGCAGCCATTTCGGCACTGAAGTATCTGCCTGATGGAGGAATGCTTGGTTCTGGTCCAGAGGCGCTTGTGGGACTCGGAGCATTAGTGACCAAGGTTGATGAGGCTGTTGAAGAGGAGGATCAGGGAGATGCTGGGAGTGGGACTAAAAAGGGTAGAAGTTGCCAAATTGCCTTTGTGAGAGTGGATTGCAGTTGCCAGCTGATTCTGGCTGTTGGTGGATAGCTGCTGAACCATGATCGTGAGAGCAGTAAACGTTGCCACCTGATTCTGGCCGTCTGTAGTGGGTTGCTGAACTGTCACTCTGAGGGATGACACCTGTTCTTCCAGCTGGGACTGGGAGCGCCGCTCTGAAAGTACATTACTGTCACACTGCATGAGAGCTTCTACTGATTTTAATTGCTCCTTCACAAACTTTGGTTTGTATTGGGCTTGTCGTTCTGAGAATATCTGTCACACTGCTACAGTTACTTCTCTCCGTGCAGCTTCTACCAACTGTAACTTATCTCCCATCTGGCCAGTGCTGTCAGGGCCAATGTCAGCTGTTCTCTCTCTGCTGGGTCCATTTTCTTTGGTCGAGACTTGCTGACAAGATGTGCACTTACAGCTCAAGTGCAGAGTGAGGGAGACACTGAAGTGGATCAACAGATCACCGACTTTAATGGAAAATGAGAGGGGGGAATAAAAATATAAATACCAGGCAACATTAACTATAGCTGTTAAACTAAAGCTAACAATAATACAGCAGCTTGGCTGTAGTAGCTCAATACTATATAAATACTGCTCCTTAGCATTGTCAGGCTAAATGGTAGTCTTCATTCCTGGATCCAGGACAATGGTAAATAGGAAACATAGATGTTGCTTTTCTTTTGGTGAAGACTTGACAAGACTGGAATGAGAGAAAGGTAATTAAATACCTCCAGAATGAAACACTGACTAGCTGGAAAATGCACATTTAAGCTCGTGATTGGTGAACCTGTTGCACAGCCCATCTGTGAGGGCATGCAGACCCTGAGGCAGAATACGTGGTTGTGAAAGCATTAGTGAAGGTGCTGTATATTGATTCGAAATGTATACAGAAATGCTGTTTTACATGATCAGATAAAGTATGTGGACTGCAGCAGTAAAGATAAATCGCCTTTATCTCCCTTTCCTCAAAGTGAAGGATCAATTAAATAAATATATTCCTGATGGAGCTGAGAACAGTCTGAATTATTCACTTTCTGTCAACAGCCATCAATTTCCTGTTCTGCTTGGTTCCCTGTAATCCATGATTCTCCATGGACCCAAAGCCTCACTCTTTCATCTTGAATATGATTCAGCATTCACAGCTCTCCACGAGAGAGAATTTCAAAGGCTCCCAATTCTCATCGAGGAAATAATTAGTTTCTTTGCAATCTTAAATGGGCTTCCCTTTATCCTGAAACATTATCTGCCAGTTCTAGATGATGTTCAATTTTTGGACCCCACTGATAGGGAAACATTCTCAAAGCTTTTATCCTGTTAAATCTTCTCAGAAATTATATATGTTTCTATGAGGTCACTTCATATGCTTCTTAACTCCATAGGGTATAGACCCATTCTGCTCAATCTTAGAGGCATATATATTCTACTTAATTTAGAAACAAAGTAAGTGTGCTGGCAAATAGATTGAGAGATTCCCTTCTTGTCTTCAAGTAGCAACATGAGATGTTTAACCTAAATAGATAACTATGTAGCACATCTCTGCACAGTTTTGGTCTTAATTTCCATTTAGTTTATGATGACACCTTTGGAGCTGCAGTAAAATGTTTCTTTGATGGTCATTGTCCAAGTTTATCGGTGTGAATCCATCATTGGGGCTGCTCACATCATTTCAGTTAGGCAAGCAAATGTTGAGCAGTACTGCTCGGAGAATTAAGGAGGAAGAGTATAGTTATTCAATTCTGTAAATTCTTTGTGGAAGTTTGTCAGAGGAGAAGGAGTAACTTACACTGCTGTTATGTTTCTATCCAACACCTCCACCTCCCCTGATTATCTTATCATAAGACATAGGAGCAGAATTAGCCATTCGGTTCATTGAGTCTACTCCCCCATTCCATTACAGCTGATTTATTATCCCTCTCAACCCCATTATCCTGCCTTCTCCCCATGACCATTCATGCCCTGATTAATCAAGAACCCATCAACCTCCATCATAAATATACCCTGCACAGGCATCTGTGGCAAAGGATTAGAATTCCACAGATGCACCACCCTATCGCTAAAGAAATCACTTCTCATCTAAGTGGACATCCCTCAATTCTAAAGTTGTGCCCGCTGGTCCTAGATTCCTCTACTAAAGAAAACATCCTCTCCACATTCACTCTATCCAGACGTTTGAATATTTGATAAGTTTCAGTGATAACCTCCCCCACTCCCATTCTGCTAAACTCCAGTAAGTACAGGGTCAGAGCAATCAAACATTCCTCATATGTTAAACCTTTCAGTCCTGGGATCATTCTTATGAACCTCCACTGGATTCTATCCAACGCTAGCACATCCTTTCTTCGATAAGCAGGCCAAAACAGCTCACAATTCTCCAAAATCAGCCTGATCAATGGCTTATAAAGCCTCAGCATCACATGCTTGATTTTATACTCTAGCCTTCTCAAAATGAATGCATTCACCTTCCTTACCAACAACTCAACCTGCAAGGATTAGGGAATTCCTGCATAAGGATGCCCAAGTCCCTCTGCACCTCCGAATTTTCAATTTTCTTCCCAATTATAAAGTAGTCTATGCCTTTATTTATTTTGCCAAAGTGCACTTCCCTACATAATATTCCATCTGCCACCTCTTTGCCCATTCCCCCAATCTGTCTAAGTCCTCCTATAGACACACTGCTTCCTCAACTCTACCTAACCTTCCACCTATCCTCATAGTCTGCAAATCTAGCCACAAAACTACCAGTTCTTTCATCCAAATTATTGACATACAAGTAGAAAAGAAGCGGTCCTAACACCAACCCCTAGGGTGCACCACTAGACTTAGGCAGCCAACTCAAAAAAGCCCCCCTTATCCTACACTTTGCTTCCTGAAAGTCAGTCAATCTTCTATCTATTCTAGTACCATTCCTGTAGTACTATGGGCTCTTATTTTGTTATACAGCTTCACTTGTCAAAGGCCTTCTGAAAATCCAAAATGAACAACATCTACTGACTCTCCTTTATCTATCCTGCCTACTGTTTCCTCAAAAAATTTTAACATATGCCAGGCAATATTCCCCTTTATCATGTCCTCCAAGAACTCCAAAACCTCATCCTTAATAATAGACTCCAATGTCTTTCCTACCACTGAGATCATGCTAACTATCCTATCATTTCCTTTCTCTTGCCTCCCTCCCTTCCTAAAGAGTGGAGTGACATTTACAATTTTCCAGTCCTGAGGAAGTATTCCAGAATGTAGTCTTTCTTAAACAATAAGGTGACAAGATATATGAGCAGAATTAGGCCATTTGTCCCATTGTCTATGTTCCACCATTTCATCATACTGTTCCAATTTTTTTTCAGTACCAATCTCCTGCCTCCTCCCCATATCCCTTCATGCCCTGACCAATCAAGAATCTATGAACTTCTGCCTTAAATATACATAAAGGCAGCCTCCACAGCTGCATTTGGCATAGAATTCAACGGATTCACCATTTGCTGGCTAAAGAAATGTTTCCTCATCTCCATTCTAAAAGGACACCCCTTTATTCTGAGGCTGTATCCTCTGGTCTTAGATTCTCCTACCAGAGAAAACATCCTCTCCGCATCCAGTCTATCAAGGCCTTTCACCATTTGATAGGTTCCAATGAAGTCACCCCTCATTGCTCTGAATTCTCGTGAATACAGGCCCAAAGGCATCAGATTCTCTTCATATGACAAGCCATTCAATCCTGGAATCATTTTCGCGAACTTTCGTTGAACCCTCTTCAGTTTCTGCACATCCTTTCTAAGATAAGGGGCTCAAACCTGCACATAAGACTCCAAGTGAAATCTCAGCAGTGCTTTATAAAGCTTCAACATTATATCCCTGCTTGTATACTCTAGTCCTACTAAAAGGAATCATTGTATTGCATTGCTCACCACAGAATCAACCTGCAAAT
Organism: Mobula hypostoma; assembly: GCF_963921235.1. NCBI lineage: Eukaryota > Metazoa > Chordata > Chondrichthyes > Myliobatiformes > Myliobatidae > Mobula > Mobula hypostoma. The sequence goes on along the minus strand of NC_086100.1, from coordinate 58,186,791 downwards.
TAATCTTTAGAGAATCCTACACAAGGACTCCCAATTCCCTTTGCATCTCAGATTTTTGTATTTCTTCCCATTTAAAAATAGTCAACCCTTTCATTTCTTCTACCAAAGTGCATGACCATACACTTCCCGACTCTATTTTCCATCTGCCGTTTCTTTACCCATTCTTCTACTCTGTACTTACTTGTCTCTCTACTTCCTTAAAACTACCTGCCCACCAGCTATCTTCATATCATCTACAAACTTTGCAACAAAGCCATCAATTCCATCATCCAAATCATTGACATATAATGTAAAAATAATTGATCTGAACACAGACGCCTGTGAAACACAATTAGTCGCCGTCAGCCAGTCACAAAAGGCTACCTTTATTCCCACTCTTTGCCTCTTGCCAATCAGCCATTGTTTTATCCATGCTGGAATCTTTCCTGTAATACCATGGAATCGTAAATTGTTCAGCAGCCTCATGTGTGGCACTTTGTCAAAGGTCTTCTGAAAATCCAAGTACACAACATCAGCTGATTCTCCTTTCACAACCCCGCATGTTTTTCTTCAAAGAATTCCATCAGATTTCTCTGGCAAGATTTTCCCTTGAGGAAATCATGTTGGCTATGCTGTATTTTATCATGTGCCTCCAAATACCCTGAGACCTCAAGCAACACACATCAAAGTTGCTGGTGAACGCAGCAGGCCAGGCAGCATCTGTAGGAAGAGGCGCAGTCGACGTTTCAGGCCGAGACCCTTCGTCAGGACTAACTGAAGGAAGAGTGAGTAAGGGATTTGAAAATTGGAGGGGGAGGGGGAGGGGGAGATCCAAAATGATAGGAGAAGACAGGAGGGGGAGGGATGGAGCCAAGAGCTGGACAGGTGATAGGCAAAAGGGGATACGAGAGGATCATGGGACAGGAGGTCCGGGAAGAAAGACGGGGGGGGGGGACCCAGAGGATGGGCAAGAGGTATGTTCAGAGGGACGGAGGGAGAAAAAGGAGAGTGAGAGAAAGAATGTGTTAGTCCTGACGAAGGATCTCGGCCTGAAACGTCGACTGCGCCTCTTCCTACAGATGCTGCCTGACCTGCTGCGTTCACCAGCAACTTTGATGTGTGTTGCTTGAGTTTCCAGCATCTGCAGAATTCCTGTTGTTTAGCCTGAGACCTCATCCTTTTTTTTTTAGATTATGGGGACACTCAGTCCTCGTTTATTGTCATTTAGAAATGCATGCATTAAGAAATGATACAATGTTCCTGCAGTATGATATCACAGAAACACAGGACAGACCAAGACTAAAACTGACAAAAACCACATAATTATAACATACAGTTACAACAGTGCAAAGCAATACCGTAATTTGATAAAGAGCAGACCATGGGCACGGTAAAAAAAAAGTCTCAAGTCCCTTTAGCCCCATCATCTCACGCAGACTGTAGAAGGGAGAAACTCTCCCTGCCATGAACCTCCAGCACCGCGGACTTGCCAATGCAACACCCTGGAAGCACCCGACCACAGCTGACTCTGAGACCGTCCGAAAACTTTGTGCCTCCGATCAGCCCTCCGACACCGAGTACTGAACACCATCTCTGCCAAGTGCTTCGACCCCGCCCCGGCCGCTGAGCAATAAGCAAAGCCGAGGACTCGGGGCCTTCCCCTCCGGAGATTCTGGATCACACAGTCGCAGCGGCAGCGAAACAGGCATTTCAGAAGTTTCACCAGATGTTCCTCTGTGCTCTCACGTCTGCCTCCATCAAATCAGGATTGTGCACGGCACCCTGCCTGACAAATAACAGATATTCATCACCGGAGTGGCCACTGCGCACTGCGTCATGCTGCCATCTTTTCCTCTCCTTAATAATCAGCTCCAACATTTTCCCAATCACTGAGATCAGACTAACTGGCCTACAGTCTTCTTTCTTTTGCCTTTCTTCCCTCTTGAAGAGTGAAGTGACATTTACAATTTTCCAGTCTTCCAGAACCACTTCAGAATCTAGTGATTCTTGAAAGATCATTACTAGTGCCTCTACAATCTCTTTAACCACCTCTTAGAACTCTGGAGTGTACAGCATCTGGTCTAGTTGACTTATCTACCTTCAGACATTTCAGTTTCGTAAGAACCTTCTCTCTAGTTATGATAACTTCAGACACTTCATGCCCTCTGACACTGGAAACTTCCACCATGCTGCTAGCATATTCAGCAGTGAAGACTGATAAAAAAAATACTTATTCAGTTTGTTTGCTATTTCATCATCCTTCATTACTATCTCTTCAGCATCGTTTTCCACTTTTGCCTCTCTTTTACACTTAATGTATCTGAAGAAATTTTTGGTATTCTCTAGTATTATTGGTTAGCTTACTTTCATATTCCATCTTTACCTTCTTAATGACTATTTTAGTTGTTGCCTATTAGCTTTTAAAAGCTTCCCAATCCTCTAACTTCCCGCTAATCATTGCACTTTGGGTTTGACGTCCCTTGTTAGCCTTTAGGATGCTGCTTTCTCTTTGGGATGTATATATCCTGTGCCATCTGAGTTGCTTCCAGAAATTCCAGCCATTGCTGTGCTGCCATCATCCCAGCTTATAGCCCTTTCCAATCAATTTTGGCTAGTTCCTCTTTTATGCTTCTGTAATTACCTTCACTCCACTGTAATACTGATACATCCAACTTCAGCTTCTCCCTCTCAGACTGCAGGGTGAATTCTTTCATATTATGGTCACTCCAAAGGGTTCTTTTACTTAAGTTTCCTAATTAAATATGGTTCATTACATTACCTAGTGTGCTCAAGCACAAGCTGCTCTAAAAAACTATTTCGTAGCCACTCTACAGATTCCTTCTCTGCGGATCCAACACCAACTGGATTTTGTTTATCTACCTACATATTGAAAGCCTCCATGAATATCGCAACATTACCCTTTTCCATCTCTCATTATAACTTGTATCCTACATCCTGTCATAACATTGCCCTTACTACATGCAATTTTTACCTTGTGTTTTATTTTATATCCCACATCCTGGCTACCGTTCAGAGGCCTGCATATAGCTCCCATCAAAGTGTTTTTACCCTTGCAGTTTCTTAACTCTACCCACAAGGAGTCTACAATTTCTGATCCTACGTCACCTCTTTCTAAGGATTTGATTTCATTTTTTATCAATTGACCCACCTCACCTTCCTCTGCCTACCCACCTGTCCTTTTGATACAATGTGTATTCATGGATGTTAAGCTCCGAATTTTGATCTTCTTTCAGCCACAACTCAGAGAAGCCCACAACATTATACCTGCCAATCTCTAACTGTGTTACAAGATCACCTACTGTATCTTATTTCGTATACTGCATGCACTTAAATATAACACCTTCAGTCCTGTATTCATCACTCTTTTAGATGTTGGCCCCCTGTTGCACTTTAACACATCCCACTCACTGCAACTTTGCCTTATCATCTGCCTGCCCTTCTTCCCAGTCTCACTACACACTGCATCTACTTGTACACCAACTGCCCATCTTCAGCACTATCACTCCAGTTCCCATCTACCTACTGAATTAGTTTAAACCCTCCCCAAAAGTTCTAGCAAACCTGCCTGCAAGGGTATTCGCTCCCTCTCCAGTTCAGGTGAAAACTATGCTTTTTGTACAGATCAAATTGTAATGGGAGATAAAGGAGGTGGCAGAGGAACTGAACGAGTATTTTGCATCAGTCTTCACTGAGGAAGACATCGGTAGTATACCGGACACTCAAGGGTGGCAGGGAAGAGAAGTCACAATTACGACAGAGAAAGTACTCAGGAAGCTGAATAGTCTAAAGGTAGATAAATCTCCTGGACCAGATGGAATACACCCTCGTGTTCTGAAGGAAGTAGCTGTGGAGATTGCGGAGGCATTAGCGATGATCTTTCAAAAGTCGATAGATTCTGGCATGGTTCTGGAAGACTGGAAGATTGCAAATGTCACTCCGCTAGTTAAGAAGGGGGCAAGGAAGCAAAAAGGAAATTATAGACCTGTTAGCTTGACATTGGTGGTTGGGAAGTTGTTGGAGTTGATTGTCAAGGATGAGGTTACAGAGTACCTGGAGGCATATGACAAGATAGGCAGAACTCAGCATGGATTCCTTAAAGGAAAATCCTGCCTGACAAACCTATTACAATTTTTTGAGGAAATTACCAGTAGGCTAGACAAGGGAAATGCAGTGGATGTTGTATATTTGGATTTTCAGAAGGCCTTTGACAAGGTGCCACACATGAGGCTACTTAACAAGATAAGAGCCCATGGAATTACAGGAAAGTTACATACGTGGATAGAGCGTTGGCTGATTGGCAGGAATCAGAGAGTGGGAATAAAGGGATCCTATTCTGGTTGGTTGCCAGTTACCAGTGGTGTTCCACAGGGATCAGTGTTGGGGCCGCTTCTTCTTACATTGTACATCAACGATTTGGATTATGGAATAGATGGCTTTGTGGCTAAGTTTGCTGACAATACGAAGATAAGTGGAGGGGCCGGTAGTGCTGAGGAAACGGAGAGTCTGCAGAGAGACTTGGATAGATTGGAAGAATGGGCAGAGAAGTGGCAAATGAAGTACAATGTTGGAAAGTGTATGGTTATGCACTTTGGCAGAAAAAATAAACGGGCAGACTATTATTTAAATGGGGAAAGAATTCAAAGTTCTGAGATGCAATGGGACTTGGGAGTCCTCGTGCAGGATACCCTTAAGGTTAACCTCCAGGTTGAGTCGGTAGTGAAGAAGGCGAATGCAATGTTGGCATTCATTTCTAGAGGAATAGAGTATAGGAGCAGGGATGTGATGTTGAGGCTCTATAAGGCACTGGTGAGACCTCACTTGGAGTACTGTGGTAGTTTTGGTCTCCTTATTTAAGAAAGGATGTGCTGACATTGGAGAGGGTACAGAGAAGATTCACTAGAATGATTCCGGGAATGAGAGGGTTAACATATGATGAACGTTTGTCCGCTCTTGGACTGTATTCCATAGAGCCATAGAACCATAGAAACTACAGCACAGAAACAGGCCTTTTGGCTCTTCTTGGCTGTGCCGAACCATTTTCTGCCTAGTCCCACTGACCTGCACACGGACCATATCCCTCCATACACCTCCCATCCATGTATCTGTCCAATTTATTCTTAAATGTTAAAAAAGAACCCACATTTACCACCTCGTCTGGCAGCTCATTCCATACTCCCACCACTCTCTGTGTGAAGAAGCCCCCCTTAATTTTCCCTTTAAACTTTGCCCCCGTCACCCTTAACCCATGTCCTCTGGTTTTTTTCTCCCCTTGCCTCAGTGGAAAAAGTCTGCTTGCATTCACTCTATCTATACCCATCATAATTTTATATACCTCGATCAAATCTCCCCTCATTCTTCTAAGCTCCAGGGAATAAAGTCCTAACCTATTCAACCTTTCTCTGTAACTAAGTTTCTCAAGTCCCGGCAACATCCTTGTAAACCTTCTCTGCACTCTTTCAACAGGAATTCTGCAGATGCTGGAAATTCAAGCAACACACATCAAAGTTGCTGGTGAACGCAGCAGGCCAAGTAGCATCTATAGGAAGAGGCGCAGTCGACGTTTCAGGCCGAGACCCTTCGTCAGGACTTCCTTCAGTTAGTCCTGACGAAGGGTCTCGGCCTGAAACGTCGACTGCGCCTCTTCCTATAGATGCTGCTTGGCCTGCTGCGTTCACCAGCAACTTTGATGTGTGTTGTCTGCACTCTTTCAACCTTATTTATAACCTTCCTGTAATTTGGTGACCAAAACTGAACACAATACTCCAGATTTGACCTCACCAATGCCTAATACAACTTCATCATAACATTCCAGCTCTTATACTCAATACTTTAATTAATAAAGGCCAATGTACCAAAAGCTCTCTTTACGACCCTATCTACCTGTGACGCCACTTTTAGGGAATTTTGTATCTGTATTCCCAGATCCCTCTGTTCCTCTGCACCCCTCAGTGCCTTACCATTAACCCTGCATGTTCTACCTTGGTTTGTCCTTCCAACGTGCAATACCTCACACTTGTCTGTATTAATCTCCATCTGCCATTTTTCAGCCCATTTTTCCAGCTTGTCCAAGTCCCTCTGCAGGCTCTGAAAACCTTCCTCACTGTCTACTACACCTCCAATCTTTGTATCATCAGCAATATTTGCTGATCCAATTTACCACATTATCATCCAGATCATTGATATAGATGACAAATAACAATGGACCCAGCACTGATCCCTGTGGCACACCATTAGTCACAGGCCTCCACTCAGAGAAGCAATTCTCTACTACCACTCTTTGGCTTCTTCCATTGAGCCAATGTCTAATCCAATTTACCACCTCTCCATGTATACCTAGCGACTGAATTTTTCTAACTAACCTCCCATGCGGGACCTTGTCAAAGGCCTTACTGAAGTCTATGTAGACAATATCCACTGCCTTCCCTTCATCCACTTACCTGGTAACCTCCTCGAAAAACTCCAATAGATTGGTCAAACATGACCTACCACGCACAAAGCCATGTTGACTCTCCCTAATAAGCCCCTGTCTATCCAAATGCTTGTAGATTCTGTCTCTTAGTACTCCCTCCAATAACTTACCTACTATCGACGTTAAACTTACTGGCCTATAATTTCCCAGATTACTTTTCGATCCTTTTTTAAGCAACAGAACAACATGAGCACCTCTCCAATCCTCCGGCACCTCACCTGTAGACAGCGACATTTTAAATATTTCTGCCAGGGCCCCTGCAATTTCAACACTAGTCTCCTTCAAGGTCCGAGGGAACACCCTGTCAGGTCCCGGGGATGAATCCACTTTAATTTTCCTCAAGACAGCAAGCACCTCCTCCTTTTCGATCTGTGCAGTTTCCATGATCTCACTACTTGTTTCCCTTAATTCCATAGACTTCATGCCAGTTTCCTTAGTAAACACAGACGCGAAAAACCTATTTAAGATCTCCCCCATTTCCTTTGGTTCCGCACATAGCCGACCACTCTGATCTTCAAGAGGACCAATTTTATCCCTTACAATCCTTTTGCTCTTAATATACCTGTAAAAGCTCTTTGGATTATCCTTCACTTTGACTGCCAAGGCAACCTCATGTCTTCTTTTAGCCCTCCTGATTTCTTTCTTAAGTATTTTCTTGCACTTCTTATACTCCTCAAGCACCTTATTTACTCCCTTTTTCCTATACATGTCATACAACTCCCTCTGCTTCTTTATCAGAGTTGCAATATCCCTTGAGAACCAAGGTTCCTTATTCCTATTCACTTTGGAGTTTAGAAGAATGAGGGGAGACCTCATAGAAACATTTCGAATGTTAAAAGGCATGGACAGATTGGATGTGGCAAAGTTGTTTCCCATGATGGGGGAGTCTAGTACGAGAGGGTATGACTTAAGGATTGAAGGGTGCACATTCAGAACAGAACTGCGAAGGAATTTTTTTAGTCAGAGGGTGGTGAATCTATGGAATTTGTTGCCACAGGCAGCAGTGGAGGCCAAGTCATTGGGTGTATTTAAGGCAGAGATTGATAGGTATCTGAGTAGCCAGGGCATCAAAGGTTATGGTGAGAAGGCGGGGGAGTGGGACTAAATAGGAGAATGGATCAGCTCATGATAAAATGGCGGAGCAGACTCGATGGGCTGAATGGCCTACTTCTGCTCCTTTGTCTTATGGTCTTATGGTCTTATGGTCATTCCTTCCCCAGAAGAGATCTCAATGCTGCAGAAATCTGAAATCCTGCCCCTTGCACCAATTCCACAGCCGCACATTCATCTGCCAAGTCACCCTGTTCCTACCTTCACTGTAATGTGACACCAACAGCAATCCTGAAATTGCTACCCTGGAGATCCTGCTTTTCAGCTTTCTGACTAACTCCCTGTTTTCTTTCTTCAGGACCTTCTTCCTTTTCCTACCTATGTCATTGGTACCAATATATACCACAACTTCCAGCTGTTCATCCTCCCCGTTTAGAATGCAGTGGACCTAAACTGAGACATCCTTTTCCCTGGCAACTGTGAAGGAGCAAAATATCCATGTGTCACTTCCATGTCCACAGAATCTGCTGCCTTCTCCTCTAATTCTGAAATCCCTATAACAACTACGCTCCTCTTCTTGCCCCTTCTCTTCTACATCACAGAGCCAAATTCAGTGCCAGAGACCTGTTTCCTGCATCTTACCCCGAGTAAAACATCCCTCCCAACAGTAACTAAAATAGTATACTTATTATTGAGTGGAATGGCTACATGGGTACTCAGCAATGTTTTTGAATCGGATAAACCTTTTTCTGAGCACTGTTAAATCATCCAATGACTTGTCTTTTAGCTTATTTACCTAGTCCACATAAAGACAATGTATCCTTCATTTTGTTCTTCTTCCAAATCTGAATTCCAGTATAATTATAACACAGGCCTCTCTCTGAAAATACGGAAAGTTATTTTGATATAGTTGGTCATGTTCACAAAAAAAAAGCAATCAAGCTAATTACCACTTAGACTATTATAAAGAGGTGGAAGCTGTTTGTACTGTTAAGTGACACTCACTGTAAAAATGTTCTCCCCCAGCACTCTGTCTGGGTTTTGATAGGGCCATTTACCTCCAGACCACTATATAATTTTGGTCTGAACATTTGCCAAAGAGCCGATGTCGAGGGACAAGGTGAACATGTCTCCACTGGAGATCAAGGCAGCGTTTGCCTGTTGCATCAAGAAGTCCTTATGAAAATGACATCAGGAAACAACAAGGGAAAGTCTTTGTTTAAAAGAATCGGTTCTCAACCAAAAGAATATAGCTAAAACAAAAATCCCAGCAGAATTTCAACAGGGTAGTGTCTCAGGTTAAGACATCTTTAGCTACTTCATCTATTTTCTTTACAGTGGTTGCAGGGGCAAATCAGAGGCTGTGTTTTGCAGGGTGATTTACTTCTTGACGCTCCAAATCCTTTTTAGCATCTACAAGGTACATCAATGCATGATAGAATACTTCCTACTTTCCTGTGTGAGTGCAGGTTCAATAAAATTCAAGAAGCTCCATCCAAGATAAAGCAGCCTACTGAAATGGTGCTCAGCTCTCTACACAAAACTTATTCCCTTTGGTACTGGAGCACATTGTATGCATCATGTATCATCAATAAAATGTACTGTAGCTGCTCAGTTATTTCTTACTTGGCTGACACCCATAGTCTCTACCATTAGGAAAGACAAGGACACCAGCCAGATGCAACACCACCACCTTCTGACTCCCCCCTCAGATTACATACATTCCTGACTTGGAACACAATTTAAATTCGTCATCAATAATGAATCTAAATTCTGAAATCCCACGCCAGCTGCAGTAGAATGACTGCAACGGCTTACGAACGTGGTTCACTATCACTTTCTCAAGGGCAAGTGGGTAATAAGGGCAGGCCATATCAGTGCTGCCCCCATACCAAACCAAAAATGAAAGTTTTCCAATCATTTTATTCTTTAGATTAAAAAAAACTGAGGGGGCAGAGAAACTCGCTTCTGCTACCACCCATTCATCACCCCTAAAGTAGGCAGATGAAATTCAGGATAACTTACTGCAAGAATTTACTCAGTGGCAAGCTTTTTGGAGGGGCATTATGTTTTTAGTGCATGACCTTGAGGTGCTAACGTGATGTATTAACATAGCTGTGAAAAGAATATGATCGTAGCAGCATTTTTTAAGTGCTCACAATGATAGATCGTTCGTCAAAGAAAATTCCATTATGTCTCTTGGTATTTTCTTTATTTCATCTGGATATGTGTAGAATGCCTACAGTAATGTAGATCTTTATGTCTTTTGCCCAGTTGAAAGTCATTACACTTTTAGAAATCAAGTCACACCTGCAGTATGTACCAGGGATTTTGCCATGCACACATTCCTGTGCATAAACTTTCCAATATATCTGCTATAAATCTTTTCTTGGGGATTTGTGCAGCAATCTTTGTTTCAGTTCCCTTGAGGTACCCTCTCACCACACTTTTTTTCTGGAACTTTGATAAAAGTGTTGTTGCTCTTTCTAGCATTCATGAGGAACTTGAAAACTTCATTACTTTTTCGCCAGTTTCATCACCACTTTCACATTCCCCCACCTGTCTCTGATTATCTTTTTCCTTCCTGGATTTTGGGTGCTGTTTCAGAGAATAAGTTCATAACAGACATTCATTACAAGCCCTTGAACTCCACAGGTAACAATCTATACTTCTTCCCCTTTTGCTTCCTGTAAAAACACCATTCCATTCTCACATGCCCTTTGACTCCTCTGTATCTGCTCCGATGGTGTGTCTTTCAACATACAGTGAGTGCCTCTGAGATGTCTTCTGTATTCCTTAACCATGGCCGTAAATGACAGAACCCATGACCATATCTCGTCTATTTCCTGCAGCTTTACTCTCACACATTATTCTCCCAGACAGAGTAAGAAATGAGTTGTCCTAGTATTTTCTCTACAAGTCTCACATTTAGTGGATTGTGCTTTGTAAATTCAAACAGCTCTAAAGGGATTTCATCAACACATTTTCTCCTCTTGTCTTCTTTCAGCATTTTGTACTCTTAAGAATCCTGTAGTTCGCACTTTCATCTTCACCAACCACTCCCTTTCTCAGGGCAATCTAAAATGCAAGCACAGATGGGAGAAAGGAGAGCCTTTTCTTTTAACTCATCTCTTCCAGCCATCCAGGAAGTTTAAAAGTCCTTTCAAGTGAAGCAGAAATATACTTGCAAGTCTTCTAATCAAGTGAATTGCAGTTGAAGCATGGTCCTTTCTACAATGTTGACGCTAAATACACACTGTGTGATTACTTTATGGAGTACCTGTACTCAGTCCACAGGATTGATCCTGAGCTTCCAACTGTCTGTTACTAACATTCTCCCACTGCTCCCTCTCTGACCAACCTGTCCATGGACTTCTGACTGTTTCAGTAGTGTCCAGTGTTAGCTTGAGGAACAGAATGCATCTACTCTATGATCACTTCCGTTTCAAACTTAAAATCAAATACAACGATTTCGGTTAAATCAATTTTTCTGTTTGCATCTCACAGCTTTCACACTTCCTTCCTTTGCCTCTCCTCTCTCTAATGATACTCATAATCTAGCAGCATGATAACTTCATCAACACCATCTCATCACACAATTCTGAGAACAGTGGTATCCCTTTTATCCCATCCCCTTTAGCTCTAAGCAAAAACTAACTTATTTTCTCTTTTTCCCAATTCTGATGAAGGGCCTTTAACGTGAAACATTTAGCTTTGTGTCATTTCTCACAGGTACCGCCTGACATGTTGAGTGTTTCCAACATCTTTATTTGATTTCCAACAATATGGATGTCTCTTGATTGTTTCATTCTTTGTTTAGATTTCTGTTGTGTAAAAATGTATGGTCTTTAATTCTTGAACATGGATAACCAGTCAACAAAAATGAGATGTGTAGCAATGGTTGCTGAGGTGCAATGGATACTTGTTTGTTTCCAATGGAATGAAAGCCCATATCTTTATTCAACTTGTGCAACTTGACAAGCTAAGTGATACATTAGTGTGTACACCTTTCCCACAACGAAGTAGCTGATAATGATAATCCTCATCTAATACTGCATGATAACAGTGCTGCCAACGTTAGGTCTGTACAACACAGAATGCATACATTGGGAACTTGAAATTTAGGTGCAGGAAAACACTCCTTTGCTGTTTTATGGGTCCCGGAGACTTGCAAAACTGTTTAAAAGTTTCAAAAGTTCAAAGATCCAATTTAATGTCAGAGAAATGTATACAATATACATCCCGAAATGTTTTTTCTTCACAAACATCCATGAAAACATAGAAGTGCCACAAAGAATAAACAACAGTTAAACATGAGAACCCCAAAGTACCCCCACCAGATCCCCCCTCCAGCGAGTAAGCGACAGCAAGCAACAATCCCCCTTCAGAACAGCAAAAAAAAGCACATCCACTAGCCAGCACAAGTGTGAGCTAGGCGACAGCAAATACATTAAAAAACAGCTCCTAATTGAAGCACAACTTTCAGTTAAAAGAGCAGTTGAAGTAGTTGTATCAATGGAAACAGAGGACAGAGACACAATTGAGTTGCAGTCAGCAATGAAAGTGAGCGTGAACAAAATTGTAACATCTAAACAGATGCACGCCTGGTCAAACAAATTTATTACGGTTCTGACAGAGGCTCACATACACCAGACCAATGCAGGTTTAAAGGTGCAACTTGCAGAAAATCCAAAAAGTTAGGATACATACAAAGAGCATGTCAGGCAGACAAAATTAAGTGGATTACACAGAAAAGAGAAAAAAGAGAAATGAAGAGCAAAAAGATAAAAAGTCAGTTTCAAAAAGAATACTAATCTACATGCTGTTGATGAAAAATCCGAAAAAGATGTGTGTGACAAAGGACATTGTAGCATCGAAATTTACAATGCAAAAACTAACGTGAGACAAGCAATTTGGCGTACACCAGAAGTGAACTGAAAATTAACTGAAATGGAATTGGATGTTGGCTCAGCTCCTTCAGTTGTTCTACAAAATAAGTTTGAAAGGCATTTAAAGGTACTAAACTGAAGCCTACAGATATTCAAGTAAGAACTTATACTGGATAAAAGTTAAGTCCTTTGGGAATGACAGTTGTAACACTAAAATACAACACCAAACAAGCCACATTGGGTTTGTATGTGGTTAAAACAGGTGGGCCAACATTGAGGAGTCATGAGTGGCTGAGATAAATGCAACATGATTGGAGATACAGCCACATCCCCAGCAATAGAGTCAATTGCAAGCAGATTAAGAAAGGTACCAGATGATGCTGCAGCTTAATGAATGATGGCACTGAAAAACTCAAGCATATCTAGGGTAAAATTGTGTTAAATGAAAATGCCACACCCAAGTCTTGCAAAGCCTGTCCAGTTCCTTATACCATCCATGATAAAGTACCAGAGAGCTAGACTGCATGGTGGCTGAAGGAATTTTTTCCAAGATTAAATGGTGCCCATAGCAATGCCAGGGGTCTGAGTAGACAAGAAGAATGGGTCTGTCAGGATCTGTGGTGATTTTAAAGTCACCATCAACCCACCACTGGAAGTAGACCAATGTCATCTGCCCAGGATAGAGGATATCTTCGCAAACCTTTCTGGAGTGAAACAGTTTAACAAAGTGAACTTAGCTGAGGCATACCTACAGATAAAGATGGAAGAAGAGTCTGAAGTGTTTCACACCAGCAATACTCACAAAGGGGTTTATTGCTATAATAGACTTGTTTCTGGCGTGGTATCTGCACCTGCACTCTGATAGAAAACTATGGACCAGAGGCTGCAAGGTTGCCCAGCGACTAACTGGTACATCGATGATATTATTGTTACGTGAGCATGACAAGGAACATCTCAACAATCTCAAGTAAGTGTTCAAAAGATTAGTAGATTATAGGCTCAGAGCACAAAGTGACAAGTGTGAATTCCTTAAATAAGCATTACTTTCTATGGTCACACCATAGATGCATAAGGTTTACACACATGTGCAGAAAAAATTCAAACAATGAGAAAAGGCCGAGTTCACTCAACCTGTTCTCATAAGGCATGCTCCCCAATCAGGCAACTTCCTTGTAAATCTCCTCTGCACCCTTCCTATGGTTTCCACGTCATTCCTATAGTAAGGACACCAGAACTGAGCACCATACTCCAAGTGGGGTCTGACCAGGTTCATATAGAGCTGCATTTACAAATTGTATGTAACATTATGGGAATGGCATATGTAATCACGCTGCCATGTAATATGTACGTTCCTCACTGAAACTAAAAAGGAAGATAGACTCGCTTTCTGAACTCCCTTGTTTTTCTTCCAATTCACTTTATTTCTTGGAATTACAAAACCTAACAGTGGTGACAAGAAAGTTTTAAATGAACCGAATATGACTGTCTACCCATTGAGACACAGAGAGAGGTTTGGGTTTAAAAGAGCACAATGAGGCTTTTAAGTTAAAAAGAAAACATTGCAACATGTGCTTCTTCAGAAACTGAGACTCTTGAGTTAAAAAAGTCAGAAAATTTTGAAATTCATGTGTTCATGAACTGTGAGTACTAGGTCATAACAACCATATGTTTGTAAATAAAAACGAGCAGAAATGGCTGGATACATTGTAAAAATAGAAGTGTTCCATTGCACAACTGGCTCATGTAAACTGGGAGAATTGAGCAGTTCTTGGAAGTAAATGAAATAGCCGATGAAAAGCCAGTGCCAATTTTGTGGAGTGCATTGAAATTAAAGGCATGCAGTTTGCTTAGGAGTTTAACTGCTCCAACCAGATTAGCTGAAATTATCATTACTGAAATCATGAAATTAGTGCAGGATCAGTTAGAACTGAAACAATTGTTGATTGCAAAATGTTTTAGGTTTCATAAGCAGAATCAAAGAGAAGGGGAGTTCACTTCAGCATACATGCCTGTATTCCCAATTTCCCCTGGGATCAATAATGTATGACTATGACTATAACTATATCATAATATTAAATTATAAAAGATGAAATTGCGACACATCTGGATAGCAGTAACAGGATTGGTCCGAGTCAGCATGGATTTACGAAGGGGAAATTGTGCTTGACTAATCTTCTGGAATTTTTTGAGGATGTAACTATGAAAATGGACAAGGGAGAGCCAGTGGATGTAGTGTACCTGGACTTTCAGAAAGCCTTTGATAAAGTCCCACATAAGAGATTAGTGGGCAAAATCAGGGCACATGGTATTGGGGGCAGAGTACTGACATGGATAGAAAATTGGCTGGCTGACAGAAAACAAAGAGTAGCGATAAACGGGTCCCTTTCGGAATGGCAGGCGGTGACCAGTGGGGTACCGCAGGGTTCAGTGCTGGGTCCACAACTGTTTACAATACATATTAATGATTTATATGAGGGAATTAAAAGTAACATTAGCAGATTTGCTGATGACACAAAGCTGGGTGGCAGTGTGAAATGTGAGGAGGATGTTATGAGAATGCAGGGTGACTTGGACAGGCTGGGTGAGTGGGCAGATGCATAGCAGATGCAGTTTAATGTGGATAAATGTGAGGTTATCCACTTTGGTGGTAAGAACAGGAAGGCAGATTATTATCTAAATGGAGTCAAGTTAGGAAAAGGGGAAGCACAACGAGATCTAGGTGTTCTTGTACATCAGTCACTGAAAGCAAGCATGCAAGTACAGCAGGCAGTGAAGAAAGCTAATGGCATGCTGCCCTTCATAACAAGGGGAATTGAGGAGAAGAGCAAAGAGGTCCTTCTGCAGCTGTGCAGGGCCCTGGTGAGACCACACGTGGAGTACTGTGTGCAGTTTTGTTCTCCAAATTTAAGGAAGGACATTCTTGCTATTGAGGGAGTGCAGCGTAGCTTCACAAGGTTAATTCCTGGGATGGTGGGACTGTCATATGTCGAAAGATTGGAGCGACTGGGCTTGTATACTCTGGAATTTAGAAGGCAGAGAGGGGATCTTATTGAAACATATAAGATTATTAAGGGATTGGACATCTGGAGGCAGGAAGCATGTTCCCGCTGATGGGTGAGTCCAGAACCAGAGGCCACAGTTTAAGAATTAGGGGTAGGCCATTTAGAACAGAAATGAGGAAAAACTTTTTCACCCAGAGAGTGGTGGATATATGGAATGCTCTGCACCAGAAGGCTGGGGAGGCCAAGTCTCTGAGTGCTTTCAAAAAAGAGATGGATAGAGCTCTTAAAGATGGCAGAATCAAAGGTTATGGGGATAAGGCAGGAACTGGATACTGATTGTGGATGATCAGCCATGATCACAGTGAATGGTGGTGCTTGCTTGAAGGGCCGAATGGACTACTCCTGCACCTATTGTCTATTGTCTATTGACTACGACTATTGAAAAGTTGTCTGGACTTAGTCAGATTGGTAATGGGATTAATGATGCACTGAGAGGTTTGTGGAATCTTACAAGATAGTATTAAAAAACAGCTCCTAATTGAAGAACAACTTTCAGTTAAAAGAGCAGTTGAAATACTTGTATCAATGGAAAGAGAAGACAGAGACACAACTGGGTTGCAGTCAGGAAAGAAAGTGAGCGTGAACAAAATTTTAACATCTAAACAGATGCATACCAGGTCAAATAGATATATTACAGTTCTGACAGAGGCTCACATACACCAGACCAATGCAGTTTTAAAGGTGAAACTTGCAGAAAATCCAACAAATTAGGATACATACAAAGAGCATGTCAGGCAGATAAAATTAAGTGGATTGCACAGAGAAGAGAAAAAAGAGAAACGAAGAGCAAAAAGATAAAAAGTCAGTTTCAAAAACTGCACTAATCTACATGCTGTTGATGAAAAAACTGATAAAGATGTGGGTGACAGAGGACATTGTAGCATCAAGATTTAGAATGCAAAAACTAACACTAGACAAGCAACTTGATGTACAGCAGAAGTGAACTGAAAATTAATTGAAATGGAATTGGATGCTGGCTCAGCTCCTTCAGTTATTCTAGAAAATGAGTTTGAAAGGCATTTCAAAGGTACTGAACTGAAGTCTGCAGATATTCAGGTAAGAACTTATAACGGATAAAAGTTAAGTCACATTGGGCTTGAATGTGGTAAAAACAGGAGGGCCAACTTTGAGGGGTCATGGTTGGCTGAGATAAATGCAACGTGATTGGAGATACAGCCACATCCCCTGCAATAGAGTCAATTGCAAGCAGATTAAGAAAGGTATCAGATGATGCTGCGGCATCATGAAGGATGACACTGAAAAACTCAAGCATATCAAGGATAAAATTGTGTTAAACGCAAATGCCACACCCAAGTCTTGCAAAGCCTGTCCAGTTCCTGATACCATCCATGATAAAGTACCCAGAGAGCTAGATTGCATGGAGGCTGAAGGAATTTTTTCGAAGATTGAATGGAGCCCATGCCAATATCAGGGGTGTGAGTAGACACGAGGAATGGGTCTGTCAGGATCTGTGGTGATTTTAAAGTCACCATCAACCCACCACTGGAAGTAGATCAATGTCATCTGCCCAGGATAGAGGATATCTTCGCAAACCTTTCTGAAACAGTTTAACAAAGTGAACTTAGCTGAGGCATACCTACAGATAAAGATGGAAGAAGAGTCCAAAGTGTTTCACACCAGCAATACTCACAAAGGGGTTTATTGCTATAATAGACTTGTTTCTGGAGTGGTATCTGCACCTGCACTCTGATAGAAAACTATGGACCAGAGGCTGCAAGGTTGCCCAGCGACTAACTGGTACATCGATGATATTATTGTTACGTGAGCATGACAAGGAACATCTCAACAATCTCAAGTGAGTGTTCAAAAGATTAGTAGATTATAGGCTCAGAGCACAAAGTGACAAGTGTGAATTCCTTAAATAAGCATTACTTTCTATGGTCACACTATAGATGCATAAGGTTTACACACATGTGCAGATAATATTCAAGTAATGAGAAAAGGCCGAGTTAACTCAACCTATTCTCATAACGCATGCTCCCCAATCCAGGCAACTTCTTTGTAAATCTCCTCTGCACCCTTTCTATGGTTTCCATGTCATTCCTATAGTAAGGACACCAGAATTGAGCACCGTACTCCAAGTGGGGTCTGACCAGGTTCATATAGAGCTGCATTTAAAAGTTGTATGTAACATTATGTGAATGGCATATGTAATCACGCTGCCATGTAATATGTACGTGCCTCACTGAAACTGAAAAAGAAGACAGACTCACATTCCGAACTCCCTTGTTTTTCTTCCAATTTGTTTTATGTCTTGGAATTACAAAACCTAACAGTGGTGACAAGAAAGTTTTAAATGAACCGAATATGACTGTCTACCCATTGAGACACCGAGAGAGGTTTGGGTTTAAAAGAGCACAATGAGGCTTTTAAGTTAAAAAGAAAACATTGCAGCATGTGCTTCTTCAGAAACTGAGACACTTGAGTTAAAAAAGTCAGAAAATTTTGAAATTCATGTGTTCATGAACTGTGAGTACTAGGTCATAACAATCATAAATAAATAAAAGCAGAAATGGCTGGATACATTGTAAAAATAGAAGTGTTCCATTGCACAACTGGCTCATGTAAACTGGGAGAATTGAGCAGTTCTTGGAAGTAAATGAAATAGCCGATGAAAAGCCAGTGCCAGTTTTGTGGAGTGCATTGAAATTAAAGGCATGCAGTTTGATTAGAAGTTTAACTGCTCCAACCAAACTAGCTGAAATTATCATTACTGATATCATGAAATTAGTGCAGGAACAGTTAGAACTGAAACAATTGTTGATTGCAAAATGTTTTAGGTTTCATAAGCAGAATCAAAGGGAAGGGGAGTTCACTTCAGCGTATGTGCCTGTATTGAAAGGTTGTCTGGACGTTGTCAGTTTGGTAATGGGATTAACGATGCACCGAGAGGTTTGTGGAATCTTTCAAGAAAGCATTAAAAACAGCTCCTAATTGAAGAACAACTTTCAGTTAAAAGAGCAGTTGAAATACTTGTATCAATGGAAAGAGAAGACAGAGGCACAATTGAGTTGCAGTCAGGAATGAAAGTGAGCGTGAACAAAATTGTAACATCTAAACAGATGCATACCAGGTCAAACAAATATATTACAGTTCTGACAGAGGCTCACATACACCAGACCAACGCAGCTTTAAAGGCGCAACTTGCAGAAAATCCAACAAGTTAGGACATGTACAAAGAGCATGTCAGGCAGACAAAATTAAGTGGATTGCACTGAAAAGAGAAAAAAGAGAAATGAAGAGCAAAAAGATAAAAAGTCAGTTTCAAAAACTGCACTAATCCACATGCTGTTGATGAAAAATCTGATAAAGTTGTGGGTGACAAAAAGACATTGTAGCATTAGATTTACAATGCAAAAACTAACACGAGACAAGTAATTTGGTGTACACCAGAAGTGAACTGAAAATTAATTGAAATGGAATTGGATGCTGGCTCAGCTCCTTCAGCTAATCTAGAAAATGAGTTTGAAAGGCATTTCAGAGATACTGAACTGAAGCCTGCTGATATTCAAGTAAGAACTTATACTGGATAAAAGTTAAGCCCTGTGGGAATGGTAGCTGTAACACTAAAATACTAAAACACTAAAATACAACAACAACAAACAAGCCACATTGGGCCACCATTGAGGAGTCATGAGTGGCTGAGATAAATGCAGAAAGGAGGGGGGGAAAAGAGGAGAGCGGTAGTGATAGGGGACTCAATAGTTAGAGGTGCAGATAGAAGGTTCTGTGGTCGTGACAGAGAATCCAGGATGGTTTGTTGCCTCCCAGGTGCCAGTGTCAAGGATGTCTCTGATCGATTGCATGACATTCTGAAGTGGGAGGGTGACCAGCCAGATGTCGTGGTGCACATCGGTACCAATGACATAGCAAGGAAGAGTGAAGAGGTCCTGGACAGTGAGTATAGAGAGCTTGGTAGGAAGTTGAAAAGCAGGACCTCAAGGGTGGTAATCTCAGGATTGCTACCTGTGCTAGGTGCCAGTGAGGGTAGGAATAGGATGCTCTGGAGGATGAACAAGTAGCTGAGGAACTGGTGTAGGGGGCAGGGTTTCAGATTTCAGGATCATTGGGACCTCTTCTGGGGCAGGTGGGACCTGTACAAGAGAGACGGGTTACACTTGAACCACAGGGGGACCAATATCCTTTCTGGGAGGTTTGTTAGTGCTATTGGGGAGGCTTTAAACTAGATTTGCAGGGGGATGGGAACCAGAGTGCCAGAGCTGACAGTGTGGCTGGGGTGAAAATAAATGATATTGAAAGTTTAAGCAAATCCACTGATAGAAAGATTGTGAGTGGTGGTAAAAATCTTCTGAGGTGTATATATTTCAATGCTAGGAGTATTGCGGGGAAGGCGGATGAGTTGAGGGCGTGGATTGACACGTGGAATTATGATGTTGTAGCAATTAGTTAAACTTGGCTACAGGAGGGGCAGGACTGGCAGCTTAATATTCCAGGGTTCCAATGTTTCAGATGTGATAGAGGCAGAGGAATGAAAGGTGGGGGAGTAGCATTGCTTGTTAGGGAAAATATTACAGCAGTGCTCAGGCAGGACAGATTAGAGGGCCTGTCTACTGAGTCCTTATGGGTGGAGCTGAGAAACAGGAAAGGCATGGCCACATTAGTGGGATTGTATTACAGACCACCCAATAGTCAACGAGACTTGGAAGAGCAAATCTGCAAAGAGATAGCAGGCAACTGCAGGAAACATAAAGTTGTGGTGGTAGGGGATTTTAACTTTCCATACATTGATTGGGACTCCCATACTGTTAGGGGTCTAGATGGTTTAGAGTTTGTAAAATGTGTTCAGGAAAGTTTTCTAAATCAGTATATAAAGGGACCAACTAGAGGGGATGCAATATTGGATCTCCTGTTAGGAAACGAATTAGGGCAAGTGACAGAAGTCCGTGTAGGGGAGCACTTTGGTTCCAGTGATTATAACACCATTAGTTTCAATTTGATCATGGACAAGGATAGATCTGGTCCTAGGGTTGAGGTTCTGAACTGGAAGAAAGCCAAATTTGAAGAAATGAGAAAGGATCTAAAAAGCGTGGATTGGGACAGGTTGTTCTCTGGCAAAGGTGTGATTGGTAGGTGGGAAGCCTTCAAAGGGGAAATTTTGAGAGTGCAGAGTTTGTATGTTCCTGTCAGGATTAAAGGCAAATTGAATAGGAATAAGGAACCTTGGTTCTCAAGGGATATTGCAACTCTGATAAAGAAGAAGAGGGAGTTGTATGAAATGTATAGGAAACAGGGGGTAAATCAGGTGCTTGAGGAGTATAAAAAGTGCAAGGAAATACTTAAGAAAGAAATCAGGAGGGCAAAAAGAAGACATGAGGTTGCCTTGGCAGTCAAAGTGAAGGATAATCCAAAGAGCTTTTACAAGTATATTAAGAGAAAAAGGATTGTAAGGGATAAAATTTGTCCTCTTGAAGATCAGAGTGGTCGGCTTTGTGCGGAACCAAAGGAAATGGGGGAGATCTTAAATAGGTTTTTTGCGTCTGTATTTACTAAGGAAGCTGGCATGAAACCTATGGAATTGAGGGAATCAAGTAATGAGACCATGGAAACTGTACAGATTGAAAAGGAGGAGATGCTTGCTGTCTTGAGGAAAATTAAAGTGGATAAATCCCTGGGACCTGACAGAGTGTTCCCTCGGACCTTGAAGGAGACTAGTGTTGAAATTGCGGGGGCCCTAGCAGAAATATTTAAAATGTCGCTGTCTACGGGTGAAGTGCCGGAGGATTGGAGAGTGGCTCATGTTGTTCCGTTGTTTAAAAAAGGATCGAAAAGTAATCCGGGAAATTATAGGCCGGTGAGTTTAACGTCAGTAGTAGGTAAGTTATTGGAGGGAGTACTAAGAGACAGAATCTACAAGCATTTGGATAGACAGGGGCTTATTAGGGAGAGTCAACATGGGTTTGTGCGTGGTAAGTCATGTTTGACCAATCTGTTGGAGTTTTTTGAGGAGGTTACCAGGAAAGTGGATGAAGGGAAGGCAGTGGATATTGTCTACATGGACTTCAGTAAGGTCTTTGACAAGGTCCCGCGTGGGAGGTTAGTTAGAAAAATTCAGTCGCTAGGTATACATGGAGAGGTGGTAAATTGGATTAGACATTGGCTCGATGGAAGAAGCCAGAGAGTGGTAGTAGAGAATTGCTTCTCTGAGTGGAGGCCTGTGACTAGTGGTGTGCCACAGGGATCTGTGCTGGGTCCATTTTTATTTGTCATCTATATCAATGATCTGGATGATAATGTGGTAAATTGGATCAGCAAGTTTGCTGATGATACAAAGATTGGAGGTGTAGTGGACAGTGAGGAAGGTTTTCAGAGCCTGCAGAGGGATTTGGACCAGCTGGAAAAATGGGCTGAAAAATGGCAGATGGAGTTTAATACTGACAAGTGTGAGGTATTGCACGTTGGAAGGACAAACCAAGCTAGAACATACAGGGTAAATGGTAAGGCACTGAGGAGTGCAGTGGAACAGAGGGATCTGGGAATACAGATACAAAATTCCCTAAAAGTGTCGTCACAGGTAGATAGGGTCATAAAGAGAGCTTTTGGTACATTGGCCTTTATTAATCGAAGTATTGAGTATAAGAGCTGGAATGTTATGATGAGGTTGTATAAGGCATTGGTGAGTCCGAATCTGGAGTATTGTGTTCAGTTTTGGTCACCAAATTACAGGAAGGATATAAATAAGGTTGAAAGAGTGCAGAGAAGGTTTACAAGGATGTTGCCGGGACTTGAGAAACTCAGTTACAGAGAAAGGTTGAATAGGTTAGGACTTTATTCCCTGGAGCGTAGAAGAATAAGGGGAGATTTGATAGAGGTATATAAAATTATGATGTGGATAGATAGAGTGAATGCAAGCAGGCTTTTTCCACTGAGGCAAGGGGAGAAAAAAACCAGAGGACATGGGTTAAGGGTGAGGGGGGGAAAGTTTAAAGGGAACATTAGGGGGAGCTTCTTCACAAAGAGAGTGGTGGGAGTATGGAATGAGCTGCCAGACAAGGTGGTAAATGCGGGTTCTTTTTTAACGTTTAAGAATAAATTGGACAGATACATGGATGGGAGGTGTATGGAGGGATATGGTCCGTGTGCCGGTCAGTGGGACTAGGCAGAAAATGGTTTGGCACAGCCAAGAAGGGCCAAAGGGCCTGTTTCTGTGCTGTAGTTTCTATGGTTCTATGGTTCTATGATTGGAGATACAGCCACATCCCCTGCAATAGAGTCAAATGCAAGCAGATTAAGAAAGTTACCAGATGATGCTGCAGCTTAATGAAGGATGGCACGGAAAAACTCAAGCATATCTAGGCTAAAATTGTGTTAAATGAAATTTCACACCCAAGTCTTGCAAAGCCTGTCCAGTTCCTTATACCGTCCATGATAAAGTACTCTGAGCTAGATTGCATGGAGGCTGAAGGAATTTTTTCCAAGATGGAATAGAGCCCATGGCTATGCCAGGGTTCCAAGTAGACAAGAGGAATGGGTTTGTCAGGATCTGTGGTGAATTTAAATTCACAATTGTTGTGATGTGAGCATTATTAAAAGTAAGTTAATACTAATTAGGATAATGGGAGGGGGTTTTACTTCTGTTCTTTTTACTTTTGGTGTGCTTTGTATATAGTGTTCCTGCCATGCCATATGGGTTGTGAAAGCCTTTGTATATACATGTCGGTTTTGACGTTCGAGATAAAGTTGTTTCTTTGGGCATGAATTTGTCGTGTGTGCCTTTTTCAAAGTAGGAGTTACCACATATTTTTGGCGATGAGGTGAACTGGTTTTGTGGACGTGTCAGCACATTTCAAACGGGAGCAGCATCGCCATTAAGGAGCCTCACGTTCAGATGGCTACTTTTGGGACTACTGTTGAATTTGTGGAGGTAACGGAGTACTGGCCGGAGTGTGAGGAAAGGTTGGGACACTTTTTCTGTGCTAATGGAATTACTGAGGAGGCTAAGAAGCGCTCTATTCTCCTGAGTGTGTGTGGGGCAAAGACTTACAAGCTAATAAGGAATTTAGCCGCACCGTGAAACCGGGGGACATTCCATATGACAAACTGGTCAAACTCGTGGGGAACCATTACTATCTGAAACCTTCTGTGATAGTCCATCGGTGTAAGTTTCACAGCTGTTTCAGGAAACCAAGTCAATCTGTGTCCAATTTTGTGGCCGAGCTTCGGCAGTTGTCGGAGCATTATGATTTCAAAGCGGCATTGAATGACATGCTCCGTGACAGATTGGTATGCGGCATTAATAATGACGATATACAACGCTGCCTTTTAGGGGAAACCCCACTGTTGACTTTCAAGAAAGCCTTAGAGATTGCCCAAGGCATGGAGACGGCTGCTGATAATGTCAAGGATATCCAGAAAGGACATTGGGGGGGTCGCAGTCGGCGGCAGTGCACCAAGTCAGGATGGAGACTGGTAAACAGGCAAAGCGGGTGGAATGTTTCTGGTGTGGAGGGGCGCACTATGCAAATGATTGCAATTTCAAAGACACTGTCTGCCATGCTTGTAGCAAAAGGGGACATTTAGCTAAAAAGTGCAGAAGTTCAAAGGGTAAGATTAAGCCTGGGCGGGGGAAAGCTCAATAGGCTCAGGCAGCCACACACCATCTAGAAGAAGCAGATGAAGAGGCAGTGTGTGCCTACAACATGTTTGGAGTGGAAACAGATGAGGAACCACCTTATCCATATTATGCCACAGTCACTGTCAGGGGAAAGGACATTAAGTTTGAGATTGATTCAGGGGCTACTGCATCAGTCATTAGTGAGGAGACCTACAGGAGGACATGGGGATCCAACCTGCCTCCCATTAGACCGTCAAAGCTCAAACTTAGGACCTATACGGGGCAGCTCACACCTCATTTAGGAGTGTGATATGTGGACATTTCAGCCAGGGTCAGAAGGCTGAAGCCAGGCTAGTGATAGCTAAGGGCAGGGGGCCCAGTCTTTTGGGTCGTGATTGGCTTCGCAAAATCCAGCTAAACTGGCATGAAATTAAGTATGCACACACGAGGGAGGACATTCTGCAGCGGTACAGTGATGTTTTCAGGGACGAGCTGGGAACACTGAAGGGTGTGACAGTGAAACTCCATGTCGAGCCCGAGGCCACACCACATTTTTTAAGCTCAGGTCGGTGCCCTATACCATGAAAGGCAAAGTCGAGGAGGAGCTGGAATGTTTACAGAGGCTGGGCATTATTGAGCCTGTCCAGTTTTCAAGGTGGGCAGCTCTCATTGTTCCAGTATTGAAGGCAGACAAAATGGTGAGGATATGTGGGGATTATAAGCTTACGGTGAATCAGGTCTCCAGGCTGGAGAAGTGCCCATTGCCATGGGTGGATGACCTGTTAGTGACCCTGTCAGGGGGTAAGCTGTTCACAAAGCTGGACATGAGCCACGCCTACCAGCAGCTGCTGCTCGACGAGGATTCAAAGGAGTATGTCACAATTAATACACACAGGGGATTATTCAAGTACTATCGCCCGGTGTTTGGAGTGGCGTCCAGCCCTGCCATTTTCCAAAGGACAGTAGCCACTTTTCTGCAGGGGATTACACATGTAGCAGTGTACCTTGATGATATTTTGATCATGGGGGCTACGGAGGTGGAGCATGTGGCTAATTTAGTTGTCGTGGCTATCCCTCGAGGTCGAGGATGATGGTCTTCGTTCTGAAGAAGCAGCCCACAGAGTGAAGATGCCTATGCGTGTATTTGTTTAACATGTACTTGATGTTGCACTCCAAGAAGCACACGATACTTCACAAATCAACCAACTGATTCCAATGGTATGAAAACCACGACGATCGGAGGTGATGGATTTGTTACAGCCTTCATCTACCTTCACAGCCGTTGAGATCGAAGTAACTTCATCCACCTGTTCCACCGTTGAGGTCTTGATTGGATTGTTCTTTGTCAGGGACCTCACCCTCAACCTTACCGCCATGGGTGACCTTACTAGGAGCATAGCTCCAGACAGCATCGCTCTCGGGATCACAGGACCACACAAGCTTCTCCACCACGACAAGGTGACAATCCACAGCTAATTTAGAACAGGTGCTGAAGAGGCTCTCAGATGCAGGGCTGTGGTTGAAACGTGGAAAATGTGTGTTCCTGGCATCAGTGTGACTTACCTGGGACATAAGATCACAGCTGAAGGGCTTTGCCATGTGGAGGACAAAGTGAGAGATATTAAGTAGGCCCCAAGCCCTAAGACCGTCACGGAACTCAGATCATTTTTGGGCATGATGAATTATTGTGGTAAGTTTCTTCCTGACCTCTCAAGGGTTTTGACCCCCTGTATAAGCTGCTTCACAATGACACTAAGTGGCAGTGGGTTGAAGAGCTGGAGAAAGCTTTCAAGGAAGTGGAAGAACTCCTCCACTCGGTGAACCTGCTTGTTCACTATGACCCAGACAAGGAGATCACCCTTGCATGTGATGCCTCACCCTATGGAGTCGGGCAGTTCTGTCACATATAATGGAAGACCATTCAGAGAAGCCTATTAGTTTTGTTTCACATACCTTGACAGCTGCTGAGAAGGGATATTCACAGCTAGACAAAGAAGGTCTGGCCATTGTTTTTGCGGTCAAATGCTTTCATCAGTACCTTTATGGATGCGTATTTACAAATTATACGGACCATAAACCACTGATGAGCCTGTTCAGTAAGACTAGATGCATCCCACCGCTAGCCTCAGCCAGGATACAGCGTTGGGCTCTTACATTGTCAGCCAACCAGTATACTATTGTGTACAGAGCGGGTGGGAATAATGCAAACGCCGATGCACTGAGTCGGCTACCTTTACCTGAGACACCTGTTACTACATATGTGCCTCCAGAGACTGTGTTTTCATTGGAGAGGCTGTCAGAGGCACATGTAAAGGCGACCCAGATCAAGCAGAGGACAGAGAGGGACCCAGACCTGTCCCAAGTCAAGACTCACACATCAAAGTTGCTGGTGAACGCAGCAGGCCAAGCAGCATCTATAGGAAGAGGCGCAGTCGACGTTTCAGGCCGAGACCCTTCGTCAGGACTAACTGAAGGAAGAGTGAGTAAGGGATTTGAAAGCTGGAGGGGGAGGGGGAGATGCAAAATGATAGGAGAAGACAGGAGGGGGAGGGATAGAGCCGAGAGCTGGACAGGTGATAGGCAAAAGGGGATATGAGAGGATCATGGGACAGGAGGTCCGGGAAGAAAGATGGGGGGGGGTGACCCAGAGGATGGGCAAGAGGTATATTCAGAGGGACAGAGGGAGAAAAAGGAGAGTGAGAGAAAGAATGTGTGCATAAAAAAGAGTAACAGATGGGGTACGAGGGGGAGGTGGGGCCTAGCGGAAGTTAGAGAAGTCAATGTTCATGCCATCAGGTTGGAGGCTACCCATACGGAATATAAGGTGTTGTTCCTCCAACCTGAGTGTGGCTTCATCTTTACAGTAGAGGAGGCCGTGGATAGACATGTCAGAATGGGAATGGGATGTGGAATTAAAATGTGTGGCCACTGGGAGATCCTGCTTTCTCTGGCGGACAGAGCGTAGATGTTCAGCAAAGCGGTCTCCCAGTCTGCGTCGGGTCTCACCAATATATAAAAGGCCACATTGGGAGCACCGGATGCAGTATATCACCCCAGTCGACTCACAGGTGAAGTGATGCCTCACCTGGAAGGACTGTTTGGGGCCCTGAATGGTGGTAAGGGAGGAAGTGTAAGGGCATGTGTAGCACTTGTTCCGCTTACACAGATAAGTGCCAGGAGGGAGATCAGTGGGGAGGGATGGGGGGGACGAATGGACTTGTGTAGGGAGCGATCCCTGCGGAATGCAGAGGGGGGGGGAGGGAAAGATGTGCTTAGTGGTGGGATCCCGTTGGAGGTGGCGGAAGTTACGGAGAATAATATGTTGGACCCGGAGGCTGGTGGGGTGGTAGGTGAGGACCAGGGGAACCCTATTCCTAGTGGGGTGGTGGGAGGATGGAGTGAGAGCAGATGTACGTGAAATGGGGGAGATGCATTTAAGAGCAGAGTTGATAGTGGAGGAAGGGAAGCCCCTTTCTTTAAAAAATGAAGACATCTCCCTCATCCTAGAATGAAAAGCCTCATCCTGAGAGCAGATGCGGCGGAGACGGAGGAATTGCGAGAAGGGGATGGCGTTTTTGCAAGAGACAGGGTGAGAAGAGGAATAGTCCAGATAGCTGTGAGAGTCAGTAGGCTTATAGTAGACTTTTCTTTTACAAGGTTGGCTCAGAGTCGTGGAAGGAGAGGAACTGAGGCCATATGCCACACGCAAGACAGAACTCAGTCTGCAGGATGGCTGCATTTTCTGAGGGGTGAGGGTGAGGGAGGGCCAGTGAGTGAGTGGGCCAGTGAAGGAGTGGAGCTTTGAGGCTTTGACTCAAGAGGCATCGAAGAGAAGAGGCAGAGGACGAGCTTGCTCTCAGTTAGTCTTTACAATGCCTCCTGAGATGGTGACGTGCCTCTCATGTGAGATGTGGCAGTCTTGGGGGAACGCCTCTCTCCCGCAGAGTCATATCTGCCAGAAGTGCATATGGCTGGGCGATCTGGAAGACCGTGTAAGGAACCTGGAGCAGGAGCTGGATGACCTTCGACTCATAAGGGAGAATGAGGCAGTCATAGATGAGAGCTACAGGGAGGTAGTCACACCTAAGCTGTCGGAAGCAGGACGTTGGGTGACAGTCAGAGGGGGGATAGCGAAGGTGAACAGACAGGTAGTGCAGAGCACCCCTGTAGCCACTTCCCTGAATAATGAGTCTACTGTCCTGGATACTGTTGGTAGGGACGATTGACCAGGTGTGAGCCACTGTGGCAGGGCCTCCGACACTGAGTCTGACCCTGTGGTGCAGAAGGGTGGGACGGAGAAGAGGAGAGCTGTCGTCATTGGAGACTCTATAGTCAGGTGAGCAGACAGGAGATTTTGTGGATGTGAGAAGGACACCCGCATGGTTTGTTGCCTCCTGGGTGCCAAGGTCCGGGATGTCTCTGACTGGGTGTATGACATCCTGGTACGAGAGGGAAAGCAACCAGAAGTCGTGATACATGTGGGACCAATGACATAGGCAGGAAGAGGGATGAGGTCCTGAAGTGTGAGTTTCGGGAACTAGGCAGAAGGCTGAAGAACAGGAACTCAAGGGTGGTGTTCTCAGGATTGCCGCCAGTGCTACGTGACAGTGATTGTAACAATTGGAGGAGATGGCAGTTGAATGCGTGGCTGAGGAGTTGGTGCGGGGAGCAGGATTTTAGATTTTTGGATCATTGGGATCTCCTCTGGGGAAGGTGGGACCTGTACAGATTGGATGGGTTACACCTGAACTCGAGGGGGAGCAATATCCTTGCAGGTAGGTTTGCTGGCATGGTTCGGGAGGGTTTAAAATAATTTGCAAGGGAGATGGGACCCAGAGCGATAGAGCAGTGAAAGAAGTGCATGGAGTAAAGCCAGATCTAACATATAGAGAGGCTTTGAGGAAGGAGAGAAACAGAATAAACAGAATAAAGACAGTAAGGTAGAAGGGCTGAAATGTGTGTACCTCAATGCAAGAAGCATCAGGAACAAAGGTGATGAACTGAGACAACAGGAATTCTGCAGATGCTGGAAATTCAAGCAACACACACAAAAGTTGCTGGTGAACGCAGCAGGCCAGGCAGCATCTCTAGGAAGAGGTGCAGTCGACGTTTCAGGCCGAGACCCTTCGTCAGGACTAACTTAGTCTCTCAGTGGGTGAACATCTGGGGGACAGTGACCACCGCTCCCTGGCCATTAGCATTATTGTGGAAAAGGATAGAATCAGAGAGGACAGGAAAATGTTTAATTGGGGAAGGGCAAATTATGAGGCTATAAGGCTGGAACTTGCGGGTGTGAATTGGGATGATGTTTTTGCAGGGAAATGTACTATGGACATGTGGTCCATGTTTAGAGATCTCTTGCAGGATGTTAGGGATAAATTTGTCCCGGTGAGCAAGATAAAGAATGGTAGGGTGAAGGAACCATGGGTGACAAGTGAGGTGGAAAATCTAATCAGGTGGAAGAAGGCAGCATTCATGAGGTTTAGGAAGCCAGAATCAGATGAGTCTATTGAGGAATGTAGGGAAGCAAGAAAGGAGCTTAAGGAATGGCTGAGAAGAGCAAGAAGGGGGCATGAGAAGGCCTTGGCGAGTAGGATAAAGGAAAACCCCAAGGCATTCTTCAATTATGTGAAGAAAAAAAGGATGACAGGAGTGAAGGTAGGGCCAATTAGAGATAAAGGTGGGAAGATGTGCCTAGATGCTGTGGAAGTGAGCGAGGTCCTCAATGAATACTTCTCTTCAGTATTCACCAATGAGAGGGAACGTGATGATGGTGAGGACAATATGAGTGAGGTTGATGTTCTGGAGCATGTTGATATTAAGGGAGAGGAGGTGTTGGAGTTGTTAAAATACATTAGGACGGATAAGTCCCTGGGACCTGACGGAATATTTCCCAGGCTGCTCCATGAGGCGAGGGAAGAGATTGCTGAGCCTCTGGCTAGGATCTTTATGTCCTCGTTGTCCACGGGAATGGTACCGGAGGATTGGAGGGAGGCGAATGTTGTCCCCTTGTTCAAAAAAGGTAGTAGAGATAGTCCGGGTAATTATACACCAGTGAGCCTTACGTCTGTGGTGCGAAAGCTGTTGGAAAAGATTCTTAGAGATAGGATCTATGGGCATTTAGAGAATCATGGTATGATCAGGAACAGTCAGCATGGCTTTGTGAAGGGCAGATCGTGTCTAACAAGCCTGATAGAGTTCTTTGAGGAGGTGACCAGGCATATAGATGAGGGTAGTGCAGTGGATGTGATCTATGTGGATTTTAGTAGGGCATTTGATAAGGTTCCACACAGTAGGCTTATTCAGAAAGTCAGAAGGCATGGGATCCAGGGAAGTTTGGCCAGGTGGATTTCGAATTGGCTTGCCTGCAGAAGGCAGAGGGTCATGGTGAAGGGAATACATTCAGATTGGAGGATTGTGACTAGTAGTGTCCCACAAGGATCTGTTCTGGGACCTCTACTTTTTGTGATTTTTATTAACGACCTGGATGTGGGGGTAGAAGGGTGGGTTGGCAAGTTTGCAGACAACACAAAGGTTGGTGGTGTTGTAGAAAGTATAGAGGATTGTCAAAGATTGCAGAGAGACATTGATAGTATGCAGAAGTGGGCTGAGAAGTGGCAGATGGAGTTCAACCTGGAGAAGTGTGAGGTGGTACACTTTGGAAAGGCAAACTCCAAGGCAGAGTACAAAGTAAATGGCCGGATACTTGGTAGTGTGGAGGAGCAGAGGGATCTCGGGGTACATGTCCACAGACCCTGAAACTTGCCTCACAGGTGGATAGGGTAGTTTTAGAAAGCTTATGGAGTGTTAGCTTTCATAAGTCGAGGGATAGAGTTTAAGAGTCGCGATGTAATGATGCAGCTCTATAAAATTCTGGTTAGGCCACACTTGGAGTACTGTGTCCATTTCTGGTCGCCTCACTATAGGAAGGATGTGGAAGCATTGGAAAGGGTACAGAGGAGATTTACCAGGATGCTGCCTGGTTTAGATAGTATGCATTATGATCAGAGATTAAGGGAGCTAGGGCTTTACTCTTTGGAGAGAAGGAGGATGGGAGGAGACATGATAGAGGTGTACAAGATAATAAAGGAATAGATAGAGTGGATAGCCAGCGCCTCTTCCCCAGGGCACCACTGCTCAATACAAGAGGACAAGGCTTTAAGCTAAGGGGTGAGAAGTTCAAGGGGGATATTAGAGGAAGGTTTTATACTCAGAGAGTGGTTGGTGCATGGAATGCTCTGCCTGAGTCAGTGGTGGAGGCAGATACACTAGTGAAGTTTAAGAGACTACTAGACTGGTATATGGAGGAATTTACGGTGGGGGCTTATATGGGAGGCAGGGTTTGAGGGTCGGCACAACATTGTGGGCCAAAGGGCCTGTACTGTGCTCTACTATTCTATGTTCTCTGTTCTATGTTATCGTGCCTCCCCCTGGCCATTCACAGATTGTGGAGGAAATTCATGAGACTCACCCCAGGAGTGTCTCGAATGAAAAGCCTTGCAAGGTCCTATGTTTGGTGGCCAAGAATGGATCAGGATCTGAAGACAAGTTAAAATCATGCACGTAATGTCAGACTAATCAGAATATGCCACCACCAGCTCCTTTGCACCCATGGGAGTGGCCAGACTACCCCTGGTCTAGGCTACATTTGGACTTTGCTGACCCCTTTAGATTATTAGATTAGATTAGATTATGAGGACACACAGTCCTCTTTTATTGTCATTTAGTAATGCATGCATTAAGAAATGATACTATGTTCCTCCAGTATGATATCACAGAAACACAAGACAAACCAAGATTAAAAAACTGACAAAAATCACATACAGTAATTATAACATATAGTTACAACTGTGCAAAGCAATACCATAATCTGATAAAGAACAGACCATGGGCACGGTAAGAAAAAGTCTCAAAGTCTCTCAAAAATCCCATCATCTCACGCATACAGTAGAAGGGAGATGTTTTATGGAGCAGATGTTTCTTGCAATGATAGATGCGCATTCTAAATGGATCGAAGCTCACATCATGAGCAACATCACAGCCCCCTCAACCATAGACAAATTCAGGCAAATGTTTGCAGTCCACGGATTTCCTGACACTTTGGTCACTGATAATGGCCTGACGTTCACCAGTGAGCTGTTCAGTGAGTTCATGCAGCAGAATTGCATTCATCATATTCTGATGGCCCCGTTCCACCTAGCCTCAAATGGTTTGGCTGAGCGGGCTGTTCAGGCTGTGAAGGAAGGCCTGAAGTGGATGACAGGGGACTCTCTTAGCATTCGGCTTTCACGTTTCCTGTTTAAATACTGCCTCATGCCACAGACTACGACTGCCTGCACTCCAGCAGAGATGCTGATGGGGCGTAGGCCCAAGTCAAGATTGGACCTGCTGCGCCCAGAAAGGAAGGCAAAAGTGAGACACACTACTGCGGAAGCATGTCCACCAGTGACTTTGCCAGAGGGTGAAACGCTGGCAGAGGGGTTGGGGTCCCCTGAGGAGGATGGAGATTCTCACACAGACACCCAGACCCCTCTCATGCCCCCAACACCAGAACCACCGAAAACACCATCACCAGCGGTGCCTACGGGGTCACCGGGGGTTGTGCGCAGATCACAGCACACTCGTAAACCTTCTGACAGACTGAACATTGGATGGGACAGTTTTTTTTTGTTGTTGTTAGATTGAATGTTGAAGCTGTCATGCTTTCCAGATGTTTTGTATTGGTAAGCTGTTGCTGAGATACTAGTATAAGTTTTCAGGGGTATGCAAATTAATAACACCACTGTTTTTATTTCCTAGTTTTTACATTTGGGGAATGTTGGATTTTAAAGGGGGAGGAGTGTTGTAATGTGAGCATTATTGCAAGTAAATTAATACTAATTAGGATAATGAGGGGGGAGGGGTTTAGTTCTGTTCTTTTTACTTCTGGTGTGATTTGTTTATAGTGCTCCTGCCATGCCGTACGGGTTGTGAAAGCCTCCATATACTGTATCCGTTAGTCCTGACGAAGGGTCTCGGCCTGAAACGTCGACTGCGCCTCTTCCTATAGATGCTGCCTGGCCTGCTGCGTTCACCAGCAACTTTGATGTATGTTGCTTGAATTTCCAGCATCTGCAGAATTCCTGTTGTTATATACTGTATACATATCGGTTTTGACGTTCGAGATAAAGTTGTTTCTTTGGGCATGGTTGCTGAGTGTGCCTTTTTCAAAGTAGAAGTTACCACGACCATCAACTCACTACGGGAAGTAGATCAATGTCATCTGCCCAGGATAGAGAATATCGTTGCAAACCTTTCTGGAGTGAAACAGTTTAACAAAGTGGACTTAGCTGAGGCATACATACAGATACAGATACAGATGGAAGTTTCACACCAGCAAAACTCACAAAGGGCTTTATTGCTATAATAGACTTGCTTTTGGTGTGGTATCTGCACCTGCACCCTGACAGAAAACTATGGACCAGATGCCGCAAGGTTGCCCAGCGACTAGCTGGTACCTGGATGATATTATTGTTACGTGAGCATGACAAGGAACATCTCAACAATCTCAAGTGAGTGTTCAAAAGATTAGTAGATTATAGGCTCAGTGCACAAGGTGACAAGTGTGAATTCCTTAAATAAGCGGTACTTTCTATGGTCACACCACAGATGCATAAGGTTTACACACATGTGCAGAGAAAATTCAAGCAGTGCTGGATACCCCAAGGCCAAAGGATGTATCACAGCTGAAGTTATTTTTAGGATTTGTCAATTACTATAAAACATTTCTACCAAACCTGGCCACTATGCCTTGCTCCTTGAAATCATAACTACAGATAGGGAAGAAATGGCAATGAACAAACCAGTGTGAGGTGGCTTTTCAAAAAGCAAAGGAACTGGTGATGTCAGATACCGCACTCACATATTATGATCGACATCATCCATTGAAGTGTACTTGTGACACCTTGCTTAATGATCTAGGTGAGGTCATGCCCTATGTTATGTGTGATGGAAGTGAATGCCTCATAGCCTTTGCATCACGTTCTCGTACCGCTGCAGAGAGAGATGACGCACAGATTGACAGAGGCGCCTCGAATTTGGTTCAGCACGCTTTCCACCACACATCTATAGAGGTTTGTCAAGGTTTTTGATGACATGCTGAATCTCCGCCTTAAAGGAAATGGAGGTGTTGTCATGCTTTCTTTGCAAATACATTTATATGATGGGTCCAGGACAGGTCCTTTGAAATAGTGACACACAGGAATTTAAATTACTGACCCTCACCAGCTCTGATCCTCTGATGAGTACTGGCTCATGGACCTCTAGTTTCCCTCTCCTGAAGTCTATAATCACTCCCTTGGTCTTGCTGACATTCAGTGAGAAGTTGTTATGACACCACTAAGTCAAATTTTCCATCTCCCTCCTGTATGCTGATTCATTACTATCTTTGACGTGGCCCACATCTGTGAACTTGTGTATCGTGCTGGAGCTGTGCAGCCACACAGTCAGAGATGTGGAGCGAGTAGAGCAGGAGCCTAAGCATACATCATACATGCTCTGCTGCTCCTGTACTGATGGAGATTGTAGAGGAGATGTTTTTGCAAATCTGAATTGAATGGGGTTTGCAAGTGATGAAATCTAGGATCCAATTGCACAAGGGGGTATTGAGGTCCAGGTCTTGGAGTTTACAGATTAGTTTTGACAGGATGATGTTATTAAATTCTAAGCGGTAATCAGTAACGAGCATCCTGGTGCATACATCTTTGCTGTCCAGATGTTCCCGGGGTTGTGTGAAGAGCCAATGATATGACATCTTCTGTGGACCTGTCACTTGGGTGGGCAAATTAGTGCAGCACTAACAGCAGCAGCACAAGTACAGAGGTGGGCCCTGTTTTTTGGAGGACACAATTACAAGATCAAATTCAGGAGGATGACTAAGCACAGAAATTCTGATGGATTGTCCCATTTACCCTTGGAAAAGGGAATAGTTGAAAAATTTACAAAGGAGAACACTTTTGTTGATGTATTCGCCCGAATGTAAGTCAAAAGTCTCCCTATCATGGCAAAGATGATTTAAAGGGAAACCAGAAAAGACCCCACATTGCCTTTGGTCCTACATGCAACCCAAAATGACTGGAATGCACAGCAGAAATTCTAGTTTCCCTTTCTTTCTCTCTCTCTGTTACTCTCTCCTTCTCTCTATTTATTTAATAATGAATAAAGAGAACAGCATGAGATGAATAGCATTGAAAATGAGTCCATAGGTTATGGGAACAGTTCAGTTCAGTTTGGGGAATAGTTGAGTGATGTTGAGTAAAGTTATCCCCTCAATACCACAATACTTAACAATACTTACAATAGTTTAATATATACCAGTTAGGTATTGTATCCACAATACTAAACTAGACTTTGATCATAAGCAGATCAGAATCACCTGAGGACCTTGTAAAATATGTTTTAATCTGTGCCACTTAACTATTTTATAGCCGCCATCCAAGAGACACCCGATTGCACTGTTCAGAAGTGGCAGTGTTCAGAGATTCTTTCTGTTGTGCATTTCATCATCAGATGATTGTCTTGCAATCTCAGAAAATAAAACAGTCTTTATTCATCCTCGTGCAAAAGGACCTGGACAGCTTTCAAGCTGAGGATGGTATATGGTAAGTAACTTTTTTTTTTGCCTTGCAGGTGCTGGGCAATAACTGGATCAAAAAGGCCAGGGGTTAATTATGCATCACAATGCCAGTGCATGCTTGAGATTTTTCCAATTTCTCCCATTACTTGTAAAATGCAATGTTACCAAACTGTGATAAAAATAATTCAGTTTGTTGCTTCTCATTTATCTTCTCATGACTTTCATCAACTTTCAAAGGATTGGAGTGACATGCCCACAATGCGCCAGTAAATACAAATTGCTTTTGCCTTATCTTGAGTATTGCATGCCTCATGTTTTGTGTAGCCTCAGGCTAATTACATATTTTACAGGCATATTTTGTAAAAGATGTGTAATGTGCATCACAATAGACATAAACAGGTGAGTTGACTATCAGAATTCTGAATAGTTAATGAACACTGAAATCTAGATCAGAGTTTCAGAAGTTATTTGATAGTGGATGTAGACTTCATCACACATGCACAATAAACACTACATTGATATCGGATACTTTAAGCAATCATTTTGCAGATGGAATTTCAGATTTTTGGAAAATTCTACATTGTGATGTATTATTTTCAAAATCATTCCCTGATTTACAGAGCTAAAAGCAAAATGATATCCACTGTTTTCAGCATTTAATAATCCTTAAATCTTCTTGCATGGATCTCTCAAATATACAAATAAAATACATTGATTTCCCAGAAGAATTTGAAATTGAATACAGCTAGGGCTCAGGTACAGCAAGAAACAGCGTGATAACTAGCTTCAACTGCCATGTAGAGCATGTCTTCCAGCTTCTCATGATGATATTATTGAAGGAACCAATATGCATATGTTCAGTGAGCAAGCTAGGAACAGTCAGAAGTATGCTTCCCTCTTGAAGCTGAATCATCAATATGTATTTGGATTCCAGTGGGGACCACACACAGAAAATCAGATCTTTGCAGGAGAATTGTGCTCTGCATCACTGATTTTTGAAGGGACCATCAATCACTTGCATGATTGCTATGTTATCAGATAGAGAAGAGCCACTTCATATTAGGAAGCAGGAAGCTGTCGATTTGTATTCTTTACTTGAACCTAGGTGAGCACCGACCTCTTTTACTTCCTCAAAATGCATTATTTAATGGTTGTTACACTGGGCTTGCAACAGGACCAGAAGCAGAAGGAGAGAACACAGGCACAAAGACTGCTGTGAGAGGAACCTGAGAGATAAGTGCCCTCTAAATTTCCTAACTCTTGGTGCCAGTCCTCCACAGCATTCTGAAAGCTCCACTTCAACCTTCAGCTATCAGAGTAACACAGCAGCTAAAGTTTATCACAAACAAGAGAAAATCTGCAGATGCTGGAAACCCAAGCAACACACTCAAAATGCTGGAGGAGCTCAGCAGGCCAGGAGGCATCTATGGAAAAAGTACAGTTGAAGCTTTGGGCCGAAACCCTTCAGCAGGAGCTAAATTTTATGTCAGTGTTGTCACCTTCTGAATGCAGACCACCAACCAATTCCCGTGCACACAGATAGCTCCGGGTATAGACTGAATGAATTGTAACCATAAACTATCTTCATCTGGATCATCTGTGGAATTTGCAACATACTGAAATTTTCAAATATCGCTGTATTCACTGCATGTCACAAGTTCTGCTCTTTGAAGAAGGGAGTGGATCTCATGCTTGAGCTTAGTGCAGTGAAAAGGCATGTGAGTGTTATGAGCTTCTGGAAGAGGCAGACTGAAGCAATATGACACTTGGGACTTCACACGTAATCTCAATTCTCTTTGGGAACAGCAAAAGCTGCTATTCAATTCATATACATTTGGAATTTGTCCAATAGAACACAACACAGGTGATTTGTACCAATTTTTGACCACCTTCGTCCTCATAAAGCACCTTGTATCTGCATCTTTCAGCTGCCATAGCAGGTAGAATCTCTGGGAGTGGAGTGGAGGAGCTATGGGCTCTCTTTCAATGTTTGGTCATTTACGGTTCAAATTCTTGGTTACACTGGAAAGCACAATTACATTCTATCTCAGGGCCACATGAGCCAAGTATTGGGTGTCATTGGATCGAGGGACGATTGTGCAAGCGCATGGACGTCAGCGAGTTAGACCAGCTCGAAGAGCTTAAATGGAGACAGTTTTTTCTTCAGCGGTTAGATCGAGGAACGACTGCACAAGCGCATGGACGTCAGAGAGTTAGATCAGTGAGAAAAATTTAAAAGGAGACAGCTTTATAGAGCAAATGTTAGAGTAGAGGTAGACAGTAGGAGGGCTTTGGCTCAAAGAGGCTTTGGCAATAACGGGTCGAGATGAGGTATGTTATCTGTGAAGAATTAGAAACAGAAAGTATGTCTGCAAGGCCGGAGTTCTGTACTGGGTGTCAGATGTGGGATGTCCGGGAGACTCCCAGTCTCCCAAACGACTACATCTGCACCAGGTGTGTCCAGCTGCAGCTCCCTAGGGACCGGGTTAGGGAACTGGAGCTGCAGCTCCATGACCTTCGTCTGGTCAGGGAAAGTGAGGAGGTAATACAGAGGAGCTATAGGCAAGTAGTCACACCAGGGCCTCGGGAGACAGATAAGTGGGTAACAGTCCGGAAAGGGAAGGGCAAGAGTCAGATAAAACCATAAGACAAAGAAGCAAAAATCAGCCATTTGGCCCATTGAGTCTGCTCCGCAATTTAATCATGAGCTGATCCATTCTCCCATTTAGTCCCACTTCCCCGCCTTCTCACCACAGCCTCTGATGCCCTGGCTACTCAGATACATATCAATCTCTGCCTTAAATACACCCAATGACTTGGCCTCCACTGCTGCCCCGGCAACAAATTCCATAGATTCACCACCCTCTGGCTAAAAAAATTTCTTCACATCTCTCTTCTGAATGGGCGCCCTTCAATCCTTAAGTCATGCCCTCTCGTACTAGACTCCCCCATCATGGGAAACAACTTTGACATATCCACTCTGTCCATGCCTTTCAACATTTGAAATGTTTCTATGAGGTCCCCCCTCATTCTTCTAAACTCCAAGGAATACAATTCAAGAGCAGACAAATGTTCCTCATATGTTAACTCTTTCGTTCCCAGAATAATTCTGGTGAATTGTCTTTGTACTCTTTCCAACGTCAGCACATCCTTTCTTAAATAAGGAGACCAAAACTGCCCCCAGTACTCCAAGTGAGGTCTTACCAGCGCATTATAGAGCCTCAACATCACATCCTTGCTCCTTAACTCTATTCCTCTAGAAGTGAATGCCCACATAGCATTCTCCTTCTTCACCACCGACTCAGCCTGGAGGCTAACCTTAAGGGTATCCTGCATGAGGACTCCCAAGTCCCATTGCGTCTCAGAACTTTGAATTCTCTCCCCATTTAAGTAATAGTCTGCCCGTTTATTTCTTTATTTATTGCCAAAGTGCATAACCATACACTTTCCAACATTGTATTTCATTTGCCACTTCTTTGCCCATTCTTCCAATCTATCCAAGTCACTCTGCAGACTCTCTGTTTCCTCAGCAGTACTGGCCCCTCCACCTATCTTTGTATCATCAGCAAACTTAGCCTCAAAGCTGGACACGGACCCCTGTGGAACACCACTGGTAACCGGTAGCCAACCAGAGTAGGATCCCTTTATTCCCTCTCGCTGTTTCCTGCCAATCAGTCAACGCTCTATCCACATATGTAACTTTCCCGTAATTCCATTGGCTCTTATCTTGTTAAGCAGCCTCATGTGTGGCACCTTATCAAAGGCCTTCTGAAAATCCAAATATACAATATCCACTGCATCTCCCTTGTCTAGCCACTTGTAATTTCCTCAAAAAATTGTAATAGGTTTGTCAGGCAGGATTTTCCTTTAAGGAAACCATGCTGAGTTCTGCCTATCTTGTCATATGCCTCCAGGTACTCCATAACCTCATCCTTGACAATTGACTCCAACAACTTCCCAACCACCAATGTCAAACTAACAGGTCTATAATTTCCTTTTGGCTTCCTTGCCCCCTTCTTAAATAGCAGAGTTACATTTGCAATCTTCCAGTCCTCTGTAACCATGCCAAAATCAATCGACTTTTGAAAGATCATTGCTAATGCCTCTGCAATCTCCACAGCTACTTCCTTCAGAACACGTGGGTACATTCTCTCTGGTCTGGGAGATTTATCTACTTTGAGACTATACAGCTTCCTGAGTACTTTCTCTGTCGTAATCGTGACTGCGCACACTTCTCTTCCCTGCCACCCTTTAGTGTCCGGTATACTGCTGATGTCTTCCTCAGTGAAGACTGATGCAAAATACTTGTTCAGTTCCTCCGTCATCTCCTTATCTCCCATTACAATTTCTCCAGCATCATTTTCTATGGGTCCTATATCTACTCTCACCTGTCTTTTACTCTTTATATACTTGAAAAAGCTTTTAGTATCCTCGTTGATATTATTTGCTAGCTTCCTTTCATAGTTCATCTTTTCCCTCTTAATGACCTTCTTAGTTACCTTTTGTAGCTTTTAAGAACTTCCCAATCCTCTGCCTTCCCACTAATTTTTGCTTCCTTGTATGCCCTCTCCTTTGCTTTAACTTTGGCTTTGACTTCTCTTGTCAGCCACGTTTGCATCCTTTTTCCATTCGAAAATTACTTCTTTTTTGGTATATATCTGTCTTGCACCTTCCTCACTTCTCGCATAAACTCCAGCCACTGCTGCTCTGCTGTCCTTCCCGCCAGTGTCCCTTTCCAGTCAACTTTGGCCAGTTCCTCCCTCGTGCCACTGTAATTTCCTTTACTCCACTGAAATACCGACACATCGGATTTCGGCTTCTGTTTTTCAAATTTCACAGTGAAATCAATTATGTTATGATCACTGTCTCCTAAGGGTTCTTTCACCTCAATCTCTCTAATCACATCCGGTTCATTACACAATACCCAATCCAGTACAGCCGATCCCCTAGTGGGCTCAACAACAAGTTGTTCTAAAAAGCCATCTCGCAGACATGCTACAAATTCTCTCTGGAGATCCAGTGCCGACCTGATTTTGCCAATCCACTCGCATGATAAAATCCCCCACAGTTATCATTACACTGCCCTTCTGACAAGCCTTTTCTACCTCCTGTTGTAATTTGTAGTCCACATCACTGCAGCTGTTTGGAGGCCTGTATACAACTGCCATCAGGGACCTTTTACCCCTGCGAATTCTTAGCTCAACCCATAAAGATTCTGCACCTTCCGATCCTATGTCACCTTTTTCTAATGATTTGATATCATCTCTTACCAATAAAGCCACACCACCCCCTTTGCCTACCTGCCTATCCTTCCGATATACCGTGTATCCTTGGACGTTCAGCTCCCAGAGACATGTATCCTTTCGCCACGTCTCAGTGATGGCCACAATATCATACCTGCCAATCTGTAGCTGTACGACAAGATCATCCACCTTATTCCTTATGCTGTATGCATTTAAGTATAACACCTTAAGACCAGTATTTGATACTTTTCTCTTTGATTGCACTGCAACTTTATTGCACTGCAACTCATCCCAATGGCTACAAATTTGCCCCATCACCTGCCCGTCTTTCCTGACATCTTTACTGCTCACTATCTTAGATTTATTTCCGTTTTCCCCTTCCTTCACTCTATCATTCTGTTTCCCACTACCTTGCCAAATTAGCTTAAACCCTCCCTAACAGCTCTATTAAACCTTCCTGCCAGGATATTGGTCCCTTTCGGGTTCAGGTGTAACCTGTCCTTTTTGAACAGGTCATACTTCCCCCAGAAAAGATCCCAATGATCCAAGAATCTGAAGCCCTGCCCCCTGCACCAGTCTCTCAGCCACACATTCATCTGCCTGATCCTACTATTCTTGCCCTCGCTAGCACGTGGCACAAGTAGCAATCCCGAGATTACTACCCTGGAGGTCCTGCTTCTCAGCTTCCTTCCTAACTCCCGGAAGTCTCTCTTCAGGACCTCCTCCTTTGTCCTATCTATGTCATTTGTACCAACATGTACCAAGACAACTGGCTGCTCACCCTCCCCCTTCAGAATATTCAGGACACTATCCGAGACATCCCGTACCCTGGCACCTGGGAGGCAACACACCATGCGGGTATCTCTATCAGGCTCACAGAATCTCCTGTCCGTTCCCCTGACTACGGAATCCCCTATGACTACCGCATTCCTCTTCTCCCTCCTTCTCTCCTGCACAACAGCACCAGGCTCAGTGCCAGAGACCCAGTCACCGTGGCTGTCGCCTGTCAGGTCATCCCCTCAACAGCATCCAGAATAAGATATTTGTTGCTGAGGGGGACAGCCACAGGTGTGCTCTCCACTATCTGTGCATTTTCCTTCCCT
The DNA here is from genome assembly GCF_963921235.1 of Mobula hypostoma. Taxonomy (NCBI): domain Eukaryota; kingdom Metazoa; phylum Chordata; class Chondrichthyes; order Myliobatiformes; family Myliobatidae; genus Mobula; species Mobula hypostoma. The sequence continues at coordinate 58,144,768 of NC_086100.1, read as the reverse complement.
TTCCTGACAGTCACCCAGTTTTCTGACTCCTGTAGCCTAGGGATAACTGCCTCCCTGTAGCTCCTGTCTATCACCTCTTCACTTTCCCTGATAAGCAGTAGGTCATCAAGCTGCAGCTCCAGATCCCTAACATGGTCTCTGAGGAGCTGCATCTCGGTGTACCTGGTGCAGATGCGGCCATCAGGGAGGCTGGGGGTCTCCCAGGATTCCCACATCTGACACCGTGAACAAAGCCCTAACCCTACAGGCATGCTATCTAATTCTACAGGAATGACACAGGAAAAATAAGTCTACTCACCCACTTACCCCGACAAACAGACGAACTTTTGAAACCATTAGCTCGTACTGTTAGCTGTGTGAGCCCTACTGTTCCTGTCTGTCCGGGCTGATTCGCCAAGGAGGAGATAAAAGAGTTGGTGCTTCGCTCTTGCCTCTTCCCGTTACCGCCGAAGCCCGTTGAAGCCAAAGCCCTACACTCTGCTGCCACTCACTCGGCTGCCCGCTGTGTAGTGTGGTCTCCTTTTTAAACTCTCCACACTGTCTTGTCTACGTCATGCGCCTGCGCAGTCTCATCCTTCTTGCACTCGAAGAAGTTTTTTAAAAAACTGCCTTCTTTCAGAATTCAGCTCACATGCCGCTCTGCTTGTCCTGATCCAAAAGATACTAGAGAATAAGCCTGTGGCTGTCCCCCTTAACAATAAGTACTCCTGTTGGGGGGATGGCCTACTTGTGGGAAGTGACAGTGGCCACACCTCTGGCACAGAGTCTGGCCCTGTGGCTCGGAAGCAAAGGGAAAAGAAGAAGGCAGCAGTAACAGGGGACTCTATGGTTAGGGTGTGAGACAGGCGATTCTGTGGACACAGGAAAGAAACACAGATGGTAGTTTGCCTCCCAGGTGCCAGGGTCTGGGATGTTTCTGATCGCGTCCATGAAGTGGGACCGTGAACAGCCAGAGGTCGTGGTACATATTGGTACCAATGACATAGGTAGAAAAAGGGAGGAGGTCCTGAAAACAGACTACAGGGAGTTAGGAAGGAAGTTGAGAAGCAAAACCACAAAGGTAGTAATCTCGGGATTACTGCCTGTGCCACGCAACAGTGAGTATAGGAATAGAGTGAGATGGAGGATAAATGTGTGGCTGAGGAATTGGAGCAGGGGGCAGGGATTCAGATTTCTGGATCATTGGGACCTCTTTTGGGGCAGGCGTGACCTGTAAAAAGAGGATGGGTTGCACTTGAATCTGAGGGGATCAATATCCTGACAGGGAGGTCTGCTAAGGCTATTGGAGAGAGGCTGGGGGGTGGAAATCGATTGAAGAGACGGAGGAAGGGGCAGTTGGATCACAAATAGAGGAAGCTTGGAGACAGTGTGAGAGGAAGGATAGGCAGGTGATAGGGAAGGGATGCACTTAGACCAATGGTTTGAGATGTGTCTATTTTAAGGCAAGAAGCATGAACAAAGAGGATGAGCTTAGAGCCTGGATCAGTACTTGGAGCTATGATGTTGTGGCCATTATAGAGACTTGGATGGCTCAGGGGCAGGAATGGTTACTTAGAGTGCCAGGCTTTAGATGTTTCAGAAGAGACAGGGAGGAAGGCAAAAAAGGTGGGGGTGTGGCACTGCTGATCAGAGATAGTGTCACAGCTGCAGAAAAGGAGGAAGTCATGGAGGGATTGTCTACTGAATCTCTGTGGGTGCAAGTTAGGAACAGGAAGGGGTCAACAAATCTACTGGGTTTTTTTTATAGACCACCCAATAGTAACAGGGACATCGAGGAGCAGGCAGGGAGTCAGATTCTGGAAAGGTGTAATAATAATAGGATTGTTGTGGTGGAAGATTTTAATTTGCCAAATATTGATTGGCATCTCCCTAGAGCAAGGGGTTTAGATGGGGTGGAGTTTGTTAGGTGTGTTCAGGAAGGTTTCCTGACACAATAAGTTGATAAACCTACAAGAGGAGAAGCTGTACTTGATCTGGTATTGGGAAATGAACCTTGTTGGGTGTTAGGTTTCTCATTGGGAGAACATTTTGGAGATAGTGATCACAATTCTATCTCCATAACCACAGCATTGGAGAGGAGTAGGAACGGACAAGTTAGAAAAGCATTTAATTGGAGTAAGGGGAAATATGAAGCTATCAGGCAGGAACTTGGAAGCATTAATTGCAAACAGATGTTCTCAGGGAAATGTACGGCAAAAAAGTGGCAAATGTTCAGGGGATATTTATGTGGAGTTCTGCATAGGTATGTTCCAATGAGAAAGGGATAGGATGGTAGGGTACAGGAACTGTGGTGTACAAAGGCTGTTGAAAATCTAGTCAAGAAGAAAAGAAAAGCTTATGAAAGGTTCAAAAAAGTAGATAATGATAGAGATCTAGAAGATTGTAGGGCTAGTAGGAAGGGGTTTAAGAATGAAATTAGGAGAGCCAGAAGGGGCCATGAGAAGGCCTTAGCAAGCAGGATTAAGGAAAACCTCAAGGGAATCTAAAGGTATGTGAAAAGCAAAATGATAAGACATGAAAGAATAGGACCAATTAATTGTGACAGTTGAAAAGTGTGTATGGAACTGGAGGAGATAGCAGAGATACTTCATGAATACTTTGCTTTACTATTCACTATGGGAAAGGATCTTGGCAATCGTAGGGATGACTTACAGCAGATTGAAAAGCCTGAGTATATAGAGGTTAAGAAAGAGGATGCATTGGAACTTTTGGAAAGCATCAAGTTGGATAAGTCTCTGAGATCAGATGAGATGTACCCCAGACTGCTGTGGGAGGTGAGGGAGGAGTTTGCTGAGCCTCTGGCAATGATCTTTGCATCAATGAGGATGGGAGCAGTTCCAGAGGATTGGAGGGTTGTAGATGCTGTTCCTTTATTCAAGAAAGGGAATAGAGATAGCCCAGGAAATGATAGACCAGGGAGTCTTACTTCAGTGGTCGGTAAGTTGATGGAAAAGATCCTGAGAGTAGGATTTATGAACATTTGGAGAGGCATAATATGATTAGGAATAGTCAGCATGGCTTTGTCAAAGGCAGGTCGTGCCTTACGAGCCTAATTGAATTGTCTGAGGATGTGACTAACCACATTGATAAAGGTAGAGCAGTAGGTGCAGTGTATATGGATTTCAGCAAAGCGTTTGATAAGGTACCCAATGCAAGGCTTATTGAGAAAGTAAGGAGGCATGGGATCCAAGGGGACATTGCTTTGTGGATCCAGAACTGGCTTGCACACAGAAGGCAAAAAGTTGTTGTAGACGGGTCATATTTTGCCTGGAGGTTGGTCACCAGTTGTGTGCCTCAGGGATCTGTTCTGCGACCCCTTCTCTTCATGATTTTTACAAATGACCTGGATGAGAAAGTGGAGGGATGGGTTCATAAATTTGCTGATGACTAACAGTTGGGGGTGTTGTGGATAGTGTGGAGGGCTGTCAAAGTTTATAGTGGGACATTGATAGGATGCAAAACTAGGCTGAGAAGTGGCGGATAGAGTTTGAGGTGGTTCATTTTGGTAGGTCAAATATGATGGCAGAATATAGTATTAATGTTAAGATTCTTGGCAGTGTGGAGGATCAGAGGAATCAGGGGGATCTAAGTCCATAGGGCACTCAAAGCTGCTGCATAGGTTGACTGGTTAAGAAAGCATACGGTGCATTGGCCTTCATCAACTGTGGGATTGAGTTCAAGAGCCGAGAGGTAATGTTACAGCTTTATAGGATCCTGGTCAGACCCCACTTGGAGTACTGTGCTCAGTTCAGATCACCTCACTACAGGAAGGTTGTGGAAACTATAGAAAGGGTGCAGAGGAAATTTACAAGGATGTTGCCTGTATTGGGGAGCATGCCTTATGAGAATAGGTTGAGTGAACTCAGCCTTTTCTCCTTGGAGCAGCTGAGGATGAGAGGTGACCTGATAGAGGTGTACAAGATAATGAGAGGCATTGATCCTGTGGATAGACAGAGGCTTTACCACAGGGCTGAAATGGCTAGCATGAGAGGGCGTAGTTTTAAGGTGCTTGGAAGTAGGTACAGAGGAGATATCAGGGTTAAATTTTTTAAGCAGTGAATGGTGAGTGCGTGGAATGGGCTGCTGGCACTGCTGGTGGAGGTGGATATGATAGGGTCTTCTATAGAGACTTCTGGATAGGTACATGGAGCTTAGAAAAATAGAGAGCTATGGATAACACTAGTTAATTTCTAAAGTAAGTACATGTTCGGCACAGGATTGTGGGCCTAAGGGCCTGTATTGTGCTGTAGGTTTTCTATGTTTCTATGTTTATAGAGGAAATATGGCACATGGATGATAGGAAAAGGGAAGGCCATGTAGGACGGAAGCAGTAGATTGATCTGAGTAGGTTAAAAGGTTGGCACACATTGTGGGCCAAAGTTCCGGTACTATGCTGCAATGTTCCATGTTCTATGTTAAAATGGACAATACTAAAACCATAAAATGCTAGAAATAAGATCATAAGACCATAAGACCATAAGACATTGGAGCAGAATTAAGTCACTTGCCCTTTGAGTCTGCTCTGCCATTCAATCATAGCTGATCCTTTTCTCCCCTCCTCAGCCAAACTTCCCAGCCTTCTCCGTGTAACTTTTGATGCTGTGTACAATCAAGAACCTATCAAACTCTGCCTTAAATACACCTGACTTGCCTCCATGGTAAATTCCACCCTCTGGCTAAAGAAGTCTTTCTGCATCTCTGTTTTAAATGGACGTCCCTCTATCATGAGGCTGTGCCCTCTTGTCCTAGAATTACCCCAGCATGGGAAATATCCTTTCCACATCTACTCTGTCTGGGCCTTTCAACATTCGAAAGGTTTCAGTGAGATCCCACCCTCACCCTTCTAAATTCTAGCAAGTACAGTCCCAGATCTATTCAGGAGGTCAGACATTAACTGGGGAGAGAGAAACAACATCAACATTTTGGATCTACCCCTCCCTCTCCCACTTTCAAATCTCTTACTAGCTCTTCCTTCAGTTAGTCCTGATGAAGGGTCTCGGCCCGAAACATCGACTGTACCTCTTCCTAGAGATGCTGCGTTCACCAGCAACTTTGATGTATGTTGATCAACATTCAGGTTACTGAATTCTAGGTTATCCACCTGAAAGATTAATTTGTGTTTCTCTCTCTCACAGATGCAACTTGATTGCTGGATAATTCCTTCATTTATAATTTCCAACATCTACAGAGTTTGTGTAGAATGAGATTCTGCTACTCAGTTTGCACGAGGTACTCTGTTATATGCTGAATAATCTGGGGATTTTGAGGCCTCATTGAATTCTAATAAGAGCAATGGGACCTGGGGGTGGAGAAAGAGGAAAGTGATAGCAGGTGTCAAGACAGAGACATATTCCCTAGAGGTTGCATGAAAGCAAACTTTATAATTTTTGAGACTCAACTCATCAAATTCACTTACAAATAATGTGGCAGCCCATGCCCCATTATTGTGGCATTGTTTTGAAGTGACAGATGTAATAATGATATGTCTTCTTACTTCCTTCTTGGTGTTCATTGTCTCAGCAGGGAATTTGCCGGGAGAGATGACCAATCTATCTTGAAAGTTAAAGTCACAAATATATTCACAATGGGACTAATGGGAGAGTAGTAGGAATGTCGTTAGACCAATTCCGATTTTATCAGCAGAATTTAGTCTGTAGATTAAAGGTATGTGGGATGTGATATGGTATGAATACCTCAAAGATTTGAGATTACCAACCATGGCAGACAAGAACATGATAGCAATTACTGTTTCTTCCATGTAACTAATACACTAGGCTTGGAAGAGATTCTTTGAATAACTGTAAGAACCTACTCCCAGAATAGGGAATTAATATTTTTACTGTGAGATTAATGTGCAGGCTTTAGGGTAGTGAGAGGTGTAAATGTTTTGGTTCTTGTACTGGCACTTATGATTTGTGACCGTCGCTGCTGGCCTTGACCAACCTAAGTGATGTCATTGAACGCTGTGCGCCATGGCCAGGATACTGCCACTACTCACTCTCTCCACACCTCCATCTCTTTCTGGAGCAGGTTTCCTGTCATTATTCTCTCACCTCCCCTCCCTCGCCAAAGCAGATAAGACTTTGCTGCATTTATTAGTCTTTTCAATAGGGATGTTCAAAGCTGCCATTAGAGAATTGTGGGCCTTTTTTTTTTCTCTTCTTTGTGCAGACACCAAGTCAGAGATGCTCTGACTTGCAGACTGAATCCAGTTCTACAGAGAACTGGTGTGATCACGTCCAATATTGGATGAAAATTTCCATCCAAGATGTTAGCTAGAGGGAAGTACAATCTACAAATCGGTGAATAGTAATGAGGAAAGGGCAGTGGAAATAAACAAATCAAAATTATTCATTCCTGCCATGTGGCTACGGGAATGGAGGCAGCTATTTTGTGAGATGCCATTTGCAGATGCTATTTTGCAAACTGTTGGTGAACGAATTCTTGCTCAGTGATAAATTAATCAGAGCAACTGAACATGGACACCATGAATTTCTGCTGATACCATTCTCAGATAACAAGATCTTTATTGTGTAAAATGCCAGCTTGCAGAAGGAACAGCCTGTTATCTGGTCATCTGGGTCCAGTGTTTGGCTGACTTGATTGGACTGATTTGAATTAGTCTGAATTGGACGGAACAAAAGACATTATCTAAGTCAGAAGGCTGAAGGGAGAGCCATAAAGCCTTGTTTGTAGCCTTGGGCCACCTCCAAAGAGAAACTGACACAGGTCAGTCAGATGACTTTAAGCCTAAGAAATTGAAACATCATAGATTGAACTGATAAGGAAAAATAAAAATGGGGGATTTTGGGAGCACAGGCAGTAACAACTCTCTAGAGACAAACCTTTTGTGGTTGGGGAGGTCCTCGTTGGACATGTGGAGAGCACATTGGGACCAGAAGGAATAACTAGCCATTGTAGACTCTTTTTCCCAGGTATTACCTTTTCTCTTCTCAGTGTTCATGGAAGGTCAGGGAAACCCTAATAGTCAGTTCTGCAAATGCATGTGTTTACTAACTGAACCAATAAAGATTTTTGTCAGTAAATACAGATCCTCTCTGTGCGGGATGTTGAGGATGAATATTTAAGAGTTAATTGTTTTAACAAAGAGAATGAAATACATCAACATGTTACCATATAGTTATTTTTGGGATCAGCTCTCAAATGTGCTAATTTTATACAATCGCCAAGAGATATTTTAATCATGTTTAAAAATTACATTTCAGAGCTAACAGGAAGCAGACACCATTATTCAACATTTTTCATTGGTTAAATGTTTATTAATTAAAAACTGAAGCATTATTTTAGGTAAACCGAATTTCAAATGGAAGATATTTATGTGATGCTCTTTCAACTTTTGTTGGTAAGAGCAATGTACAGTAATATGTTATGATCTAAGAAAAATCAGAACCAGTGGGTGGGATAATAACATGTTAAGATGTGCACAGTGACAAAAAGAACACACAGGTCTCCAAAGTCTAATGGAAAAGTATATTATTATAAGAAAAGAACTTCATGTTAGTGCATGGGCGATGGGTTACCTTGTCTCTTCAGGCCATTTGTTTTATTTCTATTTAATTTCCAAGTGTATTCTTTACATCACATATGTGCGGAAGATTATGATTTTGCATACATTATCCACAGCTACAATAGTTAGCGTCTGAGATGCAGAGGAAGAGTAGGGAGGAAAGCTCTTTCAAGGAAATAGCAGATAAGCTGAACAGCTTCTTTCTGTGCCAACTGACTCTCGAATTCTGCCTCCTGATGATTGTAATGAAATTATAGTAAAACCTTGAAAGTCCGCTATCTGACTATTCAGAAATTTTGTTCCTGAAATCCTAATGCATGCAGTCTTTTTTTGGGGGAAAAGAACCAAGAACAAAGGGGCATGGTTTTAATCTATTTATTACTGAGATACAGCACAGAACAGGGTTTTCCGACCCCGCAAGCCACACCCCCAGCAATCCCCTGATTTAATCCTAGTCTACACCTGGGACAATTTACAATGAGCAGTTAATCATCTTTGGATTGTGGGAGGAAACCAGAGCACCTGAAGGAAATCCACACGGTCACTGGGATACCGTACAAATTCCTTACACCTAGCGGTGGGAATTGAACCCAGGTTACCTGGACTGTAAATCGCAGTGCTAACCACTATGCTACAAAGTTACCCCTAATTTCAGAGGTGAAAGATTAAAAAGGGGAAACTCCTTGCAAAGAGTAGTCAGTGTATGGAATGAGTTGTCAGAGGATATGGTTAAAACAGGTACAGTAACAGCATGAAAAAAATATTTGGATAGGTACATTGGTAGGAAAGATTGACAGGGATATGGACCAAATGCAGCAACTGGAATGAGCTTAAGTGGACAGCTCATTGGCATGAACCAGTTGGGCAGAAGGTTTTGTGTCTGTGTTCCATTACTCTATGACTCTATGTTGAAATCGAAGTTTTACAAATGCTGTGACCTTTACAGTCACACATCTTAGGAAACGCTCATTGTATTGGATCTACCTGCAACAGCTCTCAACCGAATAAAATAATCTGCCTGGTTAATTTTCTTAATTGTAAAGATTATATTGCCAAATGTTAAAGGTGGTTGGGGGTGTGGTGGCAGTGGTTAGAAAGCCTTTTGCTCATGACTAGTTATGTCCATATGTACTGTATTCTTATTGCAAAGTACAGGGCCATGTCTGAACATTTCCCAGGTCTCACTTCATTATCTGTCGAGTTACATGTTATACTGCAGCCTAGGTCCTAGGGTTGAGGTTCTGAACTGGAAGAAGGCCAAATTTGAAGAAATGAGAAAGGATCTAAAAAGCGTGGATTGGGACAGGTTGTTCTCTGGCAAAGATGTGATTGGTAGGTGGGAAGCCTTCAAAGGGGAAATTTTGAGAGTGCAGAGTTTATATGTTCCTGTCAGGATTAAAGGCAAATTGAATAGGAATAAGGAACCTTGGTTCTCAAGGGATATTGCAACTCTGATAAAGAAGAGGGAGTTGTATGAAATGTATAGGAAACAGGGGGTAAATCAGGTGGTTGAGGAGTATAAGAAGTGCAAGAAAATACTTAAGAAAGAAATCAGGAGGGCTAAAAGAAGACATGAGGTTGCCTTGGCAGTCAAAGTGAAGGATAATCCAAAGAGCTTTTACAGGTATATTAAGAGCAAAAGGATTGTAAGGGATAAAATTGGTCCTCTTGAAGATCAGAGTGGTCGGCTTTGTGCAGAACCAAAGGAAATGGGGGAGATCTTAAATAGGTTTTTTGCGTCTGTATTTACTAAGGAAGCTGGCATGAAATCTATGGAATTGAGGGAATCAAGTAGTGAGACCATGGAAACTGTACAGATTGAAAAGGAGGAGGTGCTTGCTGTCTTGAGGAAAATTAAAGTGGATAAATCCCCGGGACCTGACAGGGTGTTCCCTCAGACCTTGAAGGAGACTAGTGTTGAAATTGCGGGGGCCCTAGCAGAAATATTTAAAATGTCGCTGTCTACGGGTGAAGTGCCGGAGGATTAGAGAGTGGCTCATGTTGTTCCGTTGTTTAAAAAAGGATCGAAAAGTAATCCGGGAAATTATAGGCCGGTGAGTTTAACGTCAGTAGTAGGTAAGTTATTGGAGGGAGTACTAAGAGACAGAATCTACAAGCATTTGGATAGACAGGGGCTTATTAGGGAGAGTCAACATGGCTTTGTGCGTGGTAGGTCATGTTTGACCAATCTGTTGGAGTTTTTCGAGGAGGTTACCAGGAAAGTGGATGAAGGGAAGGCAGTGGATATTGTCTGCATGGACTTCAGTAAGGCCTTTGACAAGGTCCCACTTGGGAGGTTGGTTAGGAAAATTCAGTCGCTAGGTATACATGGAGAGGTGGTAAATTGGATTAGACATTGGCTCGATGGAAGAAGCCAGAGAGTGGTGGTAGAGAATTGCTTCTCTGAGTGGAGGCCTGTGACTAGTGGTGTGCCACAGGGATCAGTGCTGGGTCCATTGTTATTTGTCATCTATATCAATGATCTGGATGATAATGTGGTAAATTGGATCAGCAAGTTTGCTGATGATACAAAGATTGGAGATGTAGTAGACAGTGAGGAAGGTTTTCAGAGCCTGCAGAGGGACTTGGACCAGCTGGAAAAATGGGCTGAAAAATGGCAGATGGAGTTTAATACTGACAAGTGTGAGGTATTGCACGTTGGAAGGACAAACCAAGGTAGAACATACAGGGTAAATGGTAAGGCACTGAGGAGTGCAGTGGAACAGAGGGATCTGGGAATACAGATACAAAATTCCCTAAAAGTGTCATCACAGGTAGATAGGGTCGTAAAGAGAGCTTTTGGTACATTGGCCTTTATTAATCGAAGTATTGAGTATAAGAGCTGGAATGTTATGATGAATTTGTATAAGGCATTGGTGAGTCCGAATCTCGAGTATTGTGTTCAGTTTTGGTCACCAAATTACAGGAAGGATATAAGTAAGGTTGAAAGAGTGCAGAGAAGGTTTACAAGGATGTTGCTGGGACTTGAGAAACTCAGTTACAGAGAAAGATTGAATAGGTTAGGACTTTATTCCCTGGAGCGTAGAAGAATGAGGGGAGATTTGATAGTGGTATATAAAATTATGATGGGTATAGATAGAGCGAATGCAAGCAGACTTTTTCCAGTGAGGCAAGGGGAGAAAAAAACCAGAGGACATGGGTTAAGGGTGAGGGGGGAAAAGTTTAAAGGGAACATTAGGGGGGGCTTCTTCACACAGAGAGTGGTGGGAGTGTGGAATGAGCTGCCAGACGAGGTGGTAAATGCGGGTTCTTTTTTAACATTTAAGAATAAATTGGACAGATACGTGGATGGGAGGTGTATGGAGGGATATGGTCCGTGTGCAGGTCAGTGGGACTAGGCAGAAAATGGTTCGGCATAGCCAAGAAGGGCCAAAAGGCCTGTTTCTGTGCTGTAGTTTCTATGGTTTCTATGCTATCATCCACAAAGACCTCCACCCCTGACCCGTAGTAGAGGGATGATCATAAATGAAGCATGTGAAGAGAACTAGGCCTGGACACTGTCCTTGTGAACTTATGTAGAAAAGGTCTGAATTGATTGGTCTGTAACAATCCTGAACTTCTGCCTCAGTGCTTACAGTTTGTCCTGACCCTCAATTAACTTAAACCACCACCAGCAATTGCTGTCTCCATCAGCTCATTGAAGAGAACGTAAGTATAGCAAATTGCAGGTGGTCTCTTAACAACACGTTATGTAGCTCTTATCAGAATACTGCTAATAACATAGATATCTAGAGACGTTTGAAAACAGGTAAGATAGATTTGAATAATTAACCAGCGTATTAAATAGTTTTGAATTATATATATATATACGTACACACAGTATATATTATCAATATGTTAAACCACTGTTAATTAAACCATAAATATATCAAGAAATTAAGAAATTTAGAAAGTGTGAATGGTGTGAAGACAATTGATGTGTCCAAGCTTCTCAAAATATAACAGAAAATTTGTGACATCAATGACATGATATAACATCATTATCAGATAGATTAGTGACTATATCTGAGACAAATTATGTCATACCTTAACAATTTCTTGAAGTTAATTATCAGATGTTTTCAGATCTTCCCATGATAATGAATTATCAATGTTTCAAAAATTTAACAGATTTTACAATGAACTTATATTTGGTGATAAGATTAATAGCTTGGCTTAATGAGAAGCTGGCCTGCAGTGGAAATGCAAACAACATCTGATCAGAAATTAACACTGATACCCTCAAGGATGTGGGCTTAACCCACTAATCTACTCTCAATACACCCATGTCTGAGTGGCTAGGCAGAGCATATACGCCATCTATTAATTTGCCGATGACACAACTATTGCTGATAGAATTTCAGATGGTGATAAAGTGGCGTACAGAAGTGAGATAGATTACCTGGTTGAGTGGTGCCACATCTTGCACTCAATGTCAGTAAGACCAAGGAAATGATTGTGGACTTCAGGAAGGGGAAGTTGAGGGAACACACATCAGTCCTCATTGAGGGATCAGCAGAATAAAGGGTGAGCAGTTTCAGGTTCCTAGGTGTCAACATCTCTGAAGGTCTATCCTGGGCCCAACACATCAATGCAAATACTAGGGGAACAGATTTCTGGATTAGTTTTTGTGCAATAAACCAAAATTAATGAGAGAGCTGAAGGTACAAGAATCCTTATGGGCAAGTAATCATAATATGATCAAATTCACCCTGAAATTTGAGAAGGAGAAGCTAAAGTCAGATGTATCTGTATTACAATGGAGCAAAGGGAATTGATGTTGTGCACTTGAATTTTCAGAAAGCCTTTGACAAGGTGCCACACATGAAGTTGCTTAAAAGGTTAAGAGCTCATGGTATTACAGGAAAGATACTAGCATAGATAAAGCAGTGGCTGATTGGAAGGAGGCAAAGAATGGGGATAAAGGGAGCTTTTTCTGGTTGGCTGCCGGTGACTAGTGGTGTTCCACAAGGGTCTGTGTTGGGACTGCTTCTTTTAACGTTATATATCAATGATTTGAATAATGGAATTGATGGTTTTGTTGCAAAGTTTGTCATGATATGAAGATATGTGGAGGGGCAGGTAGTTTTGTAGAAGTAGAGAGGCTACAGAAGGACTCAGACAGATTAGGAGAATAGGCAAAAATGGCAGATAGAATACAGTATTGGGAAGTGTATGGTCATGGACTTCTGTAGAAGAAATGAAAGGTTGACTATTTTCTAAATGAAGAACAAATACAAGAAACTGAGGTGCAAGGGGATTTGGGAGTCCTTGCACAAATTCCCTTAGGTTTAGTTTGTTGGTTGAGTCTGTGGTGAGGAAGGCAATTACGATGGTAGCATTCATTTCAAGAGGACCAGAATATTAAAGCAAGGATGTAATGTTGGGTCTTTATAAAGCACTAGTGAGACCTCATTTGGAGTATTGCGAGCAGTTTTCGGTCCCTTATCTTAGAAAGGATGTGCTGATTCTGGAGACAATTCAAAGGAGGTTAACAAAAATGATTCCAGGATTAAACGGCTGTCATTTGATGGCTCTGGGCCTATATTCACTGGAATTTAGAAAAATGAAAGGTGACCTAATTGAAACCTATCGAATGGTGAAAGACCTTGATAGAGTTGATGTGGAGAGAATGTTTCCTAAGCTGGATGAATCTAGAACCAGAAGACACAGCCTCAGAATAGTGCAGTGGTCCTTTTAGAAAGGAGATAAGGAGTCATTTCTTGAGCCTGAGACTGGTGAATCTATGGAATTTGTTGCCACAGGCAACTGTGGAGGCAAAGTCTTAACAAATATTTAAAGTAGAGATTGATAGATTCTTGATTGGTCAAGGGTTGAGGATTTCTGGGGGAAGGCAGGAAATTGGAGCTGAGGGGAAAAATGGATCAGACATGATGAATGGTGGCGCAGATTCGATGGGCCAAATGGCCCAATTCGGCTCCTGAATGTTATGCTTTTAAACACAGAGAATGAATGACAGTAGCTATATTTCATTAGGAGTTTGAGGAGAATTGGTATGTAACCAAAGACTCTCACAAATTTCTACAGATAAACCATCAAGAGCATTCCAGCTGATTGCATCAGTATCTGGTATGGAGACACCACAGCACAGGATCAGGAAAAACCTGCAGAAAGTTGTAAATTCAGCCAGTTCTATCATGGGCACTCGGCTCCCCAGTAATGAGGACACCTTCAAAAGGCAATGCTTCAAAAAGGAGGCGTCCATCATTAAGGACCCACCATCACTCAGGACATGCTCTCTTCTCATTGGTACCATCAAGGAGGAGGCACATAGGCATAAAGTAAGTCACACACTAGACATTTCAGGAACAGCTTCTTCCTCTTTGTCTTCATATTTCTGGATGGATGATGGACCCATGTACTCCACCTGAATATCTTTTTCTGCTCTCCCTTTTTTTTCAATATTTAATTTAATTTATTTTATATACATTTTTTACTGTAGTTTACAGTTTTATATCATTATCAATTGCAATGTACTACCGTAGCAAAACAGATTTCATGACAGACTCCAGAGATATTAAACCTGATTCTGATTCTGCTTTACAGGAAATTATATGCTACCTCTTTTGTACTTTCTTTTCGTGTCCTGCCTTCACTATATGACAGAACTGTAAAAAATATGGACTGTATTGCAGATATTTTAGCTTCTTTTGAAATTTCATGTGCTGTTATTAATGCAATTCCAGTTAACTTTCTTAGGTTCTCTTAATGAAGAGAGAGAAAAAAGGAGTAGTATCTCATGTTGCTCCTCACCGAGGTTCCGACCAGAGAGTTGGGTGGAAATAATACATGGCCATAGGTTTCTTACCTTTATCCATCTCCTATTCTGCATCATACACTCTCTGTTAGAGGATTGCTTTCTACTTTTTTCATATTTGGGAAACCTTTGTAATGATGAATACATGGTTCATCTGTTCAAAGTTTCAAATGAAACAGATTGTAAATTTATACTCAAGAATTAAACTCTAAGTTTGGTTGTGCTGGTGTCAAATCAGTATTTCATAGAGATTGACTCTATAGAGGTGAATAATCATAAAAGGTGGAAATGCTATAATGCATATGTGATCTAATCCCACACAAACCATTATCTTGCCACACACATCAACTGCTATTTTGGAACAGGATCTGTACTTGAAAGTGTGAACTTGAAATTGGTGCCATGAAACCAACATTTACAGCCATATTTTACTCACATTTTCTTTCACTCATGGTTAAGCAGTGACTATATTCTTACTGAAACTCATGATTAACTGTGTTTTGCAATCAAATTTTATATTACAACTCCTTGTTGGATCATTGAGACACAGTGAAATAAATTGTGAATATTGTTCATTGGTAAGTTGTTCAGAACTGAATTGTGCCCTCTTTATAATTAAACAAAAATGTTAATTATTATTTCTAAAATATTTACAAAAATATTACATTAGCAATCTTGAATGGGTAGAGTTAAAGGTGGTGCGAGAGGGCAACTTCTCGCAGCTTATCAGAGAAACAGTTGAAATCTTTCTACTCTTATGTCTATATTTTCCTTTTCAAGGTGGCTGAGGTCCTGCCGGGATCTTTGATCTACAGCTGCACTCAAACTGTGTTTCTGCACGGCAGTGTGTTCCTGTTCTTGGAGCTGGCTAGTGAGCTGTGTTTCAATATGTCCAGGTTTGGCCTGAAGTCAGGTACCTTTTGGGCCTTATGCAGCCCTGTGGATTTGAATTCTCACTGGTGTCATGAGCTGAAGTGGAGCAGAAACCTGAACATCAAGAGGGCTCTGCACTCAATGATCAAGTGTTCGCTCTCTCTCTCAATGGTGAGTGAGAATTTGTTGCTGATTCCTGAGTCAGGGAACTTGAAATAAAAACCAATGCCTCAGACTAACTGTAACATCGAAATAGCGACTGGTGTCTCCCCTCTTGCTGTGGAAGAACCAATATCTGTCTGTCTATTGTTAGTGTGAGAAGGTGCCTGTGGTATGTCGAAAATGTTGGAGGGAACAATTAGTTTTAGATGTATTGTAGACTATAGTCTCTCCTTGGGGGCTTTGTTGTTGCTTGCAAGGTGGGTGGTGGGAATGTTGATGCTTTATGCTAGAATAAGTGGGGGGAGGGGAAGAGGGGAGGGTTGATGCTACTTGCGGCTGCTTGTGCGTGGGAGGATGTCTGCAGCGAGTAAAAATTACTGGTTGTATATTGTAAACATTCTCTGATATTAAATAGAACCATTGACCATTTAACCATTAAGTCAACAGCAAGGCAGCTTTACGGGGAGCCAAACCAAGTTCTTTCATTTAGAGCTTCTTCTCTATAATAGTGTTTTTTGATAGATCGTGCTTGAACAAGGCTTCTCCCCAAGCTCGCGTCCACAAAATTCCCACAGATGTACTTACATTTTGCGGCGCGTCATGTGAAATTGACCTGCAGTATGTATTGCTCTGTTCATCCAACCTCCAATGAATTTTTGCTATGGCTCAATGTAGAACTGCTTGCCAATGACTTCAGGAAAATGGTGCACTGCATATCTCCAGTCCATGTTAAAGATGTTGAGGTCGAGAGGATTGAGAAAGCCAAGTTCCTAGGAAAGGACGTCACCAAAAGCCTGTCCTAGTCCAGTTACATGTTGCCAAGGCCAATAAAACCCACTAACATTTCTATTTCCTCAGGAAGATAAAGATATTTGGCATGTACCTGTTCACCTTTACCAATTCATATTGATGCACCTATCTGGATGTATTATGGTTTAGATGCTGGGAGTTGTGGAAACAACTTAGCATATCATGGGACACAGCTTCCCCTCCATAGACTATGTCTATAACTCTGCAGTTTTTCTGTATTTGGTACCTTTTTCCAGTATTGTTATTGTTTTACTTTGTTCTAACTCAATACACTGTGTGTTTGAAAAATGTGTTTGAAAAGGACATATGTCAAGATTTCTATTGTGTCTCTGTACATGTGACAGTAATAAACCAATTCCATTTTCAATTCCCATTCCAACTGCATGCACTGCAATTGGCAAGCAGTTTTGTGTGGAACCACAATCTAGGGATCAGCACAATCTTGATTGCTATAACATGCATTTATTTTAGAATACTTTTATTAACTGAATTTCATCACAGTGGTATATATTGTTTTCATCAAAGTGAAAGGCCTGTAATTCATTGGCAAAATACATAAGTTATTAAATTGTTTCTCTAAGATAATACTGGCAATTTATCAATGTGAACAAATACATTGATCTTTAGTTATGTGTTTAAAACACACATTTTAATTTTTTCTGAATGTCATTAATTTGCTGTATAGAAGTAAAGCAATGTTAGCAGTTTTTAATCAATATCATTTTTCATAGGTTAAGGAAATGCAATTACTTGTTATTTTCTTTTCCATATTTCTTTGGCATAGTCCCATTTATATTCAAGACAGATTAATTTACTGACTGAGATAATGAACGTTATATTTTTAGGAATGGATGGGAAGTGGCGGGATGGCTGGAGAGATTGATGGCATTAGTGATGAAATATTTCTGAGCACTGTAAATCTATTTATATGTGTAATCAATGGCTATCAGTAATTATAAAAATGATCAAAGCTTGAAGATTCTACTGCACAAATATTTGTCATAGGTAGTTTTATGAATCAACCTCATCAAATTCAAGGAAATCATCCTTCTGGATAGCATTGCAGATTTCCTATAATTTAAAAAGTGAAGAAGCCATAAATAATTCAATCCAAAATGTGATAGTGTTCTTCTAGTTTTGTACAGGCAAAAATTGCAGGCACGGTTTGCACTCTTTTTTGTGGATCTTTTCAGCAGAGTAGCCAAGTCTGTAGTCCCTGATAAAAAAAGGGGATCCAGATAGAATTTGTGGTAAAGCATGATTTTCCCTAACTGGAACCAATGCAGAAGCAGCAGAATTCAAGAAAATGCGGTCCATTTGTGACAGATAATGCTTATTTCTGTTTAAGATTACACAACTCTGATCACAGTTTTGTTCATAATTTACAGTATTTCAAGTGGGCCAATGCTAAATAAAATTCATATTATTTCTTCTGTACATTTGAAATGGAATTAATTGTAGGCCATTTATTTTCTAATGGTTGCTTTATTGTTCAATAAATCTATGGTTCATCTTTTATCTCTGTGCTCCTTTCCTGCACTAATCTGATATCCCTTAAGACCAACTCAATGAATGTACAAGAATACAGAAAAAAGATAGGAAATAATTTAGATTGCATAGATTCTTCCACCAATTAATATTCAAATTCTAATTACAACTTATTTTAAGATCATCATCATTATTAAATCAATCTATCAACATATTGAACAAGCCATTTAAATGAAAAAATTGTGTACTTTAAGCTCATCCAACAGTCTTCAATCACAGAATATATTTAAATAAAAGTTCAGTTATCAAAACGCATGAAAGTTAGAATGAAATAAAATAGAAATAATATCATTTTCCTTCAAGTCAAATATTAGCAGCTTTCCATGGAAAGAGTTCGGAGCACTATGTTTCTTGGAGTGCACTTCATGGATGATCTTACCTGGTTTCTCACCATCTTTTTAGTCAAGAAGGCACAAACAGCAGCTCTATTTCCTGCAGAGACTGAGGTGAGCAAGGTTTCCTGCTCCCATTCTGCTGGAGCACCATGGAGAATGTCCTGACCAGCTGCATCGTTGTATGGTATGGGAATTGCAAGGCATCAGGCTGCAAATCCCTGCAACAGATTGTGAGGACTGCCAAAAGCGTCATCAGGATCTCTCTCTCTCCCCTCTCAATGGAAGACAAACACCAGAAGGGCTGCACTCACAAAGCTCTCAACGTTGTCAAGGACACCTCCCATCCAGCCCAGAATTTCTTTGACCTACTACTATCCGGCAGAAGGTACCACAGTATAAAAACAAGGCCTCTTGGGCTGGGTAACCCCAGGGTGTGAGGCTTCTGAATGCCCTGCTACCACCCTATACACATTATTTTTGACAGCATCGTTAGCATTATACTGTTGTATTTTTAACTGCAGTATACTATATGTATATATGCACTTCATGTTAACTTGTACATCTACTGAGCATTTTTTATATACAGTGGGTCCTGATTAAGTGGGACTCATTTGAACCAATACATCTTGACCCAGTTAAGCGGCTGTCCCAATTAGCAAAAGTTTTATGGAAATAAATAAAAAGGTATAGAAAAGACAAACTACCATTTAACTGAGTAGCAAATTATGTAGTTAAGTGAAAAGTCAGAACAGATTAGAATACTATCTATACTAGTATAGTACTATAAAACTGTGTATTAGTTTTTAATAGTTATCGACAGAGGAATTAATCCAGTGTGTGTTGTGTTCTTTTGATTGACCGCAAATGAAAAAAAATTAGTGCAGATTCCTATTGTAGATAATAGATTTCCTTCATACAAACTTTTCTACTATTGCATCCTCTAAATCTTAATTTTCATTGCAACATTCAAGATGATTGTTAATACTTTTAAATTCTTCATAGTCCTAACTCACTGAAGTAGTGAAATCGTTTCATTTTAATTCCCGGCCGTTTTTGGCATTTCCAAACCAGCATGCTTGAAAACACAGTGAACAAAACGATTTTAATTGTCTTACTCCTTATTTCTCACCAACTACCAGTGACAAAAATTCACTGCTTTTTGAACACAAACACATACAACCAAGGGTATTTAAAAACTGTTTGCTCTAAGCAGGGTGGAGTGTCTAATGGGCACACAATTTCACACCTCTGACAGTAATTAAAACTGTTCCACAACAGGCTCTTGCCCCAAGTACATTGCATAATGTCCAGTATAAACAAAGGAAATGCCGGCTATTTTCTCAATAAATTTTTGTTCTTTAAGTGTTGTCCTAAAGAGCTGTTCTTTAATCAGCTGCTCCAATTAACTGATGGCCCAATTAACCAAATTCCACTGTATATTTTCTGTTAATATTATCTTATGTGCTGTATAGATTTATGTATTGTGCTTTGCACCTCGGGCCCAGAAGAATGCTATTTTGTTTAGCCGTATACATGTGTATGGTTGAATGACAATAAACTTAAATTTGACCTTGAACTTGAGCAGACTGACTCTGTTATGTTTTGTAAATCTAAAACTTAAAAATAATTTAAGTCAAGACAACAGAGCCAGGAATGCAAATCTATCTTTGTGTTTACCTTAAGTGAGGTGCACATATATCATGTGGTATCATCATGATCTAGGCAATTCACTTATTTTTACATATAATCAAACTGAAACTCTTCCATGACAAACTGTGATCCATTGTTTCTGACTGAGTGCTCTGGAACACCAGTCCCTGAGAAGAGCCTTCTCAACACGTCAACATTGTTTGAGGTTGTTTGGAGGCTATTGGGAACACTTCTAGCCACTTTGTAGCTGCATCTACTACAACCAAAAATTTGTGCCAATGAATAATCCAGCAAAATCCACATGAATCCTCTGCCAGGCCAGTGCAGGTCATTGCCAGGGATGAAGAGATGCTGTTCTTGGCATCTTCTAGACATGTTGGCATCCAGAACATTGCATGGCAAATTGCTTGATCTGTTGATCTATCCCAGGCCACCAGACAAAACTTTGATCCAACAATTTACAGTGGTGCTAGGAAGTTAGTGAGCCCTGTAGAATTTCCTCTATTTCTGCATAAATATGACCTAATGTGTGATCAGATCTTCATCTAAGTCCTAAAACTAGATAGAAACTCAATTAAATAAATAATACAAAAACATTATACTTTTTCATTTATTTATTAAGAAAAACGATCCAATATTACATGTATGTTTTAGAAAAATTATGTGAACCCTTGTGGTAATGTGTTCTACAAAAGCTATTTGGAATCAGGTGTTCCAATCAATGAGATGAAATTGAAAGTATGGGTTGTAGTGGTGCCCTGCCCTATAAAAAAGATACATAATGTCAAGATATTGACAGAATCTGTTCTTCTCAAGAAAGATCTGCTTATGTGCACCCTGCCTTGATCAAAACACCTTTCAGAGGACTTTTGAAGAAGAATTGTAGAGATGCATGAAGCTGGAAAAGGCTACAAAGACATTTCTAAAGACCTGAGTGTTCATCAGTCCACAGTAAGAGAAATTGTCTACCAATGGAGGAAATTCAGTACTGTTACTACTCTTCCTTGGAGTGGGCATCCTGCAAAGATCACACTAAGAGCACAATGTGCAATGCTGAATGAGGTGAAAAAGAACCCAAGGGTAACAGCAAAAGACCTGCAGAAATCTTTAGAACCTGCTGAAATCTCTGTCCATCTGTCTACTATAAGAAAAACACTGAACAAGAATGGTGTTCATGGAAGTTCACCACAGAGGAAAGCACTGCTCTTCTTCAAAAAAAAACATTGCTGCACATCTTAAGTTTGTGAAAGACCACCTGGATGTTCTACAATGCTTCTGGGACAATATTCTGTGGATAAGTGAGACAAAAGTTGAACTTTTGGGTAGAAATGGCAATGCTATGCTTGGAGGACAAATGGTACTGCCCATCAAAACCACAACCTCATCCCAACTGTGAAGCATGGTGGAAGGAGCCTCATGGTTTGGGGCTGCTTTGCTGGATCAGGGCCTGGATAGCTTGCAATTGTTGGAGGGAACAATGAATTCAAAATTGTATCAAGACATTTTGCAGGAGAATGTCAGGGTAGCAGTCCATCACTTGAAGCTTAATTGAAATTGGATAATGCATTAAGACAATGATCTGAAAGCCAAGAGTAAATCAAAAACAGAATGATTTAAAAAGAAGAAAGTTCGTATTTTGGAATGGTTGAGTCAAAATCTTGAGCTTAATCTTATAGAAATGTTGTGGAAGAACCTGAAACAAACAGTTCACTCAAGGAAACCCACCAACATCCCAGTGTTGAAGCAGTTTTGTCAGGAGGAATGGTCTAAAATTCCTCCAAGTGTGGGACCGATCAATGGTTACTGGAAATGTTTGGTTTAAATTATTGCTGTACATGGAGTTCACACCAGTTTCTGAAAGCAAACTTTCTAACAGCACTGTAGTTTTGACCTTGCCTTGATGACTGGCATGTAACATGTCCAGCACCTCAGCTCTCAACTTGGACGGTTCAACACCTCTCAGTCCTCTCCTCTATCAAGTGCAAATTCACCCCGGCACTGGTAAAAATGGGGGATCTTGGAATTCTGCTGCACATTACAGACATTTTGGGTGGCTACCTAGACCTGAGAGAGTGTGGTGTCTTTTCTTCTTTCCCTTTGGATAATCTCTCCCATAATAGGGAGACCTTCAATTTGTGTTAGAGGGAATAAATCAAGAGGAGTGCCCTCTTCTGCAATTTTTTAAAGTATTTCCTTTTCCTTTTTCTGTGGATTAAAAGTGACACTACCAAACTCCTTCTCCACCACACCCCACCGCCGATCCCAGCTCTCATCCGTGCTGGGTATTCACCATCTCCTTCGAGACAGAACATTCTGTAAGGGCCTCAACTTTGTTCCCCTGAGCCCACACCTCAGTGAGTTCCACACCCGCCATGATGCTGAGCTCTTCTTCTGCCGCCTCCATTCCTGGGCCTACTTCTTTGGCAAGTACTGTCCGCCCTGCACCAATGACCTCTTCTTCCATCTTCAACCTTCCTCCTCTTCCTGGACACCCTGCTCTGGTCTTCAGCCTGCACTGAATCTTTTCAGTGGCAACAGTCGATGGGACATCAAACGTCTTGACTTCAGCACCTCTGTCTCCAATTCCAAACTCACTCCTTCCGAATGCTCTGCTCTCCACACTCTCCACATGAATCCTAACCTCACCGTAAAATCTGCAGGTAAGTGGGGTGTTATCGTAGTCTGGTGGACTGACTTCTACCTTGCTGAGGCCCAGTGACAACTGTTAGACACCTCCACTTAATTACCCCTCAAACAGAATCCCACTAAGGAGCACCTGGCCATGGTCTCCCACAACATCACCAACCTTATTAACTCTGGGGGTCTCCCATCCACTGCCACCAACCTCATAGTTCATGCACCCCCATCCTCTCGTTTCTACCTCCTGTCCAAGATGCACAAACCTGCCTTTCCAGTTAGACCCATTGTCTCAGTTTGTCCCTGCCCCACTGAACTCATATTTGCATACCTCGACTCAGTTTTATCCCCCTGATTCAGTCCCTTCCTACCTACATCCGTGACACTTCACATGCTCTGGATCTTTTCAATGAATTCAAGTTTCCTGGCTCCAAGCCTCTTATTTTCACCATGGATGTCCAGTCCCTATACACCTCCATCCCCCACGAGAAAGGCCTCAAAGCTCTCCATTACTTTCTGGACACCAGACCCAACCAGTTCTTCTCCACCACCACTCTCCTCTGCCTGGCAGAACTTGTCCTCACTCTCAATAATTTCTCCTTTGGTGCCCCCCACTTCCTTTAAGCTAAAGGTGTAAACATGGGCACTCGCATGGGTCCCAGCTATGCCTGCCTGTTTGTTGGCTATGTGGGATAGTCTATGTTCCCAGCCTACACTGGGGTCACTTAACACTTTTCCTACACTGCATGGACGACTGCACTGGGGCTGCTTTCTGCACCTATGCAGAGCTTGTCGACTTAAGTTTGCCTCCAACGTCCACCCTGCCCTCAAATTTACCAGCTCTGAGATTCCCAGTGTTAATAAGATTAGTGATGGTGTGGGAGACAATGGTTTGGTACTCCGCAGTGGGACCCTGGCTCATTTCTGACACTTCCCTCCACTTTCTCGATCTCTGGAGACAGCTTTTCTACTGAAGTCAGTGACTCTCACAGCTACCTGGACTATACCTCTTCCCAACCTGTTACTTGTAAAAGTATCATCCCCTTCTCACAATTACTCTGTCTCTGCTGCATCTGCTTTCAGAATGTTCTCCTTCTTCAAAGAAAAGGGCATCCCTACCTCCACCATCAACGCTACCCTCAACAGCAAATCTTCGATTTTGCACACATATCCTCTCATCCCATCTTCCCTCATCACAACAGGGATAGGGTTCCTCTTGTCCTCACTTACCATCCCACCAGACTCTGAGTCCAGCACATAATTCTCCGCAATTTCCACCATCTCCAATGGGATCCCACCATTAAGCACATCTTTCCCTTCCCCCCACTTTCTGCTTTCCACAGGGATCACTCCTTATGTGACTCACTTATCCGTTCATCCTTCTCCACTGATCTCCCTCCTGGCACTTATCCTTGCAAGCAGAACAACTGCTACACCTGCCCCTACCCCACCTCCCTCACTACCATTCAGGGCACCAAACGGTCCTTCCAGGTAAGGCGACACTTCCCCTGTGAGTCTGTAGGGTCATCTACTGTGTCTGGTGTTGTCAGTGTGGCCTTCTGTACATCAGTGCAATCTGATGTAGATTGGGAGACCGTTTTGCCAAGCACCTATGCTTCGTTCCCCAGGAAAAGCAGAATCTCCCAGTGGCCACCCATTTTAATTCCACTTCCCATTCCCATTCCCATTCTTACATGTCTATTCATGGCCTTCTCTCCTGTGGTGATGAGGCCACGCTCAGATTGGGGGAACAGCACCTTATATTCCGTCTGAGTAGCCTCCAACCTGATTGCATGAACATCGATTTCTCAAACTTTTGATCATGGCCATCACCACCCCACTTCACCATTTCCCATCTCCTTTTCCATAGCTCATCTTACCTCCTTGATGGTACTCTCTGGTGCTCCTCCTCCTTTTCTTTCTTACATAGTGTTCCGGCCTCGCCAGTTAGATTCCTCCTTCTCCAACCCTGTATCTCTTTCACCAATCAACTTCCCAGCTATTTCCTTCATCCCTCCCCCCTCCTGGTTTCTCCTATCACCTTGTGTTTCTTCCTCCCCTCCTCCCACCTTCTAACTCTGACTCCTCATCTTTTTTTCACCACTCCCGAGGAAGGGTCTCGACCCGAAATGTCAATTATACTCTTTTCCATAGATTTTGCCTGGCCTGCTGAGTTCCTCCAGCATTTTGTGTGTGTTGATTAGTATTTGATAATCAATAATGAGGATAAGTTCTCTCCCATACAGATACTGGTTGAAAGGTTTTACACCCCAAACCAGATTCAAGGTCTTTCTGTCAATCTGTGCATAATTTGTCTCTGCAGCAGGGAACGTGATGCAAAGTCTTTGAGATGTTCACCTCCATGACCTATAACAGGACATGACTGCACTTGTAACATAAGCAGAGACATCGCAGGCAAGCTTCACTGGACAATGAGAATCATAATGTGTGACTACAGTGTCTCGTGTCACTGTTTCCTTTACCTCTTTGAAAGCCACCTCACACTGCTTTGTCCATTGTCATTTCTTCCCAATCTGCAGTAATGAGTTTAAGGGCACAGTAGCCAGGTTTGGAACCTTGTCTGAGCTCAGAAAATACCATGGAACAACAGTGGACCTATATCAGCTCTGAGGCAGCAGCCCAATCCATCGGCCATAAGGGCAGGAACCACCAAGACTGGTTTGATAATTACTCAGGCACCATCCACAACTTGCTTAAGGACATTGTTACGTACCCCGTAACTGGGTTGCCAAACCAGCAGAAATGGATCACTCAGCTGGAGTCTGGATTACTAGAACTAAGAAAGTTTTATTAAAGAAACAAGCAACACAGTAATCGAAAGGATAATAAATGCGACAGTTCAGCAATGATAAACACACATGTGCACAGAATTAAGATAACAGCATCAATCAAGCTCTATTGTTGTCTAGGGGTAAATGACCAAATTTCAAAGTGACACAAAAGTTCAGTCCAATTTAGTTCAGTTCGCAGTAATCGTTGCCATGGCGATGGACAACGTGGGGGGAGAGAGAGAGAGAGAACGGGAACGACTGATCATTCAGACACGGCTTCCACTCACAGACCGGCGATATGGCTCATAAGCAGCTTTTGGGCAGGTCCTTGGTGATGTCACCTGAGGTCACCGACTGTGACCCCTCCTCCAGATGCGGTCGATCCTCTGCAGTGAACCCGGCACCCAAGCAAGGGTGGACACACACCGGGTTCCCGCTGATCGTACCTTTCCACCCTGTGCGTTGTCCAGTACTTCCCACCAACTCGTGAGAGGCGCACCGCTTCCAGGGTCTCGTTACCTCGGGTGTCGTGTGTCCTGCCTTAGCGAACCTGTCCCTTTTTATCCCCCTGCTGGGGTATCGCCTGTCCATCACTTCAAACAGTTCAGGGTTCAAAGGGGGAGCCGCTCCAGACAGCTCTCTACACATCTCCAGGTGCTGTTTCATTGTGTCCCTTATCTCTCTCTTGAAGACAGGTGGCAGACCAACTGCTGATCACACAGGACAGCTAACATCTTATCTATGTGTATTCGTCACAACATGCACAAAGCACACCAGGCAACTTTAGACAACCCGTCATCCACCAGCACCAGACATCATTGGCAGGCAGCTTGGAGGAAAGTGCAAAAGGCAATAAGGGCCATATAAATTGAATGGTGGACTGAAAAGGCACATGAAATCCAGTCCTTTGCCGATAATAATAACATGCATAATTTTTACAATGCTGTCAAAACCATCTACGGTCCAATAAATCGATCCGTTACTCCCCTGAAAACAGTAGATAGTCTAACACTTCTGAAGAATCAGAATACCATTCTGCTGAGGTAGGCTGAGCATTTTAACACCCTGCTTAATCAGGACTCTGACACAGACCCCACCATCCTGGACGAACTGCCTGAACTTCCTCCTATCCATGACCTCAGTCTACCACCAACCTTCCAGGAGGTTCTATCAGCTGTCCATTCACTTAAGAACAACAAGTCCCCTGGCACTGACAATATCCTTGCTGAGTTACTGAAGACGGAGGGTACATGTATATGCACACCCTCTACCAGTAAGGTCACCAAGTCCTGGACTGATGAGAACATCCCACAGCAATAGAGAAATGCAAACATCATTGTCATTTATAAAAACAAGGGCGACAAGGCCATCTGTGGGCAATAGTAGGGGCATATCACTCCTTCCTGTTGCTGGAAAGGTCCTGGCTAAGCTGATGCTTCAGAGACTCATCAGCAACATCACTGAGTCAATGCTGCCTGAATCGCAGTGTGGATTTAGGAAGAACAGGAGCATGATCGACATGATCTTCACAACCCGGCAACTTCAGGAAAAGTGCCGGGAGCAACATCAGGAACTGTTTATGGCCTTTGTCGACCTCTCCAAAGCGTTTGACACTGTGCAAAGAGAGCTCTTATGGGATGTCCTCCTTAGGTTTGGCTTTCCCAATAAATTTGTTAGCATCCTCTGCCAGTTCCACGATAGGATGACTGCTTGGGTGACCATAGGAGGACAAGAGTCCGAGCCCTTCCTTGTACGCACAGGGGTGAGGCAGGGGTGTGTGTTAGCACCAGTGCTCTTTAACATCTTCCTCTTGTGTGTTACCAAGCTTCTCCACAACGAGATTGAAGACAGCAGCGGTGTGGCAGTGGACGTCAGATTAGATGGCAACCTCTTTGACATCAAGAGGCTCCACGCAACCACCAAACTCTGTACAGAGTGGGTCTTGGAGCTGCAGTATGCAGACAACTGTGCTCTTGTGGCCATACTCTGGAGGATCTTCAGACTGTCCTTGCTGTGGCGGTGAGAGCGTACAGCAGGATGGGGCTGACTGTCAATACCACCAAGACAGAAATGATTTGCCAATGGAGTACCAGTGTCCCACCCACTCTACCTGCCTTCACTGTTGGTGATGAAAAGCTGTCAGTAGTGCCATCTTTCAAATATCTGGGGAGCATTCTCTCTGAGGATAGCAGCATTGACCACAACATTGAGAGGCGCATTAAACATGCATCAGCTGCCTTTGGGAGACTTCAAGGTAGAGTCTTTCAGAACGGGAACCTTTGTCGCTCCACAAAGGTCACCGTATACCAAGCGGTCTGTGTCACCACCCTCCTTTATAGCTGTGAAGCTTGGGTAATCTACAGCCGTCACATCAAGTCCTTGGAGCGCTTCCACATAAGCTGCCTCCAATGCATCCTGGGAATTATCTGGCGTGAGTGGGTGCCTCACACTGAAATACTTGTAAAGACCAACTGTAGGAGTATTGAGGCCATGATCACCCAGCGTCAGCTGCAGTGGTTGGGGCATGTGGTAAGGATGCCCCCATGTTGGCTATCCCGCAGAATGTTATACGGCCAGCTACATCATGGTCGACGCTCAGCTGGAAGGCTGAAGAAGCGCTATAGGGATCAGATAAAAAATACTTTAAGGAAATGCAAGATCAGACCCAAGGACCTGGAAGAGGTGGCTGCTGACCACACCACTTGGCGCCAGCTGTGTAGGGATGGGGTTCGTATTCTGGAGATGGAAAGAACAGCCAGAAGACAGCAGAAGAGAGCCTGGAGAAATGCAGCCATGGTTGCCATCACTACCACATATACATGTCCCACCTGCAAAAGAGCTTGTGGGTCCAGGATAGGACTGTATAGTCATCAAAGATCAAAGATCTCAGGAATGAATGTCATCGGATTTCAATGGACAACCAAAGAGAAGAGAGAGCCAGATTTGGCAGGAATGTTCTATAGTAATTGACAAAATCCTAAAAAGTACCCCAACAGCGAAGTGTACTTTGGCTTTGGGGCATTCACCACTGCTTGAATTTCTCAGCACACCTTGTATAATCTTGGGCATCAATGATTTGACCACAGTAAGTGATGTTTTTAAAGAATTCACACTTGTTGCATTGTGCTCTGAGCCCATAATCTTCTGATTGTTTTAACCTTGCCTTCAGATTTTGGAGATGCTCATTGTCATCTGTGCTGGTAACAATGACGTCATCCAGGTAACACTGAGTGCCTGGACAGCTTTGCAACACCTGGTTCATATCTTTCTGCAAGAGTGCAGGTGCAGATGTTACTCCAAAAACAAGCCTATTATAGTGATGAAACCCTTTGTGAGATTTTATCTTGAGAAGCAATTTGGACACTTCTTTCATCTGAAGTTAGGCCTCAACTAAAGATTTAGCTGAAGATTTTTGCTACAAAAAAATTTGCAAAGGTAAGCTTTATCCTGGGCAGAGTGTATTGATCCACTTTTAGTACTGGGCTGATGGTGACCCTAGAATCACCACAGACTCACCGACACACTCTTTCTTCCTGGTTAATAGAACCACTTGCATTGCTCATGGCTCCACTCAACCTTGGAAAGAATTCTTCCATGTGATCTAGCTCACTGGCTACTTTATCATGGATAGTATAAGGAACTCGATGGGCTTTGCAGAACTTGGGTATGACATTTTCATTTAACGCTATCTTATCCTTCATATGTTTGGGGTTTCCAATGCCACCCTTCAATACTGCTGCGGCATTATCCAGTGCCTTTCTTAATTTAATTTCACTTGTCTTTATTATCAGGGATGTTGCATACAAATTGTAGATGGATCTCCTAACAAGTTGGAGTTGTTTCAGACAATCATGGCCTCTCAACACTGATCCTAGTGTCGTTACAATGTCCAAGCCTGATGTGGCTTTTTAGTTATTGTATTTCACTGTTATAAATATCATTCATGCATGAGTTATCTTTTCTCCAGTATAATTTACCTGCCAGCTTCAGTTCAGAATCTTTGAAATGCAGTGCAAGTTTATTCTGTGGAATGAATGAAACAGCTAACCTAATGTCTAATTTGGGCTGGCTGGTGGTGCAGTGACATCAGCACTGGTCTCCGGAGCGAAGGTTCCTGAGTTCGAACCCAGTCGGGCCGCTTCCGGGCACGTTTTCTATCCGTGCCGGGTTGAGTGTCAACCTTGCAACTTGGCCTCGTAAAAAAAAAGACTGCGCTGTGAGAAGGACGTGGGGGCCACTCACAGGATCTTTCCTCCAAGACTACCACTTGAAAAGTGGTCGCCAAGGCTCTGGCAGAGCATGGCACACAAAAAAAAATCGTCTAATTCCATTTTAAGTAACTGGCTGTCAATTTCTGGTGTAAGCCATATTGGTTGTCTCTTGAGAGGTTTCACATTGTAAATCTCAGGCCTACGCAGTCCTGTGTGATACTCAGCATTATCATAATTTTCATCAACAGTTTGAGATTAGTACCCTTTTTGAAACTGCAACCTGATTTTTTATTTTTTCTCTTCCCTTTGCAGCCCATTTATTTTTGTCTGCCTGGCATGCACTTTGTAAGTGTACTACTTTGCTGCATGTTCTGCCAAGTTTCACTGGTGTATGTGAGCATCTGCCACAATAGCAGCACCATTAGTTTGGCCAGGCTGGTTTCTGTTAAGATGTTGCAATTTTGTTCACACTCATTTTCATTCCTGACTGCAGATTAATTGCACCTTTGTCTGATGTTTCCATTGATACAGCAATTTCAACTGCCTTTTCAACTGTAAGTTGTGTTTCAGTAAGGAGCTGTTTTTGAATGCTTTCTTGTAAGAAGTCACAAAATAAGCAATTTCTCAGGGCATCATTAAGCCCATTACTGAACTAGCAATGCTCAGTCGATCACTTCAATTCAGCCAAGTACTATGAAATGGATTCCTTTTGGTTCCACTTCTGAAACCTAAAGCTTTCTGCAATTAATATTGATCTTGGTTCTAAATGGTCCTGTATTACTTTCACAATACAGCAAAGCTCATTTTGGCTGGTTTGGTTGGAGCAATTAAACTTCAATGCAAACTGTATGCATTTAAATCTAATGCAAACCGCAAACCGGTACTTGACTCTCATTGGCTATTCATTTTCTTTAAAATACAAGTACTACTTAATCCATTCCATATATGATATTCAGTTATTGTTTGTGTTATCAAATGTGTTAATCCTTCCAATGTAGCTGTCCATTTCTGTTTTTATGCTTATTATCACCCAGTACTCATTGTTATAAACCCATGAATCCTTCCATATTCTACACTTTTTTAGCTCATCATCTTTCCTTTTGCAAACAAGATGAGCTGCGCTTTTTTTGCTTGACAGTTTTCATTTGCGTTTTTTAATTTAACTCAGTTTTCACTATACTTCAGCTGGTAGGAAGTCATCTTGGGTTTGTTTTAAAAATCCATATTGCCACTGTTATGTTTTGTAACTCCAAAACATAAAACTTATTATAAACAAAGACACAGAGCTGGGAATGAGAGTCTAAATTTGTGTTTACTTTAAGGGAGGTGTGCACGTGTCACGTGTTAGGTTCATGATGTATGCAATCCACTTACTTTTAAATATAAATGAAAAATTTAAAACAAAGAACAAGAATGCTTAATCAAACAATATATTTACAATATTACTCAAATACTCCTGAAATATTAAATACACAACAGCCTCTATTCGATCCTGTAAATTAATGTTCTTTATTTTTCTATACTGTAAAAGATTTTATTTACCAAATAAATCACTATCATAGAGCTTTGCTATGAAGTTGGTTCCCATGATCCCTCTGTTGTCAATGACATCAGTCACTCCCTTAAGTGCTCTGAGGATCTTATGGAAATCAATTCATGGTTGTGAATTATCTGAACACAGCATGAAAATACATCATGAATCATTTAAAAACTGTGTTTTCCATCAAGCAAACCTATAGTTGTAAAGGGACTTGTTTTTTTTGTACCAACACCATTTGTTTTCACATAATGATACAAAAATAAAGATCATGTTATGCTTTTCATATCAGTGGGTCATCATGTTTGATGTAAAACTAATATTGTTTCCTTTTTCGGCTTCATTTCTTTTGCACAGCTCTTTGTAATCTGATTTCCTGTGCATCAGCCTGCTTCCTTCAACTAGACAGCCAGTGTCAGTGTTGATTATTGATGTCAAAGATCTGTTTTGTTTTCTTGCTGCTTGCATTCAGAAATAGATCAAACATCTTCCAGCAGAATGGATACACACTTGGTACTTATCACTTATTGGGACAAGCTAATAAATTGCTCTGCAGTTGGAGTCTATGAGGAAGCAACATCAAAAGTATCTTGTCAGCTTTTTAATTGCCTATTGCCTCAGAAAAGTTGTCATAGCTGAGGGACATAGTGGGGATAGGTTTCCATTACCTACTAAATGCTCCGAATAGTGTCTGACAACCAAGTCCAGCTCCTGACCTTCACGTGTGACTCAGCCACTTAGCCCAGCAGAACCATTTCTACTAACAGGAGAAGGGGCAAAAGCAGGTTACTGCACCTTAAACCAGCCACTTCAAGCAGATGGGGCTTGCTAGCTGTGGTTGGCAGTTCATCTCAGGAAAGGAAAACTCTGATCTCAAATTCATGTGACTTGCGGCTATAGCCACTTATGGGGAAGGGTTTGGGAGTTAACCTCAAGGAAAAATCCAGGGCTGGAGTTCCTGTGGCAGTCTTATGTTGGGTTTAATACTGACATGCAGCTCTTTGAGGCCATTAATGCCAAACTGTATCAGTCTCTGCATTTCATTAGCTGCGTGGAGAGGGGCAGCCTGCTATGTGGGCAACAGCTTGCTCTTCATATTTTCTGCCCTGGTTTTGGACACTGGCTTACATATCACATAAACAGATAGGATGCAATAGTGGCATGCAAAAGTTTGGGCACCCTGGTCAAAATTTCAGTTACTGTGAATAGCTAAGCGAGTAAAAGATGACCTGATTTCCAAAAGGCATAAAGTTAAAGATGACACATTTCTTTAATATTTTAATATTTTTAATTCCACCTTTTACAGTTTCAAAACAACAAATAAGGAAAACGGCCCGAAGCAAAAGTTTGGCATCCTGCATGGTCAGTACTTAGTAACACCCGTTTTGGCAAGTATCACAGCTTGTAAACGCATTCTGTAGCCAGCTAAGAATCGTTCAATTCTTGTTTAGGGGATTTTCACCCATTCTTCCTTGCAAAAGGCTTCTAGTTCCATGAGATTCTTGGGCCATCTTGCATGCACTGCTCTTTTGAGGTCTATCCACAGATTTTCAGTGATGTTTAGGTCGGGGGAATGTGAGGACCATGGCAAAACCTTCTGTTTGCGCCTCTTGAGGTAATCCGTTGTGGATTTTGAGGTGTGTTTAGGATCATTATCCTGTTGTAGAAGCCATCCTCTTTTCATCTTCAGCTTTTTTACAGACAGTGTGATGTTTGCTTCCAGAATTTACTGGTATTTAATTGAATTCATTCTTCCCTCTACCAGGGAAATGTTCCCTGTGCCACTGGCTGCAACACAAGCCCAAAGCATGAATGATCCACCTCCCTGCTTAATAGTTGGAGAGGTGTTCTTTTCATGAAATTCTGCACCCTTTTTTCTCCAAACATACCTTTGCTCGTTGCGGTCAAAAAGTTCTATTTTAAATTCATCAGTCCACGGGACTTGTTTCCAAAATGCATCAGGCTTGTTTAGATGTTCCTTTGCAAACTTCTGATGCTGAATTTTGTGGTGAGGACGCAGGAAACATTTTCTTCTGATGACTCTTCCATGAAGGTCATAGTCATTTTTGTGAAGGTCTCGCTGCACAGTAGAACAGTGTGCCACCACTCCAGAGTCTGCTAAATCTTCCTGAAGGTCTTTTGCAGTCAAATGGGGTTTGATTTGCCTTTCTAGCAATCCTATGAGCAGTTCTCTTGGAGAGTTTTCTTGGTCTTCCAGACCTCAACTTGACCTCCACCGTTCCTGTTAACTGTCATTTCTTAATTACATAATGAACTGAAGAAACGGCTACCTGAAAACGCTTTGCTATCTTCTTATAGCCTTCTCCTGCTTTGTGGGCATCATTTATTTTAATTTTCGGAGTGCTAGGCAGCTGCTTAGAGGAGCCCATGGCTGCTGATTGTTGGGGCAAGGTTTTAGGAGTCAGGGTATTCATATAGCTTTGAAATTTGCATCGCCTGGCCTTTCCTAATGATGACTGTGAACAAGCCATAGCCCTAACAAGCAAATTAAGGTCTGACACCTTGGTAAAAGTTATCTGAAAGCTCAAATCTCTTGGGGTGCCCAAACTTTTGCATGGTGCTCCTTTCCTTTTTTTCCACTCTAAAATTATACAAAACAAAAATAATACACTAATCTTGCTTAAAATGTTGAAAAGAATGTTTCCTCTTTAACTTCATGCCTTTTGGGGATCAGTTCATTTTCTACTCACTTAACTATTCACAGTAACAGAAATTTTGACCGGGGTGCCCAAACTTTTGCATGCCACTGTATCTGCGGTCGACCCCGACCAATGGAGAGCCTCAATACTGTCTCAGACCATTCTTTTCATTAAATGACAGAACTATAATTGGTTTTGCAACACTTTCAGAACAACATTTTTTCTCTCATCATATCTGTGATCAAATGGTCAAGACACAGAAAGATGACAAAATTGTTTTTTATCTGTGTGCCCTCACCCTCAACATCTTCACTGTATCAGTGATAAGTCGTAGAGTCATACTGCATGGAAACTTACCCCTTGGCCCAACTGGACAATACTGATAGTCTAGTCTGCCCAAGTTTGGCTCATGACTCTCTAAATCTTTTCTACCCATCTGCGTACCTAGATGGTCTTTAAATTTCGCTAATGTGTCCAGATCAACCATTGTTTCTGGCAGCTCATTCCAAATATACACCAACCTTTAAAGAAGCTGTGCCAGATACAGTATCGCTCTCAATCTTTCTCCTCCTATCTTAAGTCCATGCCCTTTTATTTTTTTATCATCCCTCGCTGGAAACAGACTTTATGCTTTAACCTTATCTGAGACTCTCCTAAATACTTAAAACTCATTTATAAGTTTGCCATTTATTCTCCTACATTCCAAGGAATAAAGACCTAGGATGGAGAACCTCTCCCCGTAACTTGGGCTCTCTAGTCCTGGCAATATCACTTAGTATTTTCTGTGCTTTCAGTTCAACCACCTCTTTCTGACAACAGGATGACTAAAACCGTACACTGTGAATAATTCAGAATTCATCCATTAAGCTTTTAGGTTTCTGTGTATAACATTATAACTGGATTCCGTTGAACTACATTCATTTGGGACAAGGGAAATGTGCCTGTTTATTAAACATATGTAATATCAAGGGCTCTGTGGAATATATATGGGTGGTGAGATGCAGCAAATAAGACACATTTCTACCTTTAACCCTGAACTTGCACAACCTGGAGGAACTAAGGCAGCTCATTTGGCCTGCTGCCTGTTATTGGCTGATTATGAAAACTCGATAACCAGCTTTAATGTTTACCTTTTCTGGCATTGCTTGCCAAAGTCATATAAAAGAAGAAACAAAGTTCATTATCCTGTGAGCTTTTTGGCAGCCTTAAGAGACTATTAGTGTTTATTGTGTGGAAGTCACTGACAGTTAGGGGAATGTTTTGTTTTGTTGTGAGGGGAAACTCTCAAAGCAAAGTGTATGTTAATGGCCCATCAATAACCATCAGGGATTGTGTAGTCCCCTGCATGCACTGTCTTCACCCAAGGAAAATGAGATTACTTTGCCTACTCTTTCAGAGACAGTTTTCACCAGCTCCAAAATATACACTTATTAGTAAACTAGGATTTAGTACACCCTGCTGTTGAAAGCAACCAGCCATATAGTCCAGGCACAACTCTATGGCTGTGGTTGTGACTTCATAGTCACCCCCACTTTGGACAAATGGTGCTATTAACCCTATTCTTTAGTCAGGTGCACAAATGGCAGGCGTTTCTTGAACATCCTTGCTAGTTTCTCTGAGTAGAGATCATTCTGATAGGTTGTCCTTGTCTCTTGCTCACTCCCTCCTATCATACAGGAAGCCTTGAAGACTGGACGCTGCAGCATTGGGTCCTGTTGTCCAAAGGAGATGACAAGTTTACACTTGAAATTGTAAACTCTGTAGAACTGTTATTCTCTTACCTCACCATCTTGTGATTAATCACATTGCTTTACAATTATTTCAACAAATACAATCTATCTGTCTGAAACTGGTCATTTCTCCCCATTATCACTTTAGCTCAGCTATTCTTTCTCTGTTTATATAGTATAACCAGATGACATAGCCCACAGCCATGCTATTAACAACATATTTACACAAAGCTAAATCTGATTTACCGTAAATTCTTGTGTATAAGTCGAGAATTTGACCCTAAATTTTGGTCCTAAAGTTAGGGGGTCGGGTTATACAGAGGGTGCCAACTTTGGAAAAATGAATATGCGGAAGACAGGTCATTGTTGAGTCAAATTTGTTCCACTGTCGACACATGAATTCTTTGAATGGTTTGTTTAAACTCACATCTAGTGGCTGGAGCACAGACATCAAACCACCGGGAATGACTGCAATGTCTGTATTTTCAGCTTTCAATGCTGCTTTTGTCTCACCTGACAAGTGCGCTTTGAGCATGTCCTAGACAAGTAGCGACTTTTCCTTCCCGAAACCTTTGGGACGTCGACGACACACCTCTTTAACCCACTTCAAGCAACCCACTTTGTCCATCCAGCAGTGTTTTTGGATGTAAGCAACAACACCCCGCAAGGCATTTGACAAGGTATCCCGTGCAAGGCTTATTGAGAAAGTAAGGAGGCATGGGATCCAAGGGTAAATTACTTTGTGGATCCAGAACTGGCTTGCCCACAGAAGGCAAAGAGTGGTTGTAGACGGGTCATATTCTGCATGGAGGACGGTCACCAGTGGTGTACAGAGGAGATATCAGGGGTAAGTTTTTTATGCAGAGAGTCGTGAGTGTATGGAATGGGCCGCCGGCGACGGTGGTGGAGGGGGATATGATAGGGTCTTTTAAGAGACTCCTGCACAGGTACATGGAGCTCAGAAAAATAGAGGGTTATGGGTAACCCTCGGTAATTTCTCAGGTAAGGACATGTTCGGAACAGCTTTGTGGGCCGAAGGGCCTGTATTGCGCTGTAGGTTTTCCATGTTTCTATGTTTCTATAACCCAATATCACCACCCTTTTTCACCTGTGTATTTATTTCAGCTTATGTTGTACTGAACTGATGATGTATACTTCAGAAAATGCTATTAAATCACTTCTTACCTTGTAATTGATCATACAGTAATAAAAAAGCGTGTAAAAATTGTAAATGTCACTTCACTCTTTAAGAAGGGAGGAGGCCAAAAGAGAGGAAATTCTACGCCAATTAGCCTAACCTAAGTGTTTGGGAAAGTGTTGGAATTGATTATTAAAGATGAGGTTTCAGGGTTCTTGGAGACTAATGATAAAAATAAGTCAAAGTCAGCATGGTTTCTGTAAAAGGAAATCTTACCTGACAAATCTGTTAGAGTTCTTTGAGGAAGCAACAAGCAGGAGAATAAAGGAGAGGCAGTGGATGTTATTTACTTGGATTTTCAGAAGGCATTTATAAAGTGCCACACATGAGGCTGCTTAACAAAATGAATTTCTATGGTGTTACAGGAAAGATACTGACATGGATAGAGGAATGGCTGACAGACAGGAGGCAGTGAATGTGAATAAAGGGGGCCTTTTCAGCCGGTGTTGGCTGCTGGTGACTAATGGTATTCCTCAGGTGTCAGTATTGGGACTGCTACTTTTCAAATTGTTTGTTAGTGATTTAGATAATGGAATTGATGGCTTTGTGGAAAAGTTTGGAGATGATATGAAGACCGGTGGAGGAGTAGGTAGTGCTGTGGAAACAATGTGATTGTAGCTCTTAGACAAATTGGAAGAATGGGCAAAAACGTGGCAGGTGGAATTCAGTGTTGGGAAACGTATGATAATACATTTTGGTAAAAGGAACAATAGTGTGGACTATTATCTAAATGGGGAGAAAATTCAAACATCAAAGGTGCAAAGGAGTTCTCGTACAATACTGCCAGAAGGTTAATTCACAGGCTGAGTCTACGATGAAGAAGGCAAATGCAATGTTGGCATTTATTTCAAGGGGAATAGAATATAAAAATAAGGGGATAATGCTGATGGTTTATAAGACATTAGTCAGGCTGCACTTGGAGGATTGTCAATAGTTTTGGGCCCCAAATCTCAGAAAGGATGTATTGTCATTGGAGAGAGTCCAGGGCACATTCACGAGGATGATTCTGGGAAGGAAAGGGTTGACATATGAGGGGCATTTGGCAACTTCGGGTCTGTATTCACTGAATTTAGAAGAATTCAGGGGAATCTCATTGAAACCTACTGAATGTTGAAAGGACTAGATAGGGTGGATGTGGAGGGGATGTTTCCTATGGACGGGGTATCAAGAACTAGAAGGCACAGCCTCAGATTTGAGGGGTTACCTTTTAGAATGGAGGTAAGGAGGATTTTTTTTTAAGCCAGAGACTGGTGAACATGTGGAATGCTCTGCTACAGACTGCAGTGGAGGTCAGGACTATGGGTATATTTAAGGTGGAAGTTGATAACTTCCTGATTGGTCAGCAAATCAAAAGATATGGCGAGAAGGCAGGTATTTGGGGTTGAGTGGGATCCGGGATCAGCAATGATTGAATGGTGGAGCAGACTCGTTGGGCCAAATGGCCAAATTCTGCTCCTATACCTTATGGTCTTATAGTCTAATTTCCTGAAGACTTGTTCTGATTTTCATTAATCTATGATTTTGTTATCCATAATTTCATAATCACAGAATAATGCCTGACAGTCATTGTGACAGCACTTAAAAATTATTTCAATGGCTCTTGAGTGCTTTAGGATGTTCAGAGATTGTGAAAAAAAACACTATATGCATGAGAATATATTTATCTCTTTGTCACTGGGAAGACACAATGGAAATTAAAGTAAAATGGAAGTATAATCAGTGGTAGAGGTTATAGAAAATAAAAATATTCATATAACCTATTTCATGTGGTTTATATACTTAATGAACCACAAGACACTCAAAACCTTAGAAAAGCTCAATTCACATTTCACAATTCTTGTTCTCATTTACTAAACCTTTCTCTGGAAGGTTAACATAATTATTATTTTGCATTATTTTATAAGTATGACAGTGGTGCAAACTGGAGGACAAGGCTTCATGATACGAATGGCAAATGGCCAGAAGCGGGGTTACGTGAAAGGAGGCTTAAGGCCAGAAACCACACTCTGAAATTTAAAGGAATTAATCTAATTGCTGAATAATTTAAAGAAAAATTCCTTCTCATTGTATTGTTGCGTCAGAAAGGCTTCCAAAGGAGCTTGGGCTGTAGAGCCTTCAGCCAAGGAATACAAAGGGTCTACAGATAAAAACGTACTGTAGACGTTGTTGAGTCACGATAGAAATATATAGGAGATAATATTCACTTTTACACCAAAGCTACCAACATACATAATCTTATTTATTTTCTAACTTATATTTGTTATAAATGATATTGAGAACTAGAAAGAAGAAACTTTTATTTTGGTTAAATTTTAAAGCATCAACCATGCAAGATTAATGAAGCAATTATTTTCAGCCAAACATATTCTTCAGTTACATCTTGAATCTTCCTGTTAGTATAATAAATAGTGAGGATTTCATCACGCACATTTCTCTCAAGCACATTCATTCTATGCTTGCTTTCCAATTGAGAAGTATTTTCAGAAGGTTACTCATGGGAAGACTATGTGCCAAATATCATTCCCATCCCTCTCTGGTCAGGGGATTTAATGTATGAATCATCACAATGAATAGAAATATTGATAAGTATCAAGCAGCACACAGACGGATTTATTTTCAGACACTTATAAGTAGAAAGTAATTCAGAAAACTCTGTGTACCTCTACAAATCTTTTATTAAGTTCCATGGAGAAATTGAAAAGGTATTAGTTAGCGAAGAATTTAGAATGAAGAATAAACCTAGTTACTTTGTACTTCTGCGAGGATTTTATTTGTGTATATTTAAAACAGAATTATACACACATTGAGAAAGGGCCACATAAATTAAAAAAAAAATAAAAAAAGGTTCGTTTGCACACTTAAAGTATGCTGAACACAGTCACCTTAGAACTTAGCCTTTTATATGATCAAATTTATTTTGGAACTTGCTTGTTCTTTCTTGGGAGTTTCTAATACATGTTTTATTGCCTGCGTGGGTTATTTGCTTAAATATAGCAAATTCCTTAAGTAATTAAGGCTGGGAATATCAATAACTGTGGCGCTTCTCTTCCTGACGAACTTAATGTATTCTACGCAAGATTTGAACAGAATAGGAGCGTCCCGCTCGCTCCGGATGAACTGGACCTGGTGACACCGAGATTTATCATCACCGAGGAGGACGTTAGAAGGGCCTTCCTGAAGATAAATCAAGGAAGGCGACGGGCCCAGATGGCGTCCCAGGACGGGTTCTCCGGGCCTGTGCAAGCGAGCTAGCTGGAGTGTTTGCTGACATCTTCAACTGCTCCTCGCTTCAGTCTAAGATCCCCTCGTGTTTTAAGAAGGCAACGATAATCCCAGTGCCGAAGAAGAGCAAGGTGGCATGCCTGAATGACTATCGACCTGTGGCTCTGACATCAATTGCTATGAAGTGCTTCGAGTGATTGGTTTTGGCACACATCAACCACAGCCTACCGGTCAACCTCGACGCTTTGCAATTCGCCTACCGGAGCAACAGGTCAACGGCAGATGCCATCTCTCAGGCCCTAAATTCCTCCTTAGAACACCTGGAGAATAAAGACGCATACGTAGGGCTCCTTTTCATTGACTGCAGCTCTGCCTTTAATACCATCATTCCAAATAAACTGATTCCTAAGCTCCAGAACCTGGGCCTTAGCACTCAGATCTGCAGCTGGAACTTTAACTTCCTCACAGACAGGACCCGGGCTGGAAAAATAGGGGACAAGCTCTCCTCCACAATCACTCTGAGCACCAGTGCCCCACAAGGCTGTGTACTCAGACCCCGGCTGTACTCACCGTACACCCATGATTGTGTAGCCAAGTTTCCATCGAACTCAATATATAAGTTTACTGATGACACAGCAATTGTAGGCCGTATCTCGGGTAATGATGAGTATGAGTACAGAGAGGAAATTAAGAACCTGGTGGCATGGTGCGAAGACAAGAACCTATCCCTCAACGTCAGCAAGACGAAGGAATTGGTTGTTGACTTCAGAAGGAGTAACGGACCGCATGACCCAATTTACATCGGTGGTGCGCAAGTGGAACAGGTCAAAAGCTTTAAGTTCTTTGGGGCCAATATCACAAATGACCTGACTTGGTCTAACCAAGCAGAGTTCACTGCCAAGAAGGCCCACCAGCGCCTTTACTTCCTGAGAAAACTAAAGAAATTTGGCCTGTCCCCTAAAACCCTCACTAATCTTTAATAGATGCACCGTAGAAAGCATTCTTCTAGGGTGCATCACAACCTGGTATGGAAATTGTCCTGTCCAAGACCGAAAGAAGCTGCAGAAGATCGCGAACACGGCCCAGCACATCACACAAACCAATCTTCTGCCCTTGGACTCACTTTACACCGCACGCTGTCGGAGCAGTGCTGCCAGGATAATCAAGGACACGACCCACCCAGCAAGCACATTTTTTGTCCCTCTTCCCTCCGGGAAAAGGCTCAGGAGCTTGAAGACTCATACGGCCAGATTTGGGAACAGCCTCTTTCCAACTGTGATAAGACTGCTGAACGGATCCTGACCCGGATCTGGGCCATACCCTCCAAATATCCGGACCTGCCTCTCGGTTTTTTTTGCACTTCCTTACTTCCCATTTTTCTATTTTCTATTTATGAATTAAAATTTAAATTTTTAATATTTATTAATTTTTATTATTTTTATTTTTTTAATATTTAATATTGTAATCCAGGGAGTGAAAAGCGCAGAATCAAATATTGCTGTGATGATTGTACATTCTAGTATCAATTGTTTGGTGACAATGAAGTATAAAGTATAAAGTAATCTCAGAAACAGAAGTACAAATGTCCTGTTAATGTCCTTGTATGTTTTTGCTTGCCATTCCAATCTTATGCAATTATTGAAAAAGCAGCTAAGGACAATGTTGTTTTTATTCACAAGAAGATATAGGCATAGGTAGCAAGGTAGTGGAGAGCTCCTCTCTAAATCCACTGTATCCTACGTGTATTGAAGATACTCAGGTAAAGTTGTAAGATGGGAATCCTTCTTCATTCCTCTGTTTTGCTCTGTGAGTGGATGCAGGGCTTTGGGAAGTCAGTGGGGTATCAGTACTCCGCCCTTGACCAGCTCTCTATCTATATCATTTACGTGGCTTACTACATCAGATTTTCAACATATATCTACCTTTGATTTTAGTTTCAAAAAACTCGACAGGTGGTAATAATGCTTAATTTCAAGGTAATACCACATAATTTCAAGGAGAGAAAGTTAAACTCCCTCTTCCTTTTGATATGTGGCATATGTGGCAGGGATGACGACTGGTTGTCTCTCATGTGTGATGTAACAGAGAAACCTGTGTGGGAGAGTTTTTGAAGTGGGAAAAGCTATTGAACTGGGGCAGTTCCACTCTCTCAATCTTGGAAATCCGAGTCTAGTGGTACAAGTAGTTGTCATAACTGGGGTCTCTCTTACTTGCAGTGGACCTCCATGACTTCTTCTGTGCCTCAACATGCTCTTTGCTCTTCATGAAGTCTTGCAGAACTGTTTTCATGGCCATTGGATCTCACTGATGATCTCTTCCGCCCAGTCCTCTGCAACTGACTTCACATTGTCAGACAGGCACGTCTCTACCCTCATCTCCAGATGGACATAGAAACATAGAAACATAGAAAATAGGTGCAGGAGTAGGCCATTCGGCCCTTCGAGCCTGCACCGTCATTTATTATATCATGGCTGATCATCCAACTCAGAACCCTGCCCCAGCTTTCCCTCCATACCCCCTGACCCCCGTAGCCACAAGGGCCATATCTAACTCCCTCTTAAATATAGCCAATGAACTGGCCTCAAAAATTTCCTGTGGCAGAGAATTCCACAGATTCACCACTCTCTGTGTGAAGAAGTTTTTCCTAATCTCCGTCCTAGAAGGCTTCCCCTCTATCCTCAAACTGTGGCCCCTCATTCTGGACTTCCCCAACATCGGGAACAATCTTCCTGCATCTAGCCTGTCCAATCCCTTTAGGATCTTATACGTTTCAATCAGAACCCCCCTCAATCTTCTAAATTCCAACGAGTACAAGCCCAGTTCATCCAGTCTTTCTTCATTTGAAAGTCCTGCCATCCCAGGAATCAATCTGGTGAACCTTCTTTGTACTCCCTCTAAGGCAAGAATGTCTTTCCTCAGATTAGGGGACCAAAACTGCACACATTACTCCAGGTGTGGTCTCACCAAGGCCTTGTACAACTGCAGTAGTACCTCCCTGCTCCTGTACTTGAATCCTCTCGCTATAAATGCCAGCATACCATTCGCTTTTTTCACCCCCTGCTGTACCTGCATGCCCACTTTCAATGACTGGTGTATAATGACACCCAGGTCTCGTTGCACCTCCCCTTTTCCTAATCGGCCACCATTCAGATAATAATCTGTTTTCCTATTTTTGCCACCAAAGTGGATAATTTCACATTTATCCACATTAAATTGCATCTGCCATGAATTTGCCCACTCACCTAACCTATCCAAGTCACCCTGCATCCTCTTAGCATCCTCCTCACAGCTAACACTGCCACCCAGCTTCGTGTCATCCGCAAACTTGGAGATGCTGCATTTAATTCCCTCATCCAAGACGTTAATATATATTGTAAACAACTGGGGTCCCAGCACTGAGCCTTGCGGTACCCCACTAGTCACCGCCTGCCATTCTGAAAAGGTCCCGTTTATTCCCACTCTTTGCTTCCTGTCTGCTAACCAATTCTCCACCCACACCAATACCTTACCCCCAATACCGTGTGCTTTAAGTTTGCACACTAATCTCCTGTGTGGGACCTTGTCAAAAGCCTTTTGAAAATCCAAATATACCACATCCACTGGTTCTCCCCTATCCACTCTACTAGTTACATCCTCAAAAAATTCTATGAGATTCGTCAGACATGATTTTCCTTTCACAAATCAATGCTGACTTTGTCCGATCATTTCACTGCTTTCCAAATGTGCTGTTATCACATCCTTGATAACTGACTCCAGCAGTTTCCCCACCACCGACATTAGGCTAACCGGTCTATAATTCCCCGGTTTCTCTCTCCCTCCTTTTTTAAAAAGTGGAGTTACATTAGCCACCCTCCAATCCTCAGGAACTAGCCCAGAATCTAACGAGTTTTGAAAAATTATCACTAATGCATCCACTATTTCTTGGGCTACTTCCTTAAGCACTCTAGGATGCAGACCATCTGACCCTGGGGATTTATCTGCCTTCAATCCCTTCAATTTACCTAACACCACTTCCCTACTAACATGTATTTCGCTCAGTTCCTCCATCTCACTGGACCCCCCGTCCCCTACTATTTCTGGAAGATTATTTATGTCCTCCTTAGTGAAGACAGAACCAAAGTAATTATTCAATTGGTCTGCCATGTCCTTGCTCCCCATAATCAATTCACCTGCTTCTGTCTGCAGGGGACCTACATTTGTCTTTACCAGTCTTTTCCTTTTTACATATCTATAAAAGCTTTTACGGTCCGTTTTTATGTTCCCTGCCAGTTTTCTCTCATAATCTTTTTTCCCCTTCCTAATTAAGCCCTTTGTCCTCCTCTGCTGAACTCTGAATTTCTCCCAGTCCTCAGGTGAGCCACTTTCTCTGGCTAATTTGTATGCTTCTTCTTTGGAATTGATACTATCCCTAATTTCTCTTGTCATCCACGGGTGCACTACCTTCCTTGATTTATTCTTTTGCCAAACTGGGATGAACAATTGTTGTAGTTCATCCATGCAACCTTTAAATGCTTGCCATTGCATATCCACCGTCAATCCTTTAAGTGTCATTTGCCAGTCTATCTTAGCTAATTCATGTCTCATACCTTCAAAGTTACCCCTCTTTAAGTTCAGAACCTTTGTTTCTGAATTAACTATGTCACTCTCCATCTTAATGAAGAATTCCACCATATTATGGTCACTCTTACCCAAGGGGCCTCTCACAACAAGATCGCTAATTAACCCTTCCTCATTGCTCAA
Source organism: Mobula hypostoma (assembly GCF_963921235.1). Lineage (NCBI taxonomy): Eukaryota > Metazoa > Chordata > Chondrichthyes > Myliobatiformes > Myliobatidae > Mobula > Mobula hypostoma. Next base: position 58,100,357 of record NC_086100.1, on the reverse strand, counting down.
AACCCAGTCCAGAATAGCCTGCTCTCTAGTTGGTTCCACGACATGTTGGTTCAAAAAACCACCCCGCATACATTCCAAGAAATCCTCTTCCTCAGCACCTTTACCAATTTGGTTCACACAATCTACATGTAGATTGAAGTCACCCATTATAACTGCTGTTCCTTTATTGCACACATTTCTAATTTCCTGTTTAATACCATCTCCGACCTCACTACTACTGTTAGGTGGCCTGTACACAACTCCCACCAGCGTTTTCTGCCCCTTAGTGTTACGCAGCTCTACCCATATCGATTCCACATCTTCCCGGTTTATGTCCTTCCTGTCTATTGCGTTAATCTCTTCTTTAACCAGCAACGCCACCCCACCTCCCCTTCCTTCATGTCTATCCCTCCTGAATATTGAATATCCCTGAACGTTGAGCTCCCATCCCTGGTCACCCTGGAGCCATGTCTCTGTGATCCCAACTATATCAAAATCATTAATAACAATCTGCACTTTCAATTCATCCACCTTATTACGAATGCTCCTTGCATTGACACACAAAGCCTTCAGGCGCTCTTTTACAACTCTCTTAGCCCTTATACAATTATGTTGAAAAGTGGCCCTTTTTAATGCTTGCCCTGGATTTGTCGGCCTGCCACTTTTACTTTTCTCCTTAGTACTTTTTGCTTCTACCCTCACTTTACACCCCTCTGTCTCTCTGCACTGGTTCCCATCCCCCTGTTGCGAACTAACCTCTTCAAGCCTAGCCTCTTTAATTTGATTCCCACCCCCCAACCATTCTAGTTTAAAGTCACCTCAGTAGCCCCCGCTAATCTCCCTGCCAGGATATTGGTCCCCCTAGGATTCAAGTGTAACCTGTCCTTTTTGTACAGGTCACGCCTGCGCCAAAAGAGGTCCCAATGATCCAAAAACTTGAATCCCTGCCCCCTGCTCCAATCCCTCAGCCACGCATTTATCCTCCACCTCATCGCATTCCTACTCTCACTGTCGCGTGGCACAGGCAGTAATCCCGAGATTACTACCTTTGCGGTCCTTTTTCTCAACTCCCTTCCTAGCTCCCTATATTCTCCTTTCAGGACCTCATCCCTTTTCCTACCTATGTCATTGGTACCTATATGTACCAAGACCTCTGGCTCCTCACCCTCCCACTTCAGGATATCTTGGACACGATCAGAAATATCCCGGACCCTGGCACCAGGGAGGCAAACTACCATCCGGGTCTCTGGACTGCATCCACAGAATCGCCTATCTGACCCCCTTACTATTGAGTCCCCTATTACAACTGCCCTCCTCTTCCTTGCCCTACCCTTCTGAGCTACAGGGCCAGTCTCTGTGCCGGAGGCACGGCCACTGTCGCTTCCCCCGGGTAAGCTGTCCCCCCCAACAGTACTCAAACAGGAGTACCTGTTGTTAAGGGGCTCAGCCACCGGGGTACTCCCTATTACCTGACTTTTCCTCTTCCCCATCCTAACCGTGACCCACTTGTCTGCCTCCCGTGGCCCCGGCGTGACCACCTGCCTGCAACTCCTCTCTATCACCTCCTCACTCTCCCTGACCAGACGAAGGTCCTCGAGCTGCAGCTCCAGTTCTGTAACGCGGTCCCTTAGGAGCTGCATCTCGATGCACTTGGCGCAGATGTAGACGTCCGGGAGGCTTGGAGACTCCAGGGCCTCCCACATCCGACACCGAGAACAGCAAACTGCCCTCACACTCATACTGCCCCTCTCCTCAAATAACAACAGAAAATGAATGTCAAACCTTCCTCGCCTCGCCCGTTTCCGCCTAAGCCCGTTGAGCCGAAGCCCTTAAGTCTTCACTCTGCTCCCGGCTCACTCCGCAGCCCGCAAACTACGCTGCCCGCTCTATGAGGCTTTGTTCCTTTTAAATCTGCCGCGCTGCACTGCCCGACGTCACACGCCTGCGCAGTCCCGCCTCTCAGAACGCCGTTGGAGAAAAAAAAATAACGAAAATTTCAAAAATGTCTTTCTCGGCACTCCCACTCAGACTCTCAGACTCCTTCTTCGAATAGGACATGAATAGGATTATGTAGGATAGATGGGAAGCGAAAAGAGACATTTGGAATAGTCAGTTCACAAAGTTACAAAGGCTTGGATAATGGTTTCAACAGAAGATGAATTGATGTGGAGCTGGACTCAAGCAACATTATGGAGGTAGAATTGAAGAGTCTTTAGAAATATAATTGAAATCTCAGCTCTGTATTCAGTGTATCAGCAGGTTTATTTATGGTCTGGCTCATAATTAGTTTCTTGGAAACAGGAATGATAGCCAGGGAACTGAATTAGTGGGTGATCCAGAAACGATGGCTTCAGTCTTTCCCACGTGAAGCTGTGATAGACTTCTGCTTATCTGATGATGGATGTCAGATGAAAAAAATTACAAACCTGAGACCAAAGAGTGATCTAAAGTGATGCTGCTGAATGTAATTAGCATAAGAAAGAAAAACAATGTTATGTCTCCAAATATCATCAAGGAGAGACAATTGGATGTGAAAGAAAATAAAGCTAAGGTTACTCCTTCGGGAACTAAAATAATGATTATATGAGAGTGTTGCAAGTTATTTGCTGTATTAAAGGAATCAGACCCATACAATTTCTTATTTCAGCTTAGCAAAGAAACAAAATGGGTTTAAATGACTAAAGAATAGGCAATCTTTAAAAGCACTGCTACAGTCATTAAGAATTACCTTAATTGGTCATCATTTCCAACAGAGTACTACATATAATACTTTTTCTTGTTAATCTTTTATATTACATCTAGTAAAAATATGGCTTTAAATAAAGTTCATATTTTACTCTAATTTCAGTTTTTGTTTAAATTGAGCTAAAATATTTATGTCTCATGCTTTTACTCCATTAATTATATTGTTTATTAATTATTTTTTATTTTATATGGTATGTTACAAATTAATTTTAGAATTTAAGCTCATTAGAAGATCCAACATAACTTGAGACTCAGTCATATTTTCATGGTAATTTAGTGTTATTAATTATTATTCAGTTGTATCATTTTCAAATATTAAAGCTGCAAACATTTGGAATTATTTGGCTGGACTTTAATTGCTTTAAAAAATTTATGAAGATCATTTCCCAAAGCAATTTAGTTTAAGATGTAGGGAAATGAACAGTTTTTGCCCAAGTTAATCAACTAAATGCGTATTTTCATTGGGTATATTTGTTGGAGGAGTGTATGAGAACCTATTGGTTTAGCAATACACAACAGCCTGAAGGACTCTTCAAAAGAAAAAAATACTTGAATTTGCAAACATCTTAATCCATCTAGAATAAAATGCCTTCAAGACAAACATACAGTTGATGACATTTTTCTTCATCCTTGTCTAAAGCCGATCAACATTTATAAAATATAGCGTGGAATTTGGAAGCAGTGAGAAATGTAACTTACTTTTCCACCATTACAGAATAACTAAAATAATATTTCTCCATTACAAAACGATATTCTTGTTTCAATGAACGTAGTTTCAAAATGGCATCAATTTACTCTTTGGTTGGGTAATCCTGGCAATGTTCACTGATGCTTCTGAACATAAGTCATTCTGTTGCTAGCTGATGATTTATATGAATACTAAACCCTATGATCTAAGATTAACTGTCAAATGTATAAGTACTAGAGCAAGAAGAAATAAAGAGAACAGAGGTTAAATTAGCTATCCTGTCTCTGTTGATAAAAGATGGTTTAAAAATCTACCATTCTTAGCATGATGAACAGGGGTACAGTATGCTAATACAGCAGAAGCTAAGCAATATGAGCTACTGCTGTGCTAAAAATCATGTCAGTGTAGGCAAAAAATAAAGCAAAATAGACCTCTAGACTGGAAGCAGGCATCGGCCCATTTTAAATACAAAAAGGTAGCTTGAAGCCTGTGTGCCCCTCCTACAATAATAGATTGCCCCAAAGGAAATTTCAGTCTATATTACAGACATCCCACCTCTCCCAGAACTTCCGGGAGTCTCCCGCATATTAATAGTGGCTCCCTGATGCCCGCAAATTATATACAATAACACAGAAATCAATTTTTTTGAGAGCGAGCGAGCGAGCAAGTGAGAGAGAGAGAGCGAGCGAGAAAGTGAGAGAGAGCACTTGAGAGCGCACGAGCGACCACGAGAGAGGGAGAGCGCGCCATGGCAGAGTGTTCCAAAAAAATATAAAACGTACGTCACCCCAGGCTACACTAAAGTGTACCCCTGCCTAATAGGGGTCAAAATAATGACAGTGTTACTCACTGCACTGTTTGCAACAGTGACTTTTCTATTGCCCATGGTGGGTTAAGTCTCTAAAAGAGATGTTGAGGTGAGTTTAACAGGTGTCATTTGTTCATTAGCATAGCTAACGTTATTTAAACTAGCTGGCTAGCTGCTAAGGAGCTACTCTATTGCAGACATCCCACCTCTCCTGGAAGTCTCCCGCAAATTGATGGTGCTACCTCCCTGAAATGAGTTTTTGCAGGGTGGGATGTCTGATATTACCCAAAGGGCAGTCCACCACCAAACTGGTAAGATTTTAGAATACACTCCAGTAATAAAATCCTACAGATTCTTAAAATTCAAAATAAAAATTTCCTGGTGATTTTTTTATTAGAGCGGATGAAAAGTCATTAACTTGAAGCCTCAGATGAGTTTTTGGGACCTCATGAATAGATAATGATGTTCATATTCTGTGGTTGCAATTTGGGAGGCATGCAAAAAGAGATGATGGGGCAGGAATATTACTAGACAGGAAGCAGTGGAGGGTATAGCTGTCAGCTGGAATAGATGGTGCTTTTCCAAGTCATTAAAGGAGGCATGCCTCATTCAAACTATGTATTACTCTCTATCCAATATAAATTCTCAGTGATTTCACCTAGAATGGATCATGTCAAGAATGAGTGTTGGTTTCACTGGCCTTTGAAATGGTTGGGTCTTCCCTGGACTAGTTAGATGTGTGAATTGCAAAAAATAGCAAATAGCTCATGAACTGAATGGAAAATAAAAGATGTTAAAAACGTGGGGACACCGCTCAGAGACCCTCCATTGCTCACAAATTGAACTTCAGCCACATACTGCTTTGTGGCACATTTGCTGAGTCTGCCCCTCCATGGTCTCAAGGGCTTACAAAGCACACAAAACATCACACAATTATATCAGTAAACGCCACTTAAAAAATCTCCATTCAAACCACAATGGTTGATTTTTCTCTACGAGCAAGAGCAAGGAGGAAATCTTTGGTGATCAAGGGTCTTAATCTGAAATATTGGCAATTCCAATACAACACACACACACAAAATAGTGGAGGAACTCAGCAGGTCAGGCAACATCTATGGAATTGAATAAACAGTCAATATTTTCAGCTAAGGCCCTCCTTCAGAACTGAAAGGAAGTGGGAAGAAGCCTGAAGAGAAAGGTGGGGGGAGTGGAAGGAGGATAGCTAGAAGGTGATAGGCAATGCCTGGTCATTTGGAAAGATAAAGGTCTGGAGAAGAAGGAATCTGATAGAAGAGGAGAGTGGACTAGAGGAGAAAGGGAAGGAGGAGGGGACCCAAGGGGAGGTGATAGGCAGGTGAGAAGTGGGGAATAGAAGAAGAGGAGAAGGAGTGAGAAGTTTTTTTTATATTGGAAGGAAAAATCAATATTCATGCCATCAGGTTGTGGGCTACTCAGGTGGAATATAAGGTGTTAATCCTCCTCCCTCAGACTGGCATGTTAGAATGGGAATGGGAATTGAAATGTTTGAACACTGGGAAATCTGCTTTTGTGGATGGAGCGGATGTGCTTAATAAAGATGTCCTCCAATTTACAATGGGCTCACTAATGTGGGAAAGGCTATACTGGGAACATCAGACTATTTAGTGCCCTAAATGGAGGCAAGGCAGGAGGTGAATGAACAGGTGATTCACTCAGGCTGCTTGCAGGGATAACACCGGGCAGCAAACTTTTTCGAAAGTGCTGTTTACCTAGAATTTTTTTTTGTTTATGATAGACCACTTGAAGGTGAACACAAATATAATTTCAGACTGCTTGCAAGAATTTGGAGGAACAAGAAATTAACTTTGATTGGATATAATATGTTTAATTGTAATAATGGTGCTGACACTTAGCTCAACTAAGCCAAAAATATTTTGTTGATGATTTTTATTTGTACTCAGCATCAGAAGCTACTTGCTTAAGTGTCCAGCAATAATCAGCCAGAACTGATGGATTCCAGTTGTCCTGATACCCCTTCTCTATAACCATAATGTCCTGGTGAAACCTTTCAACATGCTCGTCACTGACGGTACCAGGATTTGCAGGGAGGAAGTCTAAATGTGGATGCAGAAAATGAATCTTCACCAACATGCTGCACTTCATGGTTTTGTGTGCTTGAAACATGTTGTCAACCAGCTGCACATAGTTGCCAAGAAAATTTTCCACGACGTCCATGAATGCCTTCCATGTAATTTGCTCTGGTCCCACTAGAAGCTCTTCAAAACTTCAAAATGCCCGTCACTGATTACCTGTTGATTTGTGGACCAACAAAAATGCCTTCCTTAATCTTGGCATCAGTTATTCTGACTTGAGTTATAAATTGAAATAACAAATATAAGCATTTTTTAAAAAGGTGCGTGATAGGGAAATTTCATCATGATTTTTATGATCAGCAGCCCAAAAACCATCAGATGCACCAAAAATATATTTAAGAAGCAAAATCTTTGTTGTCCGGTGTAAGTGCCAGGATGGAGGAGGGATGAATGGACAAAGGAATTACAGAGGGTGTGATCACCTGGTAAGTGGAGGGGGGGAAGGTTAAGATATGTTTAGTGGTAGGATCCCTTTGGAGATGGCGGAAATTGTGGGGGATGATGATGTGTTGGATGTGAAATGAACAATTCCATCTCCCCCCCTCAACCCCACAATTCCTCTGTCAATGTTATTTGCTCCAGATCGCAACATCTGCAGTCTCTTGTATCTCCAGTAAACCTTTAATGCTGCATAAGGGCTTGCCCATGGATACAATAGAGATTATATGTGATAGTAGCCCCTGCTCATTCAAAATGAATATTCATAAAGCTCGAAACTTTGACTGTACTTTTTTACATAGATGCTGCCTGGCCTGTGGAGTTCCTTAAGCATTTTGTGTGTGTTGATTGGATTTCCAACATCTGCAGATTCTCTCTTGTTTGTGATTCATAAAGCTATTACTACTTATGCAATTTGTGCATTATTTGATGTTCAGTATCAACTTTCTTCTTAGCTGAGGTTCACATCTAAGGTATTCTACCAGCAGCAGCCTAACAAAGAACAGATTGTAAATTGACAGCAAAAGCATTGTGAACAACCCACTAACAGATAAAGCAACAGATACGAGCACAGAGTATTTATTGTAACTTCTCTGAGATGGTTTGATAATCTCTGATGCTGCTACTTGCTCAGCTTGTTTTCACTGGCCAAGGTCAGGATCCCTGAATCTGCTGCTAAATTTAACAGTTTCAGTGTCCTGAAGCTGTTAATATTTGTTTACTGGCAACCTGTCTGTCCTGTGCTGGTTATCTGCACATGCTCGATGCATGATAACAACACAGTAGAACTAGACCAGTTCCACCAGCTGCCATCTCTTTTTCCTCAGTTTTAAGCACCATTCCAGCCCTCATTTGCATCAAAACCATGCACTCCACAAGGCCAGATACCCTTTAAAAAATGTACTTGCTTGGAATTCACTGGTTCAGTTTTCCTGGTTCTCAATGCATCTCAGTGGGGATTTACAAGCTGCACCAAAGTGAACCATAGCACAGCACCAAAGAGTAGAGGATGCTCTGACTGGTCTTCAGTAAGAAGAGTCAATATGAGTTGTGAGCAGTTACCGCTGTTGTAATGCTGCCATCCCTTCAAGGATTGCATTGTATGATTAACTGCCTCAAAGTGCAGAGGAACTTCCAGCAACAATCTGCATGAAGAAAATTCTCAGCAAGAATGCTAAACTTTGTAAGTATTGTTGGTTTATCTTTTCATTAATAACGTAGTACCTTTACTGATAAGTTATCGACCACTTTCCAGTATCTTAGAGAGCAACTAGAGAGACTCTGAGAACTTGCATCAGAAATAATCGGCTCAATTCTGAACTGATTCTATAACCTATGGAATAATTTTCAAGGACTCCACAACTCATGTTCTCTGTATTGTTTTATTTATTTGCACATTTTCATCTTCTTTTGCACATTGGTTGTTTGTCAGTCTTTGTATGCATTTTCCCCCCATTGGCTATATTGTATTTATTTGCTCTATAGTGAATGCCTGCAAGAAAATGAATCTCAAAATAGTATATGGTGACGCTTTGATAATAAATTTACTTTGAACTTTGAAATACTGGTTGATGGAACTGTAACATTTTTAATACCATGCTTGAATCAAATCCCTCCCTCTTGATACTACATGTTGACATAAACAGTGAGGTACAGGATTCAACTGAGATAGCACACAATCGGACAAATAAAGATACCCGAACTGCTGGATTTCCAGGCAGGTATTTTGACAAAAGAATGAAAAGAGGGTAAGGGTGTAAACTAGGCTTGACCAAATTAAAGTTGTAATTTGTTTTATTCCATTGGTCACTTGGGGAGAGAACAGTACCATATACACAGATGGCAATTGACACCTTGGAGGATATATTAGATGCATTTCAGACATATCACTACCCACTGGGAAATGAAAGAAAAATTGACTGACCCTAATTCTTTACATGCAATTAAAAAAAACAAATTGTTCCTAATGGATCTGAAATGATTAGCCGATAACTGCAGTTCTGACAAATGGAAGATCACTCATGAGAGATGAGATAATTTGTGAAAGCTGGAAGACCAGCCAAAACTCTGGACTTCCCATGACTCTGTATTAACTCTGTAAAGGTGCATATATGCATGTAAAATGGCTGTGTTTTCCACTGCTAGGGCAGAAATTTTGGATGTCTATTTGAAGAGGGTATGCAAAAGACAAAAGGCAGAACAAGGAAGATATGGTCAAGATTGCTTGGATGGTCAAAGCTCAATATTGAAAGCAAATTTATTATCAAAATGCATACTGTATATGTTACTATATTTACTTTGGGATTCATTTTCTTGCAGGAATTTACATGAAGAAAACGATATATAATAGAATTTTATGAGTAAACTATACATAAACAGAAAAAGACCGACAAACAACCATTCTGCAAGAGATGACAATCTGCAGATGTAGAAAAATGCTGAAAGCATGAGTTGTGAAGAGTCTTTGAAAGTGAGCCTATAGGTCATTGAATCAGTTCAAAGTAGTGGTGATTGAAGTGCATGCTTCAAAAATTGTGGACAGCCAGAACTACTGTGTATGGAATTGTGCGATGTGGTTAGAGAATTGTTTCTATAAACAATGAATGAAGAACATGTCAACATATAAAATAAAATAAAAATAAGAAATATTTCAAAGATTGTGGAAACTCAGAAGTACTGTGTATGGAAGTTTGCGATGTGTTTAAAAATATTTTCTATAGACAGTGAATAAAGATGGAGATGAGAACATATAAAGAAAATAAGAAATACAAGCAGCAGTAGCTTGAAGCACCACACAACAGGAAGGATATGGTTGTGCTTGAGAAAGTGCAGAGGAGATTCAACGGAATGTTAACTAATCTCTTTAATATAGGTATGAGGAGAGATTGGTTAGGTGGAGCTTGCTTTCCCTGGATTGAAGGTTGAGAAGTGAGCTGATATAAGAAAGTAAGATTATGAGAGTCATTGAATAAGTAAAGAGTCAAGATATTATTTCCAGTGATAGAGGTGTAAAATCAAGAAGGCATGGCTTTAAGGTGAAAGGTACTGTAGGAGTTGTAAAAGGAGTTTGATGGGTAACACTCATAAATTGCTGGAGGATCTTGGCAGGTCAGGCAGCATCATATAGAAAGGAATAAAGAGTTGATGTTTTACACCAAGACCCTTCATCAGAACTGAAAAGGATAGGGGAATAATCAAGAGTAAGGTGGTGGGAGGATGGGAAGAATACAAGCTAGAAGGTGATAGGTGAAGCCAGGTGAGGGGGAAGGTGGATGGGTGGAGGAGGTGGATGAAGTGAAAATCTGGGAAGTGATAGATGGAAAAGTTAAAGGCCTGATGAAGAAGGAATCTGATAGAAGAGGAGAGTGGACCATGGGAGAAATGAATGAAGGAGGAGAACCAGAGGAAGGTGTAGACAGATGAGGTGAAGAGTAAGCATAAGAGCAGAGCCAGAATGGGGGCTGCAAGAAGAAAGAAGGGGAGAAGAGAGGAATTAGTGGACGTTAGAGAATTCAATGTTCACGCTGTCAGGTTAGAGGATGCATATTCCATGCAATATCAGTATATCAACACTAATCATTTTAATGCTGTTGTGACTTAAAATATGTGTAATGTGACATCTTTTGGGCTGTAGTAGTGCATAGAAGTGCAGAGATTCAGAGAAAGTCACAGTAAGTACACTGGAGACAAGAAACTGATGATGCTGTCATCTGGACTAGCAACTGACATGTAGGAAGAATTCAGTGGATCAAGCAACATCAGTGGGAGGAAAGGAATTGTTAACATTTCATGTTGAAACCCTGCATCAGGACTGAGAGTGAAGAGATGAGCTGACCAGTATAGAGAGGAGATGGGGAGTGGTGAGAAAGGATTTCTTGCCATTTGAAAAGATATCAGTCACCTTGGAATCATTTCTTGACACTCTTCTACTCTTAATCTGACCATTTTGCCTCTCCATGCATCAGTCCTTATGCAAGGGTTCAAATTGAAACATCAACAATTCCTTTCCTTCCACAGATACATCTTGACCCATTGAGATCTTGCAGCAGATTTATGGCAACTGTAACCATATAACCATATAACAATATAACAATTACAGCACAGAAATAGGCCATCTCGGCCCTTCTAGTCCGTGCCGAACTCTTACTTTCACCCAGTCCCACTGACCTGCTCTCAGCCCATAACCCTTTATTCCTTTCCTGTCCATATAGCTATCCAATTTTACTTTAAATGACAACATTGAACCTGCCTCAACCACTTCTGCTGGAAGCTCGTTCCACACAGCTACCACTCTGAGTAAAGAAGTTCCCCCTCATGTTACCCCTAAACTTTTGCCCTTTAACTCTCAACTCATGCCCTCTTGTTTGAATCTCCCCTTCTCTCAATGGAAAGAGCCTATCCACATCAACTCTATCTATCCCTCTCATAATTTTAAATACCTCTATCAAGTCCCCCCTCAACCTTCTGTGCTCCAAAGAATAAAGATCCATCTTGTTCAACCTTTCTCTGTAACTTAGGAGTTGAAACCCAGGTAACATTCTAGTAAATCTTCTCTGTACTCTCTCAAATTTGTTGACATCTTTCCTATAATGGGATGACCAGAACTGCCCACAATACTCCAAATTTGGCCTTACTAATGCCTTGTACAATTTCAACATTACATCCCAACTCCTATACTCAATGCTCTGATTTATAAAGGCCAGCATACCAAAAGTTTTCTTCGCCACCCTATCCACATGAGATTCCACCTTCAGGGAATTATGCACCATTATTCCTAGATCCCTGTGTTCTACTGCATTCTTCAATGCCCTACCATTTTCCATGTATGTTCTATTTTGATTAGTCCTACCAAAATGTAGCACCTCACACTTATCAGCATTAAACTCCATCTGCCATCTTTCAGCCTACTCTTCTAACAGGCCTAAATCTTTCTGCAAGCTTTGAAAACCTATTTCATTATCCACAACTCCACCTATCTTAGTATCGTCTGCATACTTACTAATCCAATTTACCATTCCATCATCCAGATCATTTATATATATGACAAACAACATTGGACCCAGTACTGATCCTTGAGGCACACCACTAGACACCGGCCTCCAATCTGACGAACAGTTATCTGCCACTACTCTCTGGCCTCTCCTATCCAGCCACTGCTGAATCCATTTTACTACTTCAATATTAATACCTAATGATTGAACATTCCTAACTAACCTTCCACGTGGAATCTTGTCAAAGACCTTACTGAAGTCCATATAGACAACATCCACCGCTTTACCTTCGTCAACTTTCCTAGTAACCTCTTCAAAAAATTCAATAAGATTTGTCAAACATGACTTTCCACGCACAAATCCATGTTGACTGTTCCTAATCAGACTCTGTCTATCCAGATAATTACATATACCAACTCTAAGAATACTCTCCATCAATTTACACACCACTGACGTCAAACTCACAGGCCGATAATTGCTAAGTTTACTCTTAGAACCCTTTTTAAACAATGGAACAACATGAGCAGTATGCCAATCCTCCGGCACCATCCCCGTTTCTAATGACATTTGAAATATTTCTGTCAGAGCCCCTGCTATTTCCACACTAACTTCCCTCAAGGTCCTGGGGAATATCCTGTCAGGACCCAGAGACTTATCCACTTTTATATTCCTTAAAAGCAGCAGTTCCTTTTCTTTAATCATCATAGTTTCCATAACTACCCTTCTTGTTTCCCTTACCTTACACAATTCAATATCCTTCTCCTTAGTGAATACCGAAGAAAAGAAATTGTTCAAAATCTCCCCCATCTCTTTTGGCTCTGCACATAGCTGTCCACTCTGATACTCTAAGGGACCAATTTTATCCCTCACTGTCCTTTTGCTATTAATATAACTGTGGAAACCCTTTTGATTTATTTTCACCTTACTTGCCAAAGCAACCTCGTATCTTCTTTAAGCTTTTCTAATTTCTTTCTTAAGATTCTTTTTACATTCTTTATATTCCTCGAGGCCCTCATTTACTCCAAGCTGCCTATATTTATTGTAGATCTCTCTCTCTTTTTCCGAACCAAGTTTCCAATATACCTTGAAAACCATGGCTCTCTCAAACTTTTAACCTTTCCTTTCAACCTAACAGGAACATAAAGATTCTGTACCCTCAAAATTTCACCTTTAAATTACCTCCATTTCTCTATTACATATTTCCCATAAAACAAATTGTCCCAATCCACTCCTTCTAAATCCTTTTGCATCTCCTCAAAGTTAGCCTCTCTGCAATCAAAAATCTCAACCCTGGGTCCAGTCCTATCCTTTTCCATAATTGTATTGAAACTAATGGCATTGTGATCACTGGACCCGAAGTGCTCCCCAACACATACCTCCATCACCTGATCTATCTCATTCCCTAACAGGAGATCCAAAATTGCCCCTTCTCTAGTTGGTACCTTTATGTATTGCTGCAAAAAAACTATCATGCACACATTTTACAAACTCCAAACCATCCAGCCCTTTTACAGAATGGGCTTCCCAGTCTAAGTGTGGAAAATTAAAATCTCCCACAATGACAACCTTGTGCTTACTACAAATATCTGCTATCTCCTTACAAATTTGCTCCTCCAATTCTTGCTCCCCATTAGGTGGTCTATAATACACCCTTATAAGTGTTACTACACCTTTCCCATTCCTCAATTCCACTCAAATAGCCTCCCTGGACAAGTCCTCCAATCTATCCTGCCAAAGCACTGCTGTAATATTTTCTCTGACAAGCAATGCAACACCTCCGCCTCTTGCCCTTCCAATTCTATCATACCTGAAGCAATAAAATCCAGAAATATTTAGTTGCCAATCACATCCCTCCTACAACCATGTTTCACTAATAACTACAACATCATATTTCCAGGTATCAATCCATGCTCTAAGCTCATCCACCTTTCTTACAATGCTCCTAACATTAAAATCGATGTATTTAAGAAACTTTTCACCTCTTACCCTGTTTATCCCTAACAATTTTGTTATTTTTTCTTCCTTCTCCCCTACATCTTCGGTCTGAGTGCTCCCGTTCTCTGTCACCTGCTTATCCTCCCTCACACACTGTCTACTAGCTTTCTCTATTTGTGAACGAACCTCCTCTCTCCTAGTCTCTTCAATATGATTCCCAACCGCCCCCCCCCCAACCATTGTAGTTTAAAGTCTCCCCAGTAGCCTTCGCAAATCTCCCCGCTAGGATGTTGGTCCCCCTAGGATTCAAGTGTAACCTGTCCTTTTTGTACAGGTCACACCTGTTCCAAAAGACGTCCCGGTGATCCAGAAACTTGAATCCCTGCCCCCTGCTTCAATCCCTCAGCCACGCATTTATCCTCCACCTCATTCCATTCTTACTCTCACTGTTGCGTGGCACAAACAGTATTCCCGAGATTACTAACTTTGCGGTCCTTCTTCTCAACTCACTTTCTAACTCCCTATATTCTCCTTTCAGGACCTCTTCCCTTTTCCTACCTATGCCATTGGTACCTATATGTACCATGACCTCTGGCTCCTCACCCTCCCACTTCAGGATATCTTGGACGCGATCAGAAACATCCCAGACCCTGGCACCTGGGAGGCAAACTACCATCCGGGTTTCCTGACTGCGTCCACAGAATCGCCTATCTGACCCCCTAACAATTGAGTCCCCTATTACTACTGCCCTCCTCTTCCTTTCACTACCCTTCTGAGCTACAGGGCTGGACTCTGTGCCAGAGGCACGGCCAATGTTGCTTCCCCCAGGTAGGCCTCAACAGAACTCAAACAGGAGTACTTAATGTCAAAGGGCACAGCCACTGTGGTATTCTCTAGTACCTGACACGTCCCCATCCCCTTCCTCACTGTGACCCACTTATCTGCCTCCTGTGGCCCTGGTGTGACCACCTGCCTGTAACTCTCTCTATCAACTCCTCACTCTCCCTGACCAGACAAAGGTCATCGAGCTGCAGCTCCAGTTCCCTAACACGGTCCCTTAGGTGCTGCAGCTTGGCACACCCGGTGAGATGTGGAAATCCGGGAGGTTGGGAGACTCCGCGACTTCCCACATCTGACACCGAGAACAACAAGCTGCCCTCACACTCATACTTCCCCCTTTCCTCAAATAACAGGAAAAATAGAAAACCAAATCTACTTTGCCTCACCCATTTCCGCCTCAGCCTGTTGAGCAAAAGCCCTTATGCCTCCACTCTGCTCTCAGCTCACTCCGCTGCCCGCTGTATAAGGCAGTGTTCCTTTTAAATTTTCCACGCTTCACTGCCCGACGTCAGACACCTGCGCAGTCCCGCCTCTCTTAACTCCGATGAGAAAAAGAAAAAATCAAAATGGCTTCCACCGCACTCCCGCTCCGATTCTCAGACTTCCTTCTCTGAATTAAGTAATCTTCCTGTTGTTGGAAGCTTTACTTTTCTATTAATAAAGTATTAATAAACATTATTGATTATTTGAATTGCTGATAGCTTCCCACCTCTTAGGGAATTAATAAGAGAAACTCTGAGATACATTCAAAGTTCACTTACTCTTAGGCAGTCTCTTGGAATCGAGGATGCTTTGCCTTCACTCTTGTTTAGTGATTGATAAGGCCAAGGTAGAGACAGTAGACTCATTCACATGAGTGGCAGGAGGTGGTTGGCAGGATCGCAAGTGTTCTCCAAATGCATTGGTTGAAATTCTGAGTACCATCCTGAATAATCTTACTCTGATTTCAATGGTGATGAGCCTGTGATTCCCAGGAGTCAAAGGGAATAATAAACCCCAGGAACAAAGCCTTGCATACAGCATGGGATCTTTTCCTCTGTCCTCTGGCAACCTCCCTCTGTCACGGTCAAAACGAGGGTAGTGAATCTGTGAAATTCATTGCCACTTATGGCTGTGGAGGTCAAGTAATTGAGTATGTATAAAATGGAGGTTGATAGGTTCTTGATTGGTCAGGGCATCAAAGGTTACAGGGAGAAGGTAAGAGAATGAGGCTGAAGGATAATAAATCAGCCATGATGGAATGACAGAATGGACTTGGTGAGCTGAATGGCCTAGTTCTGCTCCTATTTCTTATGGTCTTACCTATTACCTGTTTCAGGAGGCTGGTGTCAGCATGCAAATGAAATGCCAGATGAACTTAAAATGACTTGGAGCATCTGTGAAGAAAACTGGACAGTTGACATTTTGGGTTGAGCTACTTCATTTGGGCATCAAGTGAATGAAGTGGTAGGCCCAATGTAGTTGACAGAGTAAAGGGGTACTCAGTCTGGTGATATTGGCCTGGGAGAGAACCACCAGATTTGTTTGCTTATTTTTCCAGTAAACTTAATGAATTTCATACAAACATGGGCCTTACACGCAACATCCACAAAACTGAAGTCTTCCACCAAGCCTGCCCCCTGCAGATCCACAAAGACCTTTAATATTAATGGTTCACAGCAAGAACTTGAAAATGTGGAATGTTTTCCATGACTCGGAGACCACCTCATGGCAAAAGCAGATGTTGATGATAAAGCTCATTATCACATTTAATGCAGCAGCACAGACTTCCAATGAGCTGGAAAGTATTTAACAACTCAAATCAGGCAGAACAAAACCTCAAGTTCAAAGATCAAATTAAATTTATTGTCAAAGTACATATATATCACCATATGCAACCCTAAGATTCACTTGGGTGGGCACACACTGTAAATCAAGAAACAGAATAGACAGAAAGAAAGAACTCACCTAACCGAATGGACAAATAACCAACGTGCAAAAGACAACAACTGTACAAATACAAAAGAAAGAAAATGATAATAGCGATTAAATAAGCAATAAATATCAAGAACATGAGATGGAGAGTCCTTGTAAGTGAGCCCTTTTGTTGAGCGAGCAGTTCAGTGATGGAGTGAGTGAAGTTGAGTGCAGTTATCCCCTCTGGTTCCAGAGCCTGATGACTGAGGGGTAATAACTGTTCCTGAACCTAGTTGTTTGAATCCAGATGTTCCTGTTATTTTTTCCTGATGGCAGCAGTGAGAAGACAGCATGGCCTGGATGGTGGGAGTCCTTAATGACATACATGCCATTTTCCTGTGACAGTTCTCCAAGCTTAATGGTACGGAGTGTTTGACCAGTGATGGGCTGGGCCATATCCACTGATATTTGTAGGATATTCTGCTCAAGGGCATTGGTGTTACCGTACCAGGCCAGGATGCAACCAGTCAGTATACTCTTCACCACACATCTATAGAAGTTTGTCTAAGTTTTAGATGCCACACCAAGTTTTCATGCTTCTAAGGAAGCAGAGGTGCTGCTGTGCTTTCTTCATAATGGCATTTACGTGCTAGACCCACGACAGATCCTCTGAAGTGATAACACGAAGGAATTTAAAGTTGCCGGCCCTCTCCAGCTCTTTTATCCCGATGAGGGCAGGCTTATGAACTTCCAGTTTCTTCTTCCTGAAGTCAATAATCAGCTCCTTAGCATGGCTAACATTGAGTAAGAGGTTGTTGTTGTGGCACCACTCAGCCAGATTTCTCCCTCCTATCTGCTGGTTCATCACCAACTTTGACTCAGCCAATAATAGTGATGTGATCAGCAAACTTAAGTGTGGCATTGGCATTGTGCTTAGCCTGACGGTCATAACTATAAAGTGAGTAAATCAGGGGGCTAAGCATGCAGTTTGTCATACAGCCGTGCTGATGGAGATTGTGGAGGAGATAGTTTTGCCAATCCAGACTGACTGGGGTGCGAGTGAGGAAATTGAGGATCTAATTGAACAAGGAGGTATTGAAACCAAAGTCCTGAAGCTTGTTGATTAATTTTGTGAGGAAGATAGTACTGAATGCCAAGATGTAGTCAATGAAGAGCATCCTTAATTCTGCATCTTGTCTGTCCAGATGTTTCAAGGTTGATTGAAGATCGAATGAAATGGCGCCTGTTGAAACCCATTATGACTGTAGGAAAATTGGAGTTGATCCAAGTCACTTTTCATGCTAGAGTTCTCAAAGCACTTCATCGTAGTGGATGTTAGTGCTACTGGACAATAGTCATTGAGGCAGGTTACCAATTTATTCTTAGACATTGGTATAACTGAAGCCTTTTTGAAGCAAGTGAATACCCCAACCTGCCAACGCAAGAGGTTAAATTCATCAGCGAACACTCCAGACAGTTGATCAGTGCAGGTCTTTAATACTTGGCTAGGTACGCCATCTGGGCCGGATGGTTACAGTGGGTTCACCCTTTTGAAGGATCCTCTCACTTCAAGCTTAGAGACTGAAATCATAGGGTCACTGGGGCCTAAGGGAGTTCGTGATGGCTCCTTCATGTTTTGAAGTTCAAAATGAGCACAAAAGGCACTTAAGCAACACACATAAAAGTTGCTGGTGAACGCAGCAGGCCAGGCAGCATCTCTAGGAAGAGGTACAGTCGACGTTTCAGGCCGAGACCCTTCGTCAGGACTAACTGAAGGAAGAGTAAGTAAGGGATTTGAAAGTTGGAGAGGGAGGGGGAGATCCAAAATGATAGAAGACAGGAGAGGGAGGGATAGAGCCAAGAACTGGACAGGTGATTGGCAAAAGGGATATGAGAGGATCATGGGACAGGAGGTCCAGGAAGAAAGACAAGGAGGTGGGGGGGGGACCCAGAGGATGGGCAAGGGGTATACTCAGAGGGACAGAGGGAGAAAAAGGAGAGTGAGAGAAAGAATGTGTGTATAAAAATAAGTAACAGATGGGGTACGAGGGGGAGGTGGGGCATTAGCGGAAGTTAGAGAAGTCGATGTTCATGCCATCAGGTTGGAGGCTACCCAGACGGAATATAAGGTGTTGTTCCTCCAACCTGAGTGTGGCTTCATCTTTACAGTAGGGGAGGCTGTGGATAGACATGTCAGAATGGGAATGGGATGTGGAATTAAAATGTGTGGCCACTGGGAGATCCTGCTTTCTCTGGCGGACAGAGCGTAGATGTTCAGCAAAGCGGTCTCCCAGTCTGCGTCGGGTCTCGCCAATATATAAAAGGCCACATCGGGAGCACCGGACGCAGTATATCACCCCAGCCGACTCACAGGTGAAGTGTTGCCTCACCTGGAAGGACTGTTTGGGGCCCTGAATGGTGGTAAGGGAGGAAGTGTAAGGGCACGTGTAGCACTTGTTCCGCTTACACGGATAAGTGCCAGGAGGGAGATCAGTGGGGAGGGATGGGGAGGATGAATGGACAAGGGAGTTGTGTAGGGAGCGATCCCTGCAGAATGCAGAGAGAGCAGAGGGAGGGAAAGATGTGCTTAGTGGTGGGATCCCGTTGGAGGTGGCGGAAGTTACGGAGAATAATATGTTGGACCCGGAGGCTGGTGGGGTGGTAGGTGAGGACCAGGGGAACCCTATTCCTAGTGGGGTGGCGGGAGGATGGAGTGAGAGCAGATGTACGTGAAATGGGGGAGATGCGTTTAAGAGCAGAGTTGATAGTGGAGGAAGGGAAGCCCCTTTCTTTAAAAAAGGAAGACATCTTCCTCGTCCTAGAATGAAAAGCCTCATCCTGAGAGCAGATGCGGCAGAGACGGAGGAATTGCGAGAAGAGGATGGCGCTTTTGCAAGAGACAGGGTGAGAAGAGGAATAGTCCAGATAGCTGTGAGAGTCAGTAGGCTTATAGTAGACATCAGTGGATAAGCTGTCTCCAGAGACAGAGACAGAAAGATCTAGAAAGGGGAGGGAGGTGTCGGAAATGGACCAGGTAAACTTGAGGGCAGGGTGAAAGTTGGAGGCAAAGTTAATAAAGTCAACGAGTTCTGCATGCGTGCAGGAAGCAGCGCCAATGCAGTCGTCGATGTAGCGAAGGAAAAGTGGGGGACAGATACCAGAATAGGCACGGAACATAGATTGTTCCACAAAGCCAACAAAAAGGCAGGCATAGCTAGGACCCATACGGGTGCCCATAGCTACACCTTTAGTTTGGAGGAAGTGGGATGAGCCAAAGGAGAAATTATTAAGAGTAAGGACTAATTCTGCTAGACGGAGCAGAGTGGTGGTAGAGGGGAACTGATTAGGTCTGGAATCCAAAAAGAAGCGTAGAGCTTTGAGACCTTCCTGATGGGGGATGGAAGCACTTAACTCATTTGGGAGCTGTAGTGTGTTTAATATTTCAGTAATATTATTAATATATTGTTTAATTAAGCATTCTTTGTTTGATTACATAATTCTTTACCAGTTATATGTAAAACTAAGTGAATGGCATACATCATTATGCCATCGCATCATATGTGAACACCTGACTGAAGAAAAAAGTAAGTAGACATCACCATCCCAGCTGCCATTTTTTTTTAACAATTAGTTTTGGAGTTATGGTGGTATGTAGTTTTAAAATGAACCCGAAATGACTACCTACTTGTTGAAGCACAGCACATTTTTTCTTCATGGGGGAAAGAGACATACAAGTATTAAAAAAAACACAACAACTGTTTCTTTGGAAGGGGACAGAGATGGGTAAGTAAAAAATGGCAGAGAATAGATTCATTTATGCTTCTTAAACAGTGAGTACCAGGTGATAACAATTATAAAAAGGTAGCAGAAATGGTTGAATACATCCAAAAGATAGACGTGTTTGATTGCACAACAGGTAACTTGATGATGTACTGTATAACGAATGAATTGAGCAGTATTTTGAAGCAAATGAAATAGCCAATGAGAAACAAGTCCCAGTTTTGGTAAGCGAAATAGGTCAAAAAAGATAGTTTACTTAGAAAGTTAACCTACAATTTGAGAGGGAGAAGGGAAACTCGGAAGTGTCAGTATTACAGTTGAACAAAGGGAACTATGGTGCTATGAGGGAGGAGCTGGCCAAAGTTCAATGGGACAATACCCTAGCAGGGATGACAGTGGAACAGCAATGGCAAATGTTTCTGGGAATAATACAGAAGGTGCAGGATCAGTTCGTTCCAAAGAGGAAGAAAGATCCTAAGGGGAGTAAGGGGAGGCCGTGGCTGACAAGGGAAGTAATGGACAGTATAAAAATAAAAGAGAAGAAGTATAACATAGAGGATTGGGAAACTTTTAAAGAGCAACAGAAGGTAACTAAAAAGGCAATACGCGGAGAAAAAATGAGGTACGAAGGTAAACTAGCCAAGAATATAAAAGAGGATAGTAAAAGCTTCTTTAAGTATGTAAAAAGGAAAAAAATCGTTAAGACCAAAATTGGGCCCTTGAAGACAGAGGTGGGTGAATTTATTATGGGGAACAAGGAAATGGCAGACGAGTTGAACAGGTACTTTGGATCTGTCTTCACTAGGGAAGACGCAAGCAATCTCCCAGATGTAATAGTGGCCAAAAGACCCAGGGTAATGGATGAATTGAAGGAAATTTATATTAGGCAGGAAATGGTGTCGGATAGGCTGTTGGGTCTGAAGGCTGATAAGTCCCCGGGACCTGATGGACTGCATCCCAAGGTACTTAATGAGGTGGCTTTAGAAATCGTGGACGCATTGGTAATCATTTTCCAATGTTCTATAGATTCAGGATGAGTTCTTGTGGATTGGAGGGTGGCTAATGTTGTCCCTTTCTTCAAGAAGGGAGGAAGAGAGAAAACAGTGAATTATAGACCGGTTAGCCTGACGTCGGTGGTGGGAAAGATGCTGGAGTCAATTATAAAAGATGAAATTACGACACATCTGGATAGCAGTAACAGGATCGGTCCGAGTCAGCATGGATTTATGAAGGGGACGTCGTGCTTGACTAATCTTCTGGAATTTTTTGGGATGTAACTATGAAAATGGACAAGGGAGAGCCAGTGGATGTAGTGTACCTGGACTTTCAGAAAGCCTTTGATAAAGTCCCACATAGGAGATTAGTGGGCAAAATTAGGGCACATGGTATTGGGGGCAGAGTACTGACATGGATTGAAAATTGGCTGGCTGACAGAAAACAAAGAGTAGCGATTAATGGGTCCCTTTCGGAATGGCAGGCGGTGACCAGTGGGGTACCGCAGGGTTCAGTGCTGGGTCCACAACTGTTTACAATATATATTAATGATTTAGATGAGGGAATTAAAAGTAACATTAGCAAATTTGCTGATGACACAAAGCTGGGTGGCAGTGTGAAATGTGAGGAGGATGTTATGAGAATGCAGGGTGACTTGGACAGGCTGGGTGAGTGGGCAGATGCATGGCAGATCCAGTTTAATGTGGATAAATGTGAGGTTATCCACTTTGGTGGTAAGAACAGGAAGGCAGATTATTATCTAAATGGAGTCAAGTTAGGAAAAGGGGAAGCACAACGAGATCTAGGTGTTCTTGTACATCAGTTACTGAAAGCAAGCACGTAAGTACAGCAGGCAGTGAAAAAAGCTAATGGCATGCTGGCCTTCATAACAAGGGGAATTGAGTATAGGAGCAAAGAGGTCTTTCTGCAGCTGCACAGGGCACTGGTGAGACCACACCTGGAGTATCGTGTGCAGTTTTGGTCTCCAAATTTGAGGAAGGACATTCTTGCTATTGACGGAGTGCAGCGTAGGTTCACAAGGTTAATTCCCGGGATGGCGGGACTGTCATATGTCGAAAGATTGGAGCGACTGGGCTTGTATACTCTGGAATTTAGAAGGCTGAGAGGGGATCTTATCGAAACATATAAAATTATTAAGGGATTGGACACGCTGCAGGCAGGAAGCATGTTCCCGCTGATGGGTGAGTCCAGAACCAGAGGCCACAGTTTAAGAATTAGGGGTAGGCCATTTAGAACGGAGTTGAGGAAAAACTTTTTCACCCAGGAAGTGGTGGATATATGGAATGCTCTGCCCCAGAAGGCTGTGGAGGCCAAGTCTCTAGATGCTCTCAAAAAAAAGATGGATAGAGCTCTTAAAGATAGTGGAATCAAAGGTTATGGGGATAAGGCAGGAACTGGATACTGATAGTGGATGATCAGCCATGATCACAGTGAATGGCGATGCTAGCTCGAATGGCCGAATGGCCTGCTTCAGCACCTATTGTCTATTGTCTAAAGTTGACTGCG
Organism: Mobula hypostoma; assembly: GCF_963921235.1. Classification (NCBI taxonomy): domain Eukaryota; kingdom Metazoa; phylum Chordata; class Chondrichthyes; order Myliobatiformes; family Myliobatidae; genus Mobula; species Mobula hypostoma. The sequence continues at coordinate 58,077,605 of NC_086100.1, read as the reverse complement.
CCAACAAACTAGCTGAAATTAGTTTTTTTGGTATCATGTAGGAACATTTAGAACCAAAACCATAGTTGACTGCATGATGCTTTAGGAAGGGGAGTTCACTTCAACTTATGTGGCTGAATTGAAGAAATTGGCTGACTGTTGCCAGTTCAGTGAAGGGCATAATGTTACACAGAGGGATTGCTTATTTTGTGGAATTTTACAAAAACCTCTTCTAACTAAAGCAGAATTCACATTTAAAGGAACAATTAAAATCACTGCATAAAGGGAAACAGCATCTAGAGATGCAATTGAGTTGCAGTCAGGAATGAAAGTGAGCATGAACAAAATTGCAAAGTCTAAGTAGAAATCTGTCTGGTCATACAAATTGTGTTATGATTGTGGCAGATGGTCACATACGCCAGACCAATGCAGGTTTAAAGGAGAATCTTGCAGAAAATTCAACGAAGTAAGACATATGCAAAGAACATGTTGGGCAGGCAAAACTAAATGGACTACACATGCTATTGATGAAGAATCTGATAATGATGAAGGTGAAGTGGTTTATCATATGAAAACTAACAAGAGACAAGCAACGTGAAGTGAACAGTAAATTAATTACGATGGAATTGGACTCAGGCTCAGCTGTTTCAGACATTCCACAAAATAAGTTTGAAAGGCATTTCAAGGGTACTGAACTGAAGCCTGCAGATATTCAACTAAGAACTTACACTGGATAAAAGTTTAGTCCTGTGAAAATGACTTTCATAGCAGTAAAATACAACACCAAACAAGCCACATTGGGCTTACACGTGGTAAACACAGGAGGGCCAACATTGAGGGGACATGAGTGGCTGAGATACCTGCAACTTGACTGGAGATACAGCCATCATTTGCATGCCACATCCCCTGCAATATAGTCAACTGCAAGCAGATTAAGAAAGGTACCGGATGATGCCACGGTAGTGTTGAAGGATGGTACTGAAAAACTCAAACATATCAAAGGTAAAATTGTGTTAAATGATAAGGTACCCAGGGAGCTAAATTACGTGGAGGCCGAAGAAAATCTTTCTAAGTTTGAATGGAGCCCATGGGCAACACCAGGGGTCCCAGTAGCCAAGAAGAATGGGTCTACAAGGATCTGTGGTGATTTTAAGTCACCATAAGCCCAACTAAGAACTTATAATGGAGAGAAGATAACAGATTTAGGAATACAACAATCAACAAACCACATTTGGCTTGTATATGGTAACAGGAGGGCCAGCATTGTGGGGCCTTGTTTGTCTGAGACAATCACAACTTGATTGGCAATCTATATACAATTTACATGCCACATCCTCTGTCATAGAGTCATCTGAAAGCAAATTAAGAATGGCACTTTATGAGCCACAGCAGTGGTCAAGGATAGCAGTAGAAAACTGAAACATATCAAGGGTAAAATAGTGTTTAATGAAAATACTATACCCAACTTTTACAAAGTTTGTTCGGTTCCTTATACCGTCTGTGATAAGACCATAAGACATAGGAGCCGAATTAGGCCATGCAGCCCATCGAGCCTGCTACGCCATTCTGTTATGGATGATCTGGATCCCACTCAACCCCATACACCTGCCTTTGATGCCCTGACTAATCAGGAATGATCAACTTCCACCTTAAATATACACACGGACTTGGCCTTCACCGCAGTCTGTGGCCGAGCATTCCACAGAGTCCCTGGCTAAAATATTTCCTCCTTACTTCTGTTCTAAAGGGTCACCCCTCAATTTTGACACCAGGGAGTAGCAAATCTGGATACTCCCACCATAGGCAACATCCTCTCCATATCCACTCTATCTAGAGAGAGAGATAGAGTAGTCAGTGAGCATGATCGCATGGAGGCTGAAGGAATTCTTTCCAAGGTTGAGTGTAGCCCTTGGACAACACCCATGATCCCAGTAGCTAAGAAGGATGAATTTGTTAGGATCTGTGGTGACTTTAGGGTTACCATCAACCCAGTACTGAGAGTAGATCAGTACTCTCTGCCTAGGATAGAGGATATCTTTGCAAACCGTTTTGGAGGAAAACATATCAGCAAAACGGGCATAACTGAGAGCTACCTACAGATGGAGATGGAGGAAGAGGCCAAAGATTTTCTAGCCATAAACACTCACAAAGTGCGTGAAACGACAAGTGTGAATTCTTTAAACCAAGTATCACTTACTATGGTCACACCATTGATGTTCAAGGATTATACGAATGTGCTGAGAAAATTCAAGCAGTGGTGGATACCCCAAAACCAAAGAAAGTGTCAGAGTTGCGGTTCTTTTTAGGATTGGTCAATTACTGTAAGAGATTCCTGCCAAACCTGGCTACTGTGCTCCACCACATGAACTCGTTACTGCAGATCGGGAATAAATGGCAATAGACAAAGCAGTGTGAGGTGGCTTTCAAAAAGACAAAGGGAGTGTTGATGTCAGACACTGTACTCACATTATGATCCATATTGAGTGGTGAAACTTGTCTGTGATGCCTTGCCATGTAGTATAAGTTCAGTCATATCACCCCATAGCCTTTGCATTATGTTCCCTGATCCCTGCAGAGAAAAACATGCACAGATTGACAGAGATCAAGAGTCTGGTTTGCACGCAAATTGTTTCAATCAGTACCTGTGTGGGATAGAAGTTATCCTCATAACCGATCATCAACCATATAGCCCATTTTCAATCCACAGAAGTGTGTTCCACTAACAGCACCAGCACAAATTTGAGATGGGCTCTGTTTTTTGAAGGACACGATTCCAAGATCGAATTTAAGAACACAACTAATCATGAAAGTGCTGATGTATTGTTCTATTTACCCTTGTGAAAGGAAATATCTGAAACATTTACAAAATACGACACCCCTCTTGACATATCCTCCTTAATGAAGATCAAATGTCTCTAGATTACTGCAGAGATAATCCAAAGGGAAAGCAGAAATGACCCCACACTGACTCAGGTCTACATGACTACTCAAAATGACTGGAATGCGCCAGTATGAATGTACCCTTGACAGAGGCTGCATTATGTGGAGATTGAGAGCTGTTGTACCATCCAAGCTGAGAACTAAAGTGCTGGAGGAGCTACATGTCAATCATCTCGGCATGCTGGTGATAGCTCATAGCTTTTTCTGCTGGCTTGGGATAGTTCAGTAGATCAAGCAACTTTCTATGTACTGTTTGGAATGCTAACATGTCCGGAATGACAAGAGCAGCACCTCTCCATCCCTGGGAATGGCGGAGTATTCATATGGATTTTGCCAGATCATTCATGGACACAAATTTCTTGGTAGTAATCGATACAGCTACAAAATAGCCAGAACTGTTCCCCACAGCCTCCACTACTGTCTCACACACTGTGGGTATGTTGAGAAGCATCTTCTTAAAGGCTGGTATTCCAAAACTCTTGGTCAGTGACAACGGACCACAGCTTATTGCAGAGCAGTTTCAGTCATTCCTGAGAATGAATGCAATAAGTCATATTCTATCTGTACTGTACCAATCAGCTACAAATGGCTTGGCAGAAAGGGTTGCCCAGATTTTGAAGAATGCACTGTGAGCAATGTCAGCAGAATACACTACACTAACACTGAATCAGAATCTCACCAATTTCTTCCTTGTATATTGCAATGCATCATACTGCACAACCAGCAACTTATCAGCTACGCTGTTCCTGGGTCATCACTTGCATTCATTCTTGGATCTCCTCAAACCAAATGTCAGACGGAATATGCAAGACAAAGAGCTGAAAGAATTTGATGGCTCTTTAAGCAAGGCGGTCCAGTGTGTGACTCCTGGACATGCAAGTGATCAAAAGTGGGTACTTGGAAATATTAAGGACAGGACTGGACCATTATCCTACACAGTGGAGATTGTGTCTAATGTCATCTGTAAATGGAGAGCTGAGTCAATTGTTGGAGAAGAAAGGTGTCCAGAGCTGTCAGAATTGCTTCCTGCAGTCCCAGAGTCAACTCCTACACACACCATGGAGATAGCCCTAGAACCTGAGAGTGTTTTCACAGCCACAAGTCTCACCTGCCAAGCAGAATAATCTCACTTGTCAGGAAAGATATTGGTAAGAAAGAACCACCATGATTAAATCGTTAGGCCTGAATGGAGCAATTTAAAATTTACTATGCTGTGAATGTCTAAATAGTACTTGTATCATATAGTATACAGTATATTTATATGCAATATATAATGACTAAACTGCAATATGTTGCATATTTAAGTTGAGATGAATTCTATATTGAGCTGGGTGCAAAGTACCCAGGACATCTTTAGGGAGCAGTGTTTCAGAAAGGCAGTGTCCATTATTAAGGATCTACAGCACCCAGGGAATACCCCTTTCTCACTTTTACCTTCAGGTAGGAGGTACAGAAATCTGAAGGCACACACTCAGCAATTCAGGAAAAGCTTCTTCCCCTCTGCCATCCAATTACTAAGTGGACATTGAATCTTTGGACACTACCTCACTTTTTTTAAATATACAATGTTCCTGTTTTTGCACATTTAAAAAATCTACTCAATGTACATAATTGACTTTTTTTGTTTATTTATTATTGTTATGTTTTATTTTATTTTTTTCTGCTAGATTATGTACTGCATTGAACTGCTGCTGCTAAATTAACAAATTTCATGTCACATGCCGGTGATAATAAACCTGATTCTGATTACAGTTAATCAGGGAGGAGGATTGTGTATTCAATATTTCATTAATATTTGAGTAATATTGTAAATACATTTTTTATTCAGCATTCTTTGTTTGTTGACATAATTCATTATCAGTTGTATGTAATAGCATATGAATGACATGAATGATGTCATCACACCACCACATTATATGTTCAAAATTCAAAGGTCAAAGTAAATCTTATGATCAAAGCACACATACGTCACCATGTACAGCCCTGAGATTCATTTTCCTGTGGGCATACTCAGCAAATCTATAGAATAGTAACCAAAACAAGATCCATGAAAGACCAACTATATTGCAGAAGACAATAAACTGTGAGATTGACTTGGAATATCTGGCAATTAAGTGCTATCCGCTCTATCTGCTGAGGGAGTGCTTCACCTGTATTCTGGTAGTGGTGCGTAACACACCCCTGGCAAACGTCAGGCAGGCACTGGAGGAGCTGAGGACTGTGATCAACAATCATAAGACAGTGTACGCTGATGGTTTAATGATCAACACAGGAGCTAGTTGGAAATGATGTCTGACCAACTACCACTAACTTGTAACCTGCAGAACCAGAGAAGCCAACACATTTGATCATTGTTTTGCCACCATCAAAAATGCATATTATGCCATCCCATGCTTGCACTTTGGAAAGTCCAGTTGCCTGGCCATACTTCTACGCCCAACATACAGGCCACAAAACCAGTGGTGAGTATGCAAAGATATGGTCCAGGGAGGTGGATCACTCTTCACAGTCCTGTCTTGAATGAGTGGACTGGATAATCTTCAGGGATTCATCTTCGGATGAGATTGGGGCCCTGGTTGTCACTGCTTTCATCAAGACCTGCGTGGATGAATGAGTGCCTTCGAGAACATGCAGAATTTTCCTGAACTGGAAGCTCTAGATGAACAAGGAGATTCACAGTGTGCTGAGGCCTAGATCTATGGCAGACAAGACTGGTGATCCAGAATCCTACCAGAAATCCAGGTACAACCTACAGATAGTCCTTGCAGGTGAGGTGACACTTCACCTGTAAGTCTGTTGGGATCATATACTGTGTCCAGTGCTCCCAGTGTGGTTTCCTGTGTATCGGTGAGACCTGATGTAGATTGGGAGACCGTTTCATTGAGCACATATGCTCTGTCCACCAGAAGAAGTGAGATCTCCCAGTGGCCACCAATTTTAATTCTGCTTCCCATTCCCATTCAATATGTCAATCCATGGCCTCCTCCACTGTCGAGAAGAATGATGTCCCACTCTACCAGGTTAGAGTAGAGTGAACGTCCCACTCTACCAGGTTCAAAGAAGAGCTATGCCTCTCCCTTTCACCATTCCCCATTATCAACACGTGGCTGAAGACATGGTGCAGGAGGGAGGGCATCAGATTTATAGATAATTGGGCAGTTTTCCAGGGAAAGTGGAATGTGTTCCGGTGGGACGGTTTACATCTGAACTGGAGGGGGACAAATATTCTTGCAGGTAGGTTTGCTAGAGAGGCTCCAGTGGATTTAAACTAGATACAAGGGGGGGGGGGAGGGGAACCAGAGTGTAGCAACAGATGCAGGGGAGAAGGAAGACAAAGAAAATAGTAAAGTTGTTTGCACCGTTAGTGATAAACAGAGAGTAAGAGGTGGAAAATTTCTTAAATGCATCTATTTTAATGCTAGGAGCATTATAAGAAAGGTGATGAGCTTAAAGCATGGATTGATACCTGGAAGTATGATGTGGTAGCAATTAGTGAAACATGGTTGCAGGAAGGGTGTGATTGGCAACTAAATATTCCTGGATTTCATTGCTTCAGGTGTGATAGAAGCTGAGGGACGGGGGTGGGGGGGGGTGTTGCATTGCTTGTCAGAGAAAATTTTACAGTGGTACTCTGGCAGGATAGATTAGAAGGCTTGTCCAGGGAGGCTATATGGGTGGAATTGAGGAATGGGAAAGGTGTGGTATCACTTATAGGGGTGTGTTATATACCACCTAATGGGGAGCAAGAATTGGAGGAGCAAATTTGTAAGGAGATAGCAGATATTTGTAGCAAGCACAAGGTTGTGATTGTGGGAGATATTCATTTTCCACACATAGACTGGGAAGCCCATATTGTAAGAAGGCTGGATGGTTTGGAGTTCGTAAAATGTGTGCAAGATAGTTTTTTGCAGCAATACATAGAGGTACCAACTAGAGAAGGGGAAGTGTTGGATCTCCTGTTAGGGAATGAGATAGGTCAGGTGACAAGTTTGTGCTGGGGAGCACTACGGGTCCAGTTTTCGTAATGCCATTAGTTTCAATATAATTATGGAGAAGGATAGGACTGGATACAGGGTTGAGATTTTTGATTGGAGAAAGGCTAACTTTGAGGAGATGTGAAAGGATTTAGAAGGAGTGGATTTGGACAATTTGTTTTATGGGAAGGATGTAATAGAGAAATGGAAGTAATTAAAATGTGAAATTTTGAGGGTACAGAATATTTATGTTCCTGTTAGGTTGAAAGGAAAGGTTAAAAGTTTGAGTGCACCATGGTTTTCAAGAGATATGGCAGCATGGAGTAAATGAGGTGCTCGAGGAATATAAAGAATGTAAAAATAATCTTAAGAAAGAAATTAGAAAATCTAAAAGGAGATACGAGGTTGCTTTGGCAAGTAAGATGAAAATAAATCCAAAGCGTTTCCACAGTTATATTAATAGCAAAAGGATAGTGAGGGATAAAATTGATCCCTTAGAGAATCAGAGTGGACAGCTATGTGTGGAACCAAAAGAGATGGGGGAGATTTTGGACAATTTCTTTTCTTCGGTATTCACTAAGGGGAAGGATATTGAATTGTGCAAGGTTAGGGAAACAGGTAGAGAAGTTATGGAAACTATAATGATTAAAGAAGAGGAAGTACTGGCGATTTTACGGAATATAAAAGTGGATAAGTCTCCGGGACCTGACAGGATATTCCCTAGGACCTTGATGGAAGCTAGTGTAGAAATAGTAGGGACTCTGACAGAAATATTTCAAATGTCGTTAGAAATGGGAATGATGCCAGAGGACTGGCGAATTGCTCATGTTGATCCATTGTTTAAAAAGGGTTCTAAGAATAAACCTAACAATTATCGGCCTGTGAGTTTGACATCAGTGGTTGGTTAATTGATGGAAAGTATTCTTAGAGATGGTATATATAATAGACAGGGTCTGATTAGGAACAGTTAACATGGATTTGTGCGTGGAAGGTCATGTTTGAGAAATCTTATTTAATTTTTGGAAGCGGTTACTAGGAAAGTTGACGAGGGTAAAGTGGTGGATGTTGTCTATACGGTCTTCAGGAAGGCCTTCGACAAGGTTCCACAGGGAAGGTTAGTTAGGAAGGTTCAATCGTTAGGTATTAATATTGAAGTAACAAAATGGATTCAGCAGTGGCTGGATGGGAGACACCAGAGAGTGATGGTGGATAACTGTTTGTTAGATTGGAGGCCGGTGACTAGTGGTGTGCCTCAGGGATCTGTACTGGGTCCAATGTTATTTGTCATATACATTAATGATCTGGATGAAGGGGTGTAAATTGGATTAGTAAGTACGCAGATGATACAAAGGTGGGTGGAGTTGTGGATAATGAAGTAGGTTTTCAAAGCTTGCAGAGGGATTTAGGCCAGTTAGAAGAGTGGGCTGAAAGATGGCAGATGGAGTTTAATGCTGATAAATGTGAGGTGCTACATTTTGGTAGGACTAATCAAAATAGGACATACATGGTAAATGGTAGGGCATTGAGGAATGCAGTACAACAGAGGGATCTAGGAATAATGGTGCATAGTTCCCTGAAGGCGGAATCTCATGTGGATAGAGTGGTGAAGAAAGCTTTTGGTATGCTGGCCTTTATTAATCAGAGCATTGAGTATAGGAGTTGGGATGTAATGTTAAAACTGTACAAGGCATTGGTAAGGCCAGATTTGGTGTAATGCGTATAGTTCTGGTCACCGAATTATAGGAAAGATGTCAACAAAATAGAGAGTGTACAGTGAAGATTTACAAGAATGTTACCTGGGTTTCAGCACCTAAGTTACAGAGAAGGGTTGAACAAATTGGGTCTTTATTCTTTGGCGCGTAGAAGTTTGAGGAGGGACTTGATAGAGGTATTTAAAACTATGAGGGGGATAGATTGAGTTGATGTGGATAGGCTTTTTCCATTGAGAGTAGGGTAGATTCAAACAAGGGGACATGAGTTGAGAGTTAAAGGGCAAAAGTTTAGGGGTAACATGAGGGGGAACCTCTTTACTCAGAGAGTGGTAGCTGTGTGGAACGAGCTTCCATCAGAAGTGGTAGAGGCAGGTTCGATATTGTCATTTAAGGTAAAATTGGAAGTTATATGGACGGGAAAGGAATGGACGGTTATGGGCTAAGTGCAGATAGATGGAACTAGGTGAGAGTAAGCGTTCAGCACGGATTAGAAGGGTCAAGATGGCCTGTTTCCGTGCTGCAATTATAATATGTTTATATGGTTCTCTCTCTCACCTTATCTCATCGCCTGTCTATCGCCACCCTTTGGTGGTCTTCTCCCCTCTTCGTTCTTCAATGGCCTTCTGTTTTCTCTTATCGGACTCCCCCTTCTCCAACTTCATCCCACTCCTTTAAGTTTCACCTATCACCTTGTATTTCTCCCTTACCTCCCCCTCCTTTTAAATCTAGAACATAGATCATAAAACCTACAGCACAATACAGGCCCTTCGGCCCACAATGCTGTGCCGAACATGTACTTACTTTAGAAATTACCTATGGTTACCCATAGCCCTCTATTATTCTAAGCTCCATGTACCTATCCAGGAGACTCTTAAAAGACCCTACTGTATCTGCCTCTACCACCATCACCGGCTGTCCATTACACGCAGTTACCACTCTCTGCATAAAAAAAATCCCGCTGACATTTCCTCTGTACTTACTTCCAAGTACCTTAAAACTATGCCCTCTCATGTTACCCATTTCAATCCTGGGAAAAAGCCTCTGACCATCCACATAATCGATGCCTCACATCGTCTTATACACCTCTATCAACTCACCTCTCACCCTCCACCACTCCAATGAAAAAAGGCCGAGTTCACTCAACGTATTCTCATAAGACATGCTCCCCAATCTAGGCAACATCCTTGTAAATCTCTTCTGCACCCTTTCTATAGTTTCCACATCCTTCCTGTAGTGAGGTGATGAGAACTGAGCACAGTACTCCAAGTGGGATCTGATCAGGGTCCTATATAGCTGTAACATTACCTCTTGGCTCTTAAACTCAATCCCACAGTTAATGGAGGCCAATGAACCATACGCTTTCTTAACCACAGAGTCAACCTGCAGAGCAGCTTTGAGTGTCCTGTGGACTTGGACCCCAAGATCCCTCTGATCCTCCACACTGCCAAGAGTCTTACCATTAATACTATATTCTGCCATTATATTTGACCTACCAAAATGAACCATCTCACACTTGTATGAGTTGAACTCCATCTGCCACTTCTTAGCCCAGTTCTGCATGCTATTGATGTCCTGCTGTAATCTCTGACAGCCCTCCACACTATCCACAACACCCCCAACCTTTCTGTCATCAGCAAATTTACTAACCCATCCCTCCACTTCCTCGTCCAGGTCATTTATAAAAATCATGGAGAGAAAAGGTCTCTGAGGCACACCACTGGTCAACGATCTCCATGCAGAATATGACCTGTCTACAACCACTCTTTGCCTTCTGTGAGCAAGCCAATTCTGGATCCCCTTGGATCCCATGCCTCCTTACTTTCTCAATAAGCCTTGCATGGGGTACCTTGTCAAATGCCTTGCTGAAATCCATATACACGACATCTACCGCTCAACCTACAGCAATGTGTTTAGTGACATCCTCAAAAAATTTAATCAGGCTTGTAAGGCACAACCTGCTTTTGATAAAGCCATACTGCCTATTCCTAATCATATTATGCCTCTCCAAATCTTCATAAATCCTGCCTCTCAGGATTTTTTCCATCAAATTACCAACTACTGAAATAATTTCTATATTATTCTCTGGTTTATAATTTCCTGGGTTATCTGTACTCCCTTTTTTGAATAAGGGAACAACATCTGCAACCCTCCAATCCTCCGGAACCTATCCTGTCCCCATTGATGATGCAAAGGTTATTGCCAGAGGCTCAGCAATCTCCTCCCTCGCCTCCCACAGTAACCTGGGGTACATCTCATCTGGTCCTGGAGACTTATTCAACATGATGCTTTCCAAAAGCTCCAGCACATCCTCTTTCTTAAACTCTATATGCTCAAGCTTTTCAATCTGCTGTAAGTCAACCCTACAATTGCCAAGATCCTTTCCTGTAGTGAATACTGAAGCAAAGTATTCATTACATGTTTCTGCTAAATCCTCCGGTTCCATACACACTTCTCCAATGTCACACTTGATTGGTCCTATTATCTCATATCTTCCCTCTTGCTCTTCACATACTTGTAGAATGCTTTGGGGTTTTCCTTAATCCTGCTTGCCAAGGCTTTCTCATGTTCCCTTCTGGCTCTCCTAATTTCATTGTTAAGCTCCTTCCTGCTAGTTTCATAATCTTCTAGATCTCTATCATTACCTAGTTTTTTGAACCTTTCGTAAGCTCTTTTCTTCTTGACTAGATTTTCAACAGTCTTTGTAAATCATGGTTCCTGTACCCTACCATCCTTTCCCTGCCTCATTGGAATGTACCTATACAGAACAACTCACAAATATCTCCTGAGCATTTGCCACATTTCTGCCATACGTTTCCCTGAGAATATCCGTTCCCAATTTATGCTTCCAAGTTCCTGCCTGATAGCTTCATATTTCCCTTTACTCCAATTAAACACTTTCCTACCTTGTCTGTTCCTAAACCCTCTCCAATGCTATGGTAAAGGAGATAGAATTATGACTACTATCTCCAAAATACTCTCCCACTGATAGATCTGACACCTGACCACATTCATTTCCCAAAACCAGATCAAGTACAGCCTCTCCTCTTGTAGGCTTATCTACATATTGCGGCAGGAAACCTTTCTGAACACACCTAACAAACTCCACCCCATCTAAACCCTTTGTTCTCACGAGATGCCCATCAATATTTGGCAAATTAAAATCTCCCACCACGACAACCCTGCTATTATTACACCTTTACAGAATCTGTCTCTCTATATGCTCCTCAAGGTCCCTGTAGCTATTGGGTGGTCTATAAAAAACACCCAGTAGAGTTATTGACCCCTTCCTGTTTCTGACTTCCACCCACAGAGATTCAATAGACAATCCCTCCATGACTTCCTCCTTTTCTGCAGCTGTGAAACTATCTCTGATCAACAGTGCCATGCCCCCAACTCTTTTGCCTCCCTCCCTGTCTGAAACAACTAAGTAACCATTCCTGCCCCTGAGCCATCCAGGTGTTGCAAGGAACGGGCGAACCAAAACGCAGGACACTGGCACAGAGATAGAGTAAGGATGCAGATGAGGACGTGGCTGGAGCTGACAGCCAATAGAAGGGCGAACGGAAAAGCAGGAGGCAGGCAAAACTTAACTTGAAACGGGGCATTGCAGGAGCTGAACAGCAAACAGGACGCAGGTAGCAGGCAATTCTTATCTTGACACGGAGCATTGCTGGAGCTAACCGGCAAACAGGAAAGAGAAGTGGCAGGCAATACTTATCTTGACATGGAGAGACAGATTTACACAGGTAAACCTCAGTACTGAAGTAATACTTAGAATACACAATCCTAAGCAGCTAGGAACATGAATTACCACAATGGCTAAAACAACGATCTGGCGATGAGTGGATGCAGAGCTGGGATATAAATGCTGCGGGTTTAGATGAGAATCAGGTGTACTGCAAACAAAGAGAATTAGGAGAATATGGGGAATTAACGGTCGGGACCGTGACAGTACTGCTCTCTCAATGGGAGTCTCCAGACGAATCACCATGCTTGGCCAGATTGTCGCGATGGAAATCTCCGGATGAGGGAAGGGTCTAGGATGATCGAACAGGGAATCCAAGTGCACTCCTCAGGACCGTATCCCTCCCAATCGACGAGGTACTGGAAACCCCTGCCTCGGCGGCGCACATCCAATATTCGCCAGATGGTGTAGGCTGGGTAGTTGTCAATGACCCGGGCGGGTGGAGGGAGTTTGGCAGGAGGACACAAGGGGCTGACAGACACAGGGCAGTTGGGAGACGTGGAACGTGGGATGAATGTTCATGGATCTGGGTAGTTTGAGTTTGACCACTGAGGGGTTGATGATGCTCTCGATTTTGAATGGTCTGATGTAACGAGGGGTGAGTTTCTTGGATTTGGTTTTGAGGGGTATCTCTCTTGAAGAGAACCAAACTTTCTGACCAGTCTGATGGCTGGGTGCTGGAATCGGTGGCGATTGGCGATGCACCGGTTGCAGTCAGCAGAGCGGAGCAGGGCCGTGCGTGCATCCTTCCAGACCTTGCGGCACCAGTGGAGATGGGCCTGAACTGAAGGCACAGCAATGTCATCTTCGTGGGCAGGAAACAAAGGGGGTTGATAGCTGAAGGAGCATTCGAAAGGGGACATACCGGTGGCGGCGCTGGTCAGGAAGTTGTGGACATACTCAATCCAAGTGAGATGTGTACTCCAGGATGACGGGTTACTGGCGGAAATGCAGCGCAGTGCTACTTCCAAATCCTGATTTGCGCGTTCACTCCGTCTGACCATTAGTCTGTGGATGGAAACTGGAAGACAGACTCACTAAAGCTGCGAGGGCTTGATAGAAGGATTTCCCGACTTGGGAGATGAATTGGGGGCCCCGGTCAGAAACGATGGCGGAGGAAATTCCATGAAGGCGGAAGACATGTTGGGCAAGGAGGTTGGCTGTTTCACAGGCTGTAGGGAGTTTGGGAAGGGCTATGAAGTGCACAGACTTGGTAAAACGGTCTACAACGGTGAGTACAGCTGTGTTACCATGTGAAGGGGGTAGACCAGTGACGAAATCCAGAGCTATGTGGGACCAAGGACGGCCAGGGACAGGCAAGGGACGAAACAGCCCAGCAAGTGACCGATGGGATGCTTTTCCGCGGGCACACAGAGTACAGGCAGAGATGAAGGAGCAAGTGTCAGCATCCATGGTAGGCCACCAGAAATGTTGCTTCAAAAGGGACAGAGTTCGATCGACTCCAGGATGGCAGGCAAACCGGGAAGCATGCCCCCACTGGAGAACCTGAGACCTGACAGAGTCAGGCACGAAGAGGCGACTGGGGGGGATCCATCGCCTGAGTCAGGTTGAGTCTATTGGGCCTCTCTAACTGTGGACTCCATCTCCCAGGTGAGGGCAGCCACAACACAGGACGGTGGAAGGATGGTATCAGGGTTGGAAGGACCCTCCTCGGAAATGTATTGATGACAGAGAGCATCTGGCTTCACGTTCTTGGAACCAGGATGGTAGCTGAGGGTGAAATTGAAGCGGCCAAAAAACAGTGTCAACGGGCTAGGCAATAGTTAAGGCATTTAGCTGTCTGGATGTATGCCAGGTTCTTATGGTCTGTCCAGATGATGAATGGGTGTTCTGCTCCCTCCAGCCAGTGCCTCTACTCCTCCAAGGTGAGTTTGACGGCCAGCAACTCCCAGATCCTAACGTCGTAGTTCCGTTCGGTGGGTGATAGACGGCGAGAGAAGAAGACGCAGAGATGGGGCTTTTGGTCTGGGACGGAGGGTTGGGAGAGGACCGCTCCCACCCCGGAGTCGGAGGGACCTACTTACACAATGAATTGGTGAGAGGGGTCAGGTTGGATCAGGATGGGAGCGGAGGGGAAACGCCTCTTCAGCTCCGAGAAGGCTGAGTCTGCTTCGGGGGTCCAGTGGAAGGGAGTCACAGGAGAGGTGAGCTGAGTAAGGGGTGCTGCCACCCGGCTGTAATCCCTGATGAAGCAACAGTAGAAGCTGGCGAACCCCAGAAATCGCTGTAGTTGTTTGAGCGTCGTGGGTTTTGGCCACTCTGCCACTGCCTGGATCTTTTCGAGATCCACCCTCACCTGCCCGATCTCAATGATGTACCCCAGGAAAGTAACGGAACGGGCATGGAACTTGCACTTCTCTGTCTTAACAAATAGCTTGTTCTCCAAAAGCCTCTGAAGAACTTGGCAAACATGGTGAGTGTGCTCCTGGAGATTACGGGAGAAGATTAGGATATTGTCCAGATAAACAAAAACAAAACAGTTAATAAAGTCCCTAAGGATATCGTTGACCAGAGCCTGGAACACTGCGGGAGCATTGTTCAGGCAGAAAGGCATCACCAAGTATTCGAAATGACCGACGGGGGTGTTAAAAGCTGTCTTCCATTCATCTTCCTTCCTTATCCTGACCAGGTGGTAGGCATTCCGCAAGTCCAATTTAGAGAAAACTGTGGCTCCCTGAAAGGGCTCGAATGCTGAGTTGATCAGGGACAGGGGATACTTAATCTTTATGGTGATGTTGTTCAGGCCACGGTAGTTGATGCATGGGCGTAGTGAGCCGTCTTTCTTCCCCACAAAGAAGAAACCAGCAGCTGCAGTGGAAGATGAGGGTCAGATAATGCCAGCCGTGAAGGAGTCATTTATGTACGTCTCCACAGCTTCTCTTTCTGGACGGGACAGGCTATACAGCTGACTGGTGGGTAATGAGGCTCCGGGCAGAAGGTCAATCACGCAATCGTTGCTTCATCAAGGCTTACAGCTGGATGTGGAGGCAGGGAAAGGGCCTATTGCTTACTAAGCACTTCTCCCAGATCGTGATATTCTACGGGAACCGTGGACAAGTCAGAGGACTCAGAGGTGGACAAGGTCGAAGAGACACCGGGGGGAAGGGCTGATTGCAGACAAGAGGAATGGCGAATGAGCTCCAGCTGACTATCTTCCCGGTGGACCAGTCGATGTGGGGGTTATGATGGCTTAACCAGGGGTAGCCAAGTACTATAGGGGCTTGAGGAAAGGAAATTAAATTGAATCGTGCCTGTTCCCAATGGTTTCCAGAGAGAAGGAGAAGCAGGGGTTCCATGCAGTGTGTGACTCGGGCCAGGAGTCTACTCTCCAGTGACTGGGCGTCCAGGGGGTACACAAAGGCTCACGAGGAATTCCAGCTTGGAAGGCTAAGTTTTCATCCAAGAAGTTTCCCTCTGTGTCAGAGTCCACTAGTGCTAACAGAGGCAAGGACTGTTGGTTGTAACACAGAGTAGCTTGAAGCTGCATCCGGGGTCAGGGGACAGAAGGGAATGTTGTCTGGCTCACCAGAGTCCCCCCTGCAACTGGTGAGCCTTCCCTTTTTGGCCGAAGGACGCAGGTGGCAAGGAAGTGACCGGACTGGCCGCAATATAGACACTCACCTGCTCTCAATGTAAGGAGCTGTTCAGCGAAAGAAAGACGGTTCCGTCCCCGCTGCATGGGTTCCTCTCCCAGGGCGGTAGAAACGGTAGGGCTGGGAGCTACTCTAGGAGCAGGAGGAGGAGAGAGGCTTGTGCTGGCGGGAAGCGGAAATGAGTGCCGGGGAGTGGCCAAAGGTGGTGGACGACCAGTTCTTTCTCTATGGCGTTCTCAAAGGCGATTGTCCAACCTGGTGGCTAGGAAGATCAGGGCATTTGGGCTGTCGGTGTCATCTCTTGCTGCCAACTCGTCTTTTACCAGGTCGCTGAGTCCTTTCGAAAAAAAAACCCTGGAGTGACTCATCGTTCCACCCCAAGTTGGCTGCTAACGTCCAGAACTCCCCGGAATATTCAACAGCACTGCAGGAGCCCTGGCGAAGTATGAGTAGATGCTTGGCGGCGTCTTTACCACGGACTGGGTGGTCAAACATCTTTCTTATTTCTGCGATAAAAGTGGCGAAAGAAGAGCAGATATCTGGTTGGTTGTCCCAAACTGCTGTGGCCCATGCTAAAGCACTTCCCCGCAGCAATCCCATGATATAAGCAATTTCTGACATCCGTGGAGTAAGTTGACGTCAGCTGTTCAAACACCAGGGAGCACTGAAGGAGGAAGGCCCGGCACTTTCCTAAATCTCTAGCATAGTGCTCCGGCTCAGGTATGTGAGGCTCTCTGGGCGGGGGTGTTGCTGACACGTGGGGGCTTGCTACTACAGGCTGTCTGGGCTGGCTAGGCTGGGCTCCAGGAGTGGGTTGAGTGAAGTGAGTGGAGATACGGTCCACCTGCTAACCGATCTGCGTGATGTGAGCAGACAGGAAACGGAGATTCTCCATGACCTCCTGGAGGAGTTGGCCGTGCTGTCCCAGTAGGGTACCCTGGCTGGCGAGGGCTTGTTGAAGGGTGTTTGTGTCCACTGTGTCCAATGTGGCCAGATTGTTCTGTTGCACGGAACGGGGCGACCCAAAACACAGGACACTGGCGTGGAGATAGAGCTAGGATGCAGACGAGGGCGTGAGCATGGCTGGAGCTGAACGGCCAACAGGAGGGTGAATGGAAAAGCAGAAAGCAGGGAAAACTTAACTTGAAACGGGGCATTGCTGGAGCTGAACAGCAAACAGGAGACAGGTGGCAGGCAACACTTATCTTGACACGGATCATTGCTGGAGCTAACCGGCAAACAGGAAAGGCAAGCGGCAGGCAATATTTGTCTCGACATGGAGAGACAAAGTTACACAGGTAAATCTCGGTACTGAAGTAAAACTTAGAATACACAATCCTAAGCGGCGGGGAACATGAATTACCTCACTGGCTAAAACAACGATCTGGCGATGAGTGGATGCAAAGCCGGGATATTTATGCTACAGGTTTAGATGAGAATCAGGTGTACTGCAATCAAAGAGAATTAGGAGAATATGGGGAATTAACGGTTGGGACCATGACACCAACTCGCTGTAATGGCCACAACATCATAGCTCCAAGTGATCCACTCTGAGCTCATCTACTCCTCATCTTTTTTTATCCAGTGTTGCAAAGTTTCTCGGCCTGAAACACCCACTGTACTCTTTTCCATAGATGCTGTCTGGCCTGCTGAGTTCCTCCAGCATTTTGTGTGTGTTGTTTGGACTTACAGCATCTGCAGATTTTCTCTTGTTTGTGACTGTCTCTGAAGAGTATCAATAATGGTTGGGATCACCTGTCTTGTAAGTAATAATTGATTTGATTTTGCTTCACTTTTAAATCAAACTTCAGGTGTACAAATAAAATTAGTGATAATTTTAGAAGCAAGCTAAGTGCATTCTGGTAAAGCTTCATCATTTTATAAAATCAAATGTAGGCAAATTACTGCACAGCTGAAGGAGTTCAGTGATGCAGCTAGTAAAGCTCTTGGTACCCCATATTGAATCCTGACCTTGGGTGTTATCAGTGTTGGGTTTGCATGCCCTGTCTATGGATGTGTGAGACGTAATTTGTGTGGTCACTGTATGAATATGTGAATGGATGTGTCTGGGGGAAATGGATGGGGTATATGGGGAACAGAGAGAGTTAATAGGGTTAGAGAGTAGCTGTGAGCTTAGGCTAAATGGGCCAAATGGTTCCATCCATATTTTCATAAAATCTGTAAAAAGGGACAGCCAGTCCCTACCACCTTTCTGTTTATTACCATTCCTGATAAGTGCAAAATAAAGCAAACAGAAATATTTCACTGGACAATTCCAGGTACATGAATTCAAAATAAGGTCAAGGAATGAAATGAATACAATAACTGTTCATATGGAATGCAGCAGGCACTAAGGTGGATCAATTGTTCAAATGTCGTGATTTCCTCAGACTGCAGTGAAACAATCAGCATTAATATGCTTACTGACATTTCTGTAGAAAGTGCCCATTGGGAAGTTTCATGTATTGTCACACTTTGAACAAAGTCCATTGAGTAATTGAAATAAAAAAGATTCTGATCTTGTACAACTTTAGTGGCAATAAAAACCCAGGGAACAAGAAGGAATAGTGTTGTGTAAAATCATGAGAGTCATAGCCAGGGTGAATACCCTCAGTCTTTTTTTTCCCACGGTTGGGGAATCAAGATCTAAAGGACACAGGTTTAAGCTGAGAGGGGAAAAATAATAGGAACTTGGGGACAATCTGCTTTTAAAAAAACACAGAAGATGGTATGTACGTTGGATGAACTACCAGAGGCAGGAGCAATAACAACTTATAAAAAATATTCAGACAGGTACATGGATTGGAAAGATTGAAAAGGTTATGGGGCAAACACTGGCCAATGGGACTAGCTTAGATGGGGTATCACTGGTCCACATGGACCAGTGGGTTGAAGGGCCTGATTCAATGCTCGTAACTCTATGAACTCAAAATTACTATGTCGAAGCTGTCTGTATGTTACCCTTTTGGCCATATCGTTTGCCCTATGAAAAAACCTACCGCAAATGACTGTGCTTGGAAGTCTAAATGTGTGCACTAATCATTTGCTTTCTTTACAAAAATTATGCAGTGTGACCCCATTAGATTTTTTTCTGGATAACTTTTAGTTGAGTCGTTTGAATAAAATGGAGGACCTGACCACAAGATTAATGTGACTAGTTCCAATGGGGGGACAAACAGCAATCATATTAATCTAGGCCAACAGAACTAGCATGGTGTGAAGCATTGACCTTGCTCTTTTACAGTGCTGTAAGAATGTTATATTGCATTGTTTGTGAATTTCCGCATTTGATTACAAAATGAATGGTTATAAAGTTAAAGAGAGCAACAATTAAGAACAATATATTTTATAAATGTAATGATATGAATTTCAGACAAACTGTATCTCAGTTAATTCAGGTTTTCCTCAGACCCTACATAATATACTTAACTATTTTTAATCTGATATAGAGAAAGTTTGTAGAATTTATCATAACATTAGAATGCCCATCACACAACAACAATAAACAGACAAGTAGAGCTTCCAGTTGGTGGGTGGGGGGTGGGGGGGGTGTTGTTGTTAAATCTAACGTTACTATGACTGGATTCTGTGTAGTAATGTATAGTATTATTAGTAAGCTATAAAATTGATGAATTCAGTCTGTATCGTAAGAAAGGTTTGTAAGCTGAAAGCCAGCTGAGTGTCTCCTTCAAAAATAACTATCGTACATGTAAAAAAATAAGTTGCTTACTTCTGGAATTTGTTACCTGTTGAACATCATTGCCTTTAGCATTTCAGAATAGTGTTTTTTTTTTGTGTAGTAGATTTGTAGATTGTCAAGCAAGCTGACTAATGTCTCTACTTCCTCAGGAGGCTAAAGAAATTTTGCATGTTCCTGTCAAGCCTTATCAATAGAAAGCATCTTAACAGCCGCACCACGGCTTGCTATAACAACTTTTCTGCATGTGTTTGCAAGAAGCTGCAGAGAGTTGTGGACGCATCTCAACACATCATGGAAATCAGTCTCTCCCCCCCCCCCATGTACTCAGTCTACACCTCTTGCTGTCTCAGTACAGCAGACAAAATAATCAAAGATATCACCCACATCCTATCTTCTTCCCTTTCCAATCAGACAGAAGATACAAGACTCTGAAAACATGCACCACTGACTGAAGGCAGCTTCTACCCCACTGTTATAAGACTATAAAATATTTCGCTAGTAAGGAATAGCAATTTTTTTTTTTACCTGCTTGGAACTCACAAGGAAATTCAAGTATGATTCCTTCTTTGTAATTTCCTGAATGGAAGACTATCTGCAGGGCAGGATATGTATTGTTGAGGGAGGAGCTGGGGAGCAAATAACAAAATTATTCAATGTGTTTCTGCATATGTTTTTAAACTAAGACAAAATGAATGTAAGCACAGGTGTGGATTAGTAAGTTCCAGTGTGTCCACAGCTTCCGGCAAGTTTGACCTTTTTGAAGGTCAGACTAGTTTTAGTCATGTCTATAATAACTGCATTGCAAATTGCATTTTTAGTTCTGCTCTCCAATCACTAGAAATTCTTATCTTGGCAGAACACTGAAATTCGAAATTTGACACTCACTGGGTCTGTTCTTCATAGTTATTTTTATATCATGGATAGTTATAGGATGGCATATAGTCCTCACATTTGGAATAATGGTCTTCAATACAGCTTAGACTGATCATTTCAAATCGCTCTGTGTAAGTAGCCTCAACCAATTTGCATGTTCTATGAGTACACATTACAGATAGCTACAAATCAGCACAATCGTCTTATTAGTCATCCATTAAGAGAAATATGAACAAGAAGAAAATAGGAAGGATTTTAATTCATATTAGTGCACTTTACAGAGTGACTTAGACTTATGGCCATGGACTTAGCTGACTAATACTCACTGTCCACAGTTGTTTGTAGTCATCACTGAAGCAGATGTGAACGACCTACTCAAATGTGAATGATGTATCATGCCAATCCCAAAAGCCCTGTATTGCAGCAACAAAAACCTGAAAATCTCAATATTTCCTGGTGGCATACAAAGATTCCAGATTCACATTTTGCCAAATGACAAAGCAGTAAAAGTTTCTGATTCTTTCTGAATGTCTCTGACAATTCAAAAACAATTAAAAACTGTTAAAATGAAATAGAAAATTAACATACAAAAAGACAAAATAAGTAGTTGTGAATATTAAAGAATTTAACATAGCTTTCTTTTTGATTGCTTTAAAATTCCCTTTGAAATTAATGGGCTTTGCACCAGTGTCAACTTGGCAGAGTTCATGTGCCTTTTCCCCAGTTTAAGCATTAACAAATCTCAGCAGGTTGTGACTTTGCTGCAGGGCTCTATGAAATGGCCAATGGTGAAGCATATTGAAAGACAGCAAATATAAGTAGCAAGTTCCTAACTTTATTTTTGACTACATGTACATCATAATCTTAGACGTGCTGGCATTTTGTGTACTAATACAGATGTTGAAGCTTGGCTTTTCAGTCATATTGATTTCAACTTAACTCCTCATTCTTACAAGTTTTAATCAAACTATTGCTTAGGTTATACTTGCCAGGGTTGAAATATTGCTCCATTTATTCTTCCTGCTGTGGCTCTCAGAGCTTTGTAAAATTTTATTGAATAAATGAGAAGCAGTTCAAGCTGAAAAATGTGCTACATTTCTTTCCTCCTCTGCTGCTGGTGACTATGCAGAGTTTTGCCTGTGGTCTGCTGCTGAGCAGAACTAAAGAATTTTCTGATGCATGTAAAATTACTTTAAATTCTACCTTAATAACACCATGCATTTGAAAACACATTTTTTGCTATTCTATTTCTTCACTGCAACTAATCTATTTATTTCTATTTTTGGTGATCACCATGCCACCAGTTATTTAAGTGACGTTGACAATGCTATATAAAGACATGTTTACCTCTCATATTATGATTGAACAAATGTCACCAATTGATTTATATTTAAAAATATTTTAGAATACTTTGCCTAAAGTACTTGGGGAAAATAAAAATGACTAGCATCCTGTTGCACTCACCTTAATAATAAGCAAATACTTTGAGAGGCTGGTCAAGGATTACATCTGCAGCTTGCTACCAACCAAACTGGACCCCCTACAATTTGCTTACCACACAACCGATAGTTAGACATCTGGAGAAGAAAGGTGCTTATGTGAGACTGCTGCTCTTGGACTACAGTTCAACATTCAACACCATAGTTCCATCCAGGCTTTACAAGAAGCTCAGAGACCTCGGCCTTGACCCTGCCTTGTGTAGCTGGATCCTGGACTTCCTTTCAGATCACTAGCAGGTGGTAAGAGTGGGCTCCCTCACCTCCACCTCTCTGACTCTCAATACCGGAGCCCCTCAGGGCAGCGTACTGAGTCCCCTCCTTTACTCCCTGTATACCTATGACTGTGTCGCCACCCACAGCTCCAATCTGCTAATTAAATTTGCCAACGATGCTACATTGATTGGCCTTATCTCAAACAATAATGAGGTGGCCTACAGGGAAGAAGTCATCTCTTTGACACAGTGGTGTCAAAAAACAACCTCTCCCTCAATGTTGCAAAAACAAAGGAGCTGGTAGAAGACAACAGGAGGAATAGAGACGGGCTAACCCCTATTGATATCAATGGATCTGGGGCTGAGAGGGTAAACAGCTTTAAGTTCCTCAGCACCCACATCACTGAGGACCTCACGTGGTCTGTATACACCAGTTGTGTGGTGAAAAAGGCACAACAGTGCCTCTTTCACATCAGCCAGTTGAAGAAGTTTGGTATGGGCACTCAAATCCTAAGAACTTTCTACAGGGGCACAATTGAGAGCATCCTGACTGGCTGCATCACTGCCTGGTAAGGGAACAGTACCCCATTAATCGCAGGATTCTGCAGAGAGTGGTGCAGACAGCCCAGAGCATCTGTAGTTATGAACTTCCCATGATTCAGGACATTTACAAAGACAGGTGTGAAAAAATGGCCCAAAGGATCATTGGGGACTCGAGGCACCCAACAATGGTCTATTCCAGCTGCTACCATCCAGGAAATGGTATCGCTGCATAAAAGCCAGGACCAACAGGTTTCCAGGCACCTTCTTCCATCAGGCCGTCAGACTGTTAAAGTCATGCTGATCTGAGTGCATAAGATAAGACCATACGATATAGGAGCAGAAGTAGGCCATTTGGCCCATCAAGTCTGCTCTGTCATTCAGTCATGGACTGATCCAATTATTCCAGTCACCCCCACTTCCCTGCCTTCTCCCCATACCCTTTGGTGTCCTGGCTAATCAAGAAACTATCTATCTCTGCCTCAAATGCACCCAACAACTTGGACTCCACAGCCTCTCGTGGCAACAAATTCCACAGATTTGCCACCCTCTGACTAAATCTGTTCAGGCCTTTTAACATTCAGAATGTTTCAATGAGATTCCCCCTCATTCTCCTGAACTCCAGGGAAGACAGCCCAAGAGCTGCCAGGCATTCCTTATACGGTAACCCTTTCATTCCTGGAATCATTCTCGTGGATCTTCTTTGAACCCACTCTAATGTCAGTATATCCTTTCGAAAATAAGGAGCCCAAAATGGCACACAATACTCTAAGTGTGGTCTCACAAGTGCCATATAGAGCTGCAACATCACATCCCTGCTCTTATATTCTATACCTCTAGAAATGAATGCCAACATTGCATTCGCCTTCTTCACAACCGACTCAACCTGGAGGTTAACCTATAGGGTATCCTGTACAAGGACTCCCAAGTCCCGTTGCATCTCTGCATTTTGAATTCTCTCCCCATCAAAATAATAGTTTGCCCATTTACTTCTTCTACCAAAGTGCATGACCATACACTATCGAATATTGTATTTCATTTGCCACTTCTTTGCCCATTCCCCTAAACTATCTAAGTCTCTCTCCAGGCTTTCTATTTCCTCAACACTACCCACTCCTCCATCTATATTTGTATCATTGGCAAATATAGCCACAAATCCATTAATACCATAGTCCAAATCATTAGGTGCGCGGCGCAGCTCGCGGCAGCCACTCCGGTGAATGATATCTGTTATCTGTCAAGTAGGGTGCTGAGCACAATCCTGATTTGATGGAGGCAGATGTGAGAGCACGGAGGAACATCTGGTGAAACTTCTGAAATGCCTGTTTTGCTGCTGCTGCTACTGTGTGATCCAGAATCTCCGGAGGGGAAGGCCCCGAGTCCTTGGCTTTGCTTGTTGCTCGGCGGCCGGGGCGGGGTTGAAGTGCTTGGTAGAGATGGTGCTCAGTGCTCGGTGTTGGAGGGCTTGTCAGAGGCTCGAAGTTTTCGGACGGACTCAGAGTCGGCTGTGGTTGGGTGCTTCTAATGCATCGGCAAGTTTGCAGTGCTTGGAGGGGCAGGGAGAGTTTCTCTCTTCTACAGTCTGTGTGAGATGATGGGGCTATCGGGACTTGAGACTTTTTTTTAACCGTGCCCATGGTCTGCTCTTTATCAAATTACGGTATTGCTTTCACTGTTGTAACTATATGTTATAGTTATGTGGTTTTGTCAGTTTTAGTCTTGGTTTGTCCTGTGTTTTCATGATATCTTTCTGGAGGAACATTGTATCATTTTTAATGCATGTATTACCAAATGACAATAAACAAGGACTGAGTGTCCTCATAATCTAATCTACATCGTAAAAAGCAGCGGTCAGAACACTGACCCCTGTGGAACTCTACTGGTATCAGGCAGCCAGCCAGAATAGGATCCCTTTATTCCCACTCTCTGTTTCTGCCAACCAGCCAATGCTCCACCCTTGCTAGAAACTTCCCTGTAATTCCATGGGCTCTTATCTTGCTAAGCAGACTCATGTGCAGCACCTTGTCAAAGGCCTTCTGAAAATCTAAGTACACCACACCTACTTGCATCTCCTTTGTTTACCCTTCTTGTAATTTCCAGGAAACCATGCTGGTTTTGGCCTATTTTGATATGTGCCTCCTGGTACTCCGTAATTTCATCCCTAACAATCAACTCCAACAACTTCCCAATCACTGATGTCAGGCTAGCAGGTCTATAGTTTCCTTTCTGCTGCCTCCCAGCCTTCTTAAATAGCGGAGCAACATTTGCAATTTTCTATTCATCAGGTACAATGCCAGAATCTATCGATTCCTGAAAGACCATTGTTAATGCTTCTGTAATCTCTCCAGTTACTTCCTTCAGAACGTGAAAGTGCATTCCATCAGGTCCAAGAGATTTATCCAGCTTCAGAACACTTAAGCTTTCTGAGCACCTTCTCAGCCATATTTTCACTACACATTGGAGTTTAGTCTCTCCTTCTCAAATTTCAAAGTGAACTCGATCATGTTGTGATCACTGTTCCCTATTTCACTGTGCAATGTAAACTGTATTTCTATGTTACATTGACTGTTCTATTTATTATAAATTATTATAAATTATTACAATTGATTATAATTGATTATAAATTATTTTGATTGTACATTGCACTTTTAAGACACATACTCCTCAATTATGTGAAGGAAGTAAGAAATAAAGTCAATCCAATTCGAATAGGTCAGGTGTTGTTATGTTATGCAAGAACAATGGAGTAGTATGATCAAACATTTTTTCTGAACCATGTTAGTGACAGTAAACGCAATCACTAACATGGCCCACCGAGGCAAACGACTTGAACACTTGAAAGCTTGTACCAAAAGGAAGAGCCCTCTGTGCATTGCAGGCCCAATGAATTTACCAGGGGATCCATCGGCCCCATGCCCGACTGCCAATTCTAACAATCAATCCAATATTGTTTAGGTATTTTCCTGTATAAAGGTAAAGGAACCTTGGATGTTGAGGGAGGTGGTGAATTTAGTCAAGAAGAAAAAATGAGAAGCACATGTAATATTTAAGAAACTAAAATCAAACCGAGCCTTTGAGGATAATAAAGAAGCCGGAAAAGAACTCAGGAAAGGAATTAGGAGAGTCAGAAAGGGCCATGATAAGTTTTTGTCAAATAAGACAAAAGAGAATCCTGAAGCATTCTGTACATATATCAAGAGCATGACAATAACTAGACAGCAGATAACACCACACAGGAATAAAGGAGGAAATATACTACAGCCTTAGACCACCTGGACAACATAACACCCATGTCAGGATGCTGTTCATTGACTATAGCTCAGCATTTAATACCATCATCCCCACAATCCTGATTGAGAAGTTTCAGAACCTGGGCCTCTGTACCTCCCTCTGCAATTGGATCTTCAACTTCCTAACAATCTGTGTGGATTGGTGATAACATCTCCTCCTTGCTGACGATCAACACCGGTGCAATTCAGGGATGTGTGCTTAGCCTACTGCTCTACTCTCTCTATACCCATGACTGTGTGGCTAGACGTAGCTCAAATACCATCTATAAATTTGCTCCTGATACAACCATTGTTGGTAGAATCTCAGATGGAGATGAGAGAGCATACAGGAGCGAGATATGCCAACTAGTGGAGTGGTGTTGTAGCAACAACCTTGCACTCAATGTCAGTAAGACGAAAGAGCTGATTGTGGACTTCAGGAAGAGTAAGATGAAGGAACATATACCAATCATCATAGAGGGATCAGAAGTGGAGAGAGTGTGCAGTTTCAAGTTCCTGGTGTCAAGATCTCTGAGGATCTAACCTCTACACCACCAGCCAGCTTGAAAATTTAGATAGCTGCTTTAATTAATTTTCAAACTATCTGAAGCTTGGTGGTGTTGTTAATATTGTAGAATACTGTAGGATCTTCTGGTTAAGATGTGTGACAGCTAACTGGTAGTTTGAAAGCAAAGAAATTTGATTAAAACCATTATTAGGAACACTTTTTAAAAATGTTGTTTGTGGTAAACTATCACTGCAAGCTATGAAGAAATGAGTAAAGGGAAAGCAAATTTGTGGGATGTGCCTTGCTGGTGTGTTGCAAAATTGATGCACTTGGAGTTGGAGCCGTGCTGGTAGGAGTGAATGATTCAGAGGGGAGAAGATGGCACAGAGGAGTTCCAATGCCCATCCAACTAACCTGGCTGTGAAGGTGGATCACTGTAAACACCAAGCCAAATTGGACAGGTTGAGAACAGTTTCTTTGGCAGGGAAAGCCAGGTCTAAAGTGAATCATTGGGTGGCATGTTCAATGCGCGGAGGGACTCACTGCAGCAAGGCACTGGTCCTAATGCGAGGTGCAATTTGCTGTTTGGACGTGTAAATGCTGGCTCATATAGACTGGAAAGGCAGAGGGTCAGAACTCGAATGAGGTTGGATCACTCTGGGAACCGAGCCGATTTGGAAAGGTGAAGAACGGCTTCTTCAGTAGCGAAATCTAGACCCAGAATGTTTCACTGGTTGCGGGACCTGGGTCCTAGTGTGATGTTCGAACAATTTAAACACCGACCCAGATAAACTGGGGGACTTCTCTCTCTGTGATGCTGAGATTGTGAGCTACCCCCCCCCCCCAACAGCTGTGCTTCGTGTCTGCAAACTTTGCAGACTAATATGTTGAACTGAAGGCCTAGGCTTTGAACCTACTCCAGTCTGCTCCGGAGATTCGGATTTGGAACTCAATTTGATTCGGAATACTGTTATTGCTCACTTTAGGTGACCTGATAGAGATGTGTAAGATGATGAGAGGCATTGATCGTTTGGATAGTCAGAGGCTTTCTCCCAAGGCTGAATCGGCTAACATGAGAGAGCATAGTTTTAAGGTGCTTGGAAGTAGGTACAGAAGAGATGTCAGGGGTAGGATTTTTACACAGAGAGTGGTGAGTGTGTGGCTGCCGGTGTTGTCGGTGGAGGTGGATATAACTGGGTCTTTTAAGACACTCTTGGATATGTATATGGAGCTTAGAAAAATAGGGGGATATGGGTAACCCTAGGTAATTTCTAAAGTAAGTACATGTTCGGCACAGTATTGTGGGCCGAAGAGCCTGTTTTTCTATGTTTCAATTGTTTATATGATTTGTTTTGTTTTCTCTTTCTCTGTGGGCACTGGGTGGTTGGTTTCATTTTTTAAAATTTGGTTCTTTTGGGTATTGTGCTTTGCAACTACCTGTAAGCAAGCAAACCTTGGGGTTGTATAGTTTATACATTCTTTGATAATAAATGCACTTTGAAATTTTGAAAAAGGATACAGCAGGCTTTAGATCAATTGCAGGTATAAGCAAAAAAATAGCAGATGGTGTTTAATCCACCCAATTGTGAAGTGTTGAACTTCCAGAGATCAAATGAAAAGGAACAGAACAATATTAATGGGAAGACCCTTGACAGTGTTGATATACAAAGTGAATTTGAGGTTCAAGTCCATAGTTCACTGAAAGTAGCTACATGGGCTTTAAGAGTGGTAATGAAGGTATATGGCAAGCTTGCATTTGTAGGGCAAGAGATTGAGTTCAAAAGTCAGGAAGTTATGTTGGGGTTTTATAAAACTCTAGTTATGCTGTATCAGGAATATTGCATTCAGTTCTAGTTACAGAGAGTTTGTCAAAGTTTTGGAAAGGGTGCAGAAGAGGTTTACCAAGATGTTGCCTGGATTAGAGGGTATGTGCTATAAGAAGAGGTTGGATAGACATGAGTTATTTTCTCCGGAGCAGCGGAGGCTGAGGAGAGATCTGATAGAGGTTTATAGGATTATGAGAGGCATATATAGACAGTTGCTTCATTTTTTTAGGGGTTGAAATGTCTAATGCAAGAGGGCATGCATCAAGGAAGAGAGGGGATAAGTTCAAAGAAGATGGACAAGACAGATTTTTCTTTCACAGAATGCTGGGTGTCTTGAATATGCTGCCAGGGTTAGTTTTTTTTTTGTGTGCCATGCTCTGCCAGAGCCTTGGCGACCACTTTTCAAGTGATTGTCTTGGAGGAAAGATCCTGTGAGTGGTCCCCCACATCCTTCTCACAGCGCAGTTTGTTTTTTTACGAGGCCGAGTTGTGAGCTCGGCACTCAACCCGGCATAGATGGAAAGCGTGCCCGGGAGCGGCCCAACTAGGTTTGAACTCGGGAACCTTCGCTCCGGACTCTGGCGCTGATGTCATGGCACCACTAGCTGGCTGCCAGGATTAGTGGTGAAGGCAAATATAGAAGTGCTCAAGAGGTTCTTAGATGGGCATATGACAGTGCAGAAAAAAGAAGGATATGGATAGTCTGTAGGCAGAAATGATTCATTCAGCTGGGTATTGGATACTAATTTTATTAATTTGCCATAACTTCATGGGCTGAAGGAACTGTCCCTGTGCTATACTGTTCTATGTTTTATATAGTAAGTAATGTCCAGATACCAATTATCCAAGACATCAATGCATATTCTTCCAATTTTACTTCTTTTGTGCCTTCTGCTTCTATTGAAAATACATGTTTTGTTTTTTACAATTACAGTGTAAAACCAAAAACCTAAGCCACTTTGATTGCAATAAAGATGCATTATAAAATATTTCACTTTTGATCACACAGCATAGCCTTTCATGAGTATTACATGAAACTGGTTAAATATTCATTCATTTCTTTGCAACTGGGAAGTACTTTTGAAGTAATTAAGAAATAATCCAAGAACAAGGTACATAATCTCCAATATCAACCAAGATCAACAAATAAAATCTTAAATCTGTTGGTATTATTGGTATCTCAGAGGAAATGGAAATGTTTTCTTTTGATGCTATTCCAAGATGTGTTACCCAGGTCACTCACTTTACCAACTTTGCTGAGATTGCTATGACAGCTTCAACTTTGAAAATGTATTACTGATTCTATCCCCCACTGTTGGTTGGGATTACTGTAATTGGTGCATATATGATAAATGTTACTTCAAGTGGTAATTTTTTGAATAACTATATACGTAACTTCCAGTCTTCGAATCTATGACACTTCTTCAATAGATTCAGTCGGGTAATTTGTGCGCTATTTCCCTTTCACAAATGAATTCTGTCCATCCTGAAGTGGTGAGCTGTTTCCACTTACTATAAAGATACAAAGAAAAGAATCGTGTATTTTGCCTTACTTTTGCTCCTGCAATTGTCTAATTGTTGGAAAGTGGCATCTCCAAGTGGTATTTGTAAAGCCACGGTGAGATATTCTGTGCATGAATTCCATTGTATTGTTAGGTTGAGGTTGAAAGAATGAGGCAGATGGATGGGTGGGTTTTGGGGAAGGCAGAAGGGCTGCAGACCAAGACTTTGCCATAAAACTGCTGAGAAAATAACATGCAGCGATGCGGTGAAGTGGATTGAAAGAAGGTGCTCAATGATATAACCAGATGCAATTGATCATTTGTCTGATTGATGCATCTCAGGTTGTTCAATTCTCTAGATCAACAGACACCAGAAGAGTTAGAATGTTTATATTCAAACTGTTTCCTTGTAATAAAGGATATTTCCATCTCAAACAAGTGATTGGCTAATTCTAATTAACCCACTCAGCACCAAATTTCTATTGACTTTGTTGTAATCCAGTATCTCCTCTCCTTCAAGTGTAATGTCACTCTTTACAGATCGCAAGTTTTCATTTAGCCCCTTTTTTTCCAACACGTGCATTGCAGTTTTTTCCCCACAATTAACCTCAACCATTTTCTGTTTCTTAGAAAACATCAATACCATACCTCCATGTAACTTTTCATTTTTCAGCTTTTATCTGCATTTTTGATACCGTCTGCTTTTCAAATGTCTTGTGCTCCTGACTATGCCTTTGCCTCTTTTTTTTAATCTTACTTTTAACATTTACTTCCTTTGTTATTCAGGGACTTCCTGCTTCAGTTTCTGGGGCCATATTTTTGTTTTATACTTCAACTACCTCCACCTCTAACTGTTTTTTAAGATTATGAGAACAATCAGTCCTCTCTTATTGTCATTTAGAAATGCATGCATGCATTAAGAAATGATACAATGTTTCTACGGAGTGATATCACAGAAAAGAGGACAAACCAAAGACTAACACTGACAGAACCACATAATTATAACATATAGTTACAACAGTGCAAAGCAATACCATAATTTGATGAAGAACAAATCATGGGCACGGTAAAAAAAGTCTCAAAGTCACTGAGTCGATCGACTCCCAAGTCCCCGATAGCAGGTGGCAAAAGGGAGAAACTGCCTGCCGTAAACCTCGAGGCACCGTCAACTTGCCGATGCCTTGGAAGCAGCCGACACTGATTCCATCCGTCTGAAAACTTTGAGCCTCCGACCAGCCCCTCCGATACAACCTCCCGAGCGCCATCCTCTGCTGAGCACCTTCGACATAGCCCTGGCCGCTGAAACAAGCAAAGCCGAGGATTCGGAGCCTTCTGCTCCGGAGATTCCGGTTACCACACAGAAGCAGCGGCAGCGAAGCCGGCATTTCAGAAGTTTTTCCAGATGTTCCTCCGCACTCTCACGTCCGTCTCCATCAAATCGGAATTGTGCATAACTTGAAGAGCTATGATCATTATCCCCAAAATACTCACACACAGATACTTCTACTGTTTGTCTGTCTCCAACCCTCAATAGTAGGCTTGGTAGCACCCACTTCCTCAGTAGCGTTATCAATGTGCTCACTCATAAAGCTCTCCAATAGGTTCATTAAATTTTCAGCCTATCTAAACTCTAACTATATGACCCCATTTGAATAGCCTTATTGGATATGTGACCTGACAAGTCTTTAGATTCTAAGGGAATTATCCTTAGTTTCTGTAAAGAAACAACATGTGACAACGTTGAGATTTATTTTACAGTTTTCAAAAATTCATTGGCTTGGAGAAGGTGCAATTTGTTTGAAAATAGCAAACATAAATCCTTTATAGAAAAAAGGAAGACAGAACAGAAAATTATAGGTCAATGAGCTGAACACCTTTCATTGGGGAAAATGTTAGAAGCCATTATAGAAAGTGTTATAGCAGAATACTTAAAAAAAAATTAAAGCAGAATACTTAAAAAAAATAGGTGAATTGATAATGCAAGATGTCGCATCACACATTATTGCAACAAACAACTGTCCATGGTGTGAAAGCTAACGTAACTCTTGGTTCAGCTTGCGGCTTAATCTAGGGGAAGACAGCCCTCGGCCCAGCCAAACTTAAGAAATCTTGTTTAGGTGGGTGCTGCATGATGTGTCCCATTACAAATCAGTACCACGAAATAACAAACAGTATACAAAATGTGAGTAAACGATTGAGCTTTGTAATTCTTAATTTGACCAAATGAATAGTAAAGAAACAAAAAAAAAGGAAAAAGGCCCATCCTCATGAAACAGTCTAATGCGCAACGTTGGAACTCAGTGTTCCGTTTATTTGTTCCCTGTCAACCTCCTCTGAGCGTAGCTGACCCTCAGACCCTCACTCCTCCTCCACTCCATCCGGCGGTCGACCAACTCTCTCCATTCATGTCTTCCCTCCTCATCTCTCCCCGGCAAAAGACTGCAAAATTCCTGCTCCCAGACACGCAAGAATAAACAACATCCTGCTCATTGGCTAGTATACATTCCAAAGGCCCCATTATCTCTAGTCATAACCCAAACATTGCTGCTAAGAGAAACTATTACCTTAGCAGTGAAACATTACAAAGAGGCCATTACATTAGCAGTGCAACCTTACAGCATGTTACAAAGAAAATAGGTGAATTGATAATGCAAGATGCTGCATCAAACATTATTGCAGAAAATAACTGCTCATGGTGTAAAAGTTAACACTGGTATTTGTGTAAGTTAACGGGGAAGTGCATACACATAGATGGATCTTTTTCTGGTTGGCAATATATGAGTGAAGGGCTCTTGAATTCAATGCTGATGTGTCAAATGTGTTATAAGTGACTTGCATTTAGACAATCAAAGTTCAAAGTAAATATATTATCAAGGTACATATATGCCACAGTAAAAAAAACCCGGAGATTTATTTTCTTGCGGGCAGTCACAGTAAATACAGGAAACACAATTGAATCAATGAGAGACCACACCTAACAGTGCAGACAAAAACCAAGGTGCAAAGAAAAAAAATCAACAAACTGTGCAAATACAGCAGGAAAAAGAAAAAAGAAGAAATAATAAAAATAAAGAAACAATAAGTATTGATAACTTGAGATGAAGAGTCCTTGAAGGTGAGTCCATAGGTTGTGGAGCTGCTGTCAATGAAGAACATCCTGTTATATGCATCTTCGCCGTCCAGAATTGAGATGTTGGCCAGAAGAAACTTCAGTCTGATCGAGGACAGGGGAAGCAGACAAGCCAGTTGTCTTTGATTTCTCTTCCCCCCGCGCCCCCCCCCCCATTTTGTGCACTCGGAACTGTTTCCTGCTCTTGGATAATCTAATCAAAGCAACTGAATGTGGACACAGGAAGCTTCAGGTAATGATCTGCTAAACCTGAGATCATCCTCAAACAAGTAGGTATTTGTTATGCAAAGGACATGGACTCTGAACTGATCCTTGTTCTAGGACAATCTAATCACAGCAATATGCCTAAGACCAACCTCAGAGGAGTAGCTGGTGGAACGCAGCAGGCCAGGCAGCATCTATAGGAAGAAGTACAGTCAATGTTTCGGGCCGAAACCCTTAGGTCAGGACTAGATGCTGCCTGGCCTGCTGCATTCCACCAGCATTTTGTGTGTGTTGCTTTAACTTCCAGCATTGGCAGATTTCCTCGTGCCAGAGGAGTAGTTACTTGTTTTGTAAAATGCCAGACCTGCAATCGGTAATATCATTAGACTCTGTCTAGGTTGCCTCATTTAACTGGTTTGGACCAGTCAGAGTGTACCAAGACACAAATACACAAGGCTGGGGTGGGCAGAGCCATGGAACAATGTTGGCTGTAGCCCTGTTCAATGACCAGTAAGAAGGTGACCCAAGTAGGTCAGGTGACCTTGAGCCAATGGGGTGGAGATCCAATGGTTGAATTGATGAGGAAATGTATAAGACTTACGAGCTCCAAATATGCAGGGATGATAACTCTCCAGCAGCCAGAGACCAACCATCGTGGATAAGGAGGACCCCATGGACACGTGGAGATCAGGACCACAAGGAACGTCTGGCCAGAGTAGACTCCTTTCCCGGGTAATATCTTTTTCTCTTCATTGACTGTTCATGGAGTGTCAGGGGTTCTAGTAAGGAGAACACAGGTAGATAAGAGTGTGAACCCACCTGCTTTTTTTCAGTTGAAATAATAAAAGTTACTTGTCAGTATATACAGATTATCTGTGCCTCACTGATCATTATTACAAAGGGTGATTCTTGTAACAGACTGAAGAGCTAATGAAATAAGACCTTAAAACTATGGGACAAGGAGCAGAAACAGGCCATTTGGACCACCATGTCTGCTCTGCTATTCTGCCATGGCTGATATATTATCCCTCTCAATCCCATTCCATCCCATCCCCTAAACCTTTGGTGCCCTGATTAATCAGGAACCTATCAACCTCTGCCTGAAATATACTTCATTACGTGGCCTGCGCAGCCATCTTTGGCAATTAGTTTCACAGACTTACCACCCCCTGCCTAAACAGATTTTCACTCATCTCTGTCCAAAATGGATGTGTTTCCATTCTGAGACTGTGCCCTCTGGTCCTGGACTCCTCCACTACAGGAAACACCCACTCTATCTACACCTTTCAATATTTGGTATGCTTCAATGAGATCCCTTCTCATTCTTCAAAACTCCTGCAAGTGCAGGCAAAGAGCCATCAAACGCTACTCATATTTACACTTTTAGTCTTGGGATCATTCTCCTAAACTTTATGTGGGTCCTCTCCAATGCTAGCACGTCTTTTCTTTTCGGAGTAGTCTGAAGCAGAGGAGGAAGGCTTTGGCTCAACAGGGCTTCGGTGAGAACAGGTCGAGGCAAGGTAAGTAGATAAGTTCATTCCTTGTTTCTCATTGAAATCTTGAGAGAATTGGTGGTATGTCTACAGAGCCAGTGTTCTGTTCTGGGTGTCAGATGTGGGATTTCCAGGAGACTGTCAACCTCCCTGATGGCCACATCTGTAGCCGGTGTAAAGAAATGCAGCTCCATAGAGACCATGTCAGGGAACCTGAGCTGTAGCCTGATGGCCATCGGCTTGTTAGGGAAACTGAAGCAGTGAAAGGCAGGAGCTACAGGGAGGTAGTCACCCCAGGGCTACAGGAGACAGATAAATGAATGACTGTCAGGAGAGGGAAGGGGGAACAACAGATAGTGGAGAGCAACCCTATGGCTGTCCACCTCAACAATAGGTACTCCATTTTGAGTACTTTTGGCAGGGGTGGTGGGGAACCTACACGAAGGAAGCAACAGCGACCGTGGCTTCTGCACAGAGTCTGGCTCTGTGACTCCGAAGGGTAGGGAACTGATGAGGATGGCAGCAGCAATAGGGAGCTAGGACGGAAGATGAGAAGCAGGACCTCAAGGGTAGTAATCTCAGGATTGCTGCCTGTGCCATGCAACAGTGAGGTTAGGAATAGAATGAGGTGGCAGCAGGCGTCGGGGATTCAGATTTGTTGATAATTGGGACCTTTGCTGGGGCAGGCGGGACCTGTAAAAAGGGACAGATTGCACTTGAATCTGAGGGGGATCAATATTCTTGCGGGCAGATTTACTAGATTTACTAGAGCTGTTAGGAGTGGTATAAACTAATATAGCAGGGGGATGGGAACGAGGATGATAGAACTGAGGATGAGCCAGCAGATTTACAAGTAAATGATGGGTGGAACATGAATGTAAGGATGGACAAACCAATGATTCAGTATAAATGCAGATAGAGCAAAGAATTAAATTGTACCACAGAGGCCAAGTTCAAAGAGCAAAGACTGCAGGACTGAAGGTGCTGTATTTAAATGCGCATAGCATTTGGAATAAAGTGGATGAACTCATGACACAATTAGAGATCGATCAGTATGACATTGTGGGGATCACTGAGTCGTGGCTGAAAGAAGGCCATAGTTGGGAGCTTAACGTCAAAGGATATACTTTGTATCAAAAGGATAGGCAGGAAAGCATAGGCAGTGGTGTGGTTCTGCTGGTAAGAGATGGAATTACATCTTTAGAAAAAGGTGACATAGGGTCAGAGAATATTGATTTTTTTTGAGTGGAGTTAAGATGTTGCAAGAGTAAAAGAAAACAATATGGTAATCATATATAGGCCTCCAAATAGTAGCCAAGATATGGGGTTCAGATTGCAAAGGGAGCTGGAAAAGACATGTAATAAGGGTCATGATACAATTGTAATGGGGGCTTCAATATACAAGGGAATTGGGAAAATCAGGTTGGTGTTGGATCGCAAGAGAAGGAATTTGTTGAATGCCAACAAGATGGCTTTTTGGAGCAGCTTGTGTTTGAGCCTACTAGGGGTAAAGCTATCTTAGATAGGTGTTGTGTAATAACCCAGGTCTTATTAGGGAGCTTAACAGAAAGGAACCCTTCGGAGGCAGTGATCCTGAGGGAGAAGCATAACCCACAACTATCAGTATCACAATGGAATAAAGGGAATTACAGAGGCATGAGAGAACAGCTTGCCCAGGTGGATTGGAGAAGGATACTGGTGGGGTTGATGGCAGAGCAGAGATGGCTGAAGTTTCTGGGAATAGTTCACAAGGCACAGGATAGACATATCCCACAGAGGAAGAAGTTCTCAAATAGCAGCGGTAGGCAACTGTGGCTGACAAAGGAATTTAAGGACTGCATATAAGGGTATATAAGGTAGCAAATGTGAGTGGGAAGTTGGATGAGTTGGAAGCTTTTAAAATCCAACAAAAAGCAACTAAAAAAGCTATAAGAAGGGAAAAGGTGAAATACGAGGGCAGATTAGCCAATAATATAAAGCAGGATTCCAAAAGTCTTTTTTCAGTTATATAAAGAGTAAAAGGGAGGTAGGAGTTGATATTGGACCATTGGAAAATGATACTGGTGAGGTAGTAATGGGGGAACAAAGAAATTATAGATAAAATTAATGTGTACTATGCATCTGTCTTCACTGTGGTAGACACTAGCAGTGCGCCAGATGTCCATCAGTGTCAGGCAGCAGGAGTGAGTGCCATTGCTAATACAAAGGAAAAACTGCTATGCAAACTCAAAGGTCTTAAGGTGGAGAAGTCAACTGGACCAGATGGACTATATGCTGGAGTCCTGAGAGAGGTTGATGAAGAGATAACAGATGCATTGGTCATGATTTTTCAAGAATCACTTGATTCCGGCATGGTCCCAGAGGAATGGAAGATTGTAAATGTCACTCCACTCTTTCAGAAGGGAGGAAGGCAAAAGAAAGGAAATTATAGTCCAGTTAGCCTAACCTCAGTGGTTGGGAAAGTCTTGGAGTCTATTATTAAGGATGAAGTTTTGAGGTACTTGGAGACTAATGATAAAATATGTCAAAGTCAGCATTGTTTATGTTAGGGGAAATCATGCCTGACAAATCTGTTAAAGTTCTTTGGGGAAGTAACAATCAGGGTGGACAAAGGAGAGGCAGAGAATATCATTTACTTGGATTTTTAGAGGACATTTGATAAGGTGCCTCACATGAGGCTGCTGAACAAGATAAAATCCTATGGTGTTACAGGAAAGATAATGACATGGAGACAGTGAGCGGGAATAAAAGGGGCTTTTTCTGATTAGCTGCCAGTGACCAGTTGTGTTCGTCAGGGGTCAGTATTGGGATCACCGCCTTTCACATTATTTGTCAATAATTTAGATAATGGAATTCATCACTTTGCAGCAAAGTTTGCGATTAACACAAAGATAAGTGCAGGGGTATGTAGTACAGAGGAAGCAATGCGTTTGCAGTAGGACTGGGACAATTTGGAAGCATGGGCTAAAAAGCGATAGATAGAATATAATGTTGGGAAATGTATGATAAAGCATTTTGGTAAAAGGAATGACAGTATGACTATTATCTAAATGGGGAGAAGTTTCAAACATCAGAGGTGGAGAGGGACTTAGGAGTTCTTTTGCTAGACTCCCAGAAAATTAATTTACAATTTAAGTCTGTGGTAAAGAAGGAAAATGCAATGTTGGGATTTACTTCAATGGGTATAGAATATAAAAGCAAAGAAATAATACTGAGCCTTTATAAGACACTAGTCAAGCTGAACTTAGAGTGTTGTCAACAGTTTTGGGCCTCGTATCTGAGAAAGAACGTGTTGTCATTGGACAGAGTCCAGGGCAGGTTCACAAGGATGATTCCAGGAATGAAAGGGTTAACATATGAAGGCCATTTGGCAGCTTTAGGCCTAACTCACTAGAATTTAGAAGAATGCTTGGGGATCTCATTGAAAGTACCAAATGTCGAAAGGAGTAGAATGGGTGGATGTGGAAAGGATGTTTCCTATGATGGGGGCATCGGCAACTGGAGGGTATAGCCTCAAAATTGAGAGTTGACCATTTAGAACAGAGATAAGGAGGATTTTTTTTAGCCAGGGAGTAGTAAATCTGTGGAATGTTCTGCCATAGACTGCAGTGGAAGCCAGGTCCATGCATATATTTAAGGCAGAAGTTGATCGTTTCCTGATCAGTCAAGGCATCAAAGGATACGGCGAGTTGACAGGTGTATGGGTAGAGTGCGATCTGGGATCAGCCATGATGGAATGGCTGAGCAGACTCGATGGCCTAATTCTGCTCCTATGCTAATGCTCCTATGGTCGTAGATAAGGGGCCCAAAATTGCTCATAATACACCAACTGCAGTATGACCAATGCCTTATAAAACCTCAGCATTATATCTTTGCTTTTGTATTCTAGTCCTTTTGAAATGAATGCTAACATTGCACTTACTTCTTTACCACTGACTCAACCTGCAAGTTAACCTTCAGTGAATCCTGCATGAGGACTTCCAAACCATTTTGCACCTCTGATTTCTGAATTGTCTCCCCATTTAGAAAATATCTACACTGTTATTCTTTCTGTCACAGTGCAAGGCCATGCACTTCCCTACACTATAGTCAATTTGACACTCCGTTGCCCATGCATGCAATCTGTCAGTCTTTCTGCAGCCTCCCTGCTTCCTCAGCACTTCTTGTACCTCTATTGATCTTCATATTGTTCGCAAACCTGGGCACAAAGCTACCAATTCCTTCGTCCAAGTTATTGACCTATAACATGAAAAGAAGCAGTCACAACACCCCGATGTGGAAAACCCCTAGTCACCAGCAGCCAACCAGAAAAGGCTGCTTTTTCTCCCAATCAGCCAATCTCTTGTCCATGCTAATATCTTTCCTGTAATATCATCTATGGCTCTTATCTAGTTCAGAGCCTCGTGCACAGTGCCTTTTCAAAAGCCTTCTGAAAATCCAAATAAGCAACTTCCACTGACTCTCTTTTGGCTATCCTGCCTGTTTTTTCTTCAACGAATTTCAGAAGATTTGACGGGGCAACATTTTCCCTCAAGGAAACCATGCTGACTTTGGCCTATTTTGTCATGTGCCTTTAAGTATCCCAAAACCTCATCCTTAACAATAGACTCCAACATCTTTCCAATCACTGAAGTCAGGCTAACTTGTGTATAATTTCCTTTCTTCAGCTTCCATCCATTCTTAAAGCATGCAATTACATTTGCAATTTTCTATTCCTCTGGAATCCTTCCAGAACATTGTGATTCTTCAAACATTATTATTAATTCCTTAATAATCTCTTCAGCTTTCTCTTTCAGAACCATGGAGTGTAGTCCACCTGATCCAGGTGACTTATCTACCTTCAGACTTTTCTGTATTCGAAGCACCTTCTCCTTAGTAATAGCAATGATGCTTACTTCAGCTCCTTCATACGCACGCATTTCTGCCATTCTGCTGGAGTCTCCCACGGGGAAGCCCGGTACTTAATACTTGTTAGGCTCACCTTCCATTACTTCATCCCCCATTACTACTTCTCCAGTGACATTTTCCAGCAGTCTGTACCACTTTCATTCTCTTTTGTTCTGTACATATCTGAGAACACTTTTTTATATCCACTTTTATACTATTGGCTAGCTTACTTTCATAGTTCATCTTTTCTCTCCTTATGGCTATTTTAATTGCCTTCTGTTGGCTTTCCATAGCTTCCCAATCCCATACATTCCAATTTATTTTAGCTATATTATTTACTTTTTCTTTTATGCTGTCTTTGACTTCTCTCGTCAGCCACAGTTGCCTAATCCTCCCTTTAGAATACTTCAGCTTCAGGCTGTATCTATCTGTACCTCTGATTTCTCCCCAGAAACTACATCCATTGGTGTTCAGCTGTCATCCCTGCGAGTGGCCCCTTCCGACGAACTTTGGCCAGCTGCTTTCTCATACCTCTGTAATTCCATTTACTCCACTGTAATACTGATGAACCTGATTTAGCTTCTGCCTCTCAAACTACAGGGTGAAATCTATCATATTATGAATATTGCGTCTTAAGGGTCCATTTACTTTAAACTCCCTAATCTAATCTGGGTCATTACATAACACTCAATCTTGAATTGTCATTCCTCAGGTGGCTTTGACGACAAGCTGCTCT
Source organism: Mobula hypostoma (assembly GCF_963921235.1). Taxonomy (NCBI): domain Eukaryota; kingdom Metazoa; phylum Chordata; class Chondrichthyes; order Myliobatiformes; family Myliobatidae; genus Mobula; species Mobula hypostoma. The sequence goes on along the minus strand of NC_086100.1, from coordinate 58,037,262 downwards.
AAGAAGATCCCATTGTTCTATTGTATTTCTCACTGCCTTATTGTTCCTGGCTTGATCTCCCAAAATGAAACACATCACACTTGACTGAGTTAAGATCCATTTGCCACTTTACCAGATATTTTCCCAATATGTCCAGATCTCACTGCAGACTTTGATAGCCTTCCTCACAGCCATTAAGACCACAATCTTGGTGTTATCTGTAAATCTGCTGATACAAGTTTATCAAATTATCATATAAATCATTTATATAGACGATAAATAGCATCAGATCCAATACTGCTACCAATTGCATGCCACTTGCCACAGGCCTACAGTAAGAGAGGTGACCATCTACTACCACTCTCTGGCTTTTTCTGTTAAGCTGATGTTTAATCCAGTTTGCTACTTTATCCAGAATACCAAGCGACTGAACTTTCTGGACCAACCTCACATGCAGGCTGAAAGCCTTTTAAAGTCCATATATAGTTTTCTGCTTTTCCTTAATCAACTTTCCTAGTAATCTTCTTGAAAAACTCCATAAGATTGCTTAGACATGACCTACCATGCACAAGACTATGCTGCCTATCCCTAATCAGGCCTCATCTATCCAAATACTTATACATATAGTTCATAATCTATAAAGTAAAGGCATCCGTTAGTCTTGCGAGACCATGGATCTGCACCTGGAAAGTCTTCACTCTCCAGGGCACAGGCCTGGGCAAGGTTATATGGAAGACCAGCAGTTACCCATGCTGCAAGTCTCCCCTCTCCACGACACCAATGTTGTCCAACGGAAGGGCATTTAGTCCAATGCCTTAACCACTTGGCCACGTGCCCACACTGACAATGTGTGTTACTTATACATATATCTTGTCCCTTAGAGTAGCTTGCAATAATTTATCCACTAATAACATCAATCACAGCAGCCTATAACCTCTTGGATTATACTTAGACCCTTTCTTGAACAATGGAACAACATCAGCTATTCTCTAGTTCTTCAGCATCTCACCAATGGCTAAGGATGTTTTAAATACCTCTTCCAAAGCCCTTGATATTTCTTCACTCACCTCTCACTAGGTCTGACGGGACAGCTTTTCAGGCCCTGGGGAACTATCCACCCTAATTTACCTCAAGAAAGCAAACAAGTCTCTTCTGTAATCCAGATATGTCCGTGACCTCACTACTGTTCTGCTTCATTCTATAGACTCCATGTCCATCTCCTGAGTAAATATAGATACCAAAAAAACACTTGTCTCACCCATGTCTTTTCACTCCATGCAGAGATTTTTTTCCTTGCTATTCTTTTGCTCTTAATGTATTTGTATAAGCCCTTGGGATTCTCCTTCACCAGGTCTGCAATGTCATTCATTCTTTCAGCCATCTTTGATTTCCAATTTAACCTTTACATACTGTTCGGGTCAAATTTGACCCGTTTTGACATTTGACAATAGTAAAACCACCCTAAATACCATTTTTAACCAAAATGTAATAACTTTTCTTAAATTGACCCAAAATGCACAAAAATTAAAATATTTAAAAATGTTATACTTTTGTACAGGCGCTACAAATTTTTGTACATTGAGACTGTTCCGGGTCAAATTTGACCTGTATCTATTGAAATGGATATTAAATCTCTGAAACATTAATTAAGGATTAATCACCCATTTATTAATGTCAGATAGGCTATTTATACGTTCTAAATAGATCTGTGGTTCAAACTTTGGTATAGACACTTGTTTTGAGGGGATTTTTGGGCTGGGTCAAAATTGACCTAGACCATACTGTGAAGGTATAGGATATGAACTGTATGTAAGGGTTAGGTGTTGTTTTGCATTTCTTATACAAGTCGACCTTCATTAATCCGACACCACTGGGACCTGAGGAGTGCCGGATTAGTGAAAATGTCAAATCACAGAAGGATCACATTAAGCATAATCAGTGCTGGATTATTGAAGGAACCGGATTACAGGTAGTCGGATTAGTGAAGGTCGACCTGTATTCAAGTGCCTCATTTACCCTTTGCTGCCCATACTTGGTATGATCTGAGACCGATCCGACATCCCTCGTCAAGTCCTGATGAGAGGTTTCGGGCCAAAACATCGACTGTTTAGTGTTTCCACAAATGTTGCCTGGCTTCTGAGTTACTCCACCATTCTGTGTGTGTTGCTTGGACTTCCAGCATCTGCAGATTTCTCATGCTTGGATGAACCTCCTTTGTCTTAACCAGGCCCTCAATATCCCTCGAATATAAAAAAAATCTTAGCATTTCCAAAACTCCTGCCTCCCTGTCAGAGTTAGTTTGTTCTCGTCAACTGGTGTCTAACTTCATTAAGATATTTAGAATCCAATTGTAGGCCTGAACCGTGAGAAATGATAGCTTTTCTGTCAGGACATAACTGTCAGGGGCAGAACTGAGCCAGCATAACTTCTCTAGGAGCACCTTGGCCGTCCGAGATCAGTTGCTGCTCTGACCCTCTGCCCACTTTTTACTGCTTACCTAACCAATTCAATAGGCCTGCTCTTGTATACCGGCCCGCTGCAGCTTACAAATGTACAGCCTACAGATACCAAGGAGTATTAAGCAGACGGGCATATGGATTTGCTGGCAGTTGTGGGGCTGCAGGAATCTTCTGCAAATTAGGTACTTGGTTTGGGGTTGTATTTCCAATCTGTGAACCAATATTGCATTTGCCTTCCTTAATACTGACTCAATCTCCAAGTTAACCTTCAGGGAATCCTGCACAAGGACTCCCATGTGATGTTGTACCTCTATTTTTTGAATTTTTGCCCCTTTTAGAAAATAGTCCAAGCCTTTATTCTTTCTACCAAAGTGCATGACCCAATGCACTATATTCCATCTTCTTTACCCATTCTCCCAACCAATGAAGTTAGGCTAACTGGCCTATAATTTCCTTCTTTCTGTTCCCTCCCTTTTTAAAGAGAGGAGTCTCATTTGCAACTTTCCAAACTTCTGGAACCATTCCATAATCTAATGATTCTTGAAAGGTAATTACTAATGCCTACACAATCTCTTCAGCTACCTCTTTCAGAACCCTGGGGTGTAGTCCATCTGGTCCAGGTGACTTATCTACCTTCAGACCATAGAGCTTCTCAAGTACTTTCTCCTTAGTAGTAGCAAATACATTTCTGCCACTTGACATTCTTGTATTACTGGCATTCTGATAGTGTCTTCAACAGTGAAGACTGCCAAAGCAAGAAGTTAAAGATATCAGTAAGCATTGCAGCTAGTTGATAAGAGCAGGTCTTTAATACTTGACCAGTACCCCATCTGGGCTGGATGCATTCCATGGGTTCACCCTCCTGAAGGATACTCTCACGTCGACCTCAGAGACAGAAGCTACAGGGTTATCAGGGCTGTGGGAGTTTGTGAAGGTGATCAAAGTGAGCATGAAAGTTATTGAGCTTACCTGGGAATGAAGACCTATTATCACCTATGTCCTTTGGTTTCACCTTGTAGGAGGTGATTGCATTCAAGCCCTGCCGCAGCTGTTGAGCATCCTTCAGTAATTCAAGTTTGGTCCAGAATTAGCACTTTACACGTAAGATGGCTTTCTGGAGATCATACCTGGACCTCTTGTATTTTAACTTGATCACCACACCAGAATGCTACTGATCTGGCCCTCAGAAGTTTGCTGAACTCATGGTTCATCCAGAACTTCTCATTAGAAAAGACTCAGAATGATTTTTTTTTGGAGACATACACATCTACTACTGTTTTTACAACATCCTTTACATTTGTGGTGTATTTGTTCAGATCCTCTGATGACTCCTTGAACATAGCCAGCCTACTGACTGAAAACAATCCTGTAGCCACTCCTTAGCCTCCAGCGACTATTTCTTTGTTATTCTTATCTCTGGAGACTTGCCATGTCTCTGTGAAGCACAGAACAAAGCAATTCCTCATTCTGTCTGATACAGCAAGCTCTCCTTAGGTCCTCAGTCTTGTTCTCCAGCGCATGTACATTTGCTAACAAGATGCTGGGTAGAGAAAGTTTCATGCCCCTTTGTTTCAGTTTGGCTTGGAGTTCTCCTCTTCTTCCTCTCTTTCGGCCATGGTGATGTACTTTCATCTGCTTAAAGGTGCCACACCTGCATGCTTGACAGTTAAATACACCGAATCCTTCAGGAAACAGTAAAATTGCTAATTCAATAAAATAGTTCAAAACTACATTGCTTAAAGGAAAAGTACAGGCTGCAGATTGCAATGAGAGTAATTCATGAGAGTGTATATCTAGAAGTTTTGTAAGCAGTCTGAAACATGTTACTGTGGTTCTCCAGCACCACCTTGGAAGAGGTTTGATCATTAAGTTTGTTAATGACAAAAGATAGATAGGAAAGTGAATTCTGCAGATGATATAAGGGGGCTGTAGAGACAAGCAGATAGGTTAGCTGAACAGGCACAGACTTGGTAAAAAGGAATTGCATATGAAAAAGAAGCATGATATCTAAATGGCAAGAGATTGACAAGTTCTGAAATGTTGCGTGTCCCAGTGCCTACTTCACAAGGCTATTTAAAAGGGAAGTAGTAATTCGGAAAACTTTCGGAATGTTATGTTTTACTGTAAAGAGAACTGAATATAAAATTAGGGAAGTTATATTACAGTTGCAAAATGTGTTTGTAAGACTACATCTGTATTAATGTCTATAATGTTGATTTCTTTATTTAAGGATGCAAATGAGTAAAATTACAGAAAAAAATATACTAAATTGATACTTGGAATGAGCAGTTTGCCTTATGAAGACAGGATACATTTCTATTCATTGGAGTTTAGAAGGGCAAGAGATTATTTGATTAAGATGCTTAGGATGTCAAGGAATCTTGACAATGAGGATATGGAAAGAATGGAAATAGGGACCACTGTTTAATAAAGAGGGCCACCCACTTAACATGGCATCGATGCATTATTTTTCTCTGTCAGACTAATGTGAACATTTGGACATTTTTCCTGGTGGAAACAGCATTAATTTATTATGAAGGCAGATGTTGATGGACTCAGCAAAGGTACTAAGTTAGACAAAAATACAGAATTAACATAACAATAATATCAATCCTGCTCTTTTCAAATGACAGAACACACTGGAGACCAAGTGTTACTCCTGCTTGAAATCTACATTTTTGCAAATGGTTCAAACTTGTGAAAGGTATTTAATATAGTTGCACTTTCCCAGATCTGATGTTTAATCATTATTCCCACCCTGTTCTGACAACCATTGGTGTTCCTTCAACTTCACTAGATTTGTATCTTCTCTTCTAAACTATTCTCTGCTCTTTCTTCCTGTCCACTGACCACCCCATGCTAAGTTCTTTGCAGGCTTCTATCAATGAGGTTTAAAAACAGCTCGGAGCCTTTCGGCACTTTTCGGTGGAGGCAAGTTAAAAAGAAGCAAAGTGTAAGTGGAGTGGACATTGTTGGAGCGGACTGTTAGTGGTCAGGTTTCAGTGAGAACAGGTGGAGGCTCTATGTCATAAGGCGGTGGCTGGGAGCAGACCCAAGTGCAAGACAGACACTGAAGTACAGGGACAGGACTAGGATACAGGGCGATGGCAAGGACATGGACAGGAAAACCAGGAACCTGGAACAGGACTGAACAAGAGAGCTAGGAGCCCAGGCTTGGACACCGAGCCAGAGACTGGACAAGGACCCAGTACCTGGGTCTTGCTTCTGGCTCGGACCCCAGAACTAGGCAAGGATGAGGCTTGGCAGGCAGGACAAGGCTGGAGTCTTCAGGCTAGAAGCTAGAGACTTGGCTAGGCTTGGCAAGAGGCTCGAGGCTAGAGACTTGGCTTGGCAAGAGACTCGAGGCTGGAGTCTTCAGCCTTGAGGCTAGAGGCTAGAGACTTGGCAGGAGGCAGGATGGACTCTGAGCCAGAGACTGGATAAGGACCCAGTACCTGGGTCTTGCCTCTGGCTCAGACCCTAGTACTAGGCAAGGACTTGAGGCAAGGCGAGGCTGGGGGCTGGGGGCAGGGGACCCGAGGCGAGGCGAGTCTGGAGGCTGGAGAGTTGAAGCTCCTCCTGGGCAGGACGCAGTTCACCACCCGACAAAGGCAAGGGACAGGAAGGGACAGAACCAACCCCAGGTAACAGCAGGACGGCCTGGCTTACCTGGGCGGAGGCAAGGAACAGGAAGGGAGCTAGATACAGGGTGGCTCCAGGACAAGACTGCAGGTGAGACAAGGCAAGGCTCCTGGCAAAGCAAGGCGAGACAAGAACTTCAGGTGAGGCGAGAGTTACCCGCAAGACAAGGCAGGGCTTCAGGCGAGGAAACAAAACAGAAGGCAGAGGAAGGGATACAAGGAGTAAGGACAAGAACAATCCAACAACCACACCCTGATCTCTGGAGGTATTTATGCAGCCAGCCCCAATGAGCATCAGCTGCTTCAATTAGAGATAAACAAGAACAGAAACAGGGTAAACATGAAAACCTGGAGCAAGGGTCGATGGACCGGACCGTGAACCGGAACATGGACTTCACGGACCGGACCATGACACTCTAAGTTTCTAGTAATTTTTTTTCCCTCTTTATTTGTCTATTTGTACATAGCTAGTACAGTGAGAATGGGTCCAGGCTTAGTGGTATGTTCTTCATGTAAGACATGGGAATGCTGGGAGACATCCAGTATCCCTGATATATCCATTTGCATGAAACGCAACAAGCTACAGCTCCTTAGAGTCTATTTTAAGGAATTGGAACTGCAGTTCTGTAACTTTCAGCTCACTCAGGAGAATGATGATGTAATAGAAAGGAGTTACAGGAAGGAAGTCAAACCAAAGCTGCAGGAGGCAGGTACCTGCGTGACTGTCAGGAGAGGGAAACAGAATAGGCAGACAGTGCAGAGTACTCCAGTGCCCATCCATAATTAAAGGAGGAAATAGGAGTTTCTGTGGATAAGAACTAGACACACGGATGGCATGTTTCCTCCCAGGTAGCACGTAAAGGATGTTTCTGGTTAATCCACAGCATTCTAAAGGAGCAGAGTGAGCAAATGGATGTTGTGGTACAAATTGATACCAATGACATAGGTAGGAACAGTGAGGAGCCCTGAAGGGAATATATAGGGAGCTAGGATGAGAGATGAAAAGCAGGACCTCCAGGGTAGTAATCTTTTGATTGCTGCCTGTTGGAAGCACCAATTAGAGTAAGAATAGTAAGATATTATTGATGAACGTGTGGCTGAGAAATTGGTGCAGGGAGTAGGGTTTCAGATTTCTGGATCACTGGAATCTCTTTAGGGAAGGTATGACCTGTACAAAGGAAGTCAAAGACAACATAAAAGCAAAAGAAAGGGCATTTAATGTAGCAAAAATAGTATAAAGTTAGAGGATTGCAAAATCCTTAAACACCAATAAAAGGCAACCAAAAGGGTTAAAAGGAGAGAAAATGTGAAATATGAAGTTAAGCTCGCCAATAACATAAAAGAGGATACCAGAATTTCAGATACATAAAGAGTAAAAGAGAGGACAGAGTGGCTATTGGACCATTAGAAAATTACCCTAGAGAGATAGTAATGAGGGGCAAAGAAATGGCAGACAAACTTAAGTCTTTTGTGTCAGTCTTCATTGTGGAAGATACGAGCAGTATGCCAGAAATTCAAGTGTCGAGGAGCAGAAGTGAGTGTATTTACTATTACCAAGGAGCAGATGTTTGGAAAGCTGAAACCTGTAGGTAGATAAGTCACCTGGACTAGAAAAATTACAAACCAATTTTCTGAAGGAGATAGCTGAAGAGAATGTGGAGACATCTCTAGATTCTGGACTGGTTCGGAGGGATGGAAAATTGCAGATGTCACTCCATTCTTTAAGGCGGGAGGGAGCCACAGGAAAGAAAATGATAGCCCAGCTGCTCTGACATCAGTGTTTGGGAAGATGTTGAAGTACATTAATAAGGATGAGGTTTTGTGCTACATGGAGGCACATGGCAAAATAGGCCAAAGTCAGCAGGGCTTCCTTAAGGGAGAAATCTCGCCTGACAAATCTGTTAGAATTCTGAGTAAATAACAGGTAAGGTAGACAAAGGAGAGTCAGTAGATGTTGTTTACTAAAATTTTCAGACAGCCTTTGACAAGGTGCCGCACTTGTGGCTGCTTAACAAGATAAAATCCCATGGATGGCATTACAGGAAAGTTACTAGCATGGATGGAGCATTAGCTGATTTGTAGAAGGTAATAAGTGAGAAGGTGGCATTTTCTGATTAGCTGTTGCTGAATAATTGTGTCCGCAAGTGTCAGTGTTAGGACTCTTTCTTTTAATTTTATATTCAAATAAATTAGAGATGGAATCGATGACTTTGCAACCAAGATTGCAGGTGATACAAAGATAGGCAGAGGTGCAAGTAGAGTTCAGGAAGCAAGGTTTGCAGAAAAACTTAGATTGAGAGAACAGGCAAAGAAGTGTCAGATGGAATACAGTGTAGGGAAGTTCATGGCCATGCACTTTCTTAGAAGGTATAAAGGTGTGGCTTATTTCCTAAATGTGGAGAATAGTCAAAAATCAGAGGTGCAAAGGAACCTGGGAGTCCTCATGCAGGATCCCCTAAAGGTCAACTTGCAGGCTGAGTTGGTGGTAGGTAAAGCAAATGCAATGTTAGCATCATTTCAGTAGGACTAGAATGAAAAACAGGAGTGTAATACTGAGGCTTTACAAGGCATTGGTCAGATCACATTTGGAGTATTGTAAGCACTTTTGTCAAGTCAAGTCACTTTTTATTGTCATTTCGACCATAACTGCTGGTACAGTACACAATAAAAATGAACCGTTTTTCAGGACCATGGTGCTACATGAGATCCCCTAATCCAAGGAAAAATTATTTGGTTTTGTGAGAGGTGCCAGAGGAGGTTCCTGCAAATGATTCTAGGAAGGAAGGGTTAACATATGAGGAGTGTTCGATGACTCTGGCTCTGTGCTCATTTAGAAGAATGAGGTGATATTTATTGGAAATGTATTGAATATTGAAAGGCTTAGAGAAAGTGGTTTTGGAGAAGATGTTTCTTGTAGTATGGAAGTCTAGGAGTTGAAGACATAGCCTCAGAATAGAGAGAAGTCCAGTTAGTACAGAGATGAAGAGGAATTTCTTTAGCCAGAGGGTAGTGAATCTGTGGAATGCATTGCCACAGATGGCTGTGAAGACCAAGTCATTGGGTATACTTTTGAGTGGAGATTGATATGTTCTTGATTAGTCAATGAGTTAAAGGTTACAGAGAAAAGCCAGGAGAATGGAGTTGAATGGTATAATAAATCAGCCATGATGGAATGGCAGAGCAGACTTGATGGCCCAGGTAACCCAATTCTGCTCCTATGTCTTAAGGTCTGATGCCTGGCATTATGAAGATCCCTGGCCTTCACCATTCTGCATGGAAAAAAATCTCTTCCCCTCCTTCATGCATACAATACAAAAAGAAATTTGAATCACTATGTTTTTATATCTTGCCCAATACTGGCATGATTACAATAAGCAGCATTTAGAATTTCAGTTACATGGATTTACAATCCAATTTTCTGACGTCCTGTCAAGGTGGGAGGGAGTCATTAAATAGGCCTAGAAGTCAAAAAAATCCAAATATTTTGTTACAACAAAAAAAATCTCAATAGGTCAATAGATCAATAGGTATATTTAATGTCAGAGAAATGTATACAATATACATACTGAAATTCTTTTTCTTCACAAACATCCATGGAAACAGAGGAGTATCCCAAAGAATAAATGACAGTTAAATGTTTGAACCCCAAAGAACCCCCAGCTCCCCCCTCCCACGCACAAGCAGCAGCAAAGCAATGAACACCAGCCCCACCAGCAAAAAAAGCATCAGCACCCCCCACCAAGCACGCAAAAGTGCAGCAAAGCATCAATAAAGACACAAACTTGCAGTATCCCAAAGACTACTTGTTCACCTGGTAATTGAACATACCGCAGGGTCTCTCTCTCTCTCTCTCTCCCTAATAAGGGAAACAGAGATGTCCCCATTTCACAACGAGAAGGGGGACATAACAAACAACTCACTGATTTATGTTGTTAAAAGTCTGTTGCGTCACTTTTTCTGAGCTCTGCATCCAGAGATTTGGCCCCAAAAGGCTCAGGTCTCTGTACACACAGCCCATGGCAGCTAACCAGCTGCTCCTGAGGTTCAGTGTACTCCAGTAATGCCTCAGTCAGGGGCACCAGCCTTGAATCAGCCCATCTCCTGAGCCATGAAGATCCAGCACCCTGAAGGCACGCCAGTCTTCCAGACTGCGTCCTTGGGATATCAAAAAACAGCCAGTGGTAAGGCCCTGACAGCAGGTCCCATTCCCGCAAAGAACCAAAGTCAGCATGTAACTCCAGGTCAGGGTCTTCAAAAAGAACCTTGAAAAGGAAAAAAGAGACATCCAAGATAGAAATAGAGCTGTTTCCGAAAATGCAAGCAAAAGAGTCGTTTTTTAGCATCATCACCACTTCGCTCCCATTTAAAAACTGAAGATTATATTGTTCTTAATTTTGATCTTTTAAAGTAGATACTTGTAGGAAAGCATAATAACCAGTAAATTTAGTTATATATCTTGGTAAATATGGTGCTTTTAAAATTTTCAAGTAGTAATTTGAACTGTAAGATATGATTGTTATGACAATATTATTATAACTATTTTTTTAGTAATTGTTGTTCCTTTAGTTTCAATTAGATGTTAAAACACTGTATTTAATTTCTTTTAATCCTTTTATCACCAGTAGCAATCTGAGATGAATAATGTTTGTCAGGTAAAAGAATGTTGTTAATCAATGCAAATGTAAATCTGTTTCTTTACATATGGCTGCTGGCACTGTTGGCACCTTTGAAATATCCATTTAACATATTAAAGCGTTTTGAATGGAAGTGACAATGTTCTTAAGTATTTGACTTACTTCCTTGTCATGCTTGTGTAGACACACTTCAGATGGTGCATTTTAGCATATCTTCTGATTTGCCATGAACAATAAAACAGGGCATCTGTTCTAACTATAGAATGGGAAGATGTAGAATCCTTGTGGATAGAGTTAAGAAACTGCAAAAGGTTAAAGGCCCTGATGGGAATTACACGCGTGCCTCCAAACAGTAGCCAGGATGTGAGATATAAATTACAACAGGACATATAAAAGACATGTAAAAAGGACAATGTTATGATAATCACAGGAGATTTTAATAAGCAAGAATGTTGGGAAAATTAGGTTGGTGCTAGATCCCAAGAAAGGGAATTTGTAGAATGCTTATTAGATGGCTTCTTAGAACAGCCTGTGGTTGAACCCACTAGGGCGAAGGCAATTCTGGATTGGGTGTTGTGTAATAAACCAGATTTGATTAGGGGGCTTAAGATAAAGGGACCTTTTGGAGGTAGTGATAATATATGACAGAATATAATACAGATGAAGTCAGATGTGACAGAATTACAGTGGAATAAAGGGAATTACAGAGGTATGAGAGAGGAGCTGTGCAGAGTTGACCGGCGTGGATGATAGCTGAAGAGCAATTGCTGGAGTTTCTGGGGGCAATTTGGATGGCACAGGATAGATACATCCCAGAGATGGTTAAGTTTGCTAATAACATATAGAGGATACAAAAAATTCTTTCAGATATCTAAAGAGTAAAAGAAAAGAGAGTGGATATATTGCAGCTGAAAAATGATGCTGGAGCGGTAGTAATGGGGGATATGGAAATGGCAGATAAATTTGAGTACTTTACATCAGTCTTCACTATAGAAGATACTAGCAGTATGCCAGAAATTCGTATCAGGGGCAGAAGTGAATGTAGTTGTTCTCACTAAGAGAAAGCTGCTTGGGAAGCTGAAAGGTTTGAAGGTAGATAAGACACCTTAGCCAGATGGTCTGCACTTCAGAGTTCTGAAAGAGGTAGTTGAGGAGATCATGGAGGTATGAGTAATGATCTTTAGATTCTGAAATGGTTGCAGAGGTTTGAAAAATTCCAAACTCTACTCTTTAAGAAGGGAGAAAGGCAGAAGAAAGGAAGTTATAAGCCAACTGACCTGACATAATTGGTCGGAATTCTCAGAGGAAACAACAGGCGGGATAGATGAAAAAGAGTCAACGGATGTTGTTTACTTGGATTTTCAGAAGGCCTTTGACAAAGTGTCTTACATGAGGCTACTTAACAAGATATGAGCCCATGGTATTACAGGAAAGGTTCCACCATGGATAGAATATTGGCTGACTGACAGGAGGCAAGGACTGGGAATAAAGGGGACCAGTGACTAGTGGCAGCAAATGTTATATGTCAATAATTTGGATGATGGAACTGATGGCATTGTAGCCATGTTTATAGAAGATATGACGATAGATGGAAGGACAGATAGTAGTGAGGAAACAGAGAGTCTGCAGATTGGAAGAATGAGTAAAGCAGTGGCAGATGGAATATAATGTAGGGAACTGCATGGTCAAGAACTTTGGTAGAAGGAATAAAGGCATGGACTATTTTATAAATGGGGAGAATATTCAAAAAAGCAGATGTGCATATAGTCTTAGGAGTCCTTGTGCAGGATTCCCTGAAGGTTAACTTGCATGTTGAGTCAGTGGTAAAGAAGGAAAATGTAATTCATTTTAAAAGGACTAGACTAAAAGTGCAAGGATGTAATGCTAGAATATAATAAGGCATTGGTCAGACAGAACTTGGAGTATTGTAGACAGCTTTGTGACACTTATATAAGAAAAGATGTGCTGGCATTGGAGACTGTCCGGCGGAGGTTCACAAGAATGATTCTTGGAATGAAAGGTTAGCCTGTGAGGATTCTTTGATAGCCCGGGGCCTGGACTCATTGGAGTTTTGAAGAATGGAGAGGAATCTCATTGAGAACCATCAAATATGGAAAAGCCTACACAGAGTTCATGTGGAGAGGATGTTTCCTATAGTGGGTGAGCTCAGGTCCAGATGGCATAGCTTCAGTATAGAGGGATATCCATTTAGGACAAAGATGAGGAGGAATTTATCTTAGAACATAAGAATATTAGAAAGTTTTTGACAAGAACAGACCATTCAGCTCAACAAAGCTTGCCAAATTCCTACACCCGTAGTGTGTTAAAATAACTATTGAGTTTAGGTTTGAAAGTCTCTAAGGTAATACTCTCAACTACACAACTAGGTAGCTTATTCCATGTGGCCACAACTCGCTGTGTAAAGAAATGCTTCCTGACATTAATCTGAAATCTCTCCTTAACCAATCTCCACCTATGGTCCCATGTCCTTGATGATGGATTAATTTTGATGTAGCAGCTGGCATCTACTTTACTTATGCACTTAATAATTTTGAACACTTCTATCATGTATCCTTTTATTCTATGTCTACTTAGGCTAAAAAGATTTAATTCTTTCAATCTTTCTTCATAGCTCATACCCTGCAGACCTGGAATGAGTCTAGTTGCCCATCCAGTGCCTTCACAGCCCTCACACAATATGGAGACCAAACTTGTACACAGTATTCGAGGTGTGGCCTCACGTGCATTGCACAGCTTTAGGAGAAGGTCACTTGACTTGGACTCCACTGAAAGTGATGAGTCTAACAGGACGCCCAAATTCTTCTCATACAGCGCACTTTCTAACTCAAGACCCCTCACTGTGTATATATATATATATATATATATATATATATCTAATATTTTTATTTGCTACTGTATATGTAGTATTTTACATTTACTTACATTAAATTTCATCTGTCATTTATCTGCCCACATCTGGATTTTGTTTAAATCTAACTGTATTGATTCTTCTGCCTGAATGTTACGACCCGTTCCCCCTAATTTTGTGTCATCGGCAAACTTTACTAGTTTATTTGTTATGTGCTTAACCAAATCATTAATGGAAATTAAGACAGCAGCGGCCCCATAACTGAACCTGCAGAACCTCACTTTTAACATCTTCTAGGTGTGAAAATGATCCTCTTACTATAAATCATTTTTTTTGTTTTTAAGGCAATTCTGCACCCATTTGCACACCTTACCCCGAACCCTTACTTCCTGTAATTTGGTTATAAAACTCTTGTGGGGTATCTTGTCAAAAATCTTCTGAAAGTCCAAGTAAATTATGTCAACTACTCTATTGTTATCCTAAATTTTAGTTTCCTCTTCATAGAACTCCAGCATACATCCCTCATGCAGGGGGGAGGAGAAGATGCCGGCGCGACGCAGCGCGCACAGCCGCTCCAAATTGAAATCATATTTGTGAACTATGATGCTGTGCACAATCCTGATTTAATGGAGAGAGCCGTGAGAAACACAGAGGAACATCTGGAGAAACTTCTGAAATGCCTTCACTGCTGCTGCTACTGTGCAATTGAGAATCTCCAGAGAGGAAGGCCCCAAATCCTCGGCTATGCCTATTGCCTGTTGCCAGGGCTGGGGTTGAAGTGCTCGGCAGGGATGGTGCTCGGTGCTTGGTATCGGAGAGCTGGTCGGAGGCTTGAAGTTTTCGGATGGACTCGGAATCGAACTGTGGCCGGGGTGCTTCCAAGATGATGCATTGGCAAGTTTGCGGCACTGGAAGCTTCCTTCAAATGTCTGCATGAGATAATTGGGCTTTCGAGAGACTTTGAGACTTCTTACTGTGCCCATGGTCTGTTCTTCTATCAAATTATGGTATTGCTTGCACTGTTGTAACTAAGTGTTATAATTATGTGGTTTTTGTCAGTTTTTTTTAGTCTTGTGTTTCTGTGATATCATTCTGGAGGAACAATTTGTATCGTTTCTTAATGCATGCATTACTAAATGACAATAAAAGAGGACTGTGTGTCCTCATAATCTAATATTAGGAAAACATGATTTCCTCTTTCTGAACCCATGTTTGTTTTCTGCTACTATGCCTGTTCTTATCAACGTATTAGCCAGAAGGAGGTGAATCTGTGGAATTCATTACAATGGATGGCTGTGCAGACATATTTAAAGCAGAAGATGATATATTCTTAACAAGTCAGGGTATCAAAGTTATGATAAGAAGGCAGGAAAATAGGGTTGAGAGGAATAATAAATTAGCTATGATGGAATAGCAGAGCAGTCTTAATGGGTTGAAGGTCCTAATTGTGCTCCAATGTCTTATGGTCTATAAATATTCTGTTTATCCACACACAGGCATAAAAATGCAAGCTGTGTTTCTGTAAGAGAAATAAAAATGGAATGAAAAAATGTAATTTAGTGAGTTCGAGTGCCATAAAGAGTTTTCTTCTGGGGAGTGAGTGCACCTCCTATCACAAAGCTTCAAAGAAGCTTAAATTTGTGTAGACAGTTCATTAAATTAAGGAAGTTTTCAGCGCAACTTATCCCTGTCTTGTGAGTGGAGAGTGATTATTTCATATATTCATAATTCAATTTATGAACAGCATGAAGGAAAAGAATGCATTGACTGCTGGCAGTTACATTCATGGGCAATTCGTGAAAGCTTAAGTATCTTTCAGTTTTTGGACGCTGCTTTAGAGGATTTGGTGGAGGGGGCATTTTGAGGAGATTGAGCTGCCACTATATGGACCAAGAGTTTTTTTTTTGTTATTGGAAATGAGTCATTGTTATTACTTACATCAACATCCGAATGGAACCCACTCAACACACAACCAGGTTAGAACACACCCTCCCCAGGAACTGAAGTGTTTCTGCTACTGAGAACTGTTTGTAATCTTAACAGTTCACAGTTTGGAAATGCAACCCCAAAGCAAGTTCCTATATTACGGACGATTTCTGCAGTCCCACCGCTGTAAGCAATTCTAGACCGTCAGTCTGCCAAATACTCATTCATATCTAAGGCTGTGCATAAGTTAGACATTGGTAAGCAAGGGCAGGCAGGTGCCCATAGTATTGGTTAGATAAGCAGTAAAGATTGAGCAGAGGAACAGAGCAACAAGCTATCATGGGATGGATAAGAAGGGCCAAAGGACTCGCAGAGAAGTTGTCCTGGCTCATTTCTTCCCCTAACAGTTATGTGCTGACAGAAAAGCTGCAACTTTTCTCAGCCCAGGCTTACAATTGGATTAAAGATCTCAATGACATGAGATGCCAGTAGACACAAACAGACTAAACTTGATGGGGAGGCAGATGATTCAAAAATGGTAAAATATTTTTTATATTCAAAGGATATTGAGACCCTGGTTAAGAAGGAGGTTCATTCTAAGTATATGCAGCAAGGAACACATGAGGCACTTGAGTATAGGAAATGCAAGAGAACACTAAAGAAGGAAATCATGATGGCTAAAAGAACACATGACATTACTTTTGCAGACCAGGCAAAGGAGAATCCGAAGGGTTTCTCCAAATACATTAAGAACAAAAGGAAAGCAAGGGACAAAATTGGTCCACATGAAGATCAGCATGGTCATCTATGCATGTGGAGAAAAGTAAGGTGGGAGATGTTAACTGGATTTTTCACATCTGTATTTACTTAGGACATGGACATGGAGTCTATCGAACTAGGCTAAATAGTAGTGAAGTCATGGACGTGTCTGGATTACAGAAAAGAAGTGCTTGCTGTCTTGAGGTAAATTAGGGTGGATAGTTCCCCAGTGCATGACAAGGTGTTTCCTCAGATCTTGTGCGAGGTGAGTGAAAAAATTTCAGGGGTTTTTGCAGAGGTATTTAAAACATCCTTAGTCATTGGTGAGATGCCAAAAGATAGATAATGTTGTTCCGTGGTTCAAGAAAGGCTCTAAGAATATGTGTAGCATTTATAGGCTGGTGAGCCTGATGTTGGCAGTGGGTAAATTACTGGAAGGTAGTCTGAGGGATAGGACATATGTACAGTATAAGCATTTGGATAGATAAGACCTGATTAGGAATAGTCAGCATGGCTTTTTGCATGGTGGGTGGTATCTAACCAATCTTTACATGGTTTTACATGAAAGTTACCAGGAAAATAAATGATGGGAAGACAGTGGACTTTGTTAACATGGATTTAGGCAAGGCTTTGATGAAGTCCTGCATGGGTGTCATGGACCAGTCCGTGAAGTCCACATTCCAGTTCACGGTCCGGTCCATCGACCCTTGCTCCAGGTTTTCCTGTCTACTCTGTTTCTGTTCCTGTTTGAGCACTAATTGAGGCAGCTAATTCTCGTTGGGGCTGGCTGTATAAATACCTTCAGAGAACAGGACAGGGTGCTGGATTGTTCTTGTCCTTACTCCTTGTATCCCTTCCCCTGCCTTCTGTTTCCTTGCCTGAAGCCTTGCCTTGCCTTGCCGGTAACTCTCGCCTCGCCATGCATTACCTGAAGCCTTGCCTTGTCTTGCCGGTAACTCTCGCCTTGTCTCGCCTGAAGTCTTGTCTTGGAGCCACCCTGTACCTAGCTTCCTTCCTGTCCCTTGCTTCTGTCGGAGAAGCCAGGCCAGATTGCCGTTACCCTGTGGAGGGTCCTGTCCCTTCCTGTCCCTTGCCTCCGTCAGGTAAGCCAGGCCAGATTGCTGTTACCCTGCAGTGGGTCCTGTCCCTTCCTGTCCTTTGCCTCTGTCGGGTAAGCTAGGCCAGATTGCCATTACCCTACGGTTGGTTCTGTCCTTTCCTGTCCCTTGCCTCCGTCGGGTGGAGATCCGCGCCCTTCCCAGGAGGAGATTCAAGCCCCCAAGTCTCTAGCCGAGCCTTGCTCCAAGCCAAGCTTCAAGACCCCAAGCCTCAAGTCTCTGGTCTCAAGCCTTGCCGCAAGTCTCCAGCCTCGTCCTGCCTGCCAGCCCAGTCACGTCCTTGCCTAGTTCTGGGATCTGAGCTAGAGGCAAGACCCAGGTTCTGTGTCCTTGTCCAGTCTCTGGCTCAGAGTCCAAGCCCTGGCTTCTAGCTCCCTTGTCCAGTCCTGTTCTGGGTTCCTGGTTTTAGTGTCCATGTCCTAGCCCTCACCCTGAAACCCTGCGGTGGGTCCTGTCCCTTCCGGTCCCTTGCTTCCGTCGAGTAAGTCAGGCCAGATTGCTGTTACCCTGCGGTGGCTTCTGTCCCTTCCTGTCCCTTGCCTCTGTCGGGTGGAGTACCACGCCCTACCCCCGAGGAGCTTCATGCCCCCAAGCCTCTAGCCTCACCTTGCCTCACCTCAAGCCTCTAACCGAGCCTTGCCCCAAGCCAAGCTTCAAGACCCCAAGCCTCCAGTCTCTGGTCTCAAGCCTCGCCTCCAGCCTCTGGTCTCAAGCCTCGCCTCAAGCCTGAAGACTCCAGCCTTGTCCTGCCTGCAAGCCCAGTCACATCCTTGCCTAGTTCTGGGGTCCGAGTCAGAGGCAAGACCCAGGTTCTGGGTCCTTGTCCAGTCTCTGGCTCGAAGTCCAAGCCCGGGCTCCTAGCTCCCTTGTTCAGTCCTGTTCTGGGTTCCCAGTTTTCGTGTCCATGTCCTAGCCCTCACCCTGTATCCTAGTCCTGTCCCTAGTACTTCAGTGTCTGTGTCTTGCACTTGGGCCCAGTCCCAGCCACCACCTTATGACAATGGGAGGATGGTTCAGAGGGTTAAGTCATTATGTATTGTGGATAAAGTAGTAAATTGGATTCAAATTTGACAGCAGGAGAAGCCAGAGAGTGTGGTAGTAGATGATTACCTCTGTGACAGGAGGCCTGGGGCTAGTAGCATGCATAGTGGTAGCAGTGCTGGATATATTGTTGTCTATCCTCTGTATTAATAATGTATATGGTAATTTGGTGAACTAGATCGGCAGATTGGCAGAATACACCAAGATTGGAGGCATAATGACAACGATGAAGATCATCAAATCTTGCAGTGGGATCTTGACCAGCTGGGAAAATATTCTCACAAATGACAAATAGAACTTAATTCAGAAAAGTGTGAGGTGGTTTGTTTTTGAGGATAAATTAGGGTAGGATTACACAGGCAGTAAGGTAATAGAGATCCATAATTCCTTGCATGTGGCATCACAGGTAGTTAGGGTCATAACGAGAACTTTTGAACATAGAACATAGAACTTAGAAACTTACGGCACATTACAGGCTCTTCAGTCCACCATGTTGTGCCGACCATGTAAGCTACTCTAGAGACTGTCTGGAATTTCCCTAGTGCATAGCCCTCTATTTTTCTAAGCTCCATGTACCTATCTAAGAGGCTCTTAAAAGACCCTATTGTATCTGCTTCCACTAATGTCGCTGGCAGTGCATTCCACACACACCCCCCTCTGTCTGTGTGAAAAACTTACCCCTGACATCTCCTCGGTACCCATTTCCAAGCACCTTAAAACTATGCCCCCTTGTGTTAGCCACTACAGCCCTGGGAAAAAGCCTCTGGCTATCCATATTATCAATGCCCCTCATCATCTTATACTCCTCTATCAGGTCACCTCTTATCCTCCGTCACTTGAAGGAGAAATGGCCAAGTACACTCAACCTATTCTCATAAGGTATGCCCTCCAATCTCGGCAACATCCTTGTAACTCTCCTCTGCACTCTCTCTATTGTATCCACATCCTAACTGTATACCTTTTGGTACACTTGCCTTCAAAAATCATAATACTTAATATGTATTGGCATGTTGAGGTTTTATAAGACATTATTCGGGCTAAATTTGGAGTATTTTGTGCAGTTCTGGTCACTTACCTACAGGAAAGATATCCGTAAGTTTGAAAGAGCACAGGAAAAGTTTACAAGGATGTTGCTGAGACTTGTAGACCCAAGTTATAGGGAAAGGTTGAGTAGGTTAGGACATTATTCCTTGGAATGCAGGAAAATTAGGAGAGATTTGATTGTAGTATAAAATTGAAGAGGGTCAGAGATGGGTTAAATGGAAGCAGGCTTTTTTCACTGAGGTTGGGTGAGATGAGGACTAGAAGTCATGGACTATGGGTGAGAGGTGAATTTTTTAAGGGGAGGCTGAGGGGGAGCTTTTTCACCCAGAGTGTGGTGTATATGTACGGAATGAGTTGACATCAGAAGTGTTGGATGCATGTTCGAGTGAACATTTAGAGAAGTTTGTATTGGTACATGGATGGGAGGTTCATGGATAACTTGATGCAGGTTGATGGGATCAGGCAGAATAACAGTTTGACTTTGAATAGTTGGGCTGACTGGCCTGTTTCTGCCAGTGGTGCTCTATGACTATGAATCTATGTTATAATTTGCTCCTTGCCTGATTACCAAGTGAGCACATTTAAATTTAGACAATATTATAAGACTGCAATGTAGAAAAGCTTCAGTGAAACTGAAAAATGTACAAGACGATAGGAGGCAAAGACCAAGAGGACAGCCAGAGGCTTTTTCCCTAGGCAAAAGTAGCTAACTCAAGGCAGCATAATGTAATGGTAGAGGCTGATACATTCGGGGAAACTCTTAGATAGGCAGATGGACAATAGGAAAATGGAGGGCTATGTAGGAATGTAGGGTTAGCTTGATCAGAGAATAGGTTATAAAGTTGACAAAACATCATGGGCTGAAGGCCCTGTACTGTGCCGTTCTATTCTATGAAAGAACTCACATTAAATAGCTTTACAAATAAGTATCTCACTTTAAGTACTTAATTAACAGAGGAATACAAAATTAATTTGCATACAATACAGTTTCCCATTCAGCAATGAAGAAAAGACAGTCAGTTAAATTTAAAGATGATTTTTAATCAAAGCACCAGGATAACTCCCCTTCCCTGGGTCAGTTAATGCCAGGAGTTATTTTATACCCACTAGCAAGAGCAGTTGGGAAACTTGCTTTGCCTTTTCTGAAAACTGCCATCTTCAGCAGTGCAGCACACACTCGTTAACATGGTGAAGGTTTCGCCCATTTCATGAGTTCATGCCTTTGGAATATGAAAGCTCAATTTTGCACGTCAAAGGCTTGTAATGAGTTGTAAAGATTGTAGCTAACATTCAGAGCTATCATTATGTTTGCAGCCATTATGGCTGAGAAGGTAGGCTGTATTAAGTTTGATAAGGTCCCTCATGGTAGTTTGATTCAGGAGATAAAAATGCATGGAATTTAGTGTGAGTTGCAATTTTGCATTCAGAACTAGAATAAGTCAGTAGTGGTGGAAGGCTATTATTCTGCTTGAAGGTCCATGATCAATGTTGTCTTGCAAGGATCATTGCTGGATCTCAATGATTTGGATTAAAAATGTAGATGGATGATTCAGCAGGTTTGTGGGTATCACTAAGATTGATGGGGCTGTGACAGTGTAAAGGTCTATCAGAGAGTACTGTGAGACATAGATCATTTACAGATGTGGGCAGAGAAGTGGCAAACAGTGTTTAATCCCTACAAGTGTGAAGCGTTATATTTGGGAAGTCAAATGAAAGGAACAAGTATACAGTAAATAGTAAATCCCTTAAGAGCATTGAAGTACAGAGGGATTTGGGATTCAGGTCCATAGTTCATGGAAAGTGGCTACACAAGTGTTCAAGCTCATAACAAAACGTGTATGTTTGCTGTCTTCGGTATGGGTGTTGTGTATAAGCGTAAAGAAGTCATGCTGCAGTTATATAAAATTTTAGTCAAATCACACTTGGAGCTTTGGTTGTTCTGGTTGTTCCATTTAGGAAGGATATGGAGTGCAGAAGAGATTTCCCGGGAAGTTTCTGAGATTTTCCAGGAAGTTTCCCAGATTAGAGGATATGAGTTATAAGGAAATGTTACACAAACTTGGTTTGTTCTCCACAGAGCATTAGAAGCTGATGAAAGGCTGGATAGAGGTTTTTTTAATTGTGAGATATAGATAGGATGGACTATCAGAATCTTTCCTCAGAGTAAAATGTCAAACACTAGATAGTTTTAACGATAGAGGGGGAAGGTTTAAAAGTGATGTGGGAGGCTTGCAATAGGTTACTTGGATTGCAGTGCAAGCAGGCAGTTTGGTGGAGATGAAGGGGCTTTCAGTTAGACATATATAATATGAAGGGAATGGAAGGATAAGAGTGATACACAGAAGACATTAGTGTAAATTGGCACCAAAAATCAGCATAACATCATGGGCTGAAAGATCTGTCTAATTCTGTAATGTTAGATATTCTATTAAGCTGACCACTCCAATCAGGTCATTGAAACTTATGACATTGCTATGTAGTTCTGGCATTGAGGAGTGTAGCAATCAATGTTGTTAAAACTTTTCTCAACAAAGTGCATGAATCTTTTCAGGTAATACTTCATTAATTGGTTAACCAGTACTCATTTTTCCCTTAGACATATCTTATCTTGGCTGTTTCTGAAGTTTTCATTTCTCACTCACTTTGTACAGCCAGCTACACCAATATTGCCCCAATCACTTTATCCTATTGTCTAACTCTTTGATACTGTATATTGTTTTTTTTAAACACAGCTAGTACTTGTCCAATAATCATCTCCCCTCCTACACTGCCTCTAACATTATTCAAAGTTCTTTTTTGGACTGCTTCATTTCCCTTGTTGACAGGCTATTACATTCTGTACTTGCCTGTTCCTATGGATAATTTTAATAAATGCTGAACCAGTTTTATGCCCACAGCTGTTTTGTGCTGTTCAGAAGCTTGCCAACAGCATTCTGTTCAGCACTCCAGTTTAAAACAGCAAAGACAGAAACTAGAAATCCACCATTCATTTTTTATTCTATTCTATGTTGCTTGCTTAGGGAAGCTTTGACAATATGTCGTGTCAGCAATCTTAACTGGCTTTGACCTGAGTTTCAAAGACTATAGCTCATCTATGAACACAATCTATATGCATTTCTGCAACACCATCTGCCCTACAACTTTCATTGGATCCAAATTCCCAGTGCAATGACTTCCAAATATTCATTGTTACAGTTTCCCTGAATTTCACTTAAATATGTTTCTGAAATTTTTTTCAGCTAAATGTTCTTTCACTTTGCATTGTTTTAACTTTTCTCTGTTCTATTATTCATCCTCCCCTCCCCTCTTCCTCTAAGGATCATTCTGATATGAATTCTCTGATTTGTGCCTCCTGGGTCAATAACTCCAGAGCAGCATCAGAAAAGTAATGAACCTAGTCTCTGGCTCTATGCCAGATTACATGAACAAATCTCATTTGGTTTCGTATTCACTTCCAATGGTATTTTCCTGAGCTTTCCTAGTTATTTTCGATCATTTTTTTAAAATTTTCCCAAATGTTGCTGTGCCCTGTGATTAATGTTTATGTTATCTATTCCACCTAGGTGATGCTCCTTAAATCATTTTAACATTGCCTCAGAAGTCAAACGGGTGGCACTCTTACTTTCAAATGTCTGTTTAAAAATTGATATTTTAAATGGAATATGATCAGTTTGTGTTGAATCACACTACACTGGAAATTAACTGTGGTACCTCTCTTAATGTTTTGCTTCATTCTTGCATCATTGTCCGCACATTGCTCCTTATGAAATATTCAATTTGTACAATCTTTACTGGAAATACAGAATTAACTAGAATGCACAGAAAAGTATGTCAGTGTTCTGTCTGTGTAGCCGTCGCAGATATTGTATCAAATATGTCCACCAACAACTTGCTGTATTGTTTCAGAAATGAGACCTAATTAAATCAAGCAAAAGGTGTAGCCATGGGCACTCACATGGGACCCAGCTATGTCTGCCTTTTTGTCGGCTATGTGGAACAGTCTATGATCCAAACCTAAACTGGTATCACTACCCAACATTTCCTATGCTACATCGATGACCGCATCAGTGCTGCTTCCTGCAACCCAACTATGCCTCCAACTTCTACCCTGCCCTCAAATTTACTGGGTCCACTTCTGACACGTTTCTCAATCTCTGTGTCTCTATCTCCCTGGAGAAAGCTTATCTACTGATGTCTATTATAAACCAACTGACTCTCACAGTTACCTGGACTATATCTCTTCCCGCTCTGTTACTTGTAAAAATACCATCCCTTTCTCTCAATTCCTCCGCCTCTGCCGCATCTGCTCTCAGGATGAGGCTCTTCATTCCAGAACAAAGGAGATGTCTTCCATCTTCAAAGAAAGGGACTTCCCTCCCTCCACAATCAGTCCATCTCCAACTGGATCCCCCCACCAAGCACATCTATCCACCCCACCACCACTCTCTGCTTTTTGCAGGGATAGCTCCCTATGTAACTCCCTTGACTATTCATCAGTCCTGGCAATCATCCTTGGAACTGAAACAAGTGCTGCACCTATCCTTGTATCTCCTCCCTCATGACCACTCAGGGCTCCAAACAGTCCTTCCAGGTGAGGCAACACTTCACCTGTGAGTCTGCTGTGGTCATCTACTATATCTGATGCTCCTGGTATAGCCTCCTGTATATCAATGAGACCCAACATAGACTGGGAGATGTAGATCTCCCAGTGGCCACCCATTTTAATTCCACTTTCAATTCCCATTCTGACGTGTCAGTCCATGCCTTCCTCTACTGTTGCGATGAGGCCACACTCAGGTTGGAGCAGCAACACCTTATATTTCGTCTGGGTAGCCTCCAAACTGATGGCATGAACATTGATTTATCAAACTTCTGGTAATGGCCACCCCGCCTCACCACTCCCCTCCCCCCATTGTTCACCATTCCCTATTCCCCAACCTCTTTTCCCTCTCCAAGCTTATCTCCTTACCTGCCCATCACCTCCCTCCGGTGCTCATCCCACTTCTATTTCTTCCACGGCCTTCTGTCCTCTCCTATCAGATTGCCCCTTCTCCAGCCCTGTATCTCTTTCAGCAATCAACTTCCCAGCTCTTTACTTCACCCTTCCCCACCTCCTGGCTTCGCCTATCACCTTGTGTTTCTTTCTGCCTTACCTCCACCTTCTTACTCTGAATCCTCATGTCATGGTCCGGTCTGTGAAGTCTGCATTCCAGTTCACGGTCCGGTCCGTGGACTCAGGGCTCTGGGTCTTCCAGCTGTCCCTTGTTTGAATTAATCATAGGCACCTGATTCCCATCTTTAGGCTTGCAATATAAGTAGGCTTGGGATTGAGTGTGGCTGACTGGCTGAGTTGGCTTGACTGGAAGCTGGCTGTGTTTTGCTTGATGTGAGAATGTGGTTTGGAACCTGTTGAGGGAAAGAGTGGGGAAGGAATGGAAATTGCTGGGAGGGGGTTGTGTGGGTCTGGTAATGGTGGACAAGATAAGAGGTGGGGTTGAGGGAAAGAAAGTAGAGAAGGAGAGGGATAGAGACTTGGGACCAGAGGTAGGCAGCTGGGGAGAGGTGGATTATTGTGAAGGGAGAAATAAAGGGAATGAGGAGGTAGTGAGGGGATAAATGAATAAAAACCAAGACAAAGGGAATAAAAGAATAAGAAATGATAGTGGAGAAAGCTCTGAAAGTGAGGAAGATGAACAAGCTCAGAGAGGAGGTGTTGTCATAATTAGGTTTAATGAGAAGGCTCAGGGACATATGAAGAAAATTAACCGGTTTGTGCTAACAACATCTCTGACAAATAAGATAGGGGAAATAGTATTTGCTAAAGTCCTTAATGATGGCAACTTATTGGTAAGATGTGCGAATGAGGAACAACTTGAGAAAGCACTCAAGCTAAAAGAGATAGGAAAATGCAAGGTGGAATACACTGGGAGGGTGGGAGCACAAAATAGTGGTTGTAAAGGAGTGATCACGGGGATACCAATGAGTATAAATATGGAGGAGATAGAGGAATATCAAAAGAGGGAAAGTAATGAATGTTCAAAGACTGAAAACAACAAAGGAGGGAGTGAAAAAGGAAAGTGAATCAGTATTGATTGAATTTGAAGCAGAAAGAGTGCCAAGGAAGGTGTTCCTGGGTTTCATGAGTTACCCAGTAAGGATGTATGTGCCAAAGCCACTCAGGTGCTATAATTGTCAAAGGTTTGGACACGTGGCTAAAAACTGTAAAAGGCAGAGGAGATGTGCTAGATGTGGGGGTGATCATTAATATGGAAAGTGTGGAACAGGAGTTCAACCAAAATGCTGTAATTGTGGAGGAGCTCATAATGTGGCATATAGTGGGTGTGAGGTTGTCAGACGGGAGACTAAAATTCAAGAAATAAGAGTGAAAAGAAAGATCACATGCAGAAGCTGTAAGAATGTCAAGAGAACAGAACAATGCTCCTAATGAACAGGGAGCAATAGGGATACGAGAGATGCAACAAAGAACAAATGACAGGATTTACGTAGACAAAAAGGCGCTAGTAACATTCATTGCAGGAGTGATTAATAGTACGGCTGAGGTAAAGTCAAAAAGTGACAAAATTCAGCTGATGGTAAAAGCAGCAGTAAACCATTTAGGGTTAGTAGGACTGACATGGGAGGAAATGAGGGAGAACCTCAGTAATCAGACAAGCCAGGAAGTGTCATGTGTTGGTTAATACTAATTATGGTGATTCTTTTACAATGGAATGCAAGGAGCTTACTGGCCAATAGCCAGGAATTCAAGCACTTTATTAAAGAAATGGTTGTAAAACCGGATGTAGTGTGTATTCAGGAAACTTGGTTGAAACCAACTTTATACTTTGTGGTATATGGGTATACAATGATAAGGAAAGATAGAAATCTAGGGGGAGAAGGGGGCTGTGCTATGTTAATCAAGCAAGGTACATCATATAGGGTACTGGAAAAAGGAGATGATCAGGAATACATAGTGGTTGAAGTGTGGGAGAGAGGGGAGGGAGTGGTTATAATTAACTACTACAATCCATGTAAAAGGTTGGATTTGGACAGCCTATTAAAGATACAAGGACAAAACAGACATAAAGTGGTGTGCAGATTTCAATGCTCATAGCACAATATGGGGGGATCAGATTACAGATCCAAATGGAAAGGTAATTGAAGATTTAATGGAAGAAAGGGATTTGGTGTGTATGAACGATGGTAGCGGCACAAGGATAGATATAACAACAGGAACTGAGTCAGTGTTAGATATTACGCTAGTGTCTAATACCTTGGCTGGCATTAGTAACTGGGGTGTTTGGACTGCTTCAACAGTAGGCAGTGATCACTACCCAGTTTTGTGTTCAGTGGGTGAAAGATTTGAAGTAAGACCAGGTGGCGGAACCCCGAAGTGGGTGTTTGAAAAAGCTGATTGGGGTAAGTTCCAGAAATTGAGTGAAGAAGGGTTGACAAAGATTGATATTTCTGGAAATGTAGATGAATTAAACAGTCAGGTGACTTCAGCAATTATCATGGCAGCAGAAGGATCTATACCTAGGAGTAAAAATAGGATGAATAGAAAACTGGTACCATGGTGGACAGAGGAATGTTGTCAGGCTGTAAAAAAACAGAAATAGAGCATTCAGGCTGGTTAAAAGAACCCATAATATGCAGCATTTGGTTCAATATAAGAAAACACAGGCAGTGGTGAGAAGAACTATACGTCAAGCTAAAAGGGCAAGTTGGAGGAGTTTTTGCGACAAGGTAGGAAGAACAACACCTGTGGGAGAGATATGGGGAATGATTAAGAGAGGATGGGAGGAGATAGAAGGGAATGGGAATATCCAGTAATGATATCTGAGGAGGAAACTGCAGTCTCCAGTAGGGATAAGGCTGAGGTCATGGCCAATTCATTTGTACTGATACACAGTTCAGAAAATTTGTCTGAAGAAGGGAGAAGAAGAAGGGAAAGAATAATGAGCCAACACCCAGGTGTGTTAAGCAGGAGGGAAGGAACAGATGATATAATTGATGATCCGTTTACATTAGCAGAAATGGTGAGAGCAATAAAGAGATCGAGACCAACCTCCCCAGGGAAAGATCTGATGTGCTCTGTGATGCTTAAAAAATCTAGGAGAAGGAGCACTCTTGAAGTTGCTGCATTTTTATAACAGAGTGTGGGAGGAGGGAAGATTACCAAGTGCATGGAAAGAAGCAGTAGTAATTCCAATAAGGAAGCCTGGCAAGGATCTGTCAAAACCCACTAGCTACAGACCAACGGCATTAACATCAAGTATATGTAAGATAATGGAAAGGATGATAACAGAAAGGTTATCATATGAGCTTGAGAACAGGGGAATGCTAGCAAGATATCAGAGTGGTTTTAGAAAGGGAAGGAATTCCATGGACTCAGTGATTATGTTAGAGACTGAAATAAGGAAGGCCCAGGCAAATAAAGAGTCAGTAGTGGCAGTGTTCTTTGACATTGAAAAAGCCTATGATATGATGTGGAAGGAAGGATTATTAATTAAACTGCACAAGATGGGGGTTGGTGGGAGAGTTTTTAATTGGATTAAAGATTTTTTGTTTGGTAGAAATATTCAAGTTCGGATTGGATCAGAATTATCAAAACAGTACATAGTGGAAAATGGCACACCTCAAGGTAGTGTGATTAGCCCGTTACTTTTCATCATTATGATCAATGATGTCTTCACAGAGGTACCAGTGGATATAGGTAGGTCACTGTTTGCGGATGATGGGGCCTTGTGGAAAAGAGGCAGGAACATGGACCATATCATCAGGAAACTACAAGAAGCAATTGATGAAGTGGTGGAGTGGGGTTATGATTGGGGATGTAGATTTTCAGTAGATAAAACTCAAACTGTATTTTTTACCAGGAAAAGGGTTGAGGTAGGGAAGAAGTTAAGGATGTATGGGGTTGAATTAGAAAGGGTTGCATCATTTAAATTTCTGGGAGTTATATTTGATTCACGATTAACATGGGCAGACCATATCAGGAAAGTTGAGGAGAAATGTAAAAAAAGTAATAAATATGATGAGATGTTTGACTGGTAGGGAATGGGGAGCAAGTTGTTCAGCTTTGAAGAGAATGTATGTGGCTTTAGTAAGATCTGTATTGGATTATGGAAATATAGTATATGGATCAGCAGCTAGGTCTCTTATAAGGAAACTGGATGTGATTCAGGCTTAGGCCTTGAGAGTGTGCAATGGGGCTTTTAAAACGTCACCAGTGTCAGCACTACAGGTAGAAATGGGAATAATGCCTTTGGAACTAAGAAGGATGCAACCGATGGCAAACTACTGGGTTAACTTGCAGGGGCACAATGATTCTCACCCTACTAAAGGAGTGTTGCAGGAGTGCTGGGAAAATGGGAGGTTTCAGAGAGATACCTTTAGTCGGGTAGGGAATGATATCGCGAAAGAATGCGGAGTGTTTGATCTGAGGATAAGTCCTTCAGTAGTTTATCCGGTTGTAGCTCCATGGAACCTTGTATGGCCTGACATAGACTGGCATTTGTTGGAGGTAAAAAGGAAAGAAAGATATAAAACAGATTTGGTAAATGCATTTAACTGTCATGTGATGGAAAAGTATAGTGATTATACTCACATTTATACGGATGGTGCGAAGGAACCTGAAACAGGAGTGACAGGGTTTGGGGTGGTCATACCAGCAAAAGAAATTGGAATCAGCAGAAGAACATCTAATAAGTTAGGGGTGTTTACAGTGGAGATGCTGGCAGTGTTTTTGCGTTGCAATGGGTGCAGAAAGCCAGACAAGCCAAAGCATTGATATGTTCAGATTCATCCTCAGTTCTAGCAAGTTTAAGGTCTTTTCACACAAACAGTCGGCAAGATGTACTTTATGAAGTCCTTCAGTTAGTTACAAGAATTGCAGATCAGGGAGGTCAGGTAAAATTTCTATGGGTTCCAGCACATGTAGGGGTGCAGGGGAATGAGAGGGTGGATGAGTTGGCAAAGAGGGCGTTAAAGAAAGAAAATGTGGAAATGCACATTAGTATCAGTAAAGCAGAGGTTAAGTGTGTAATCTGGGAAAAAGTCAACCGAATGTGGCAAGAAAGATGGGACAGGGAGGGGAAAGGGAGGCATTTATATCAAATACAAAAGAGTGTTGCAGTTACTAGGGTAGGTAATGGAAACAGAAGAGAGGAAATTGTGTGGACTAGGTTAAGGCTGGGGCATTGTGCATTAAACAAAACATTGAAAATGATAGGGAAACACCAGACAGGATTGTGTGAGGAATGGCAGGAAGAGGAGTCAGTAGAACATGTAGTTCTGAGTTGCAGGAAGTATGGGATACAGAGAGAGATGATGAGAAATAAATTAAGGGAGTTGGGGATGCAGGAATTCACATTAAAAGGGTTGCTGGGCATGGGTGAGAGAGCACAAGTCCGGGTATTTTTAACGTTTTTAAGGGGTACAGGGTTTTTTTATCGGATATGATGGATTAACAGGAATAGGATACTAGGATGGTCAAAGATGGGAAGGTAAAGTGTGTCTGTGTGTATAGTGCACATTCTGGAGCAGAGGGTGGCGGTAATGCACCATTAAGCTGGTTGCCAACCGCCGTAAAACAAGATACAGACAGACAGATAGACAGTGTGGCTGACTGGCTGCTGATTGTGGTGGCTGGTTCCGGCTGGCTGGAAGCTCCAACGGCTGGGCCAGTGTTACGAGTTAGCTGTTGGCTGTGGGGTGGGGTGTTGTGGGGGACATTCTGTGGGAATGTTGACTGACGGCCTGTATAGGTCCGGAATGATATTTGTACACAGTTCCTTGCAAACTCTGATAGGATGGCAGGGAGGGAGACTGATGGTGACAGCAACAGCATGGAGTGTGTGTGGGAAGAGGTAGGGAGAGGGACTAAGAACAGGAAGATGATGGGTCGGAAGAGAAAGAAAGGAGGTGGGTCTAGTGTAGGTGGATTGGAAAGTGAGGGAAGAGAAGTTGAGGAGAAGGGCCCGAGGGCAAAATTGCTAAATGTAGTGATAAGATTTGAGGGGGAAGGGGTAGTAGAGAAAATCGATCCACTTAAGCTAACAAAAATCATTAGAGGATAAGTAGGGGAAGTGAACCACGCCAGAATTTTAGGAGATGGAAACCTGCTGATAGGATGTAAAACTGAAGAGCAGATGGAGAAGGCAATGAAGGTGACTAATGTTGGGAAAGTCAAAGTGTCCAGGGTTGTAAGAGTTGGAGCACAAAGGGTCAATGGTTGCAGGGGGGTGATATCTGGGGCTCCCCTCAGTGTTAATATGAAGGAGCTAGTGGAGAACTTGAGGGTGAGGAATAGTTCAGTGAAGAGTGTGAAAAGAATGACAAGGGGAGCAGAGAAAAGGGAGACTGAAACCGTTCTGGTAGAATTTGAGGATAAGGTGCCTCCAAAGGAGTTGTATTTTGGATTTCTAAGATACAATGTAAGAGAATATATACCAAAACCTATGAGGTGTTTCAATTGCCAGGAGTTTGGGCATGTGGCCAAAGTGTGCAAAGGAAAGAGAAGATGTGCAAGGTGTGGTGGGGAACATGAATACGGAAAATGTGGAGAGGGAGTGAGACCAAAGTGCTGTAATTGTGCAGGTAACCATAGTGTAGCGTACTGGGAGTGTGAAGTGTTGAAAAAAGAGGTGGAGGTGCAGCAGATAAGGGTGAAGGAAAAAGTCTCATATGCTGAGGCAGTCAAGTTGGCAGCACAGAAGAAAATGAATGAGGGAGGATTCGGCAAAGAGCAAGCAGCAGCTAAAGAAAGGCAAGATAAGAAGAATGCATGGATAGACGAGAAGAAATTGGTGACCTTTATAGCAGGAGTGGTAAACGCAACGTATGAGATCAAATCTAAAACTGAAAGGATTCAGATTATTGTGAAAGCTGCAGAGCACCATTTGGGTATGGTAGGATTAAAATGGGAAGAAGTAAACGATGAACTCAGGGTACAGTCAAGTCAAGAGACAGTATGTATGGGTTGATATTACCTAATAATGCTACTTCTTCAATGGAATGCAAGAAGCCTGATTGCTAATGGACAAGATTTCAAGCAGTTTATCGCGAGTAGGAGAGAAAAGCCAGATGTTGTGTGTATCCAGGAGACCTGGTTAAAACCTAATTTAGATTTTGTTTTATATGGTTATGAGGCAGTAAGGCGAGACAGGAGAGAGGGTGGAGGAGGAGGATGTGCAACTTGTGTAAAGCAAGATATTCCTTATAGAATACTAGGTGTAGGAAGTGAACAAGAGTATGTGGTAGTAAAAATATGGGCTGAAAGGAAAGAGTTGGTGATTGTGAATTATTATAATCCATGTAAAAGACTAGAGTTAAACAAGCTTGAGGAGATAGAAGGGCAGAATAGTAGTAATGTTGTTTGGTGTGGTGATTTTAATGGACATAATGTATTATGGGGGAGTGACAGAACAGACATCAATGGTCGGGTAATAGAGGAGTTGCTAGATGAGAAGTACTTAGTGTGCCTAAATGATGGCAGTAGTATTAGAATTGATGTTACTACAGGTAAAGAATCTGTGCTTGATCTTACATTAGTATCAAACTCCATTGCATCAGCGTGTGATTGGTTAGTGAACCAAGAAGGAGCTGTAGGGAGTGATCATTACCCAATCTGGCGCAAGATAAATATTTCTGCTTCATTGGTCACAGAGAATACAGGTGGGAAATGGATCCTTGAGAAAGCCAATTGGGAGAACTTTCTGGAAAAAAGTGATAGATATCTAAGTCAGGTCAGTGATGGAATGGACGGAGAAACACTTGATAGCATATTAAAACAAGGTATAATATCAGCTGCATTAAAATCCATTCCTAAAAGTAAAGGAAGAATAAAGAAGAGAATAATACCATGGTGGGACGATAATTGTAAGGAAGCAGTGAGAAATAGAAATAAGGCATTTAAGCTGGTTAAAAGAACTCATAACTTCCAACAAATGATTCAGTACAAACAAGCTCAGGCAGTAGTAAGGAGGACAATAAGACATGCTAAAAGAACACACTGGAGAAAGTATTGTGATTCAATTGGAAACACAACTCAAGTAGGAGAGGTGTGGGGGATGATAAAAAGTATGGGAGGGGACAGAAGAGAGTGGAGGTATCCAGTTCTGGTTGATGGAAATGTGACTGCAGTAACAAATAAGGAAAGGGCAGAGTTGTTGGCAAACACTTCTGTTATGGTTTTAGTTCCAATAATTTGTCTGAGAAGGGAAGAAGAGGTAGAGAGAGAACAAAAGCTGAAAATATGGAGGCTTTATGTAGGAAAACTAACCTTGACGGTGTGCAAGATGTCCCTTTCAGCATGGGAGAATTAAGAAAGGCACTAGGTAAAACAGGAAAGACTGCGCCAGGTAAAGATGAAATATGCTATAGTACGGTAAAACAATTGAGTGAAGGAAGTCTGGAGAAACTAATGCTTCTGTATAACAAAGTCTGGGATGAAGGGAGAATACCAGTGAGCTGGAAAGAGGCAATAATTATTCCAATACGGAAACCTGGGAAAGATGCCAGCAGGCCAGAAAACTACAGGCCAATTGCCTTGACGTCATATATATGTAAACTTATGGAACGTATGATAAATGAGAGGTTAGTGTACTTCTTGGAAAGCAGAGGTATGGTGGCTATGTATCAAAGCGGGTTCAGGAAAGGAAGGAATACTATGGATCCAGTGTTGTGTCTAGAAGATAAAATAAGAAAAGCTCAAGTAAATAAAGAGACAGTGGTTGCAGTTTTTTTTTGATGTTGAGAAAGCTTATGATATGTTATGGAAAGAGGGGCTCCTAATCAAGCTACATTTAATGGGAATTGGGGGGGGGCAATGTTCAATTGGGTTAAGGACTTTTTAAATGTGAGAACTATTCAGGTGAAGATAGGATCAGAGCTATCAAGCCAGTATGGTGTAGAAAATGGGACGCCTCAGGGGAATGTAGTGAGTCCAACCTTATTCTCCATTTTGATAAATGATATATTCGTAAATATTCCAACGAAGTGGGAAGGTCATTGTTTGCTTTGTGGAAAAGAGGGAGAAATATTGAACATGTAGTTATGAAAATGCAAGATAGAATTAATCAAGTTGAAGAGTGGGGGACAAAGTGGGGTGTTAAATTTTCAGTGACGAAGACAAAAGCCATGTTCTTTACAAGGAAAACGTTCAGGGGACTTAATTTCAATCTGTATGGGAGTAACCTGGAGAGAGTTCAAAGTTTTCGGTTTTTGGGAGTGCACTTTGACCTGAGATTAACATAGAAAGAACATGTTAGATATGTAGTTAGTAAATGTAAAAATGTGATAAATGTCATGAGGTGTCTTGCTGGATTGGAATGGGGTGCTGATTTTGCATCACTGAAGTATATTTATGTAGCATTAATAAGATCAAGATTAGACTATGGAAGTATTGTATAGGGGTCAGCAGCAAAATCTCTGCTGGCAGGATTGGATATCGTGCAAGCTCGGGCTCTAAGGGTGTGCTTGGGAGCGGTTAGAACTTCCCTAGTGTGTGCACTCCAAGTTGAGGCAAATGAAATGTGATTGGGGCTGTGGTGTAAACAGCTGGAGGCCAATTACTAGATTAATTTAAGGGGGCATGGTGATAGCCATCCTACAAAAAGGGTGTTGCAGACATGCTGGGAGAAGGAGAAGTCACAAAAAGAAAGTTTTGGCTGGACAAGAGAGCAAACAGCGAAAGATATGGGTATATACGATAAAGAGTTTTGTCCAAGTGTGAAGAACTCACACAGGACCCTGTGATGGAAAACAACATGGTCCTCAATGAAGGAGAGATTGCTACTATTCAGGTCCCCACTAATTGCCACTGGCAAAGCAATACCACTAACAGATTTAACAACATTCGATTTGGCTGCAATCCCTTCACAAACAAAATACTAGACACTACAAGACCATGACGCCTCAGAAAACTTAATACCCCTGCCTCTCCTGTTCCAAAGACTTTTGACCCTAAACAGCCTGAGATGGAAGTCTTAGGATGGAAGTCTAATACCCAGACCTTTCTGGGTATTAGAAAATCCCTCTGTAGATTTGGAATTGCTTAAGAGTAAGCACAGTAATAAGACGGCTGATATACTCAGTGAATGTCATGGTTATAGGGAATGTAAATATAAAGGTATACCGATTTTTACTGATGGATCAAAGGATCCAGAAACAGGTGCAACAGGGCCTGCAATTGTTGTACCAAGTTATCGAGTGGAGATCAGCAAGAGAACACCTGATTGCTTGAGTGTATATGCAGTTGAAATGTTTGCCATATTGTTAGCACTAGATTGGAGTGAACAGGTCGATTGTAATAATATTGTGATATGTGGTGATTCTGTGTTGGTCCTTGCAAGCATTAAGGCGGGTACAGCTAGAGGTCACCAGGATCTGCTTTATGAAATCCTGTTTGCAAATTCAAGACTGGCTAGACAAGGCAAAAATATCACATTCATGTGGGTTCCAGCACATTTGGGTATCATGGGAAATGAGACAGCAGATAGGCTGGCAAAAGCAGCAGTCAAAAAAGGATCTGTAGAGGTCAATATTAAACTATCAAAATCAGAGGGGAAGAGCATAGTGTGGAGAAGGATAAATCAACAGTGGCAGCAGCATTGGGATAGAGCAATAGAAAGAAGACATTTACATTCAATTAAGAACAGAGTAGATATGGGAAGAAGTAGGGGAGTAAAGCGGAAGGAGCAAGCGATTATAAGTAGACTGAGAATTGGGCACGGCAACCTTAATGGCACTCTGGCCATCATAAGTAAGCATCCAACAGGTTTTTGCGATCTGTCAGGAGACTGAAATAGTAGAGCATATCCTTATTTCATGCCGGAAATTTGCACAGGAAAGGCAACAAATGTTACAACAATTACGCAAAATAGGATTGGTAGAGAACAGTGTTAAAGGTTTATTGGAATGTGGGGAGAGTGATGAAGGGAGGAAATGGCTGTTTAATTTTTTTAAGGGCGACGGGACTGGAAAGACAGCTTTAAAGTGAATGGACAATGAAGGACAATAAATCCTGAAGATAGCAGTAATGCAACAGTGTGGATGCCAACTGCTGTAAAAACTCAAAGAAGAAAGAAGAAGAAAAAGTGTGGGTGGCTGGTTTGTCTCATCAGTCCCCCTTGGAGCAACCTGCTGATGGAAGGCTAGTGAAACCATTTGTGATCTCTAGGCCTGGTTGGAGGACCACTGCTTCATGGAGCCTTGTTGCCACTCATTGGAGTGGTCTTTGCGGTATGGATTCGGCCGTTTCCCAGGCCAGCTGAGTGGCTGCCAGCCACTCCAAGCTAGGTAGGGATCTGGCTGTTTCCGTAGCCAGCTGAGGTTGCTGGCCGAACTGAGACACGGAGCTTCCCCGGAGCAGAGATGGAACTGTCTGTTGTTCTTTGGTGTTTGTCTCTTGTCCTTGCCTCTGTGGGGTAAGCCAGGCCGTTTCGCCATTGCCCTGCGGGGTATCTGTCTTGTCTTGTCCTCACCTCCGTGGGGTAAGCCAGGCTGTCTTGCCGTTGCCCTGCGGGGGGATCTGTCTTGTCTTGTCCTTGCCTCTGTTGGGTAATTCCGGCCATTCTGCCATTACCTGACGTTGAGACCTGTCCCACCTTGGTGTGGAGATGAAGTTGAGTCCCGGCTTGACATAGGATAAGTCCCGGCTCTATGTCTATGTTCTGTCCTGTCTTATGTTTGTGTTCTGTTAAAGATGAGCCCTGGCTTGTCGAAGGGTAAGTCCCGGCTCTATGTTGATGTTCAGTTCCCAGTCTGTGTCTCAGTTCCAGTATCCGAGTTATCAGCCTCCGCATTTCAAGACAAAGACCCCAAGCCTCAATGATCCCAAGCCTAGATCAAGCTCCAAGAACCCAAGCCTCGAGGATCCCAAACCAAGCTCCAAGAACCCAAGCCTCGAGGATCCCAAGCCAAGCTCCAAGAAACCAAGCCTCGTCACAAGCCAAGATCCAGAGCCAAGCTCCAAGAACTCAAGCCTCGAGGATCCCAAGCCAAGGTCCAAGAACCCAAGCCTCGAGGATCCCAAGCCAAGCTCCAAGAAGCCAAGCCTCGAGGATTCCAAGCCAAGCTCCAAGAACCCAAGCCTCGAGGATCCCAAGCCAAGCTCCAAGAAGCCAAGCCTCGAGGATCCCAAGCCAAGCTCCAAGAACCCAAGCCTTGAGGATCCCAAGCCAAGCTCCAAGAAGCCAAGCCTCGAGGATCCCAACCTAAGCTCCAAGAACCCAAGCCTCGAGGATCCCAAGCCAAGCTCCAAGAACCTAAGCCTCGAGGATCCCAAGCCAAGCTCCAAGAACCTAAGCCTCAAGGATCCCAAGCCAAGCTCCAAGATCCAGAGCCAAGCTCCAAGAACCCAAGCCTCGAGGATCCCAAGCCAAGCTCCAAGAACCCAAGCCTCGAGGATCCCAAGCCAAGCTCCAAGAACCCAAGCCTCGAGGATCCCAAGCCAAGCTCCAAGAACCCAAGCCTCGAGGATCCCAAGCCAAGCTCCAAGAACCCAAGCCTCGAGGATCCCAAGCCAAGCTCCAAGAACCCAAGCCTCGAGGATCGCAAGCCAAGCTCCAAGAACCCAAGCCTCGAGGATCCCAAGCCAAGCTCCAAGAAGCCAAGCCTCGAGGATCCCAAGCCAAGCTCCAAGAAGCCAAGCCTCGAGGATCCCAAGCCAAGCTCCAAGAAGCCAAGCCTCGAGGATCCCAAGCCAAGCTCCAAGAACCCAAGCCTCAAGGATCCCAAGCCAAGCTCCAAGAACCCAAGCCTCGAGGATCCCAAGCCAAGCTCCAAGAACCCAAGCCTCGAGGATCCCAAGCCAAGCTCCAAGAAGCCAAGCCTCGAGGATCCCAAACCAAGCTCCAAGAAGCCAAGCCTCGAGGATCCCAAGCCAAGCTCCAAGAACCCAAGCCTCGAGGATCCCAAGCCAATCTCCAAGAACCCAAGCCTCGAGGATCCCAAGCCAAGCTCCAAGAACCCAAGCCTCGAGGATCCCAAGCCAAGCTCCAAGAACCCAAGCCTCGAGGATCCCAAGCCAAGCTCCAAGAACCCAAGCCTCGAGGATCCCAAGCCAAGCTCCAAGAACCCAAGCTTCGAGGATCCCAAGCCAAGCTCCAAGAACCCAAGCCTCGAGGATCCCAAGCCAAGCTCCAAGAACCCAAGCCTCGAGGATCCCAAGCCAAGCTCCAAGAACCCAAGCCTCGAGGATCCCAAGCCAAGCTCCAAGAACGCAAGCCTCGAGGATCCCAAGCCAAGCTCCAAGAACCCAAGCCTCAAGGATCCCAAGCCAAGCTCCAAGAACCCAAGCCTCGAGGATCCCAAACCAAGCTCCAAGAACCCAAGCCTCGAGGATCCCAAGCCAAGCTCCAAGAACCCAAGCCAAGCTCCAAGAACCCAAGCCTCGAGGATCCCAAGCCAAGCTCCAAGAACCCAAGCCTCGAGGATCCCAAGCCAAGCTCCAAGAAGCCAAGCCTCGAGGATCCCAACCCAAGCTCCAAGAAGCCAAGCCTCGAGGATCCCAAGCCAAGCCTCGAGGATCCCAAGCCAAGCTCCAAGAACCCAAGCCTCGAGGATCCCAAGCCAAGCTCCAAGATCCAGAGCCAAGCTCCAAGAACACAAGCCTCGAGGATCCCAAGCCAAGCTCCAAGATCCAGAGCCAAGCTCCAAGAACCCAAGCCTCGAGGATCCCAAGCCAAGCTCCAAGAACCCAAGCCTCGAGGATCCCAAGCCAAGCTCCAAGAACCCAAGCCTCGAGGATCCCAAGCCAAGCTCCAAGAACCCAAGCCTCGAGGATCCCAAGCCAAGCTCCAAGAACCCAAGCCTCGAGGATCCCAAGCCAAGCTCCAAGAACCCAATCCTCGAGGATCCCAAGCCAAGCTCCAAGAACCCAAGCCTCGAGGATCCCAAGCCAAGCTCCAAGAACCCAAGCCTCGAGGATCCCAAGCCAAGCTCCAAGATCCAGAGCCAAGCTCCAAGAACACAAGCCTCGAGGATCCCAAGCCAAGCTCCAAGAACCTAAGCCTCGAGGATCCCAAGCCAAGCTCCAAGATCCAGAGCCAAGCTCCAAGAACCCAAGCCTCGAGGATCCCAAGCCAAGCTCCAAGAACCCAAGCCTCGAGGATCCCAAGCCAAGCTCCAAGAAGCCAAGCCTCGAGGATCCCAAGCCAAGCTCCAAGAAGCCAAGCCTCGAGGATCCCAAGCCAAGCTCCAAGAACCCAAGCCTCGAGGATCCCAAGCCAAGCTCCAAGAAGCCAAGCCTCGAGGATCCCAAGCCAAGCTCCAAGAAGCCAAGCCTCGAGGATCCCAAGCCAAGCTCCAAGAACCCGCCTCGAGGATCCCAAGCCAAGCTCCAAGAAGCCAAGCCTCGAGGATCCCAAGCCAAGCTCCAAGAACCCGCCTCGAGGATCCCAAGCCAAGCTCCAAGAACCCAAGCCTCGAGGATCCCAAGCCAATCTCCAAGAACCCAAGCCTCGAGGATCCCAAGCCAAGCTCCAAGAACCCAAGCCTCGAGGATCCCAAGCCAAGCTCCAAGAACCCAAGCCTCGAGGATCCCAAGCCAAGCTCCAAGAACCCAAGCCTCGAGGATCCCAAGCCAAGCTCCAAGAACCCAAGCCTCGAGGATCCCAAGCTAAGCTCCAAGAACCCAAGCCTCGAAGATCCCAAGCCAAGCTCCAAGAACCCAAGCCTCGAGGATCCCAAGCCAGTCTCCAAGAACCCAAGCCTCGAGGATCCCAAGCTAAGCTCCAAGAACCCAAGCTTCGAGGATCCCAAGCCAAGCTCCAAGAACCCAAGCCTCGAGGATCCCAAGCCAAGCTCCAAGAACCCAAGCCTCGAGAATCCCAAGCCAAGCTCCAAGAACCCAAGCCTCGAGGATCCCAAGCCAAGCTCCAAGAACCCAAGCCTCGAGGATCCCAAGCCAAGCTCCAAGAACCCAAGCCTCGAGGATCCCAAGCCAAGCTCCAAGAACCCAAGCCTCGAGGATCCCAAGCCAAGCTCCAAGAACCCAAGCCTCGAGGATCCCAAGCCAAGCCTCGAGGATCCCAAGCCAAGCTCCAAGAAGCCAAGCCTCAAGGATCCCAAGCCAAGCTCCAAGAGCCCAAGCTTCGAGGATCCCAAGCCAAGCTCCAAGAAGCCAAGCCTCGAGGATCCCAAGCCAAGCTCCAAGAAGCCAAGCTTCAAGGATCCTAAGCCAAGCTCCAAGAACCCAAGCCTCGAGGATCCCAAGCCAAGCCTCGAGGATCCCAAGCCAAGCTCCAAGAAGCCAAGCCTCGAGGATCCCAAGCCAAGCTCCAAGAAGCCAAGCCTCGAGGATCCCAAGCCAAGCTCCAAGAAGCCAAGCCTCGAGGATCCCAAGCCAAGCTCAAGACCCAAGACCCCAAGCCTCAAGCCATGTCATGTCCTTGCCTGCTTCTGGGGTCCAAGCCCGAGGCAAGACCCAGGTTCTGGGTCCTTGTCCAGTCTCGGGCTCAGCGTCCGAGCCTTGTCTTGTCTCCAAGCTCAGGCCTCTAGACCCTAGCCACATCCTGTCCTGAAGCCATGTCATGTCCTTGCCTGGTTCCGGGGTCTGAGCCTGAGGCAAGATCCAGGTTCTGGGTCCTTGTCCAGTTTCGGGCTTGGAGTCCAAGCCTTGTCTCCTTGTCCATGGTTCCTAGTCCTGGTCCCGTTTTCCCAGCCCAACTGTGTTCTTGTCCCTGCTCCTTTCTTGAATCCTGTCACGTCCCTACTCTAGTCAAGTCCTGTTCCTTGTACTTCAGTGTCTGTGTCTTGCATTTGGGTCTGTTTCCAGCTCCCCATTGTGACGCCTCATCTTTTTGTCTCCAGTCCTTATGAAGTGTCTCGGCCTGAAACATCAACTATTTACTCTTTTCCATAGATGCTGCCTGGCCTGCTGATTTCCTCCAACATTTTGTATAAATTGCCTAATTAGTGTTTTGTAGTCACCTTCATACCAGACAATGATGTAACTATAGAGAGTGTTCTGACTAGTTGCACCATAATCTGGTATGGATACTCCCACATACAGGACCAATGAAAGCTGCGGAGGGCTGTAAAAGCAACCAGTTTCATCTCAAGCACAAGCCTCCATCCATTGAAGACATCATCAAAAGGTTGTTCCTCAGAATTGGCATCCATCATTAAGAACCCTTACTATCCAGGACATGTCCTTTTTGCATTACTATCAGGGTGAGGTTACAGGAGTCTGCAGGCACAGACTCAATTTTTATGAAGCTTCTTCCTCTCTGCCATCAGATTTCTGAGTGGTCCATGAACACTACCTCAATATTGTGCACTACTTGTTTTTTTAAATTGTAACTTATAATAATTTTTTTTGCCTGCACTGTATTGCTGCCACAAGACAACAAATTTCACCATGTTTGTCAGTGGCAATAAATCTGATTCAGATTCAGTTGTGTCCATGAATTTTTCCAGTTATGACCAGGGAAAGTAATCCACCTTATCAGCAAATGTGTCTGTTGCGTAAAAATGGGGGGAGGTGAACAAAAAATAAGGTAGAATATTTTTAACTGGTAAAAGACTGAAATATATTGTGCTCAGAAAGAATTGGGAGTTCTTCCACACTGAAAGTTAACATGTAGGTCTAGAAAGTAATCAAGGATATAAATTATACATTGGCTTTTTTTGCAAAAAAGATTTGAGTGCAAGAGTAGTGACATATTGCTCTCCAATTACCCTTTTTTCTTCAAACATGCCTTTACTCATTGCAGCCAAAAAGTTCTATTTTAACTTCATCAGTCCACAGGACTTGTTTCCAAAATGCATCAGGCTTGTTTAGATGTTCCTTTGAACTTTTTGAATAGAACTTTTTGGCCACAATGAGAAAAGGTATGTTTGCAGAAAAAAGGGGTGCAGAATTTCGTGAAAAGAACCTCTCTCCAACTGTGAAGCACGGGGGTGGATTGATCATGCTCTGGGCTTGTGTTGCAGCCAGTGGCACGGGGAACATTTACTGGTAGAGAGAAGAATGAATTCAATTAAAACCAGCAAATTCTGGAAGTAAACATCACACCGTCTGTAAAAAAAAGCTGAAGAGGAAAAGAGGATGGCTTCTACAACAGGATAATCCTAAACACACCTCGAAATCCACAAAAGACTACTTCAAGAGGCACAAGCTGAAGGTTTTGCCATGGCCCTTACAGTCCCCTGACCTTAACATCATCTAGAATCTGTGGCTAGACCTCAAAAGAGCAGTGCATGCAAGATGGCCCAAGAACCTCACAGAACTGGAAGCCTTTTACAAGGAAGAATGGGCAAAAATCCCCCAAACAAGAATTGAAAGACTCTTAGCTAGCTACAAAAAGCGTTTATAAGCTGTGATACTTGCCAAAGGCAGTGTTACGCATATAGGGTTCCCAAACTTTTGATTCGGGCCCTTTTCCTTTTTTGTTATTTTGAAACTATAAAAGATGGAAATAAAAAAGTTTTCTTGCTTAAAATTTTAAAGTTATGTGTCATCTTTAACTTTATGCCTTTTGGAAATCAGTTCATCTTTTACTCGCTTAGCTATTCACAGTAACAGAAATTTTGACCGGGGTGCCCAAAGTTTTGCAAGCCATTGTATATAAAAGCTCTTGTGAGACCACATCTGAAATATTGTATGTAGATCTATCAACTGAAGGAATATATACTTTCAATTGAGGAGTGCAGTGCAGCTTTACTGAATTGATTCCTGACATGAGAAAGAACATTGGTTTACATTCCCTAAAAGGGGAAGGAATCTGATTGAAATATAGGAAATCTGATTTGACCAAGAGAATGGGAAGTTGATGTTTCCATTGATGTGGGTAGCTAGAATTAAGGGTCACATTCCCATACAGATATTTGGCCATTCTAAAATACATTTTAATTTGACATTATACATCCTTCTTCAATCCTCACTAAACAATGAGGTCCTTTCATCCAATGAAATTGATCTTTTTCAATGAAAATGCTTTCTTGATAGCCTGGGTCCTTGCATACCCTTGATTCATCTGGAGACAATTGAAAGCTAGTTTACTTGGAAAACATAAAATAATCATTATTTCAGTGTATTTTGTTATGCTATTCTCACTCACAGAATGGCACATAGCATTACCCTGCCATACCTTAAGATGGTACTGTTTAAACTAACATCCATCAATATTGGTTACATTTTAAGATTCATAAAGAATCTAAGTTTAGGCTCAGACCCAATTTACTTGGGGGGGGAAATTACCTGATGCAAGATTGTCAAAATTCCTTTCCAAAGTCTTCCCCATCTACTTTCACCACTATTTAAAACAATGTTTAAACTCAGAAGGTAACTGTCTAAACTCAGCTGATTAATTTCCTCCATATGCCTGGCTGTTCAATTATAAGTCCATTACAACATTTCAAAACTATGACAAATAAAAAAGAATAACATTTTTGTTTTTATTGTTAGTCCTGCTGAATGGTTTTGGCCCAAAATGTTGACTGTACTTTTTTCCATAGATGCTGCCTGTTGACTGTACTTTTTTCCATAGATTCTTTTAGCATTTCGTGTGTGTTGCATGAATAAAATTAGAGATTTCCAACAAGCCAGTTGCATTGCAGGTAATAAGACCATAAGTCATAGGAGCAGAATTAGGCCATTTGGCCCATTGCGCCTGCTCCACAACTCAGTCATGGCTGATTCTTCTTTCCCTACCTCAGCATCACTTACTTACATGGAAAGTAATAAACTATGTTCTGAAAATTACTGCCAGGAAGGAAATAAAAGTTAAATAACAATAAAGCAGAATGGTAAACACGAGGCATTCTGCAGATGCTGGAAATTCAAGCAACACACATCAAAGTTGCTGGTGAACACAGCAGGCCAGGCAGCATCTCTAGGAAGAGGTACAGTTGACGTTTCGGGCCGAGACCCTTCGTCAGGACTAACTGAAGGAAGAGGAAAGCAGAATGGTGATGC
Source organism: Mobula hypostoma (assembly GCF_963921235.1). Lineage (NCBI taxonomy): Eukaryota > Metazoa > Chordata > Chondrichthyes > Myliobatiformes > Myliobatidae > Mobula > Mobula hypostoma. The sequence continues at coordinate 57,993,869 of NC_086100.1, read as the reverse complement.
TTTAAAATTAACATACCAGGGGCTGGTTTAAACTCTCTTCATTGGACTGTTGCTCATTTCAGACTACTTTACTCAATATTGGTGATTTTTCTCACTTGCTAGTGTTTAAAGTTTACCTTAAATTTTTACCATCTTCTTTTAGTCTTAAAAGAAACATCTGTTGTTATTTACTCCTCCTCCCATTGTGTCAATATATCAGGAGTGATAGACCACTAGAATCCAATTGTATTTAAGGTTTTAAAGATATTTTATGATAACAATCTGGCGAAAACTAGTAGGTAAGCAGTTGTCACATTAAATTGCAATTTATGGAGTAGATGTGCTTTTTGAACAGATTAATGCTAGTGATTAAAGACTGCAGTGGTACTATGTATGTATGATTACATTTCAAGGGTATATAACTACAGCAACATTTGTTATGAACATGATAATTTTGCTCTCTCTAAATCCAAGCAATCGTTCCACCTGTTGTTAAAGTATACAAGCAAAAAAAAAAAAAATGGGCTTGAAGTAAAAGTATAATTTCAATGATCCAGGTCACATTTTATGTGGATGGAATTTCTGGAATAAAAATCGAATTGCTGGATGAACTCAGTGGGTGAGCAAAATTTCGTGGAGGCAAGTTGATATAGACACTGCATCTGGACTGAAAGCGTAGAGGGGAGACAGCCAGTATAATGAAGTGAAAGGAAGGGGTGAGGTGAGAGCTGGAACCAGGTGAAGAGGGGTGAGGTGAGAGCTGACAAGTGACAGCTGGAACCAGGTGAAGAGGGGTGAGGTGAGAACTGGCAGGTGTCAGCTGGAACCAGGTGAAGAGGGGTGAGGTGAGAGTTGGCAGGTGACAGCTGGAACCAGGTGAAGAGGGGTGAGGTGAGAGCTGGCCGGTGACAGCTGGAGCCAGGTGAAGAGGGGTGAGGTGAGAGCTGACAAGTGACAGCTGGAACCAGGTGAAGAGGGGTGAGGTGAGAACTGGCAGGTGTCAGCTGGAACCAGGTGAAGAGGGGTGAGGTGAGAACTGGCAGGTGTCAGCTGGAACCAGGTGAAGAGGGGTGAGGTGAGAGTTGGCAGGTGACAGCTGGAACCAGGTGAAGAGGGGTGAGATGAGAGCTGGCCGGTGACAGCTGGAACCAGGTGAAGAGGGGTGAGGTGAGAGCTGGCAGGTGACAGCTGGAACCAGGTGAATACGGGTGAGGTGAGAGTTGGCAGGTGACAGCTGGAATGAGGTGAAGAGGGGTGAGGTGAGAGTTGGCAGGTGACAGCTGGAACCAGGTGAAGAGGGATGAGGTGAGAGTTGGCAGGTGACAGCTGGAACCAGGTGAAGAGGGGTGAGGTGAGAGCTGGCAGGTGACAGCTGGAACGAGGTGAAGAGGGGAAGGGTGGAGCAGGGAGCCAGCAGCAGCTGTAAGCACTAGAGACAGAGAAGCATAAAGAGGAAAAGTTGTAGATGGAGCTAGTTGTCTCTTTGATTCTTACCTGTAAGAACATCTGGACGTCTACTTGAAGAACTTGGAATTCTTTTAACATTAATATGAGTTATACAGTCCTTTACTGGTAGCAAAGGCATTGATAGATCTCATGGACTTAAAAGCACCATAAGATCATAAAGTGTCAAAGTTCAATGTACAAAGAAAATGTATTATCAGAGTACATAAATGTCACCACATACAACCTTGAAATCCTTTTTCCTGTATCATACTCAGCAAATCTATAGAACAGTAAATGTAAACAGAATCAATGAAAGAGCAGCAGCATAGAAGATAACAAACTATGCAAATGCAAATATAAATAAAACCGTCAGGTTTGGCTGGGGAGACAGCCTGCAGCCCAGCCAAACTTAAGAAAACTTCTTTGGGTGGATGCTGCATGATGTGTTCCCCTGTTACAAATCAGTACCGTGAAATAACAAACAGTACACAGTAAGCAATTAAACAATTGAGCTTTATAATTGTTACCTGATGGCACCAGTGCTGAGGATCCTTGATGATGGAATCTGCTTTTCTACAGCAATGTTTCATGTAGATGTGCTCAAACAGCTTTACCCATGATATGCTGGGCCAAATCCAATACCTTTTGCAGGATTTTCCTCTCAAAGGAACTGGTGTTCCCATACCAGGCTGTAATGCAGCCAGTCAACACATGTTGCACTACACATCTGTGGAAGTTTGTCCACCTTCTTGATGATATGCTGAATTTCCACAGACTCCTGAGAAATTCATGCTTTCCTTGCAATTATATTTATATGGTGTGCCCAGAACAGGTCCTCTGAGATAGTGACACCCAGGAATTTAAAATTATTGACTCTCTCTACCTCTGATCCTGCAATGAGTACTGGTTCATGAACCTTTGGTTTCCCTTTCCTGAAGTTTCCAGTCAATACCTTGGTCTTGCTGACACTGAGTGAGAGCTTGTTATGACACTACTCAACCAAATTTCCATTCTCCCTCCAGTATGTTAATTCATCATCACTTTTGATATGACCCACAACAGTGGTGTTATCAGCAAACCTGTATATGGTGTTGGAGCTGTGCTTAGCCACACAGTCATAGGTGTAAAGCAAGTAGAGGAGGGGGCTAAGCACACTGCCCTGTGGTTCTCCTGTGCAGATGGAGATGGTGGAGGAGGTGTTATTGCCAATCCGAACTGACTGGGGTCTGCAAGTGAGGAAATCCAAGCTCCACTTGTACAAGGGTTATTGAGGCCCAGCTCTTGGAGTTTACAGGTTAATTCTGAGCTGATGATATGAAATGCTGAGCTGTAATCGATAGAATTCATGCCTTGCAGCAATGACATAGATCTTTTTCACAGATGATTACCTCACTGAAAAGAAAATATACTGGGGTGTTTCCAGGGAAAACGTACAGAATAAATGGAAAACAGAGACCTATATCATCTGAAATATTTGTTTGTCTAAGAAATGACTTTACACTTTCTCTTCACTCTTGCATGAGATTGTCTATTTGGACTTTAGTAAGGCCTTCAACAAGGTCTCACAGGGCAGTCTGGTCTGTAAAGTTTGATCCCATAGAATCCAGGGATTCAGTCTCAGATTTGGGATTTTATCAGCTGAGCAGTGTATCAAAGCATACAGTAAATGTGTTGCTTGATTTTGCAATCAATTGAACCTTGGGATATACTGGGGGCAGCTAGCAAGTGTCGCCACACATCCTGGTGCCACTATAACATGCCTCAGTGCTCAGCAGATCACAGCGAAACAGAACAATGACAGCAAAACAAGTTGCTTTCCTCCCTCCCTAAACCCCCACCCACATGCAAACAGACAGTCCTGCCCCCACCCACACACACACACACACACACACACGGACAGTCACCCCCTACCCACACACACACACACAGACAGTTTCCCCCCTACCCACACACACACATGCAAACAGACAGTCCTACTCCCACCCACACACACACACGGACAGTCCTCTCACCACCTCCCCACACACACAAAGGGCAGTCCTCCCCCCACCCACCCACCCACCCACACACACAGACAGTCCTCCCCCCCCACCCACATACAGACGGACAGACCTCCCCCCCCCACCCACACACACACGGACAGTCCTCTCACCACCCCCCCACACACACAAAGGGCAGTCCTCCCCCCACCCACCCACCCACACACACACAGACAGTCCTCCCCCCCCACCCACATACAGACGGACAGACCTCCCCCCCCACCCACACACACATGGACAGTCCTCCCCCCACCCACCCACACACAAAGACAGTCCTCCCCCCCACCCAAGCACACACAGACAGCCCTCCCCCTACTCACACACACACACATGGACAGTCCTCCCCCCCACCCACACACAGACAGACAGACCTCCTCCCCCACCCACACAAACACGGACAGTCCTCCCCCCACCCACACACACACAGACAGTCCTCCCCCCACCCACCCACACACACAGACAGTCTTCCCCCCACCAACGCACACACAGACAGTCCTCCCCCTACTCACACACACACACGGACAGTCCTCCCTCCCACCCACACACAGATGGACAGACCTCCCCCCCCCCACCCACACACACAGACAGTCCTCCCCCCCCACCCACGCACACACAGACAGTCCTCCCCCTACTCACACACACACACGGACAGACCTCCCCCCCCCACCCACACAAACACGGACAGTCCTCCCCCCACCCACACACACACACAGACATTCCTCCCCCCACCCACACACACACGGACAGTCCTCCCCCCACCCACACACACACACACATACACACACACACAGTCCTCCCCCCCCCCACCCACACACACTCAGACAGTCCTTGCCACCCACACACAGGGACAGTCCTCCCCCCCGACCCACACACACACGGACAGTCCTCCCCCCCCCATACACACAGACAGTCCTCCCCCCACCCACACAAACACGGACAGTCCTCCCCCCCCCCATACACACAGACAGTTCTCCTCCCACCCACACACACACGGATAGTCAACCCCCCCCCATCCACCGACACACAGACAGTTCTCTCACCCACCCACACACAGACAGTTCTCTCACCCACCCACACGCAAACGGACAATTCTCCAACTTAATGACAGATCTCCAGCCTCTAACCTCCAGGATTCAGCCATTGGACTTTGACTTGCAGATTCTGATTGATGTTTGGGCACCGATCTTTGATGTTGACCCTGGTAAAGCCAATGAAGGGACCCCGAATTGCAAGCTCAAACCCCGACTGCACTGACTAGATGGCCCTTTTGTCTCTTCATGCCTCGTGCTTGCTCAGATATCAGAACACACAACTGAGACAGCCCACATCCACAGATATCCTTCATCACCCTTCCATGTTGCTGGTCTTCAGGCGCAAAGCGCAGGTCTGGACAGTGGATGTCCAACATCACCTGTCCACATCTCTGACCTTTGAGCGCAGAGCAGAGGTCTGGACTGTAGATGTCCTCTTTCACCTATTTATGTTGCTGGACTTTAAACAGAGAATCAGAGAATGAAGAGTGTGGAGCAAAGGCTCGACCTCTAACTCTTCCCCGTCTCAAACCCTAATCTGACTTTTAACTTCCTCACATCACTGTCCCTAAATCTAACCTGATCTATAACTCCCCTTTATGTCCTCAACAGCATTCCTACAAATTTAAAAATTAATCTAGGTCTGAGCCATGATCTTGACGGACTCTGCAGCTCAGTGCCATCTTAAGATAAGAGGTTATTTTTTTGAATCTAGTCTGATGACTAGTAGTGAGAGTTGGTATGGGAGCTTTGTTATTGTTGTTTATATAAACGATTTGGATGCAAATGCGCAAGGCTTATCAGAAATTTTCTGAATGACACCAAATTAGGAGGTGCTATTGATATTGAAGAAGGTTATCACAGATTACTGTGGCACCTTGGTCAGTTAAGTAAGTGGGCTAGGAGGGGAGGCACAAAAAGATTTCAATAGACTACTATAATAGACTTCAATAGGAGTGTGAAGGGATGCACGTTGGATGTCAAACCACCATGGTATGAATGGTAGGGCACTAGGGAGTGTCCTGCAACAGTGGGACCAAGGAGTACAAGTACATACATAGTTTGTTGAAAACAATGTCACAGGTAGACGGGGTGGTGGAAAAGATGCTGGCCTTCATCAGTCAGGGAATGAGCATAGGAGCAGGGACATTATATTGTAGATTATAAGTTATTGGTGAAGTCATACTTGGAGTGCTGTGTACAGATTTGGTTAACTGTTATAGAAAAGATGTGGTTAAATTAGAAAGATATCAGAACGGATTTACCAGAATGTTGGCAGGACTAGAGAGCTTGAGTTACAGGGATGAGTTGGCCAGGCTGGGTTTTTTATGCTTTGAACACAGGAGAATGAGGGATCACCTTGTAAAGAGAGGCACAGATAAGGACTATGGGATAATTTTTTCAGCTATGGTAGGAAATTTCAAAACCAAGGAACATACAGTAAGTGATAGGGAAAAGATTTAATAAGGACCTAAGGGCAACGTTTGCATCCAGAGTTTATGGAAAGATCTGGTGAAGGAAGTGACTGAGGCAGGAACAATAGTATCATTTGTAATGCCCTGGTTAAGATTTCTACTACTATACTGCGAGGTATTTTCTTTTCTTTTAGCAGTTTCTACAGAAGCAGTGTGTCCTGCTTATAACAGTGTTGTGGCTTTGGCTAAAGATAAGGAGCCATGTTGTCCAAGCTAGGATTGTTGTTTCAGCCAGTCAGGATTGTCCTGGTATGTGTTGTAACTTCCTTGCCCAGTGGAAGATTCAGGAGAGCTGGGTGGGATCAGATTTCTGAAGGACAATAGTCTGGTTTGGGTCTTTCGGCAGGAGCTACTGAGCGGGGCACAAGGGAAGATGCCGTTCGAAGGAGAGATCCCCTTGTGAGAAGTGCTTTGTGCAGATGAATGTCTTCAACGGCTTCAAGGTGCCAATACTTCTGAGAGAGCCAGTTCATTCAACATGCTCTTCGAGGGAAGTTCGAACTGTGGTTGATGTCTTTCATGCAGAATGTGCGTTTAGTGCATGAGTAAAGTGAGGGGTGTATGGGGCATCAGGGAGGGGTAATACCTCTGGTGGGGGAACATGTTGAGTCCTTCTCAGGGCGGTTTGTCCATCTTTGGTCCCCACCTGGCACTCAGCTCTCACCTATGGCTCCATGTAGTTGTTTGCATGTGACAGCAGCCACACCCCAGGCAATGGCTTCGACAAACCGGCTAAACCAGGTGAGGGTAACTGGCGGGTCTCAAACCCTCAGTGAGATAGGGAGTTGTCTATCCCAGCATGCGAAGACAGACTCCGGCGGATTGAGTGGATGAGACCAATGGAAGGTCTAACGGTCAAGAAGGCAGTCTCTGCAAGTGTTCTGGAACGTATAGAGCAGGACAAAACACAGAAGACGTCCTGGTCATCCACTGTGCCTAGTCCCATCTTCAGACGTCTCGACTCTTGTCTTGCAGATCCAGCTGGGAATTAGGAATAGAGAGTGAGGCTGATGCTGCACAACTCTCCCTCACTTAAATCCAAATCAAGCGCTCGTTTTGACACCATTGCCGGCTGGTGGCGCAGTGACATCAGCGCCGGACTCCGGGAGCGAAGTTTCCCGAGTTCGAATCTAGTCGAGCCGCTCCCGGGCGCGCTTTCCATCCATGCCGGGTTGAGTGTCGAGCTAGCAACTTGACCTCATAAAAAGTACTAATGGTGTCGAGGTCTTCATTGATGATGATGGACGAACCAAAGTGAGACACCCGACTACTGCAGAAATAAGCTCCAATGTTTATGCGCACATTGGACTGGTTTAACTGTGATTGGCCCTTTTGCTTTTCTTTTCCTTTTCTGTAACTCTTCACTCAAGTTGAAAATTTGGTAAATATATTTCCTTCGTAATGTTATGCCAATGTACGATTTGTTAAATTTCTGGCAAACAATAACTTTGAATGGAGCAGTATTTACACAGACTTTGTTACAATCAATGTTCGCCCCCACACAGAATCACAAATGAATATTAAAACAGTTTGTTGCTTCTACTTGGATTATGTGGTGATCACATCTATTTAGGTGGGGTGCACAGATGCAACTGTAACAGCTTGTCGGAACGGTTGCCTGGGGTGTGGCTGCTGTCACATGCAAACAGCTACGTGGAGCCACAGGTGAGAACTGAGTTCCAGGTGGGGACCAAAGGTGGACAAGCTGCCCTGAGAAGGACTCAACATGTTCCCCCACCAGAGGTATTACCTCTCCCTGACCTAGGTATTAGATCACATTTTTGCTTACATCATGCCAGTTCTTTTGGCAACAACTGGAAGTGCAGTCTAACAGTGATGTCCTTCAGGATTTGACTATCTTGGTCAGCAATGAATTTCCTCACCCTCTACACATCACATGGCACTGATATTCAACAAAGAGGAACACTGATTCATTATCAGCTGAGCAAAAGGTGAGTAACAGGAGATAAACCTGCATGCATTTAGTTTGACCCAACGACGACAATATTGTGGAATCTAGAAACAATTTTAATGATTCCCCTGGAAACTCCCTGTAGGATACTACAGAGCCTCTATATCTGATGAGACTGCCCATAAACAGAAAAAAAGAGATGGAGTGAGTCTGACAAATCAGTGAAAGGCATAGTTGTCAGATTTTTCTGTGAGAAGTGGGTGTGGGTCTGATGTAATGGTAACTATGAAGTGTTGTGGTAAGTGTAAGGTAATGTTAAGTATGAATCCTGATTGACAGGAATTGTTGGCATCGGAATGAAGGAGCTGTGCTGGAGCCTAACAATCTGCATACAGGAGAGAATAGCATTTGAAATAACACTTAATGTCCTTGATCAGTTACTCAACCACAAATGATGTAATTTAGGTAATTAACTTAATTACCTATGATAATCATCCATTAACACAGGTAATTGAACCTTTTGCTGCATAACATCCAGGTTGTCAGTAATTGACCACTTAATCCAGCTACTCCCTTTGCCTTTGAAGGGGCTTTGTAAACAGTTTCCCAACCTTACACACAAGAAGAATAGCAAATCCCTCTTTTGTGCTGCATCTGAATGTCTCGGAGTTTACACTCTCCCACGATATGTTACCTCAAAGTCAAAGTCAGTTGTCAGATGCTTGTACATATCTGCTCAGGTGCAATGAAAGACTTGCTTACAGCAGCATCACAGGTAAATAAGCAGCATATAAACAGCATTCATGAGAAAAGCACATCAAATTTAAGTTATGCACAATTTTACAAGAAAGAACACAATTAGAACAAAAAAATACATAGTCAATTTTAGAGTAAAGTGGTCAAAGTGTTTCTTTTCTTAATACCGCAGAAAGAGCACATTAAGAAATTGAGGAAACTTAGTATGTCACCGAAGACTCTAGCAAGTTTCTACAGACGTACGATGGAGAACATTCCAACTGGTTGCTTCACTTTCTGGTTTGGAGGGGCCACTGTAAAGGATTGGAAAAAGCTGCAGAAAGTTTCAAACTCAGCCAGCTTAATCATCGGTATTAGCCTCCCCTAATTCAAAGAGATCTTACAAAGATGATGCCAACATCTTCGATGACGTAACTCACATGTCAAAGCTACATTTTGTGCACCAAAAGCCACATTTTGTGAGACATTGGATTGTATAAAGGGAAAGGGAGGTTAAAAGAAATAAATGGGGACAGTCGGCACATTTTTTAGGCCACGCTTTCCAAGGTGATATTGGATTGCACAGATGAAGGGAGAATTTAAAAGAAATGAGTGGGGGCAGTCAGTACATTTTGCATGCCACAATTTTTGAGGAGATATGAGATCATGCATAATTAGGCAATTGACAAGGTCCAATTAAAAAAAAGTCAGGTTTAAGCAGAGTAGCCATTATGAGAGTGGGGAATTGAGGCTTTGGTTCATCAAGGCTACCATGAGGAGAAGCATAATCCAAAGGTGGATTATTTTTCATTATTTATTCTTTTTTTCTTATTGCACATTTCGAGCAGTGGGATGCCAAACAGGATAGTGGAATGTTCCTCTTGCAGCATGTGGGGAGGCAATGACACCTGCAGTGTCCCTGATGACTGCACCTGCAAGAAGCGCATCCAGCTGCAGCTTCTAACAGGCCATGTTAAGGAGATGAAACTGGAACTAGATGAACTCCGGATCATTTGAGAGGCCTGAGGGGTTGATAGACGGGCCTCATAATACTCCAAGTGTGGCCTGACTAGTGTCTTATAAAGGCTCAGCATTATCTCCTTGCTTATATATTCTATTTTAGGGAAAGGTTGAATAGGTTAGAACTTTATTCCCTGGAATGTGGAAGATTGAAGGGATATTTGATCGAGGAACACAAAATTATGAGGGGTATAGATAGGGTAAATACAAAAAAAATACGATAACAGAGAAAGTTTGGGGCAAAATAAAGCAGGAGGCATGTGTCAGGCATGGGAACTGGGATTAAATGAGCCCCTTGATTTAGGAATATGCTATAGAAAGAAATTGGAATGGTGAAAGGCCACAAGATAACTGGTAGGTAAGGTAAAGGAGAATCTAACAAAGTTTTGTAAGTACATTAAGAGTAAAAGAACATCTAGGGAGAGGATAGGTCCCCTTGAGAATTTGTGTGGGGATTGACATGTGGAACCATGGAAAATAGTCAAGGTCTTAAAGGAGTACTTCTCATCGATGCTGTTATGGAGAAAGACATGGAAAGTAATGAGTTCAGTGGAATGAATGGTGATGTCATTCAGCATATCAACAAAGGAGGAGGTGTTGAAGGTCTTGAAGAGAATTAAGATAGAAAATTCCCCAAGGGCTGACCAATTGTATCCTAGGATATCATGAGAACCAAGGAAGACATTTCTGACACACTGATAGAGACTTTTGTCTCTTTGTTAATCAGGTACAGGGAAACTTGAGAATAGATAATACAGTGGATTGTGGTTAATTGGTACTAGTAACATTCAAGATGATTGGCAATTCAAATTCTTTGTAGTGCCTAACTTGTTGAAGTACTGAAATGATTTTACTTTCACTCTCAGCCATTTATGACATCTCCAGGTAGGTTAAGTGGTCATTGTAAATTATCCTGTGATTAGGTTAGGGTTAAATTGTGTTTGTCGGGGTTTGCTGTGGCGACACTGCTCAAAGGGCCTACTGCACACTGTAGCGCTAAATAAATAATATTAATAACTTGGCCTATAAGTTTCGTGATGATACAACCAAAGTGGGCTGAACTTCAGAGTGAGGTAGTGAAGTCAAGTTTATTGTCATGTGTACGTCCATGCATGGGTGCAATGCAAAATGTACTTTGCAGTCGAATCACAAGCACATAGCATCATATAAACAGCATTCACATGAGGGTGTACATTAAACATAAATTATATACAAAATTTTACCATAAAGAGCATACTGTAATTACAAAAAAATTAAAGTCAAATTTTGTTCAAAGTGAATAAAGTAGTTATTGTTTTGCTAAACTGTAGTGATTCAAGTTTTATGAGTTGGTGAAGACTTAGATGGTTGGGGTTCTGATGTTTCTGTCATTCATGCTTTGGGGTTTCTTATTCTGTGCCTATCTGTGAAGAGTAAGAATTTCAGGTTGTATACTGTGTATATTCTCTCATACTAAATTGAACTATTTCAACAAAATGAAGTGAAATAGCTATTCTTGAACCTGATGTAGGATTTCACAGTTTGTTCTTTCTGCCAGATGGTGTCCATTGCAATACTCATCAACATTCGATTACTTGCATTTCTTTCATTCTGTATTCCAATTTAAGAAAAGAATTGCCTGTAATTTATTTGTGTATTGGTACTGCATAGCTGGATTTTAGTTCTTTCTTGAACCTTCATATTCACTCTAAAATGGTTTAGACCATAAGACCTGAAGACCATAGATATAGGATCAAAATTAGGTCATTTGGTAATCATGTCTGCACCGCTATTTCCTCTCAGCCTCACTCTCCAGCCTTTCCCCCATACCTCTTCATGCCCTGACCAATCAAAAATCTTTCAAATTCTGTCTTAAATATACATAAAGACTTGGCCTCCACTGCTGCCTGTGGCAAAGGATTCCAGAATTCACCACTCTCGATAAAATTTCCTCCTCATCTGCATTCTAAAAGGACACCCCTCAATTCTGAGGCTATGCCATCAGGTCTTAGACTCTCTCACCATAGGAAATATTCTCTCCACATCAACTCTATCAAGGCTTTGGACCACTTGATAGGTTTCAATGAGGTCACCCCTTGTTCTTCTGAATTCTGGTGAATACAGGCCTAGAGCCATCAAATGCTCTTCACATGACATGCCATTCAATCTTGGAATCATTCTTATGAATCTCCTTTGAACCCTTTCCAGTTTCAACACGTCTTTTTTAAGATAAGGGGCCCAAATCTCCTCACAATACTCCAGTGAGGCCTCACCAGCGCTTTATAAAGAATCAACATTATATCCTTGCTTTTATATTCTAGTTCTCTTGAAATGAATGTCAACATCACATTTGCCTTTCTCATCACAGAGTCAACCTAAAAAATAATCTTTAAGGATTCCTGCACAAGGACTCCCAAGTCCTTTTGCGTCTCTGATTTTTGTGTTTTCTCTCCATTTAGAAAATAGTTTGCTTTTTCATTTCCTCTACCAAAGTGCATGACTATATATTTCCCAGCATGATATTCCATCAGCCACTTCTTTGCCCATTCTCCTAATCTGTCTTTAGCCTCTCTACTTCCTCAAAGCTACCTGCCCCTTGAACTATTTTGTATTTACTGCAAACTTTGCTACAAAGCTATAATGTGAAAAGAATAGGTCCCAACACAGATTTCTGTGGAGCACCACTGGTCACCGGCAGCCAACCAGAAAATGTTTCCTTTATTCCTACTCTTTGCCTTCTGTCAATTGGCCACTGCTTTATCCATGTTAGAATCTTTCCTGTAATACCATGGGCTTGTAACTTGTTAAGCGGCCTCATGTGTGACACCTTGTCAAAGACCTTCTGAAAATCCAAGTACACAACATTAACTGATTCTCCTTTGTCTATCCTGCTTATTATGAAAATTTTGAAACTATCCTGTTTTGAAAGTATGTTAGATTTGCGATATGCAGTACACACATCAATACCACACTTTTGCTAAAGATTGCTAGAAATGACAACTTGGCTCCACACAGTAATCTCAATGACAATGCACTGACATCATCTACAATTTTAACAATCATTTACTCTGTAAGACAATATGCCAGAAACAAGCAGTGGGGTGATCTTCTGCCATCTCAAGACAACCTTTCACATGCATTCTTGATGAACCTGATACTTCTGTTAGGGTGCAGAGTGCAGTCTTCTGCTGTGAGATTCACTGCTGGAGCCCCAAAAGTCAAGCAGCTGGTGAAGAGGGTGATGACATAACATCCGAGAATTCTGTGCCTCAGTCAGCACTGGAAAGAAAACAGGCTAGCGAAGACAATTTCAGGGCTTTAATTCCAAATTCAGAATTCTATTGTAATAACAGATAAAAATGATCAAAAGTGGTCTGTCTACCTCTGCAAGAGCATTCTTTAAATAACGACAGCTTGAGCTTAAAATTACTCTCTCTATTTGGTAATATCAAAGAAAAATATATTGGTTTTCTCCAGGTAGAATGAAAGATAATTAAGATATGAAAGTCAGCTGCGTTTTGTGATGACCTTTATGTAATAACAGCTAATAGATTTGTTTGTTTTACACCCTGCTGAAAGAATTATTCTAAAGTCTGGAAAGAACTGTGTACTTTGATATATGTACATTTTGTATAGCAAAGCTCCTATCCACCTCTCTATTTTCTGATCACAAAGCAAGTTTGTGATTCATGTATTGAATTGTAGAAATAGAATCTTCTTGAGATTCATTGGAGATATAATATTTTGCCCAAGATAATTGGGCCCCTCATGAAGATGAAAGCATGCATTTTACAGTAGACACTACTCTCTTCACCACTTAATCACCAACATATTGCAACAGAACTGTTTCTGTCCTGCATAGCTGGGTGCGGAATGGTATTATCAGCCTTAATATCATTGGCTAGCCTTTCCCTCTTTTCTCAATTCTGCAGTGGTGAAGGAGAAAGGCAATGTGGGTACTTCCTTGATTATTTTTGAGGGATCAGGTCCACCATTCCTGTGGACTAGTTTTCATCATTCTCCATGGAATTTATTATGCACTGATATTCCCAAATGGGATCTTAAAACAAAAAGGTGAGTGATAACTTATTAAAACAAAAGTTAGTGTAAAAGCAACAAAAACAAATGTAAACTCTAAAGAATATTTTTGTTCGATTGGATGTTTTGTTTGATGAGGTTGGCTTATGCAGAGCAATAATTTACAGCTGATAGTATTTCCAAGGATGTCTCCAATTTATTTATGCACTTCTGTGAAGTGAATGCCATAATTTATTGCTCAAATTCAATTTTGCTCAGTATCTCCAGTGCAGCTATTACACCTGATGTTTGAACCACAAATAATTGTAAAAGTATATGGTGAAAATATTACACTCCTCAATTGTGTTTGTCTGTGGCATTCAAGTATGCAAATGTTGCCCAGTGTACAGTTTTACACCAGACCAATTGCCATGAGCGCTGACAAAGTTTGTACATGGGTCCTTGTGTTGTCAGAGCCATTTTGGTCTCTTCAGCAGAATACAGAAAAAACAACTTATTTTGTAATGTATTCATATTAATCACTGCTATTCTGTGGTGCATTGCGTATCTACCTATCCAACGTAATGTGCTGTGGTGCATGTGATAGATCAAGCAACATACTCTTTAAGTTAAAATACTGTCATGCCAACTTATGAATCATTAAATTCAAACATTCAATGGTCCAATTTAAAGTGAGAAAAATGTATACAATATACATTCCTGAAATACTTCTTCTTCGCAAACATCCAGAAAGAAAAGAGGGCCCCAAAGAATGAACGACAATTAAACCCCAAAGTACCCCCCAGCTTCCCTCCCTCCTGCACATAAGCGGCAGCAAGCAAGTCTCCCCTCCCCCACCAGCAAACAAAAGCGTTTGCACCCGCCAGCAGGCACTCAAGCATGAGCAAAGCAAAAGCAAAGACACAGACTTACAGTTACCCCAAAGACTTCGTGTTTCACCCGGCATTCAACATACCACAGGTTCTCTGTCTCCCTAATAAGGGAGAAGGAGGTGTCTCTGTTTTTCCTAGTGAGCGGGGAGACATAACAAACAACTAGCTGGTTTACGATGTTAGAAGTCCGTTATGTTGCTTTTTCTGAGATATTTGAGTTTTGCTTCAACCTGCTTAACCACTGCTGGGTGTAATTAACAACCATTAAATCCACATACAGTCCTGACAAGGATATATAATATTAATATGTACTGGGGTCAATGTTCACCAAACCTATCCAGCCAGAGCAGGGCGGAGGAACTTTAAAGTGCAGAAATGTGACAGTTCCTTCCTTTGCCAGTGAAAATATCCTTGAGACAATCTCCCAATAGTTAGATAGCCAAGCTAATGGAAACAAGCAGGAGCCTAATCAATTTGTGCACATTAAGATTGAATTACACTAATGGGGCTCCAAATGCATTTTAACTGAGCGTCAGTGTGCATTCTCACTAGGTGAAGGAAGATAAGTGGTAGTCAGGAGAATAAAGAGGCTTTCCAAGTGATAGGACTGTCTTTTTTTCAAATCAAAGCAGGGTTTCAATGTATTCTTGCCTCATTAGAAGAACAGTGCCTGCCTTTTCCTTAAACTCTCCGTCTCATCCCTTCTCCAAAATCTTGCTGTAACCTCCTCCTCATATCTTGCCTATACTTTGTCAAGCCTTACTTTGGTTCTGGTATACAGCCTTTGATCATCATTTCTTTTCCTGTCCATTTTGCATGGACAGTTAACTGGGAGCATGCATGGCAGATCTGGGAGATAAGTATATTTTAAAATTTGGACCAAGCCAATTATTCTGTCTACTGCCATTTGGAGTAAACTCAACTCCTGTAGAAAACAGTACACAGAATTGAGCCCTTGGAATATCTTCTGATATAACTTGATTTAATTTTTATAGTATGCTATTTGATTATGTAATAGACTTAATTGTATAGATCATCTACTGCTTTTTGTTAACTGATTAGAAAAACAATTAATCCTCATAAATATTATCCTAAGTATCTTTCTTTAGCTAATTACCTTGCCATTATTTCACCTTTAAATATGTACAAAAACATGAATCTCCTTTCCCATTTTTTCTCTATATCTGTTGATTCCAAAATATACTCAGTTCTACACAGATCTGTATTAAAGAATTCCAGTGTTCATAAGCACCCAAGTAAAGAATTTGCTTTTTTTATATCGTTGACTTAAACAGATGACCCCTCATTCTGTGATGACACTGCTGATTCTAGAACCCATACCTGGAGGTAACAGTCTCCTAGTACTTACTCTGTCCATCCCCTTGGAATATTGTGTGTCTCAATTAAATCATGCCTCTGTTTTAAACTCCAGAGAGAATAGGATAATGAACAACTATTTCCGTCCACTCCCTCTAAATATGCAGCTCCCTTTGCGTGAAGAAGCTATGCCCCCTTGTTTGTAGCACATTCTCCCTGGTTAAAACACTATGAACCCTTGTTTATGCCCCTCATGATCTTATGATCACACCTCGATCGCCTCAGCGAACAAGGTCCTAGTCTATTCAACCTCTTCTTGCAGTTCGGGCCCCAGAGTCCATCCTACCTCCTGGTAAAATATTTCTGCACTGATTCCAATTTAATGTCAACTTTCCTTTTTTTTAAATATAATTTTTATTGAATTTTCAAAAAGAATACATGAAAAAAAGAATCTACCCTCCCCCCTCCCCTTAACCCTCCCCCCCCATATATAGTCCTACCTAAAAAAGAAGAAAAAAGAAAAAAAAAGAAAGAAATAAAAAGAACTGCCTGGTTATTGGAAGGTTTCCACATGCTCCATGGGATTCAAAATGAATTTGGTATAATTATTCGTTACTTTCCCCAAGTGACCAAATTCTTTATCGGAGCACTTAAATATGCCATCCTATCTTTTGTAAATAAGGGCGCCAAATATTCAAAAATGTTACATATTTATCTCTTAAATTATAAGTAATTTTTTCAAGTGGAATAGAACTAGCCATTTCATTATTCCAACGATCCATACTTAAATACGAATCAGATTTCCAAGTAACTGCTATAGTCTTCTTAGCTACTGCCAATGCAATTTTTATAAATTCTTTCTGATATTTATTCAATTTAAGTTTCAGTTTTATCCCTTCAATATCACCTAATAAAAATAATACAGGGTTATGTGGAAGTTGAATTGCAGTAATTTGTTCCAATAAGATTCTTAAATTTATCCAAAAGGGTTGAATTTTAAAACAAGACCAAGTAGAATGTAAAAAAGTACCAATTTCTTGATTACACCGAAAACATTTATCAGAAAAATTTGAATTTAATCTATTTATTTTTTGCGGTGTAATATATAATTGATGTAAAAAAATTATATTGTACTAATCTAAGTCGAACATTTATTGTATTTGTCATACTGTCAAGACAAAGTCTTGACCAATTTGTTTCATCAATAATAATATTCAGATCTGTTTCCCATTTTTGCTTTGACTTATGGGTTCCTTGTTTAATTGTCTGTTCTTGAATCAAATTATACATACAAGAAATAAATTTTTTAATTTTCCCTTTTTGAATTAAAATTTCAATTTCATTAGGTTTTGGCAAAAACATTGTTTGACCCAGCTTACCGTTTAAGTAAGCCCTTAATTGAAAGTAACAGAAGAAAGTATTATTAGATATTTTATATTTATCCTTTAATTGTTCAAATGACATCAATATACCTCGTTCAAAACAATCTCCTATAAATTTAATCCCTTTTTGGTACCAATTATATAAAAGTTGATTGTCCATTGTAAAAGGAATAAGTCTGTTTTGGAACAAAGGTCTCCTTGCTAATAGAGATTTCTGTGTTTCATTATCAACATTTATCTTATTCCATAGATCAATCAAATGTGTTAATATAGGAGATTCTTTCTTTTCCCGTATCAATTTAGATTCCCATTTATATATAAAATCTTCAGGTCTATTTTCTCCTATCTTGTCTAGTTCTATTTTAATCCATGCTGGCTTTCGATCATCGAAGAAAGATGCAATAAATCTAAGTTGATTTGCTTTATAATAGTTTTTAAAGTTTGGAAGTTGTAACCCTCCTAACCCAAATTTACATGTCAATTTTTCCAATGATATTCTTGACATTTTACCTTTCCAAAGAAATTTTCTCACACATTTATTTAACTCTTGAAAAAATTTCTGTGGCAATTGTATTGGTAATGTTTGAAACAGATACTGTAATCTAGGAAATATATTCATTTTTACAACATTGACTCTACCTACTAATGTCAACTTTCCTATAACAGGGTGACTAAATCTGTAAACAATAATCCAAGTGCAGCCTCACAAACATCTTATGTATGGTAACTGCAACATAACTTCCCAACTCCTACACTCAGTACCCTGACTGACAGAAGTCAGTGAACCAAACACATTCTTCACTGCCCTATCTACCTGTGATACCACTTTCCATGAACTATGCATCTCCACTCTTAGGTCCCTCTGTTCTAAACACCCCCAGGATCCTATTATTCACTGTGCATGTCCTACCCTGATTTCATCTCTGAAAATCAATACTTCAGAGCCATCTATCCTGCTAGTTACACTTGCAAAGGAAATAATTACCAGATTTATCAAGCATAATTTCCCTTTCATAAATTCATGATAATCCCAACAAATATTCTGATGATTTTCTAAGTGCATTTTACAGCATTTAAAAATGGTAATTTCAGCACATTGTGCACAATTTCCTATCTTTTGAGGCTGTTCCAGAGAATAGAGTTTTGGAAAATTGTCACTAATGCTTTCATTATCTCGAAAAACCATTTCTTTCAGAATTTTGGATGAGGAACATGAACGTGAAATCTGGATTGTTACATTTTTGAAGGAACAGATACCAAGAAAGGAATACTACTTAGCCAACAAAGTTATTTTTAATACATATTTTGAATTTGTAAGAGCACCTGCAACTGAGAAAAATGAGGAAAATTTGAATTAAATAGAGAATAGATCACATTGGGGAGAAAAATAATTTTATAGTGTTACATAAAATATTAAATGTTAATCTTCTGATAATTGGGGGGCTGTCTCTGCTGGAATCAAATTCTGAACTATTTCAAGAGCATTACAATTCCATTATTAGGCTGAATGATGATATTAAAATCAGCATTTCATAGCAAAAAGAACACATTTAAAATAACTCTGAGTTGCAGGATAAAGACTAAAGAATAATCTTCAAAAGCTACCAGGATGTGTCACAAGGTTCTCCCTGCCTGCAATTGTCTGCTGTACAGAATAGCTCAGGTTACAGATGAATGACATTGCTTGAAGGATTAATGCAGGAACTGAGGCTGCATTGTGCTATGAAATTCAGGGGAAACGTGACCTAGGCTGCTCAAATAATCTTTCATTGTGAAACTATTTTAAACAACGACTTTCCAAACTTTGAGTTATTGGCTGCATCTTTGTTAAACAGAGTTACTCCTTAAAATATTAGATTATTTTCTAATTAATGGCAGATTAACAAATAATTTCAGTGCATTTTTGTAAATCAAATGGGTGCTTACATTACTTGCAGCTGGGTAATTTAAGTTTTTCTAATACTGGATAACAGTCGGCAATAAATGCAGAATATTTGCCAATATTTTTTTCAGACTATCAGCAGAAATGTACGCATTTCAAAAGCCTCAAGTAAAATACATATCCATACGCTGTCACATGTATTTTATTAAACCTGTAAAGGTATTACTCATCACATATGAGATGGGTGTCCCACTTAGACAGCTGGTTTAGCTATCCGATCCATTAATCAAGTTAATATTGGCATTTCTATCACAAACACAGCTTGCCTGGAACTCAAACACTGACTCCTGTGGTATAGTGCATATATAAATTACCCAAGAAATAATTTATTATTTATACAATTTTCAATTGACACCAAGACCATGCCAATCAGGCAGTCCCAGTTGGAAAGAAAGAACAAAACAAATTGATAAAAACTGCTTTCAGATCTTGCAATAATGTCAAAATGAGTGAAGTGGTCTTCAGTGTTTGAGTATTTTGTTATGCAACAAGTATAAATGTGTACTCTAACACGTTGCCTTCTCTGCCTTTAATAACAGCAATTGTATGTGCTACAGCTGTTAATACATTTTAAGAATACCATCCTACACTTAATTTCTAAAAAGCTGTAAGCAATTTAAATATACTCTGTTTTTAATTACTAACTTTCTATTTAAAGCTATCTGTTCTTTTATCCAGAAAACATTCAGGCTTTATTCTAAAATAAAATCATTGTCTGTTTGAAATAAATAATTAGCTTTATATGAAAATTAATCCAAAGTTATGTCAAATCTGAAGCATATATCTCCTAATTCTTTCCACCAGTTGAACAAGAAATAATCTTGATTTTGAAGTTAAAATAAGAATTCTTGAACCTCCTTAAAAACCATTCCTTTGACCAAGGCTTTGGACATCTTCCCTGATAGCTCATTATATGGCTTGGTGTAAAATTTTACTTGAAGCATATTTGTAAAGCACTTTATTTCAATCAGCACATTGAGACATAGACAGGTACTAGTTAAGGATTCTTGAGGGGGCCCAGAGATAACAACGTGGAAGTATAAAGAAAATTTATTGAAGGTGACTCTCAGGCTGTTATTGTACATATAGGGACCATTCTGAATGAAGGCATGAATAAGTAGTTTTGGAGGAGAAAGGCTTGATTAACAGTATTCTCCTGCCATAAGGTTGGGATGGCTGTGGAGATTTATTGTGTTTGCATTCACATATGCTGTAATGTATGACTTTGATCAGGTTAGTTCCGCTATTATGGCTAAAGTAGACACTTGACCAGATACATTCAAGCATGAAGTTATAGCAACAAAAACAGAGATAGTTTTTTTAAAAAAGCAATATATTCAATGATCTTAAAAACAACTTTTTTCCAAGGATATTGGATTTCTCAAGTTTGACTTTTTGAGGTGATGTGGAATGAAAGGATACTTAGATGAGAAATGACAGGTAATCAAATGATGTCCGGGGGTTTTCAACTATGAAGTATATATCAGAATATTTTTGAAGGCTTTATTTGGAATTTGATACACTATTAAAGTTTTTAGTAGTATCAAGCAGCTTGATTGTGACAGTAATGGGTCTTTCCCATGGTGCAAAATCAGATTTTCTCCCCTGTATAAAAGGCTTCTGATTCTATACAATATATATTATTTATGATGTGCAAATCCTCTTTCTGGAAATATTGCATTTAATTTAGTTTGGTAGGTAAACAAAATAAGCATTTCAGAAAAAGAGACATAAAATCAATTGGTTTTATAAAAGAAAAATAAATTATGAAATTCATTGCCATTATTTCTCTTTATGTAAATTGCACTCCTGCTCCATGACTTTAATTTTGCTGGCAATATCCCAGATATTACAAAATGAGTTGTCACAGTGGAAAACTCAGCTTGATGCACCTATCCTTGGAGGAAAAAGTAAGTGACTAGTGGTGCTGTGACAGGCTATACATGTCCAAGGACTTGAATAACATAAAGATAAACGGAATAAAGCCACAAGGTTAGGAATTTAATTTCAACATATATTGCTGTATGAAAGATTAGATCCAATTGCTTCACTTGTGTGAATTTCACTTAAAGCAAAATATAATTGCTATACCAAGGGAAGGAAATGATGAGCTGAACGTATCACATTGTGCATTACAATTGAAAACAACATACCGCAGTTTAACAGAGATTGATGTTAAGCACTGAAAATTTTGGAGTCCAACCAGCAAATCTGAGTTCTCAAAAATATTTATAATAAGCCCTACTCATTTAATTAGACCAGATGACATTATGATACTTTGATTAGATAATCCCATCAAATCAAATAAGACTGCATTCTATTAAATTTAATATATCAATTCATTCAGAAGGTGCATCAGAATTAACTACAGATTATTATTCCTTTAACTACCTACTTTTCCATATGAGAAATCTGGAAACAAATGTGAACTAGTTATTTATGGTTAAAACAAATTATCCATCATTATCATGCTGATCTATAAAATTGCGGCATTAAGGTGGGATAAAAATAATGCCTATACAACACAAAGGAAACCTGAATCTCCTCTTTATGTGCTACATCATGTGTTGAATCATGTTTCTGACATAATAGCATGTGGTGAATAACAACATGAAGAAGACATAGTACAAACATGGCCACCATGTTTTCAGCTTCCGAACCGCTAACTGCCGAGTTCAAAGTATTCAGTTTATTGATAGAAGACATAAATGGGAGAAAAAAATATATATTTATGAGCTTATACTGGTATACTGTTACATTTTTTCGCAGTTTTTGGGGATCTTTATTCTTTGAAATCACCACACTTTTAAGAAAAACTAGGACTAATCTATATTTTATAGTTCACTAGCAGAGATGAAAATAACACAGATAAAAGTAAAGTCCAAAGAAAAAAGAAAGAATGCAATTGTTAAGATCATAGAAAATCCCTGTGCACTTCAAAGTCAACAGGACCGGAAGATATAGGAGAAGCATCAGGCCATTTGGCCCATCGAGTCTCCCACCATTTCATCATGGTTGATCCAATTTCCCTCTCAGCCCCAATCTTCTGCCTTCTTCCCGTATCCTTTCATGCCCTGACTAATCAAGAATCTATCAATCTCTGCCTTAAATATACATAAAGACTTGGCCACTACAGCTGCCCGTGGCAAAGAATTCCACAGGCTCACCACTCTCTGGCTAAACATATTCCACCTCCCCTCCATTCTAAAAGGACACCCCTCAATTCTGTGGCTGAGTCCTCTGGTCTTAGACTCTCTCACCACAGGAAACATCCTCTCCACATCCACCTTATCAAGCCCTTTCACCATTTGATATGTTTCAAAGAACTCATGCCTGATTCTTCAGAACTCTAGTGAATACAGGCCCGGAGCCATCAAACACTTTTCATATCACAAACCATAAGACCTTAAGACATAAGACATAAGACATGAGACATAGGAGCAGAATCAGATCATTCATCCATTGAGCCCACTCCGCCATTTTATCATGGCTGATCTCGGATCCCACACAACCCCATACACCTGCACTCTCACCATATCCCTTGATGCCCCGACCAGTCAGGAATCTATCAACTTCCGTGTGGAATATACCCATGGACTTGGCCTCCACTACACTCTGTGGCAGAACATTCCACAATTTCACCACACTTTAGAGAAAAAAATTCCTCCTTACCTTTGTTCTGAAAGATCACGTCTCAATTTTGAGGCTGTGCCCTCTAGTTCTGGATACCCCCACCACAGAAACATCCTCTCCACATCCACCTGATCTTGCCCTCTCAACATTTGGTACATTTCAATGAGATTCCCCCCTTCATCCTTCTAAATTCCAGTGAGTACAGGCCCAAAACTGCCAAACGCTCTTCATCTGTTAACCCCTTCATTCCTGGAATCTTCCCTGTGAACCTCCTGTGGACTCTCATCAATGACAATACATCCTTTCTGAGATAAGGGGTCCAAAACTGTTGACAATACTCCAAGTGCGGCCTCACTAGTGCCTTATAAAGCTTCAACATTATCTCCTTGCTTTTATATCCGATTCCCCATGAAATAAATGCCAACATTTCACTTCCCCTCTTTACCATAGGCTCAAGTTGTAAATTAACCTTCTGGGAACTCTTGCACAAGGACTCCTAAGTGCCTTTGCACCTCTGATGTTTGAATTTTCTCCCCATTTAGATAATAGTCAGCACTATTGCTCCTTTTATCAAAATGCATTATCATACATTTCCCAGCACTGTATTCTATCTGCCACTTTTTTCCCATTCTTCCAATTTGTCTAAGTCCTGCTGCGATCGCATTGCTTCCTCAGCACTACCTACCCTGCACCTGTCTTCATATCATCCACAAATTTTGCCACAAAGCCATCAATTCCACTATCTAAATCATTGATAAACAATGTGAAAAGTAGCAGTCCCAATACTGGCCCCTGAGGAACACCACTAGTCACTGGCAGCCAACCAGTAAAAGCCCCCTTTATTCACACTCGCTGCCTCCTGCCTGTCAGCCATTCCACTATCAATACCAATATTCTTCCTGTAACATCATTGGATTTTATCTTGTTAAGCAGCTTTAAGTGTGGCAAGTTATCAAATGCCTTCTGAAAGTCTAAGTTAATGACATTCACTGCCACTCCTTTCTCCACCCTGCTTGTTACTTGCTCAAAGAACTCTAACAGATTTGTCAGGCAAGATTTCCCTTGACAGAAACCATGCTGATTTTACTTCTTTTAGCATTAGTCTCCAAGGGCCCCGAAACCTTGTCCTTCATAATTGACTCCAAAACTTTCCCAATCATTGAGTTCAGGCTAACTGGCCTATAATTTATTTTAATTTGCCTTCCTCCCTTCTTGAAGAGTGGAGTGACATTTGCAATTTTCCAGTCCTCTGGGACAATGCCAGAATCAAGTGATTCTTGGAAAATCATGACCAATGCATCCTTTATCTCTTCAGCAACCTCTTTCAGGACTCTGGGTTGTAGTCCATCTGGTCCATGTGACTTAACCACCTTAAGAACTTTCTGTTTGCGCAGTACTTTTTCCTTTGCATTAGCAATGGCACCCACTCTTGCTCCCTGACATTCATGGACCTCTGGCATATTGCTAGTGTCTTCCACAGTGAAGACAGATGCAAAGTACTCATTCAGTTTGTCTGCCATTTCTTTGTTCCCAATTGCTAACTCACAACATCATTTTCCAGTGTTCAAATATCAACTCTCACCTCCCTTTTACTCTTTATATAACTGTAAAAAAAATATTATCCTGCTTTATATTATTGGCTCCTTTACCCTCATATTTCATCTTTTCCCTTCTTATAGCTTTTTTAGTTGCCTGTTGTTGGATTTTAAAAGCTTCCCAATCACCGTACTTCCCATTCGCTTATATGCCCTTTCCTTGGATTTTATACAGACCTCATCTTCCTTTATGAGCCATGGTTGCCTAACCCTGGCATTTGAGAACTACTTCTTCAATGGGACATATCTACCCTGCACCTTGTGAACTATTCCCAGAAACTTCAGCCATCTCTGCTCTGTTGTCATCGCTGCCAGTATCCTCCTCCAATCCACCTGGGCAAACTCTCTCATGCCTCCGTAATTCCCTTTATTCCATTGTGATACTGATGCATGTGACTATTGCAGTATGAATTCATTCATATTATGATCACTGTTTCTAAGGATTCCTTTACATTAAACTAATAAAATCTAGGTTATTACATAACATCCAATCTAAGATGACCTTTCCCCTTGTAGGCTTGAGGACAGGCTGTAGGCATTCAACAAATTCCTTTTCTTGTGATCCAACACCAACCTGATTTTCCCAATTCCCTTGCATATTGAAGACCCCATTTCAATTATGACATTACCCTTATTAAATGCCCTTTCCAGCTACCTCTGCAATCTCAACCCAGAGACGTGGCTAAAGGATGCATGTCTCTGGGAGCTGAACGTCCAAGGATACACGGTGTATCGGAAGGATAGGAAGGTAGGCAGAGGGGGAGGCGTGGTTATATTGGTAAGAAATGATATTAAATCATTAGAAAGAGGTGATATAGGATCGGAAGGTGCAGAATCTTTATGGGTTGAGCTAAGAAATAGCAGGGGTAAAAGGACCCTGATGGCAGTTATTTATAGGTCTCCAAACAGCTGCAATGATGTGGACTACAAATTACAACTGGAAATAGAAAAGGCTTGTCAGAAAGGCAGTGTTATGATAATTGTGGGGAATTTTAACTTACGAGTGGATTGGGAAAATCAGGTCGGCACTGGATCTCAAGAGAGAGAATTTGTAGAATGTCTGCGAGATGGCTTTTTAGAACAGCTTGTTGTTGAGCCCACTAGGGGATCAGCTGTACTGGATTGGGTATTGTGTAATGAACCGGAGGTGATTAGAGAGATTGAGGTGAACGAACCCTTTGGAGACAGTGATCATAACATAATTGAGTTCACTGTGAAATTTGAAAAAGAGAAGCCGAAATCTGATGTGTCGGTATTTCAGTGGAGTAAGGAAATTACAGTGGCATGAGATAAGAACTGGCCAAGGTTGACTGGAAAAGGACACTGGCAGGAAAGATGGCAGAGCAGCAGTGGCTGGAGTTTTTGCGAGAAGTAAGGAAGGTGCAAGACAGGTATATTTTAAAAATGCAGATATTTTCGAATGGAAAAAGGATGCAATTGTGGTTGACAAGAGAAGTCAAAGCCAAAGTTAAAGCAAAGGAGAGGGCATACAAGGAAGCAAAAATTAGTGTGAAGACAGAGGACTGGGAAGTTTTTAAAACCTTACAAAAGGAAACTAAGAAGGTCATTAAGAGGGAAAAGATTAACTATGAAATGAAGCTAGCAAATAATATCAAAGAGGATACTAAAAACTTTTTCAAGTATATAAAGAGTAAAAGACAAGTGAGAGTAGATATAGGACCAATAGAAAATGATGCTGAAGAAATTGTAATGGGAGATAAGGAGATGGCGGAGGAACTGGGTAAGTATTTTGCATCAGTCTTCACTGAGAAAGACATTAGCAGTATACCGGACACTTAAAGGTGGCAAGGAAGAGAAATGTGCACAGTCACAATTACAACAGAGAAAGTACTCAGGAAGCTGAATAGTCTAAAGATCGATAAATCTCCCGGACCAGATGGAATGCACCCTCGTGTTCTGAAGGAAGTAGCTGTGGAGATTGCGGAGGCATTAGTGATGAACTTTCAAAAGTTGATAGATTCTGGCATGGTTCCGGAAGACTGGAAGATTGCAAATGTCACTCCGCTATTTAAGAAGGGGGCAAGGAAGCAAAAAGGAAATTATAGACCTGTTAGCTTGACATTGGTGGTTGGGAAGTTGTTGGAGTCGATTGGCAAGGATGAGGTTACTAAGTACCTGGAGGCATATGACAAGATAGGCAGAACTCAGCATGGATTCCTTAAAGGAAAATCCTGCCTGACAAACCTATTACAATTTTTTGAGGAAATTACCAGTAGGCTAGACAAGGGAGATACAATGGATGTTGTATATTTGGATTTTCAGAAGGCCTTTGACAAGGTGCCACACATGAGGCTACTTAACAAAATAAGAGCCCATGGGATTACGGGAAAGTTACATACGTGGATAGAGCATTGGCTGATTGGCAGGAAACAGAGAGTGGGAATAAAGGGATCCTATTCTGGTTGGCTGCCGGTTACCAGTGGTTTTCCACAGGGGTCCGTGTTGGGGCCGCTTCTTTTTACATTGTACATCAACGATTTGGATTATGGAATAGATGGCTTGGTGGTTAAGTTTGCTGACGATACGAAGATAGGTGGAGGGGCCGGTAGTGCTGAGGAAACGGAGAGTCTGCAGAGAGACTTGGATAGATTGGAAGAATGGGCAAAGAAGTGGCAAATGAAATACAATTTGAATGTGTATGGTTATGCACTTTGGCAGAAGAAATAAACAGGGAGACTATTATTTAAATAGGGAAAGAATTCAAAGTTCTGAGATGCAATGGGACTTGGGAGTCCTGGTACAGGATACCTTTAAGGTTAACCTCCAGGTTGAGTCAGTAGTGAAGAAGGTGATTGCAATGTTGGCATTCATTTCTAGAGGAATAGAGTATAGGAACAGGGATGTGATGTTGAGGCTGTATGGGGCGCTGGTGAGACCTCACTTGGAGTACTGTGGGTAGTTTTGGTCTCCTTATTTAAGAAAGGATGTGCTGACGTTGGAGAGGGTACAGAGAAGATTCACTAGAATGATTCTGGGAATGAGAGGGTTAACATATGAGGAACGTTTGTCTGCTCTTGGACTGTATTCCTTGGAGGTTAGAAGAATGAGGGAAGACCTCATAGAAACATTTCGAATGTTAAAAGGCATGGACAGAGTGGATGTGGCAAGTTGTTTCCCATGATGGGGGAGTCTAGTACGAGAGGGCATGACTTAAGGATTGAAGGGTGCCCATTCAGAACAGAGATGCGAAGAAATTTTTTTAGTCAGAGGGTGGTGAATCTATGGAATTTGTTGCCATGGACAGCAGTGGAGGCCAAGTCATTGGGTGTATTTAAGGCTGAGATTGATAGGTATCTGAGTAGCCAGGGCATCAAAGGTTATGGTGAGAAGGCGGGGGAGTGGGGCTAAATGGGAGAATGGATCAGCTCATGATAAAATGGCGGAGCAGACTCGATGGGCCGAATGGCCGACTTCTGCTCCTTTGTCTTATGGTCTTATGGTCTTATGGTCAATTCTGGAATCATTTTCATGAATCTCCTTTGAATTCTCTCCAATTTCATCTATCCTTTCTAAGATAAGGGGCCCAGAACTGCTCACAGTGCTACAAGTGATACCCCACCAGTACTTTATGAAGTCTCAATACTACATCCTTGCTTCTATATTGAATTAAATTGACTTTTTCTTAACATCCTTCACGTACATGAGGAGTAAAAATGTTTATGTTATATCTCCATCTGAATGTGCAATGTCTCTTTCAATATTTTTATTAGTTTCTACATAGAAGAATACAGAGTACAAGAAAGTATATATTAAGGTCGAAAAAAAAACTAACAATTACATTATATCTATTCATAGTAACAATCTCATTACCCTGTATTCATGTAGGTTATTTAAAGTTATATTGAAATATACTAATTTATTGCAAAAAAAGGTCTAACCCCTACCAAGACCGAAGCTGTTTATTAAGGAGAGAAAAAAAGGTAAAATACATTCTCGTATACAGGTAATAAAAATTAATAATAGCTAATGTGCAATGTCAAGTTATAGTAAATGGTAATAAATACAATGTACAACAGGACAGTCAATATAGCATAGAAGTACAATTGTATCAGTGTCAATTAATCATTCTGATGGCCTGATGGAAGAAGCTGGCCCGGAGCCTGTTAGTCCTGGCTTTAATGCTGCGGTATTGTTTCCCAGATGATAATGGCTGGTGACTCAGATCCTTCAGGATCTTTTTACGCACCTCTCTATCTGGGGCCCATACCAAACTTATTTGACTGTCTGAGGTAAAACAAGTGCTATTGTGCTTTTTTCACCACACAGCTGGTATGTACGGACCACATTAGGTCCTCTGTGATGTGTATGCCAAGGAACTTAAAACTGTTTACCCTCTCACCCCCGGATCAGTTGATGTCAATAGGGGTTAACCTGTCTCCATTCCTCCTGTAGTCCACAACCAGCTTCTTTGTTTTTTCAGCATTGTGGAAAAGGTTGTTTTCTTGACACCACTGTGTCAGGGTGATGTCTTCTTCTATGTAGGCTGCCTCATTATTAATTTGAGATCAGGCCAATCATTGTATTATTGTCAGCAAACTTAATTAGCATATTGGAGCTGTGGGTGTCGACACTGTTATGAGTATACAGAGAGTAAAGGAGGGGGCTTAGGACCCAGCCCTGAGGGGCACCTGTGTTGAGGGTCAGAGGGGCAGCGATGAAGGAGCCTACTCTTACCACCCACCGACCATCTGACAGGAAGTCCAGGATCCAGCCACACAAGGCAGGGTGAAGGCCGAGGTCTCTGAGCTTCTTGTCAAGCCTGGAGGGAATTATGGTGTTGAATGTAGAACCGTAGTCGAAGAACAGCATTCCCACATAAGCATCCCTCTTCTCCAGGTGTGTAAGGATGGTGTGTAGAGCTGTGGCTATTGCATCATCTGTTGATCAGTTGTGTTGGTAGGTGGACTGTAGGGGGTCCAGTGTGGATGGTAGCATGCTGCAGATGTAGTCCTTGACCAACTTCTTAAAGCATTTGCTTATTTTTGAGGTGACTGCGACAGGATGTCAGTGCATAATCTAGAAATGAATGTAAGCATCACATTTGCCTTACTCCCAACAGATACAACCTGCAAATTAACCTCTAGGGAATCCTGCATAAGTCCCTTTCCCCCTCAGTTTTTTGTATTTTCTCTCCATTTAGAAAATAGTCAACCTCTTCATTTCTTCTACCCAAGTGCATGACCACACACTTCGTGACACTGTATTCCATCTGCCATTTCTTTGCCCATTCTCCAAAACTGTCTCAGTCCTTCTGCAGTCTCTTTACTTCCCAAAACCACTTGCCTCTCCACCTGTCTTCATATTGTCTGCAAACATTGCAACAAAGCCATCAATTCCATCATCCAAATCATTGATATCAACAAAGTGGACCTCACCACTTTAAGATAAGATGGTGGTACAGGAGATGTTACAATTCATTACACACACTAAGGTCCCACAAATAACAATCTGTGATTTTTGCTGATTTGTTTTGATTATTTTATTTAAAAGCTAAATAGTATCTAGGAAAAAAAACTGTTTTCTCTTTTTTTAAATGGGCTACTGTAAATCCTGTTGCTACAAGCACAGAGAGCTTAACGACCTTAATTTAGCAACTCATTTCAAAAGCAAGGATTATTAAGAGGCAGCTCTCCCTTAAAACTGTTATCAACTTTTACAGATAATCAATTATTTGGATAGATCTGTTAAATTCCTAGAGATTTTAGTTGAAGCATTCACAGGATTGCTTTGAGATCAGTCCAAAGAACAAATATCTAAGGAAGTCAAAAACATGGAAACCAAAGTTTAATGTAATAATTGCTCATTGTAATAAGAACGCTCAGAATGATGCTGGGAGGCAGAACAAAGTTTATGATTAGATCGTAATTTTTTACAGGGATATCTGTTTAGTGCATATTATTTAATTAGATTAAAATTAGGGAACTGTATTGAAATTCTATCAGCCATACAGTATATTAAGACTAAAGTGTATGCGGTAAAAATTTCACTTCCCAATCCTGAGAATTTTTTTATGCAGTATAGGGTAAGTGAGTACAAATTTGCTTGTGGGTTTGCCTTGGAATATCTGCTTCCTTTATGTTCTAGCAAGTAAACTTGGGAAATTAGGGAAATGTTCACTTCTTAGGTTCTTGTGAAGAACTTATAACTGAAGAAATATAGCCTTAACATTTACAACGGGAATTCTGCAGATGCTGGAAATTCAAGCAACATACATCAAAGTTGCTGGTGAACGCAGCAGGCCAAGTTTCTCCGTAACTTCCGCCACCTCCAACGGGATCCCACCACTAAGCACATCTTTCCCTCCCCCCCTCTCTCTGCATTCCGCAGGGATCGCTCCCTACACAACTCCCTTGTCCATTTGTCCCCTCCCATCCCTCCCCACTGATCTCCCTCCTGGCACTTATTCGTGTAAGCGGAACAAGTGCTACACATGCCCTTACACTTCCTCCCTTACCACCATTCAGGGCCCCAAACAGTCCTTCCAGGTGAGGCATCACTTCACCTGTGAGTCGACTGGAGTGATATACTGCGTCCGGTGCTCCCGATGTGGCCTTTTATATATTGGTGAGACCCGACGCAGACTGGGAGACCGCTTTGCTGAACATCTACGCTCTGTCCGCCAGAGAAAGCAGGATCTCCCAGTGGCCACACATTTTAATTCCACATCCCATTCCCATTCTGACATGTCTGTCCACGGCCTCCTCTACTGTGGAGATGAAGCCACACTCAGGTTGGAGGAACAACACCTTATATTCCGTCTGGGTAGCCTCCAACCTGATGGCATGAACATCGACTTCTCTAACTTCCGCTAAGGCCCCACCTCCCCTTCGTACCCCATCTGTTACTCATTTTTATGCACACATTCTTTCTCTCACTCTCCTTTTTCTCCCTCTGTCCCTCTGAATATACCTCTTGCCCATCCTCTGGGTCACCCCCCCCCTTGTCTTTCTTCCCGGACCTCCTGTCCCATGATCCTCTCGTATCCCCTTTTGCCTATCACCTGTCCAGCTCTCGGCTCTATCCCTCCCCCTCCTGTCTTCTCCTATCATTTTGGATCTCCCCCCCCCTCCAAATTTCAAATCCCTTACTCACTCTTCCTTCAGTTAGTCCTGACGAAGGGTCTCGGCCTGAAACGTCGACTGCACCTCTTCCTACAGATGCTGCTTGGCCTGCTGCGTTCACAAGCAACTTTGATGTATGTAGCCTTAACATTTGATCTGTTAGAATACTAGATGTAAGAACCCAAGCATCCAGCATTTATTTTTCAGCTCAGAGGCAGAATCCTATGCCTGCAGTAGATCTCCAAGCCCTGCCATTTCAAGTAATATTTGTCCATTATTTTTCCAAGTGGTTCTTTTGCTTATTAATTTCCTTGTAAGCTTGTACTTGAAACAAAATAACTCCTTTCCAAAATTAAATCTATTTTAAAAGCCTCACAAGTTTTGACCTTGTCAGTTAACTCCCTTGCACATATCTGAACTGTAAAAAAATCTGTTTTTTTTCCTGTCGAAGAGTGAGCACTCATAATATTATTTACATTAACTGATGTAAATGATTCATAAATTCTAAAATTTCAGTTTTAATAAAATTCACATAATAAAATTATAGCAAATAGATGGTATATAACGTTGCTGAAACTTCCATGAACTAAGTGACATTGGATTTTCGACTGTCTGCCTTAGCTGAGTGCCCTCTTTCTTTAGATATTTATACTGCATTAGATGATCATTAGTCCACAGAGTGAACAGTCATTAAGATTCTGGAGAGTTGATATCTGTGTTATTTATCTCTCAACATCTGCTGGATATTTACCCTTCAAATGACAAATTCTCCTCTCTAACTCAACAGGCAGTTAGCATAAAATTCAACCAGAATGCTCTGTTAAGTCTGAAGGAAGCCAACAGTTTTGTGGGATAGAAACTAAGTTGAATGTAACTTCTTGGAAATTTAGAAAAGAGTAAACGTATTAGATTAAAAATTACAAAGAAATTGACAAGATGTTGTCCAAGGACAAAAATAAATTCCGAATCATAATAGAAGTAGCCAACAGATATTGGAAGTTAAAACTGTGATCTTAAATAAACAAAAATCAACAAAAATTACAGGTTAATTTACTAGTTAGCAAACACATTTTCAGGAAAGATCTGTTTCCTTAAGAATTACAAGGGCAAACCAATCATAGATTATGCAAGTGCACTTGGCACAAATGCTCATGATAATGATGTTTTGTAATAGAGCATCTGTACACTAATAAAAAGAAGCCCTTTATACCCATATATGAGGAAAATGAATGTGTTTTTATATACAATTAATTAAAACAAGAAAATGCAAGAAATCTGTAGCATTAAGTATATTTCTTAATTCACTTTTTGCTTTGAGAAACTTAAGATACATTTTCAACATCAATATTCCCTGTAACACACACGTTACTGTAGGTGTTTTCTGGATATGATTGGCTTGATTCAATCCAATCACATCTGGAATTTCTCAGGAGAGAATAAAAAGATTCCAAGAATATGAAAGGTGATAAAGATGGTCACTTTATTGCCTATACATTAAGAATCAAAAGATCAAACAATGGTGTAGTATTTTATTTATCACTTTTAAACACAAGCACAAACATGGTCAGGACATATATCTTTCACATGACTTTCTTTTACTTGTGGAACCTTTCATGATCATTATACTATCCTTTGAATAATCTGAAGACCATATCTTTACAGAAATGATGCACAGTATGAGAGAAAATATCAACTTCTTTGATTTTTTCTGCTACTGAGTGATTCCAGGTAATGATGTTTTCTCTCAAACATCTCTTTGCAGTTCATTAGGCAGATTAAAGATGCCCTGTGACAGTGCAGCTCAGTTTTATCATCTGACAATGGAAACAGGCAAATGAGTAATTAGGATTTTAAAGGTTCAGAAAATTGCAGGTCTCCTGGAGTGATGTTTCAGTGTTTTTAGAGCAGTGGCTTTGAGTACCCCTTGGAGTGGAAGTACAGATAGGGAAACAACAAAGATTAGCAGCCTGTGGACGGGCAGGGAAGAGAACAGCATGGACCAGCAGAATGGGGAGATACAAGAACGGGTAGCTATGAGGAGGGTAGGAGAAAGAGAGCAGCGTGTATTTTTTCCTTAAAGGGGGAAGGGTGTACTGGCAGAGACTGAGCTTTCTTGTAATGTGTGTTTGCAAATGCTTCAGGAAGACCAACTTGTATGTGGTAATAACAATCATATTAATCTTCTTTAAAGAATCTCTGCAGCTTGCCAGTCTTGACATCAAAGCCACCATTAGACTAAGTTTTTGTCTCTGAATAATTCCAGGACCCAACTAGTCATAGTCATAGTCATAGTCATAGTCATACTTTATTGATCCCGGGGGAAAATGGTTTTCGTTACAGTTGCACCATAAATAATAAATAGTAATAGAACCATAAATAGTTAAATAGTAATATGTAAATTATGCCAGTAAATTATGAAATAAGTCCAGGACCAGCCTATTGGCTCAGGGTGTCTGACCCTCCAAGGGAGGAGTTGTAAAGTTTGATGGCCACAGGCAGGAATGACTTCCTATGACACTCTGTGCTGCATCTCGGTGGAATGAGTCTCTGGCTGAATGTACTCCTGTGCCCACTCAGTACATTATGTAGTCGAGGGGAGACATCGATCAAGATGGCATGCAACTTAGACAGCATCCTCTTTTCAGACACCACCGTGAGAGAGTCCAGTTCCATGCCACTTATACCTCAGCTGGATCCTGAGTCAAAAGACTGTGGGCTTAAATTCCACTCTGAAGACATAAAACACATACAAAAAAAAACATTCACCCCAGAACAGTACTGTGAGAGTCCTGTATTTTCTGGTGAGGCATTGAACTATTGGTCTGTCTGTTCTTTCAGGTGAATGGCATTATTTCGGGTAAGGGAGATATGCTTGGGGTCTTAGCCAATACTTATCCTTCAAATTACATTTCTAAATCAGAAAACCTAGTCATTACGTCAGTACTTGAGAGATTCCTGTGGACAAATTGCTCATTTTTCTTTCATTGCAACAACAAATAGAATTCAATGACAATCTATTGTTTGTGGAGTGCCTTGAGGCACAGTCAGAGATGCAAAGGTAAGTACAAATCCTTCTTAATCTACTGGAGATGCACTCAGGCTCTTTCTGTTACTGGTCCACTAGAGAATGTTTATTAGCCAGGGAAGGTAATTATTCAAACTTTGCTTCTAATCAAAGTGAAGAGATCCCGAGGTTGTTGACACAATACACTACAGATTCTGGAATTCAGAGCAATATACAAGATGCTGAAGGAACTCAATGGGTCAGACAACATCTGTACAAGGAAATGAACAGTCAGCACTTGTGTCGAGACTAAAGGTGTTTAGTTGAAACTAAAGTGATGCAAGGTACCCAGTGATTCATGAGAGAATAGATTGGAGAGCTTGAAGCAGTATGTAGTCTATAGTCGCGATTGTCCAATTCAGCATAAAATGAACCTATGCATTGAAGCCCAAGATCTTGAAAGTTTGGTTATGAATATCATAAATACAAATATTATTGAGATTAATCGGGGAGGGGGTGGAAGTAAAGAATAAATTTCCACTTACATTACAGTAGGGAAAAATCTTTGATATATTGCTGGGGGTGGGTGAGGAAGGATGGAGATGCATTCCATCAATATGGAGGCCACTCTTACAAGAAGCTTATTGGTGCCCCTAAAATGCCACAAGGAACACTTCTCTCTGTGTTGGCAGGGGTTTCCTTGGGTATTTCTGTTTTCCTCCAATATCACAAAGATGTGCTGGCAGATTAATTTCCCACATTTAATTATCCCTTAATGGCTAAAATAATCAAAAAAGAGAGCTGATAGATAAGAATGAACGCAAATAAGTTTCTGAAGTATAGTTAAATGATGAAAACAGAGTGGGGTTAATGGAATTGTTCCCCTGGGATTGTAGTCCTTTGCTATATGATCCAAGATAATAGATGGAAGCAAATGACATCTAAATCATGGGAAAATAGGATCTTAATTACTTGCTGATGCAGCTAAATATTATTTCAGCATGGAAATCTTGGTGAGTACTTACTGTACCTTTGTTGCCATTAACATCAGCAGTCTCATAATTATGAACTAAGCAGTGAACTGCAATTTTCTAATTCCTGCTCTCACCACCTAGTTTGTG
The DNA here is from genome assembly GCF_963921235.1 of Mobula hypostoma. Lineage (NCBI taxonomy): Eukaryota > Metazoa > Chordata > Chondrichthyes > Myliobatiformes > Myliobatidae > Mobula > Mobula hypostoma. The sequence goes on along the minus strand of NC_086100.1, from coordinate 57,958,267 downwards.
GGAGGTGAATAAAAGACTGTGTTGATGTGGTTCCAATGCAGGATATACTGCAACAGAATAATGATACTATTATATAATGTACTAAGCTTTAGGGGCATGCAGTATGCTTGAGTTACTGAGTGAGACTTTGAGCAAGAAATTGCAATAAACTTTCCTTTGTATGTCATTTTCTGACAGGCCATTCTTAAAGGAGAATGAGAGCATGGAAATTATACAGTTGAAGTGAGGAAGCATCATCTTTCCTAATTCTGCTGTTTTAATGTGAGTGCCACTGAAATGAGGGGACGTGGAGCTGATGGAGGAAAATCAATTCTTCAGTTAACTCTACATGCACCTGATACTGAAGACCTTCTCCACTGACAACCTGGTGCTGCCAGAAATTTCTGACCACATGTAGATTGTTGTGGTTTGTAACTCCAAAACTTATCCAGAGGAAACAAAAGGAGCTGAGATATATTTGTCTACTTAGATTTTCTTTCATTTTCTTTTAATGCTGTGCTCACATATGATATGGTGGTGTAATGACATGTGCCATTTCAAGTACTTTGTACATATAACCCATAATAAATTATGTAAACAAACAGGGGATGCTAAATCAAACAATATATTTACAATATTACTCAAATATTACTGAAATATTCAATACACTACACTCCACCCTGATTAACTATAAACAGCAACTCAATATAAAATGCATCTCAACTCAGATATGTAACGTATTGCTGTCTTGTCATTTTATTTCTACACAATATACTACAGTATCTAATACTGACTGGTGGTGTGATGGCATCCACTCCTTCCTTTGAGATGAGTGGCCCCGGGTTCGAATCCAACCAGCTCTTTGCATAATTTCCATCTGTGCTGGGTTGAGCGCTGAGCTAGCAATTCCGTCTCATAAAAAAAACAAATGCTAAAAAAGTGGCAAAGTTGTTGGCCGATGTGCAATAAGGCAGAGAAAGGAACAACATACCATATAATACAAGCAACACACATCAAAGTTGCTGGTGAACGCAGCAGGCCAGGCAGCATCTCTAGGAAGGGTACAGTCGACGTTTTGGGCTGAGACCCTTTGTCAGGACTAACTGAAAGAAGAGCTAGTAAGAGATTTGAAAGCGTGAGGGGGAGGGGGAGATCCAAAATGATAGGAGAAGACAGGAGGGGGAGGGATGGAGTCAAGAGCTGGACAGGTGATTGGCAAAAGGGATATGAGAGGATCATGGGACAGTAGGCCCAGGAAGAAGGAAAAGGGGGAGGGGGAAAACCCAGAGGATGGGCAAGGGGTATAGTCAGAGGGACAGAGGGAGAAAAAGGAGAGAGAGAGAAAGAATGTGTACATATAAATAAATAACGGATGGGGTACGAGGGGGAGGTAGGGCATTAGCGGAAGTTAGAGAAGTCAATGTTCATGCCATCAGGTTGGAGGCTACCCAGACGGAATATAAGGTGTTGTTCCTCCAACCTGAGTGTGGCTTCATCTTTACGGTTGAGGAGGCCGTAGGATGAAGATGAAAGCCACACTCAGGTTGGAGGAACAACACCTTATATTCCGTCTGGGTAGCCTCCAACCTGATGGCATGAACATTGACTTCTCTAACTTCCGCTAATGCCCCACCTCCCCCTCGTACCCTATCCGTTATTTATTTATATACACACATTCTTTCTCTCTCTCTCCTTTTTCTCCCTCTGTCCCTCTGACTATACCCCTTGCCCATCCTCTGGGTTCCCCCCCCCCCACCACTTTTCCTTCTCCCTGGGCCTCCTGTCCCATGATCCTTTCATATCCCTTTTGCCAATCAGCTGTCCAGCTCTTGACTCCATCCCTCCGCCTCCTGTCTTCTCCTATTATTTTGGATCTCCCCCACCTCCTCCCACTTCCAAATCTCTTACTAGCTCTTCCTTCAGTTAGTCCTGACAAAGGGTCTCGGCCCGAAATGTCGACTGTACCTCTTCCTGGAGATGCTGCCTGGCCTGCTGCGTTCACCAGCAACTTTGATGTGTGTTGCTTGAATTTCCAGCATCTGCAGAATTCCTTGTGTTACCATATAATACAACTACTAGACAGACATCCACAGCATCGTAAATTTTAAATTGTCCCATTTAGGCCTAGAAATTTAATCACTGTGGAGAATTTATTACTATTGGGTTAACATCCTTCCTGATAAGGTGGGGTCAATTTGCTTGGGAGGTGAGATCTGTAGCTGGGAAATAATCTCAAGTTCGCGGCCTCCTCTGTGTTGGTCGTGGGAGTCGATTCTGGCACTGCAAGAAGTGGTTCTGACGGCTCTGGACACCTATTCACTCTAAGAATTGACTCTGCTCTCCTCAACAGATCGATGTATCGTCTCCAGATGACATCAAACACAATCTCCACTGTGCAGGAAAGGGGCCCAGTTCTGTTGTTAATCTTTCCAGGTACCCACTTTTGATCACCTCTGTAGTCCATCACGAGGACTACTTGTCCGGGAGGGAAACATTGAGCCTCTGTTTGAAGAACCCTCAATTTGGCTCAGCTGTTTGATTTGCATGCTCCTTCTGAGATTGGGTTTGAGGAGATCCAAGTGTGAGCACAAGCTGAGAAGTTGTTGGTTGTGGAGGATGCTGTATTACAATATGCAAGGAGAAAATTGGCAAGCTTCTGATTCAGTGTAGTGTGTTCTGCTGACATTGCTTATAGTGTTTTATAGACTCTAAACAAACCTTTCTGCCAAGCTATTTGTAGCTGAGTGGTAGAGTGCAGATGTAATATGTCTTATTGCATTCATTTTCAGGAATGACTGAAGCTGTTCCGCAACAAATTGTGGTCTTTTGTCACAGACTAAATGTTCTGGAAAACCAGTCCTTGAGAAGAGGCTTCTCAACACATCAACAGTGTGTGAGGCTGTAGACGATGGTGATTGGGAACACTCTGGCCCACTTTAAAGCTGCTTCCACTACTACCAAGAAATTTGTGCCTCTGTCAAGGCAATGCAGGCGATTCACAAGGGTGGAAGAGCGTTGTTCTTTGCATCTTCTGGATTTGTTAGCATCCTGAGTAGTCTTGGGCAAGCTGCTCGATCTGCCGATCTATTCCAGATCATCAGACAAAGCTTTGAGCCAACACTTTCATTTTAATAATGCCTAAATGGCCAGCATGTAGCTCCTCCAACAATTTAGATCTCGGCATGGATATTACTAGAACATTCAATCACCACATAAGGCAACACCCATCAAGGGCAAGTTCATCCCAAGCTGGTAAAAATCTGAGAACTGGAATTCTGCTGCACATTCTAGCTATTTTGGGTTGTCATGTAGGCCTGAGACAGTGTGGGGTCTTTTCTGGTTTCCCTTTGGATCATCTCTGCCATAATAGAGAGACTTTCAATTTGTGTATGAAGAATACATCGAGGAGTGTCCTCTTTTGTAAGTGTTTCAGGCATTTCCATTTCAAAGCGTAAATGAAACAATCCATCAACATCTCCAAGATTAGTTGTCCTCTTGAATTCAATTTTGTAATTGTAGCCTCCAAGAAACAGAGCCCATCTCTACATTCATCCTGCTGCTGTTAGTGGAACACCTGTCTGTGGGCTGAAAATGAACTCTACTGGTTGATGATCAGTAATGAGGGTAAACTCTTTATCATGCAGATACTGGTGGAAATGTTGTACACACCAAACCAGACTCAAGGCCTCTCTGTCAATCTGTGCATAATTTTATCTAGAGTGATAAGGTAACATGATGCAAAGGCTGTGGGGCGTTCACTTCTTTCACTCATAACATGTGATGACTGCACCTATACTATAAAGTGAGGCATCACAGGTAAACTTTGCTGAATAATGAGTATCATAATGTATGAAATCAGTGTCTGATATCACCATTTCCTACATCTTTGCAAAAGCCACCTCACACTTCTTTGTCCATTGCCATTTCTTCCCGCTCTATAGTAATGAGTTCAAGGGGCGGAGCACAGTAGCCACATATCGCAGCAGCCTGTTGGAGTAATTGACAAATGCTGAAAAGGACCACAACAGTGACATGTCCTTTGGCCTTGGAGAAACCACGACTATGTAAATGTTCTCAGCACATTTGAGTAAAACTTGTGCGTCAATGGTGTGACCACAGTAAGTGATGATTGGTTTAAAGAATTCCCCCTCGTCACTTTGTGGCCTGAGCCCATAACCTTCTAATATTTTTAACACTGTCTGGGATTCTTGAAATTTTCCTTGTCATATTCACTGGTAACACTAAATGTCTAGGCAGCCTTGCAGCATCTGGTCCACAGTTTTCTGCCAGAGTGCAAGTACGGATGCTGCTCTACAAGGAAACCTATTATAGTGATAAAGCTTTGTGAGTCTTTATGGTGTGAAACACTTTGGATTTTTCTTCTATTTCCATCTGTAGGCAGGCCCCAGCTAAGTTCACTTTGCTGAAATATTTTCCTCTAGAAAGGTTTGTAAAGATATTCTTGATCCTGGGCAGAGGGTATTGACCTACTTTCAATACTGGGTTGATGATTAAAATTGCCACAGATCCTGACAGACCCATTCTTGTGGCTATTGGGACCTCTGGCATTGTTCATGGGCTACAATCAGCCTTGGAAAGAATTCCTTTAGCCTCCATGCAATCTAGCCCACTGGCTACTTTATGACAAATGGCATAAGGAACTGGATGGACTTTGCAAACTTTCCATAGAATCTATTGCAGGGGTCATGGCACGCAAATGGTAAATGTATCTCCAACCATGTTGTGGTTGTCTCAGACAATCACGGCCCACAATGCCTGCCCTGCTACTTTTACCACATACAAGCCCAATGTAACTTGTTAGTTGTTGTATTTCACTGTTATGAAAGTTATTCCCACAGTTTTCTTTTTTCTAGTATAATTTCTTAGTTGTATATCTGCAGGCTTAAGTTCAGTTTCTTTGATTTATTATCAGCTTTTCATCAACAGCATGCAGATTACTATTCTTTTTGAAACTACAGCTTGACTTTTTTCTTTTTTCCTTTCTCTATGTAGTCCATTTATTTTTGTCTGCCCTATATGTGCTTTGTATGTGTCCTACTTTGTCGCCTTTTCTGCAAGTTTCGCCTTTAAACCTGCATTGGTCTGGTGTATGTGAGTCACTGCCACAATGACAATGCAATCTGTTCGGTCAAGCAGGTTTCTGTTTGGAGATCATCATTTTGTTCATGCTTACTTTCACTCCTGACTGCAACTCGATTACATTTCTGGCTGCTGTTACCACTGATATAGCGAGCTCAACTACTCTTTTAAATCTGGGTTATAATTCAGTTAGGAGCAACTTTTGAATCCTTTCTTGTAAGATTCCACAAACTAAATGACCTCTCAGTGCATCATTAAGCCCATCACTGAACTGACAGTGCTCAGAAAATTTCTTCAATTCAGCCACGTAGCTGAAATGTACACCCCTTCTTTTGATTCTGCTTACGAAACATAAAGCATTCTGCAATCAATGATAGTATTGGTTCTAAATGTTCCTGCGATACTTATGAACCCATAGCCATACTTGTTGCTTGTTAATTTCCTTCATTTTCTGCCTTTTTTTAACTCAAGCAATTCTCTTCCCTTCTGGAGAAAAATGTTCTGCACTTCAACAGGCAGGTAGTCATCTTGGATTTGTTCTAAATCTTCCTCATCACCGCTGTTATGTTTTGTGACTCCAGAAACGAATCAAAAGAAAAACAGGGGCTGGGATACTTGTCTACTTGCCTACAGCAACTTAGAAGAAGGCTCCATTGCTAAATGCCAAGCAGCTGTGATACCTGACTCAAGCACTGTGTTTAAAATGCACATCAGGTCTACTTTAAATTAAGGTCTTGGCAGTTGAACAGGGTGCCATTTCACCAGAAAACCAGCCCTGATATGCCAGGACAAGAAGAAGCCCAACAAGATAAATTGTTTGAATTTTCCTTGGATTTGTTATGGAAATGTAGGAATGCTTCCCTTGACCTGAGCTTCAATAAAAAAGCAGAAAATGCTGGAAATACTTAGCAGGTTGACCAGCATTTGTGGAAAGAGAAATAATTAATGTTTCAGATCTGGAATCCTCCATCAGAACTGCGAAAGCAAAAAAAAAAAAAATTAGTAGGAGGAATGGTGGAGGAGATGTGTTAAATTCAAGGGAATATCTCTGATTGGCTGAGGCTGCAGGACATGCCCAGCTGGCAGACTGCATGAATAGTGTAAGAAAAACGGAACAAAAATTATGACAGTCAAAAATGGCCAGTTTAGATACAGAAAAAGAAAGAGCAGTTTATCGAAGTTTGTAGAATTCACGGTTGAGTATGAAAGACTGCAATGTGTTCAGATAAAAGATGAAGTGCAGTTCATCAATTTTGCATTGGACCTCATTGTTACGTTCAGGAGGCTGCATTGTGTGCCTCCAGTGCAGAGGAGAACATATTGCAATTTAAAAAATGAAATAAAAATAATCTAATTGTGCTTGCCAATAGATAGATATAAGAATGTCAGTACTGTAGAAAGCAAGAGTAATCTCAGAACATCCGGCAACAAGGTCTAGAGGAGATGCCAGCTGCCATAAGTTGACTATTAACAAACTACAGCTAAATACTTTCTGTTACACTGGCCTTCAAGTGCTACTTTGGAGAAACACTGGAATTAATGTCACAGCCATCTATGGCAATGAATTCCACAGATTCACCATCACTACCTTACTTTCCATTTTTCTATTTTCTATTTATGATTTATAACTTAAATTTTTAAATTTTTAATATTTACTATTGATTTGCAATCCAGGGAGCGGGAAGCGCAGAATCAAATATCGCTATGATGATTGTACGTTCTAGTATCAATTGTTTGGCAACAATAAAGTATGAAGTATAAAGTATCCTCTGGCTAAAGAAATTTCTCTTCATTTCTGTTCTAAGGGGACACCCTTTTAATTTGATACTGTGCCACTAGTCCTAGATTCTCCTACTAATGGAAACATCCTCGCCACATCCATTCTATCTAGGCCTTTCAATATTCGGTAAGATTTTCCCCCAAATCTTTCTAAACTCCAATAAGTACAGCCCAGAGCCATCAAATGCTCCTCATGTGTCAACTCTTCTATTCCCAGAATGATTCTCATAAACCTCCTCTGAACCTCTTCAATGCCAGCACATCCTTCCTTAGGTATGGAGCCCAAAACTGCTCACATTATTGTCTGACCATTGCCTCAACATTATATCCTTGCTTTTATATTCTACTCTTCCAGAAATGAATACCAACATTGCACTTGCCTTCTTTACTAACAACCTGGTTTAAGATAGCACTGGTGAAGTTCAGCGACTACTTGCTAGTGGCAAATAAAACAAAGAAAACAACTAAATCCTCCATTAATCAGACTTCTTCTGCTAAACGATCGCTGCAAACAATAGACTATAACTTTCCTGTCGGAGTTGAGCTTTGAACCATCTGTTCGTCCTGGCAATTTTGTGGTGGGGACTGAATTCTCGAAGGTACAGCGTAGTTGCAGTGAAGTGTGTTTGTGCTGAATTGAGGTGGCGGAGTCTGGGCCAGAGAATGGCGAATGGCTGGTGCGGACTTGGAGGCTGGTTCAATTGCAGCACCCTGAGTTTTACCCAACTCTGCAATGAACTTCAGCTCGCTTCTCTGAAAAGTTTACTCATCTTTGCACCGAAATGTAGCTGTGGCCTGCAGCTATCAAAGTGCAGACTCACTTCTGTGAACTTCAGCTCTGAATGCTATTTGCTTGCTTTTATTTCTTACAAGTTTTGTTTTTGATGAAGAAGAAGAATGAAATTTGCTAATTTCCAGTCCTCTGAAACCATTCTGTATCTAGTGATTCTTGAAATATCACCATAATGCCTCCATCATCTCGTCAGCTATTTATTTCAGAACACTGATGTGAAGTCCATCTGGTCAGGGTAAGTTATCTACTTTCAGACCTATCAGCATCCCCAGCACCTTCTCTTTATTAATAATCACTACACTCACTTCTCCTCCCCTCCCAAGTTCCCTGAATTTCTGGCATGTTGCTGGTATCTTCCAGAGTGAAGACTGATGAAATATATTTATTCAGTTTATCTACCATTTCTTTGTTCCTCATTATTACTTCTCTGGTGTCCTTTACTCTTTATACATTATACCCAAAGAAACTTTTGGTATCCTCTTTTATATTATTGCCTAGCATATCATCTTTGCTTCATGCTTTTCTAATTGCCTCTGCTGTTTTTTAAAAGTTTCCAATCCCCCAGCATTATTGTAAGCCTTCTGTTTTGCTTTAATGCTGTCATTGACTTCCCTTGTCAGTCACGGTTGCCTTAACCTCTCCTTTAGATTGCTGCTACTTCTTTGGAATAATATGATCATTCTCCTTCCAAATTACTCCCAGAAACTCCCGTCATTGTTTAAACTAAGTAGTGGGGGGGAGGGGATGAACTGGAAATATAAGGATGGAGTTAAAGGGAAAGAGAGAATAAGAGAAGTTAAGAAAGACAATAGAATTAATGGGGCAGAAAGCTCAGGAAGGGATCGGAGAGTATGACCAAGTGCAATAGGAATCGATGTGAAAAGTGAGGGGAGTAAAAGTATTACTTTAAATAGATTAGAAGTATTATATATGAATGCACGGAGTATAAGAAATAAAGTGGATGAGCTTGAGGCTCAGTTGGAAATTGACAAGTATGATGTTGTGGGAATAACAGAGACATGGCTGCAAGAGGACCAGGGCTGGGAAATGAATATTCAGGAATATACATCCTATCGAAAGGACAGACAGGTTGGCAGAGGGGGTGGGGTGGCTCTGTCGGTGAGGAATGAAATTCAGTCACCTGTGAGGGGGGACAAAGAATCGGGAGATGTAGAGTCAGTATGGATAGAACTCAGAAACTATAAGGGCAAAGAGACCCTGATGGGAGTTATTTACAGGCCCTCAAACAGTAGCCTGGATATAGGGTGCAAGTTAAATCAAGAGTTATAATTGACATGTCACAAAGATAATTCTACGGTTGTTATGGGGGATTTCAACATGCAGGTAGACTGGGAAAATCAGGTTGGTACTGGACCCCAAGAAAGGGAGTTTGTGGAGTGCCTCTGGGATGGATTCTTAGAGCAGCTTGTATTAGAGCCTACCAGGGAGAAGGCAATTCTGGATTCAGTGTTGTGTAATGAGCCAGATTTGATAAGGGAACTCAATGGTAAAGGAGCCATTAGGAGGTAATGACCATAATATGATAAGTTTTAATCTACAATTTCAGAGGGAGAAGGGAAAATCGGAAGTGTCAGTATTACAGTTGAACAAAGGGGACTATGGACCCATGAGGGAGGAGCTGGCCAAAGTTAACTGGAAAGATACCCTAGCAGGGATGACAGTGGAACAACAGTGGCAGGTATTTCTGGGAATAATACAGAAGGTGCAGTATCAGTTCATTCCAAAGAGGAAGAAAGATTCTAAGGGGAGTAAGGGGTGACCATGGCTGACAAGGGAAGTCAAGGACAGTATAAAAATAAAAGAGAGGAAGTATAACATAGCAAGGGTGAGTGGGAAGCCAGAGGATTGGGAGACCTTTAAGGAGCAACAGAAGATAACTAAAAAGGCAATACGGGGGGAAAAGATGAGGTATGAAGGTAAGTTAGCCAAGAATATAAAGGAGGATAGTAAAAGCTTCTTCAGGTATGTGAAGAGGAAAAAATTAGTTAAGACCAAAGTTGGACCCTTGAAGACAGAAACGGGTGAAATTATTATTGGGAACAAGGAAATGGCAGACGAGCTGAACGGGTGCTTTGGATCTGTCTTCACTAGGGAAGACACAAACAATTGCCCAGATGTAATAGTGGCCAGAGGACCTAGGGTAACGCAGGAACTGAAGGATATTAGCATTAGGCAGAAAATGGTGTTGTGTAAACTGATGGGACTGAAGGCTGATAAATTCCCAGGGCCTGATGGTCTGCATCCTAGGGTACTTATGGAGGTGGCTCTAGAAGTCGTGGATGCATTGGTAATCATTTTCCAATGTTCTATAGATTCAGGATCAGTTCCTGCAGATTGGAGGGTAGCTAATGTTATCCCACTTTTTAAGAAAGGAGGGAGAGAGAAAACAGGCAATTATAGACCAGTTAGTCTGACATCAGTGGTGGGGAAGATGCTGGAGTCAATTATAAAAGATGAAATAGCGGCATATTTGGATAGCAGTTGCAGGATAGGTCTGAGTCAGCATGGATTTACGAAGGGGAAATCATGCTTGACTAATCTTCTGAAATTTTTTGAGGATGTAACTATGAAAATGGACATGGGAAAGCCAAAGGATGTAGTCTACCTGAACTTTCAGAAAACCTTTGATAAGGTCCCACACAGGACATTAGTGGGCAAAATTAGAGCACATGGTATTGGGGGTAGGGTACTGACATGGATAAAAAATTGGTTGGCAGACAGGAAACAAAGAGTAGGGATGGGTCATTTTTCAGAATGGCAGGCAGTGACTGGTGGGGTACCGCAATGCTCGGTGCTGCGACCACAGCTATTTACAACATACATTAATGATTTAGATGAAGGGATTAAAAGTTACATTAGCAAATTTGCAGATGACGCAAAGCTGGGTGACAGTGTGAAATGTGAGGAGGATGTTATGAGAATGCAGGGTGACTTGGACAGGTTGATTGAGTGGGCAGATGCATGGCAAATGCAGTTTAATGTGGATAAATGTGAGGTTATCCACTTTGGTGGCAAGAATGGGAAGGCAGATTACTATCTGAATGATGTCAAGTTGGGAAAAGGAGAAGTACAACGAGATTCTGGTGTCCTTGTTCATCAGTCACTGAAAGTAAGCATACAGGTACAGCCGGCAGTTAAGAAAGCTAATGGCATGTTGGCCTTCATAACAAGCGGAGTTGAGTATAGGAGCAAAGAGGTCCTTCTGCAGTTGTACAAGGCCCTGGTGAGACCCAACCTGCAATATTGTATACAGTTTTGGTCTCCAAATTTGAGGAAGGACATTCTTGCTATGGAGGGAGTGCAGTGTAGGTTCACTGGGTTAATTCCAGGGATGGCGGGAATGTCATATGTTGAAAGATTGGAGTGACTAGGCTTGTATACACTGGAATTTAGAAGGATGAGAGGGGATCTGATTGAAACAAATAAGATTATTAAGGGATTGGACACGCTAGAGGCAGGAAACATGTTCCCGATGTTGGGGGAGTCCAGAACCAGAGGCCGCAGTTTGAGAATAAGGGGTAGGCCATTTAGAATGGAGTTGAGGAAAAACTTCTTCACCCAGAGGGTTGGGGATCTGTGCAATGCTCTGCCTCAGAAGGCAGTGGAGGCCAATTCTCTGGATTCTTTCAAGAAAGAGTTAGATGGAGCTCTTAAAGATAGCGGAGTCAAGGGATTTGGGGAGAAGGCAGGAACAGGGTACTGATTGTGGATGATCAGCCATGATGACAGTGAATGGCGGTGCTGGCTCGAAGGGTCAAATGGCCCACTCCTGCACCTATTGTCTATTGGCTATTGCTGCTCTACTGTCTTCCCTTCAAGTTGTCTTTGGACAGCTCCTTTCTTGTGCCTATGTATTTACTGTTATTCAATTGTATTACATACTGATGCATCCAAATTTAGCTTCTCCCTCATAAGCTGCAGGAGATTTGTATCATATTATGACCCATATCCCCCAGGACATGCCTTGTTCTCATTGCTATCGTCAGAAAGGAGGAACAGCCACCTGAAGGAACATACTCAATGATTCAGGAACAGATTCTTCCCCTCTGCCATCTGATTTCTGAATGGACATTGAACACATGAACACTACCTCAACTACTTTTTAAATTTATATTTTTATAAATATATTTACACACATACACATTTACTGTAATTCACATTTTATCTATTGCATTGTAATGCTGACACAAAGACAATAAACTGCACAACATACACCGCTGATATCAAACCTGATTCTGATTCCAACCACTGCCTCCTAAGGGTTCCTTTACCTTAAACTTGCTATTCAACTCTGATTCAATATATTGTACCAACTGGTCTTGACCAGAAGCTGCTCTAAACAGCTATTTCATAGGTATTCCATATATTCCTTCTCTTGCCATCCAGCACCAACCTGATTTTCCCAAACTAACTGCATATAGAGATTGCTCACAACCTTTGTAACATTGCCACTTTTACATGCCTTTTCTGTCTCCCATTGTAATTTGTACCTTACATCTTGGCTACTATTCAGAAGCCTGCAACATAGCTCCATCAGGGTCAATTTACCCTTGCAGTTTCTTAGCTCTACCTGCAGGGGTTCTACATTTTCTGATCCTGTGTCACTTATTTCTAAGGATTTCATTTCATTTTTTACCAATAAAGATTCATCATCTGTCTCTCATTGTCATACAGTATGTATCCTTGGCTGTGAAGGCCCCAGCTATAATTTTCTTTCAATCATGACTCTCTGATGCCCACAACATAATACCTGCCAACATCTACCTGCTCTAGAAGATTATCTATCTAATTTATTATAGTGTATGCATTCAAATATAATGCCTTCAGTCTCCATACTGCCTGAAGATAGATTCAGAATCAGAATCAGGTTTATTATCACCGGCACGTGATGTGAAATTTGTTAACTTAGCAGCAGTAGTTCAATGTAATACATAATCTAGCAGAGACAGAGAAAAAATAATAAATAAAATAAAACATAATAATAAGTAAACAAGTAAATCAGTTACGTATATTGAATAGATTTTTTAAAATGTGCAAAAACAGAAATACTGTATATTAATGAAAGTGAGGTAGTGTCCAAAGCTTCAGTGTCCATTAAGGAATTGGATGACAGATGGGAAGAAGCTGTTCCTGAATTGCTGAATGTGTGCCTTCAGGCTTCTGTACCTCCTATCTGATGGTAACAGTGAGAAAAGGGCATGTCCTGGGTGCTGGAGGTCCTTAATAATGAATGCTACATTTCTGAGAAACCGCTCCCTAAAGATGTCCTGGGTACTTTGTACGCTAGGGCCCAAGATGGAGCTGACTAGATTTACAACTCTTTCTAAATTTCTTTATTAAGGAGAATTCAGATATCTTTCTTGCACTCTCCTGTCCTTTTACTTTATCCATACTTTTCCAAGCTGTTGAACTTCCCTCCCCCCCAAATAATATTTAGTTTAAATTCCTAGCCATATCCGTAGTTATTGATTGCCAGGATGCTGGCCCCAGCAAGATTCAGGTGGAGCCCATTCCTTCGGAACAGCTCTGTCCTTCCCCAATATTGGTGCCAATTTCCCACAAATTCAAACCCACTTTCCCCACACTGATCATTGAGCAACACGTTTAATTCTTTAATGTTATTAACTCTGTGCCAATTTGCACTTGGCTCAGGTTGCAATTCAGAGATTATTAACTTTTTAGTTATGCATTTTCATTTAGTCCCCAGCTGCTCAAACTCCCTCAGCAGAAACCCTTTGCTTGTTTTACCTGTACTAATGTCATTGGTACTCACATGGACCAGAACAAGTGAATTTTTCCCAACCCACTCTAAGTTCCACTGCAGGTCAGATGAGATGTCCTGACCCAAGCAGCACATAATTTTATCTATTCCCCTGGCTATACAATCTGATCTGCAATTACAACTATATTTCTCTTCTCTTCCCCTTCCCCTTTCCTCTTGAATGGCTTCTTGAACCATGGTGCACAGCTCAGTTTCTCATCCTTCCTACAGCTCCCACTTGCACCCACACAGTGAGCAATAATCTCAGACCTGAGGACATGCTCGAGGTCTGCTGGTCCTCTAGCACTACCTCTTGGTCTCCCCTGCTTGCCTCAGTCGTAATCATAGGGTTGTAATAGAGAAACACATCATAGAATCAGACCCTTCAGCCCAAGTGATTCATGCTGACCACAGCACCCTTCCTGCGAGTCCCCTTTTCTTGTAATCAGCCCATAACCATCCAAGCCCTTTCCCTGAACATAACTGCCTCTTAAATGTTGCAGTTATACCCACCTTGACTACTTCCTCTAGTATTTACTCCAGGTACTCACTACCTTTTGTGTTGAAACATTACCTCTTGGGACTCTTTTAAGTCTCTCCCCTCAGATCTTGTATTAGTACCCTCTAGTCTTGGAGCTCTTTTTCTCCTTAAAAAAAATCTTCCTTATTATTCTCATCAGTAAGTCCCGAGATCTATCTCATTTGACTATTTTATCCTGAATTTTTAGGAATTTACAGTTTCTGCCTCAGACCATCAGTCCTCCAAGTTGCAAGTATCTTTATAATCTCAGCAACATTTGATCCACTGGCTCAATCCTGTAGCTGACCAACGATATGGACATCTGAACTCACACCCCCATCACCATCCATCTACCTATAAATCTCTGGTACTCAGCTCTTTTCCAGATATCCCTGCTAACCTCTCTCCCCAATCCCTTCACCAGCCTCCCAGTCTCATTCCATGACCAATCTCTGACCATGACCCAATTACTAATATTGCTCCAAACCTATTCTCAGACTTACTCCACTTTCATCACCCTTCCCAGAACCATCTACCAATCTCCTTCCCTATCAAGCTCTTTCCCTAATCTCTCTTGCCACATTGCCTTGGCATCAACCCCTTCAACTTTGACCTTAACCTTTTGTTCCTGTTACCTCTGCTGATTCCATTCCATCCCTTCATCTGATCTGAAACTGTTCCAAGCGATTCCAATCCTGAACTACAGGTGTACAAGAAAACAAGGGTTTTTCTTTTGTGTTGCTGGAGTTTCAGTGACAGTTGAACAAGCTACTCTGTAGCCTGCCACTCACTTTGATAGCAGGTGTTATTGACTCTCCAGGTAAGGGTGCCAGTTTGTTGTCATGAAGTTAGATGTGTGTAACTTGTTAGTTTTGCAGAAGAATGATTTTTGATTTGTGAGAAGTTTGTGTCATCAAACAAACAGCACAGTGATGGCTGTATCTTATGATGAAAGGACCCTTTTAAAACCCAAAGTTTGTCTCAGTGACTGCTTTGGAAGAACATCTGCCTTATGGGTAGGGCTTCTTTGAAACTGATTAGATTACTAATAGTGAGAGTTCATCGAAGTATTTAGGGGCTACATATTTTGCAAACATTATTTATATTTTATTCCTGGAATGATCAAAGGAGGAGTAAAGTGTGATTGAATTTAGATAACTTTCTGTAATATTTGCATTGAGATGCTGGGTCCTTTGTATATTTGTATCACACTACTTTTAATTTCATAAAATGAAAGTTTCTCCAGCTGAAGAAAAGGAAGGGATTTTAAGTAAAAACTTTAAAATGCTACTTACTGTTCTGTTAGATATCAACCCTGTAAAGCAGAATGGTCCTATCCCATGGCTGCCTTTCTGTGATTTAGAACATGATAAGTTTCCCAGATGACCTTGACAAATATGTTGGTGTTGTAATATCATCAAATGGACAAATTCCCCACAATTGCTTGAAATGTGACAGGCCTTTCATAATTGAATGTGGTTTTCATCCTGTCTGATGCAGATAAAGGGGTTCCCAAACCTTTTTATGCCATCGACCAATATCATTAATCAAAGGGCCCGTGGTCCCTTGATGTAAAAATGCTATGACGGCAGGTAGTTGTGAATTAGGTACTCAAATGGAAAGTCTATGCTTCCATAGTGACTCCATTGTGAAGAACGTTTCTATTCTAGGCCACTCATTTAAATCCACAGAATCACATTGTCTATATTTTCAAAGGGTGTATGTGATACTGTTTTTCTGTACTGCATAAATCTCCTTTCCTCACTGCTTTCTATCATGGTGATCGTTTGAAAGTATATGTCTATAAGGAGATTGACACTTGCCTCTGAGAGACACTCACTGTAGGGGATGTAGTATATGGGTTAAAATGCTCCAGTGATCTCACACCCTTAGGCACAGTCAAAAGCAAGTCCACATCAATGGAAACAGAGCACCAAGTAAAAGCTACAGAAGACTGCTTCAGTCATAGGCACTGCTAATGAGGTTCCTCAAGCTTACAGTCTCCTCATTCCACATTTCATCTAATCTTTGCAATAATCACAACCTCCAGTCAACATTGTATGCACTTGTTGGTGGAAAAATGTCAATCATCGGGTTTTAGCCAGCTCCAATTATTATAATATATGTGAATAAGGCAGGCACATTACAAAAAGAGACAATAAGCCTGGAGAAGTGCAGGCCTGATTTCAACACTCAAGAGAAGTTTGGATAGGTGCATGCATGGTAGGGGTATGGAAGGTTATGGTCCTGGAGCAGGTCAATGGAAGTCGACAGCTTAAATAGATCAGCATGACTAGATGGGCTGAAGGACCTGTTTTGGTGCTGTGCTTTTCTATGACACTATGAATCTTAATACAGGATGATTTGTTTTCAGTGGGAGCATGGTTTTTGCCACCTAGTAAAATCACCTGTTCTGAATCTCTTATAAGACTAGTGGACCTGACAAATCAGTTTAATTTGTTCAGCTACATCATGTGCACAAGCTTGATCTATGTCCTCAGTTCAATAAATGGCAAATGAAAAAATATTGTGGGATTTGCTTATAAATCATAAAGGTCACTGAATGATATGCCCACTTTGAAATTTAATCATCAAAGCCTGATTAAAAGATTCCAAGAACAAATTTTAAAGTAACTGAAATATAGGTTTACTTACTTGTCGCAGAGTGAAAACTGTGATATATCTTTCATTTTCTTTATTTATTTTCAGTAAAGCAAAGCACCAATTTTTGCCCTTCTCTAATTATCTCTGAATTGTGTAGCATGCTGAGAGAGCAGTTAAAGCAAACTACAGTATACAGTTGATCTCAAATTATTTCAAGTCAAGTCAAGTCACTTTTTATTGTCATTTAGACCATAACTGCTGGTACAGTACACAGTAAAAATGAGACTACGTTTTCCAGGACCATGCTGTAACCTGAACAGGCTGAGCATACAGATTTCCTTTCCAGAGGACAACAAGGAACCGATTGTGCTTTTAGCACTGTGAATTAGTCAATATATAATTTTTAGTTCTCACACTGAGTGATTCAGGAATCATTTTTTTTCCCTACGTCATCAGATTTCTGAATGGTCCATGAAACCATGAACGCTACATCATTACTCCTTTTTTTTAAAACACAATTTATTTATTTTGTGATTTATAGTACTTTAGTGTCTTTGTATTTTACCACTGCTATTACACAATAAATTCCATGTCATGGAAGACAGGGATAATAAACTTGATTCAGATTCTGACAAATTCACCTGTTATTTTAAAAGCAAGAAAGTTTCTAACTCAGTATAAGGATACTATGCGGAATTTACTAATATCATATTAAAATTCTTGCATTTCATACACTTTCTGTCAGCTTTCTATTATAAATTTCTATGTCTACGTTTTACTGAGGAATGTTGCTTATATGTGTATGAAGGCCATTAAAATTTAATCACAATGAAACAGAAAAGTATTAAAACATGATAAAACAGGAAAAAGTATGAGTTCCAGGGAAGACAAAACTAAAGTCCAAAAATGTCTCCTTCAATTGGTACTGTTTGTAAAGTCATAGAGCATTACAGCACAGAAACAGGTCTTTCAGCCTATCTAGTGCATGCTGAACTGTTATTCTGCCTAGTTCATTGACCTACACCTAGACCATAGTCCTCCATACCCCTCTCACCCACGTATCTGTCCAAACTTCTCTTAAATATTGCAATTGTACCTGCATTCACCACGTCTGCAGACATCTCATTCCAACTTGCACCACACTGTGAGTGAAAAGAACCCACTCAGGTTTCTCTTAAATATTTCACCTTTTACACTTAATCTAAGGACTCTAGTTTTAATCTCAGCCAACCCCAGTGGAAAAGGCATGCTTCAGAATCAGATTTATTATCACTGACATATGTCATTACATTTGATGTTTTGTGGCAGGATTACTACAAGTTACAAAAAAAATAAAAAAAAGTCGTACAAAAAGAGAGCAGAAGAGAGAGATGGAGTTCATGGGTTCATGGTCCATTCAGAAATCTGATGGCAGATTGAAGAAGCTGTTCTTAAAATGTTGAGTTTGTGTCTTCAGACTCCTCTGTCTCCTCCCTGTTATTAGCATGGAGTAAAGGGCAGTGTGGGTCTTTAATGATGGCTGCTGCCTTTTTCATGCATCACCTTTCCTCAATGGTGTAGAGGCTGGTGCCTGTGAGGGAGCATTTAACCCAGACATTCTTCTCATATTTTTGTATACCTCTATCCAATCTTCTCTCATTCTCCCATGCTCCAGGGAAATCATAAATCCTTACTTATTTAACCTTACTATACAACTGACATGCTCAAGTCCTGGCAACATCTTCAGAAAAGGTTTCTCAGTACTCTTTTAACCTTAATGTTATCCTTTCTTTAGTTAGGTGGCCAAAACTGCACACAGTACTCCAAATTTGGCCTCACCGGTATCTTATAGAACTTCAACATAACATTCTAACTCCTGTACTGAATTCTCTGATTTATGAAGGCAACTGTGCCAAGAACTCACCCTACCCCTTTAGAATGCTATGGGCTCAATCTGAGATGTCTCTGATCCTGACAGTTGGGAGGTAATGAGATTCCATTTAGGAATCTCGTTCTCATTCACAGAGCTTCCTGTCTATCCCTCTAACCAAAGAATTCCCTAATACCACTGTTCACCTCTTCTTCCCTCTTCCCTCTGAGTGACCACTACTGACTCAGTGTCAGAGACCTGACTGTTGTGGCTTTCCTATGCTAGGTCTCCCCCAACGTTATATGAAACAATGTACCAGTCATCAGCACTGGCTGCAGATCCCCTTTTCACTTTTGGTGTAACCGCCTCTCTGTATCTATGGTCAATCAACCCCTCAACCTTCTGAATGATTGAAAGTTCATTCATCTCCAGCTCCAGTCCCCTAACACAGCCTTTAAGAAGGTGCAACTGCATCCAGTTCCTGCAGGTGTAGTTGTCAGGGATATGAGAATTTCCTCTGCCTTCCTACATCCTGGAAGATGAGCACTCCACTGACCTGGCTGTCATTCCCACTGCTCTGACTATGCAACAAGAAACGAAGAGAGAAACTTAACAGAAACTAACCTAAGTCTCTGCCTGTCTTGATGAAGCTCCTTGAGCAAAGCCTCAGATCCACACTGTAATCTTTCCACGCTCACACGATGGCTGCTCCCACAATGGTGGCTCTGCTTGAACCTCGCTTATTTTTATTGGCCCTTGCCATATGCCTAATGACCCATGCAACCTTAAGCTTCACGTGAAGTCCTGACAGGCCTTCTAAAATCTAGTGTGTTTTTCTTTCACAACCTTGTGATATTTTTGCACTTGCAAGTTACATTCTGCTTCCACACTTCACTTGTATTGAATTTGGGGTCACAACTCACCTCCTATCCAGCATCCATTCTAATAGTTTTCAATCAAAAGAGGTGGTGACTTACTTACATCTTAAATCTTACATCTTACCTTTGCTTCCTTGTGCAGTCTTAGACTTCCCATAAATATCAGCACTGCAGTGTCTCATCCTTTCTGAGCAGCAGCTTGGTTTTTAAGGGCATGTTTATTATATGCTACTTTGATATCTTCTTCGTTACGTTCACAAGCCATGACCTTGACCTGCAATCTTTTCAATTTGATTCTTCAGCAGAAAAGGTGCATGAGTTCATCACTCATGGCTTCAGTGAACAAAAACTGTTTTTTCTCACTTTTCACTAATATTCATTCATCATTTCCAGTTCAATAAAAATTCCCCAAAAAGTCTAAGCACAATGGAGTACAGTGTTAATGCTTTCAAACAGTATTAGATCCCTTCTAAAGTCTCCAGTTTTTGTAAGGTCACTAAACAAATAGTGCTACGTGAATTTCAGTTTTCTTAATCATAATGTTACAAAGTACATGTTACAAATTACTGCCTTCATTGTCAGGCCTGCACAGGCAGGAATCTCCCGGTCTCCACCTAGCTATCAAGAGTCATGTGTCACTTCTCTCCAACTCATTACCAGCAGCCTATTTAAATCCAGCTCTCATCCACAGTTCTTTGTTCACTCATCAAGCAGCCAGCCTCAACCAGTTACTCCTAGCCCTCTGTTACCTTGTTGCCTGTTGTGTTCAGTATCTGTTCTCTTTTGTTTTGTGACCCCTCAAGGCTTGTTATTTTTGCAGTCCATTATTAAACTATCGTTCATCACTGAATCTGCTTTTGGGTCAAGGCTCCTCTGAATTTTCTGAGCAGATGGGTGAACCAGTGACTGACCCAGCAGATTATGCTCTCCTAAAGAAAGCTGTCCATCAGCAGGAGCACGTCATCCGGAAGCAACAGGGAGCCGCATCAAACTAAACCAACACTGTCTCAATACACCAACACTGCACCAGTCACCCTCCTCCCTGGGAGTCCCAGCTTCCGGTGTCTGAATGTTTCACTGGAGGAAGATCCCCAACCTAATGCTGCAACTTTCTGTCTTAGTGCATTTTACACTTTGAGCTTCAGTCATCTGTGTATTCTACAGACAAGTCAAAACTGCTTTTGTTATCTCTCTCCTGATTGGGCGAGCTCTGACCTGGTCCACTGCTTTCTGGGACAATATCACTTGAACTAAATATGAGGAATTGTTTGCTGAGGTGTGTTGGGATTTTGACCATCTGGGAAGTGGAAAAGGGACAGAAGAATGGATACTTTGCCTATGTCAAGGCTCAGACTCAGCGCTGGATTATACTGTGGAATTCAGGAGCCTCAGAGCGGAGTGCGGCTAGAATGTGGAAGTGGGGCTGGTTTATGATAGTCACAGGCTTGCCAAGTGTTTCAAAGATGAGCTGTCTAACTACCCGAGGGATGCCTACCAAACTCGAAATGACCCTTCAAAGTGACAAGTGCAATATGAAACAACTCTCCAGATCATCAGTCAGAATCTGAGATCCATTCCCAGAACCATTTCAGACTGCAGGGCCCTCATCATCAATTCCTCCAGAAGAACTCCCTTAACATTCCCCTCAGCACCCCAAGAGTGCGAGTGTCGGTAGAGAAACAACTTGTGTGTTTACTGAGGAGCCACAGATCACCCACACATCAAATGCCCATTGTGTAAGGGAAAACAGCACCATTAGGTAGAGACGAGGGCGTTTTCATTTGGTAAGCTCCTTCCAGCATCATAGCCTGACTCACTCTTTCTGTCCACTTCCACGTCCTGACGTCTCTACACACGCAGGAGGCTCTGGTGGATTTCGGCGCACAGGCAACTTTCTGGACTGCACTCTGTGCATAACTTTGACTTCTTACTGAGCCTGTCTCATCTTTTTGGCATCACGGCCATTGACGGATGTCCCTTGGGGTCTGGAATAATCAGAGTGCATACACAGCCTGAGCACATGACTATCAGAAAGCACCGTGAGTCCTCCTTGTCGATATCCACTCACCCAATATTCCTCTCTTCTTGGGTTACCCCTATTCTCCACTCATGACCTTCACTTCACCCGATCATGCAGTTCACTGCTGAGTTGGGGACTGACACGCTGGACTGCCTGCCTACAACCTTAGCTGGATTTATCCTGTAAGCCCCTGGAGACAGAGGAAACCCTCAACCTCACCAAACTCCCCCAGGAATACCATGGCTTGGCCATCACGCTCAGTAAGAGAGAAGCCAGTACCCTGCTGCCTCACAGAGCACAGAACTACTCAATTGACGCCCTCCAGGGCACCATCCCTCCCTGAGGTCACCTGTTCTCCCCCTCCTCTCCTGAGACCCAAACCACGAATGACTACATCACCGAAGTGCTACAGCACGGATTCATTTAACCATCCCAGTCTCAGCTGGTGTAGGATTCTTCTTTGTCAAAAAGGATGGGTGTCTCCGTCCTTGCATCGACTACTGTAGTCTCAACAAAATCACCACTAAGAACTGTTCATCTCTCCACTTGGAGGACCGCATATTGAATCACACCAAACTGATTCAATGGACTGCATACGACATGATCCACATCCATCAGGAAGATGAGTGGAAGACATCATTCAAAGCACTAGGTATAATTGGTGATGCCTTTCAGACCTTCCTACAGTCCAGCCATTTTCCAGCCCTTCATCAAGATCCTCTGAGACATGCTACACAGGTATGTGTTTGTCTAACTCAACAACATCCTCATCTTCTCCAAGGATCCTCAGGACCATGTGACTCTATAATGTCCATTCAGTTCTTCAATATATCTTCAAAAAGCAAATCCACTGCAAGTTGGAGAAATGCCAGTTCCATCTCCAAGTCATTTCCTTCCTGTGTTACGTTGTTTCACCTCAAGACATAACAACTGACCCAAAGAAAGAACGCACTGTCGTTGAATGGCCCCAACCATGCTCCCCCAAACAGCTTCCGTACTTTTTGGTCTTCTTCAAATTCATCAGAAACTGCAGTTGCCTCTCTCACCTCCTACACCAAGTCATCTACATAACTCACAGTCTGTTGCTGTGGGTCACAATTTTGGGGATCTCAAGCGATGCTTCGCCAGTCCCAATCTCTGACATCTGAATCCTTTTGGATGTTTGTGGTAGAGTTAGGTCCACCTGATGTGGGTGTCAGGGCCATCCTCTCCCAGCGAGGTCCAGAGGGAGAACAAACCTTCCTGCCTTCTTCTCATGCAAGTCCAAATCTACACAGTATCCATCTGGTGTAGGAGCTCCTTACCATTAAACGGACCTTGGCGGAATGAAGATATTGGCTAATGGGAAATACTGAGGCCTTCTTAATCTGTCCTGACCACTTGATCCTCATATCATAGAACAAGCCTGCCAACTCAACTCATGTCAGGCTCACTGGAGCTTCTTTGAACAAGTCAGCTTCATCATCTCCTCCTGACCCAGTTCCAAGAACACATGGTGGACGCACTTTCACAACAGATCAACCCAGTTGAAATGGAGATCGACTCTCAGCCCATCATTCCATCCTCATAAATCCTCACTTCATCTTCAAGGATCTTGAGAAGCAGATCTGCCAGGACTTATAGCATAAATAAGCTTGATCAGGCCAACACACCTGACAACCACATGTACATGTCGGTGGCTGTGCGCTCTGAGTCAATCCAGCGGGCCCATTCCTCACCATCTCTGACCATCCAGCACATGACAGACTCTGGATTTTCTGTGACATCAGCTCTGGTGACCCACTTAAATCGCAGATGTACGTTAGTTAGTCAATGCTCTCAGTCCAATTCCTCCTAACAGCAGCCCTTTGGGCTTCTACAAGTCCCCCAATACCCAAGGTCTCACATCGCCATGGATTTCATCACGGGCTTCCCACCTTCTGATAGGGCCACGGTGATCAAGACAGTGGTGGACCAGTTCTCCAAGGTAGCCCACTTCATTGCCCTCTTCAAATGTTAGTCAGCCCCTGACATGGTGGACCTGGTTCTCCAACATGTAGTTCACCTCCACGGCTTCCCTCAGGACGTTGTGTCAGACTGGGAAACACAATTCATCTCCCTCTTCTGGCAAGCCTTCTACTCCCTCCTCCGTACCTCAGTGAGTTTCTTTTCTGGCTATCATCCGCAGACCAATGATCAATCAGAATAAGGTAATTTGCAAGTGGAGAAGTTTCTGTGATGCTTCACTGCCTCTAACTCTTCCGAATGAAAGATGTATCTGCTCTGGATTAAACTGTCCTACAATCTATTAACCTCCTCTGCAATAGGTATGTCACCCTTTGAATTGCTTCAGTGCTACCAACCCTCATTGTTTCCCATGGAGAAGCCAACAGTGGAGGTCCCGTTCAACAAGGGCACTGGTTCACCAAATGCTGAAATTCTTGGAAGGGGCACAGAGTGCCCTCTTAACTGCCAACTGCACTGCTGTCAGACTACTCCAGCATGGAGACCTTGTCTGGCTGACCACTTGAGATCTGCCCTTGCACTCCGACTCCCACAAGCTCTCTCCCTGGTTTATTAGTCCCTTTACGATCAAACCTGTCACTTACCTTCTCCAACCGCCACTGTCCTTCAGGATCACACCTACCTACCACTTGTCCTGTCTAAAGCCCCCCTGAGCCTATACCTCCAGAACCAAGGGTGGTGGAGGTGGTCCAGTGTACATAGTTTACTGATTGATGGATTCACAGGGTGTGCAGTACCTGGTTGACTGGGAAGTGTAGGGCCAGAGGAGAGGTCTTGGCTGCCTGGGATTTCCCTAGTGCATAGCCTTCTAATTTTCTCTGCTCCATGTACCTAACTAAGGGGCTCTTAAAAGACCCTACTGTATCAGCTTCCACCACTCTCTGTGTGAAAACTTATCCCTGACATCCCCTTGGTACCAATTTCCAAGTACCTTTACAGTTATGCCCCCTTGTGTTAGTCATTTCAGCCCTGGGAAAATGCCTCTGACTATCCACACGATCAATGGCCCACATCATTTTATACACTGCTGTCAGGTCACCTCTCATCCTTCGTCACTCCAAGGAGAAAAGGCCAAGTTCACTCAAACTATTCTCCTATGCTACGCCCTCCAATCTAGGCAACATCCTTGTAAATCTCCTCTACATTTTTTTCTATAGTATCCACATCCTTCCTAGAGTGAGGTGACCAGAACTGAACAGAGTATCCTTGAACACTCCAGCCAGCTGACTTGCACAGGTCTTTGTACTCAAACAGGTCAGATACTTTCCATGGGTTCACTCTCCAGAAAGATGCTTATATATGAGCCTCAGAAGCTGAAATCACAGGGTCATTGTGGGTTGTGGGAGGTCAGGAAA
Source organism: Mobula hypostoma (assembly GCF_963921235.1). Classification (NCBI taxonomy): domain Eukaryota; kingdom Metazoa; phylum Chordata; class Chondrichthyes; order Myliobatiformes; family Myliobatidae; genus Mobula; species Mobula hypostoma. The sequence continues at coordinate 57,933,604 of NC_086100.1, read as the reverse complement.
GTATCTCCATGTTCTGTTGGTCAAAGCGAGCATAAGAGACATTGAGATCATTTGGGAGTGCAACCTTCATGTCGGTCAGTTTTACTTTGCAGGAGGTGATCGCACTCAAGCTCTGCTACAGCTGCTGAGTATACGTCTGTGGTTCAAGTTTGGTTCAGAATTACCACTTCACATGTGAGTAGGCTTTCCGGAGGTTTTACTTGGACCTTCTGTATTTTACTTGGTTGCCAGACCCGAATGCCAGTGATCTGGCATTGATCAGCAGATACCTTGTTTCATCCAGGGCTTCTGGTTGGGAAAGACTCAGAATGATTTTGTGGGGACATGACTGATTTTATAAAGTCTGTGGCAACCATGGTGTGTTTGTTCAGATCTTCTGATGAGTGACCCAGTCCATCGACTCAAAGCCCTCCCATGCTTGCTCCTCTGACTGCTGCAACGTCTTCTTTACTGTCCTTACCTCTGACTGTATGCAGGTAGGAGAAGGACAGCCAGATGATCAGATTTTTCAAAATGCATTCTAGGAATGGAATAGTGGGCATTCCTAACTGTTGTGTAATTGTGATCGAGTGTGTTGGGATCTCTGGTGCTGCAGATGAAATGCTGATGATAATTGGGCAGAATATTTTTCAAACAGGTCCTGAAGAAACTTCCACAAACTGTGTAGAATTGCTGTTGTGCCTTCTTCATGATTGCATCAATGTGTTGGACGCAGGCCAGATCCTCAGAGATATTGACACCCAGGGACTTATATCTGTTCACTCTTTCTACCGCTGACTCCTCAATGAGGACTGGTGTGTATTCTCCTGACATCCTCTTCCTGAAGTCCACAATCAGTACCTTGGTCTTGCTCATGTTGAGTGCAAAGTTGTGCTGTGACACCACTAAACCAGCTGATATATCTCACTCCACTATGCCTTCTCATTGCCATTCTATCCAGGCCATGTGGTCTTCTTGCTGCTGCCATCATAACAAAGGTACAGGAGCCTCAGGACCCACACCACTAGGTTTAGGAACAGTAATTACCCCTGAACCATCGGGCTTTTAAACCAGAAGTTAAAACTTGACTCATCTTCACTTGCCCCATTACTGAACTGCTCCCACAATTAAGGACTCACTTTCAAGGTCTCTTCATCTCACGTTCTTGATACTTATAGCTTATTTATTTATTATTTTTAATATTATTATAATTTTTTATCTTTTCTTTTTGTATTTGCAGTTTGTTGTCTTTTGCCCTTTGGTAGTTGGTCCACCTTCTTGGGTGCAGTCTTTCATTGAATATATTGTGATTCTTGTATTTATTTTGAACTCCTGCAAGAAAATGAATCTCAGGGTTGTATATGGTGACAAATATGTATTTTGATAATAAATTAACTTTGAACTTTGAATATTAAATACTGTTAAACTGATACAGTAAACTAATTTTGAAACAACATTTTACGTAACTTTATTAAAAGCATGAATACCAATTAAATTCAAATAAAAACAGACGTAAACTACTCAGCTGCCTTGCCTTTGTCATGCAGTTTGATAATCAAACCAAAGAAGCTGCGCTGGATGCATGGTTCTATATAGATAATATCTCAGGGACCAAACACAATGTGTATCCTACCCTTTAGCTTAGTGCTTTACAGAAATGCCCCTGGACAGTTCAAGATGAGGAAACAAAGGCAGCTCAACATTGGCACTGTGGCTAGTTCTGCCTTTGTTGGAAAGTGCTGGCTGGCTGTTGGTGCAATTTGCCTTGATTGCCTTCGACACTTGAAAGAGTTGAGGTACTTAGCTGACTGGATGGTTTCACAAAAAAATGACTTGGTATCAATGAGTCAAATGGCAGCCTTGTACACCGTTATGATTCTATGTTCTGTAACAGCTTAGATGCTATCAAAGTGAAAACCGCACAAGCACATATTTGTCTTTGTTAAGTGTGTTGTTATACATAGTAAGACTATTCTTGACTCCAATAACTGCGTGGATAGCAGATCTATTACCATCAGTAAGCTGCTCATTGTTTGGAGTAGCCAGCCAGGGTCCTGTTAAAGCCAGGTAGTGGTTCAGAGAAGGCAAATTGGCCCACTGGGCTGAGGGATTTGAGTCATGCTGTCGGGCTGAGGAATTCAAGTCGGGCCATTGGGCCAAGGGTTTCAAGTCAGGCCATCAGGCGGCAGAAAGAGTCAGAATGGGTTTGGAAGAGCTGACCTGGGTGAAGACCATGCTGCTGCCTGCTACTCAGAGACACTAGAGTTGGTGCGTTCAAGTTGGTGCAAAGGTGGAGTGTAGTGAAACTGTGAGTGACTATCTTGGATGTTTCTTTTGTGAGTGCAAGACCCTGTTGGACATTGATTGACACAGGTCTTCATCTCTTGTTTGGAGGTGAGACAGATTTTGAATCAGCAATGTTATTTTGGTTGTAGTAAGGACTAGGCTTCAAGCGTGGGTCTGCATTGTCATCTGGTATCTGGGCTCACTGAGGGTGGCTCCCCTGTTGGTGCTGCCCTCCTGTGTTGGATCATTGGAATTACAGGTTGGACTGCCAGGACTTGTCATTCAAAGTCTTGGACTAAAATGTTTTCTTATGTGACTGACTATGTTCTATATTGTTCTTTCTCATTATTTTGAATACACATGTATTTTTTTGCACCTTGGCCCAAAAGAATACTGTCTCGTTCAGCTGTCTCCATGTATGGTTTGAATGACAATTAAACTTGATTTTATTCGACATATGAAAGGGCACGGCTGAGATGATTCAAGTGGAAATGGAATGCAGAATCAGGAATGATTACTGGGATTAAATGCTACATGTTCTATGTAATGACATGTATGTCTTTTTAGAGCCTGTATTCTTAACATATCTCTGGACACTGCTGATATGTGAATGACATACAAGTAACATAACAGACCCAACATCTTTCATCTTCGCTGTCCATAGTATATTCTTGACATCTTCTTAAATTCAAAGCTTCTCCTGACTTCAGTATCCAGCAGCTTGGCAGAGACTTGTACTCTGAAGGATGGATGGCTTCAAACTGAAGGATAGTCTATCTGGAAAGGTAGTCCAAGTCAAACAACAAGGAAGGCATCCAAATATTGGTAAATGGGACACAAAAGACTTAAAACATAGCTGGTTACAGAAGCAAATGGTGCCATTGGCTGTGGATAAGGATGTACAGTATCTCCATGATTCTCAATACTTCCAACATTTCCACTCTAGATGTCAACACTGTAAGCATGGCCTCTTATCTGTATGTCAGCAACATCAGCCACTGACGGAAGAAAACAGCAGTGAATCCAGATCCATCTTATTTAATCATCAGTCTAAAGGAAGTACAGTACCTGATGTGGCTGCACCAAAGTTTCAAACCTGTAAATCCATCACCTCATAGAAAAGGAACAATGGCAGCCATCTGATGCCAACTTTTTGTTATAACAGAAGCAGAAATGAAATCAGTGATCCTTAAGCTATTAAAATGCAATTAACTTGAATGAAAATGCTAAATTAACTACAGGTATTTATATGTGGTGTTGTCTTTTGGGACTCATATTTACAATCTGATGAATATGAACTTGCAAAAACAGTACAGTCACATTTTAATTGTAGGTTGTTAGAATTTACTTAGGCAAATTATAATTATTGAAGCAAGCTAGAATCTTTGTTTTAAGAATGTATGCCTCACTTTCTATCTAATTTATCACTGAACATGGTAAATGGTATGCTACAATTTCACACATAAGTATACTTCTTCATTTTCACACCATTTAGTAAATTACATGCAGTGGCATGATACTTTTAATAGCTAGCAACCAATATTATGATCTCCTCAGGAAAACAAATTCCTGTTAATAGAAATTGGTATAAATTAAGCAGGTGGTAATGAAGTTTTTATGTTAGATGTCTCAACAGTTCATGAGAGTTCTTAAGGATAAATCTCTGCGCCATTTTGCTGCTACTAGAACTGAATCAAGTACAAGGCATGGTGCTAACAACATGCTCTCCCATTAAACAAAGACATTTATTATATAAAAACTAGACTGGAATGAAATTTAAAACACGTCTTAGGTTATATGCCTTCCCTTCTCATACAGATAGTCTAACAAGGCTTCAACTGTCTGTTCCCTCAATGCACACCTCTGATTCTTTTGTTATTCATTTGTCAAGAGGCAACAGGGTGATACTAAGGCATTGGTCAGATCGTACTTGGAGTACTCTGAGCAGATTTGGGCCCCTTATCTAAGAAAAATGTGCTAGCTTTGGAAAGGGTCCTGAGGAGGTTCACAAGAATGGCTCCAGGAATGAAAGGGAGTTTGGTGGCTCTGTGCCTGTACTGACTGGAATTTAGAAGAATGAGAGGGAATCTCATTGAATCCTATGGAATAGTGAAAGAGCTAAACAGTGTGGATGTCGAGAGGACATTAACTATAGTGGGTGAGTCTCGGACCAGAGGGCACAGCCTCAGACTAAAGGAATGTCCATTCAGAACACATATGAGAAGGAATTTCTTTAGCCAGAGGATGGAGAATCTGTGGAAATCAGGCCATGCAAGACTGTAAGAGGCCAAGTTATTGAGTATATTTAAAACAAAGGCTGATAGGTTTTGGTTAATCAGGGTATCAAAGGTTTTGGGAAGAAGACAGGAGAATGGGATGAGAAGGATAATAAACCAGACTCAATGGGCTGAGTGGCCTAAATCTGCTCCTGTGTCTTATGGTCTTATTGAGTCTTTGATAGTTCCTGAACTTTTGAAATTTACCTCTTTCGTCCTAAACTGCAAAGTGGTCAATCCTATAAATTCTCTTATTCTCTTCATCCCTGTAGGAGAGTGCAGAGGTGGAGAAAACAGGGTGGAGCCAGTAATTAGAATTTGTTTATTATTGTCACATGTACCAAGATACGGAGAAAAACTTCTGCACATTGTTTGTACCGATCAAAGGACTACACAGTACATCGAGATAAAACACAATAAAGGGGTACTAATGCAGAATAAGGTATAACGGAACATAGAACACTACAGCATAGTACAGGCCCTTCGGCCAACAATGTTGTTCTGACTTTGTAAGATACTCGAAGATCAATTTAACCCTTTCCTCCTTCATAGCCCTCCACTTTTCTATCATCCATATGTCTAAGAGTTTCTTAAACGTTTCCAATACCCTACCCTGATAGGTTGTTCCATACATCCACCATTCTTAGTGTAAAAATACTTACCTCTGATATTCCCCCCTATACTGTCTTCCAATCACCTTAAAATTATTCCACCTGGTATTAGCTATTTCTGCCCTGGGGAAAAAAGTCTTTGGCTATCCTCTCAATCTATGCATCTTATCATTTTGTACACCTATATCAAGTTGCTTCTCATCCTCTTTCATTTTAAAGAGAAAAGCCCTAGCTCACTCAGCCAATCCTCATAAAATATGCTCTCTAATCCAGGCAACATCCTATTAAGTCCTTCTGCACCCTTTCTACAGTGTCCACGTCCTTCCTATAAAGAATAACTGCAGAGAAAGTGCAGGGCCAATAAAAAACAAAGTTCAAGGTAATAAGAAGGCAGATTGTGAGGGCAAGAGCCCAGTTTATTATTCTAGGAAACCATAAAAGTGCAGTCAAAGTCAACCTTGAACCTGGCGGTCCATGTTTTCTGGCTTTTGTGTCTTCTGCCCAATGAAAGAATGGATATGAGAGAATGTTCAGGTGGGTGGGGTCCTTGACTATACTGGCTGCTTTACTGACACAACGAGAACTATAGACCAAAGACAAGAGGCTGATTTCCATGATGTGCTAACCTACGTCCCTAAGAGTATGCAGGTTTTTTGAGGTCATGGGCAGAGCCACTGACATGCTGAATCATCATGCTTCCAGATAGGATGCTTCCTATGGTGCATCGATAAAAATTGGTAAGGGTTGACTGGGACATGTCAAATACCTTTAGCCTCCTGAGAAAGTAGAGGCATTGGTGAGCTCTCAGCGGTAATGAGCCTTCAGTAGGAACACCTGTGAAGGATAGACATAACTAGTGCAAAGCACTGAACGCAATAAAGCAACGACTTGTGACAAAGGTGAAGTATACCAAATTTAAAGATGGCAATAGTAATAGAGAAAGTGTCCTTATTAATAAATGCAGGGCATTTGTCACAGGAGCATAATTAGAAGCCCAAATGTGGTCTGCTGCTAATTATAAATATACATACCTTTCAGTCAGTGTGTAAAGCCAGTTTTAGCTTTGGCACGCAGGAAAAACTGAGTGTTAATAATCCTTAAGCTGATGGTCCAGTCATGATGCTGCCAGATATCCTAAGATTTTTATGGCGTAGTGACTCACTAATTTGTGGTTTGAGCCCCCGATGACTCAATGACAAAGAGTAGAGAGCAGCCAGAATTGAGTCTCCTGGAGAACACTCTGCTCCTCTTTGTGCTGCTGAAGGCTGACTTCCAACGAATTACTGATAGATGATTAGAGGCTCTGAAACTTGGTAAACATTTTTCTTTTCAAATCTCTAATACCTAGGCTATCTTCCAGCGTGATTTAACAGCTGCCATAAGCATTCTCACTTTCAAATACATACCATTTCAGGCATTCAAAGTAATAATGTTTTGTTTATACATACTTCAGTTTAAATTGAAGTTCGACTTCTGTGTGAATTAATTAGTTTTTTTTAGAATTAGATATTGTATTTTAAATAAATAAGTCTCCAATATGGAATTAAAACTCAAACCAGAACAAGACTCAATTTTATTATCAGCGAAATACAAGAGTGTGCAAAAGTCTGGGGCACACACATAAAGCTAGTGTGTGTCTAAGGCTACGTCCACACTAGACCGGATAATCTTGAAAATGCCAGTTTCGTGTAAAAACAATAGGCGTCCACACCAAGCATTTTTGAAGATACCTCCGTCCACATTAAAACGGGTATTTGGGCGAATCTCCTCCTACTGGGCATGCGCAGGACACATCTACAGAAAACAAATGAAATGTTTGGTGTCGAATCTCGCTGTGAAAATGCTCAGTTGTGCAGTTACAGACTAGAAAAACTTAAAAGGAAATTGCCAGACGAGGGACAGCTGTTGGCTCTCGCGCAGGAGGACTTAAAACTAAACAAAAACATACTGGAGCATATGGAGGCAACCGACAGTGAGTTCATGGACAATACGACCCGGCTGATGACGAATATTGAAAAACTGACTAACTCTGTTGCAATAATAAAGCACCTTTTTTAAATGTATAAAACATGTCTGCATCAGTGTTATCTTATATTTCCACACAATGTTACATTAAGCTGTTACACATCTATTGTCAGAGAAGTACTTGCATAAATAGGTAAACCATCTTCATACAAGCAAGGACAGAGAACAGGGCAAAGTGAGTATACTTATTTATTCAGTAAGTTATGGGTCAAAGTATTTGGTGAGTACATTTCTAACTCTCTGGTTTCAGTCTCATTGTCGTCTGTTCTGAAATTGTTCGGTTGTGTGGGGAGTTGTGTTCAAGAAAGCAATGAAATGTTGCGCTGCAGTTCCGGCACATCATGACAGTGTTTTTAAAAATCTCTGGTTACCCCGTCCACACTGCTCTGCACAATCGGCATGTTCAAATTTACACACTCTGGAGGGTGTTTTAGAAAAGCTCCATTTTCGGGGGAGGAAAATGCCATTTCAGTGTGGACAGAGGGTCAAAACGCAGAGAAAAAGCTTCGGTTATGGATTTATCCGGTCTAGTGTGGACATAGCCTCAGACTTTTATATAGTACTGTATTAATTTTATGCATCACCGCTGCCGCAAAAAAAAAACAAATTTTATGACATGTGAGTGATGATAAACCTGATTCTGATATGGGTCTCTATTGTGGTCTGAGAAAGGGAAGGAGTCAGGGAGAGGGAAATCATGGTTGGGAAAAGGGGAAGGGAAAAGGGGAAGGGAGAGGGGAGGGAACGGGAAGCACCAGATAGACATTTTGTAACGATCAATAAAGCAATTGTCTGGAATCTTGACTGGGTGTGTCTGCACCTGCCTCACTGCCCCCTCTGCCTTAGCACTCCTTCTCTGCCACCTGTCTCACAGCCCTCCCGCTATCCCCAGCATCCATTTCCTGTCCTCCACCCTCATCATTCCCAATATCCTTCGCTCCTGCCAGATTTACAGACTCACTCTCTACTCCACATTGACAAATACAGTACTGTGCAGAAGCCTCAGGCATCCTAGCTAAACACATGTGATTTTGCACAGTACTGAATGTTGTGAAATTTGTTGTTTTGCAGTATTTCTGTTACTCTGCTGATTACCCAACAAGAAAACAAAACAGAGCTAATCTTTTGGACTTTCTAACAAGGACATTCACAGTAGATGCTGGTAATGGTAATGTGAAACGTGTGTGCTTCTTGAATTGTAAGGGGAATTACCAGCTTCTAGGTCACTTCTTTTGGCACTTTTTATTTTCTTACTGTTCCCACAGATCTCTGATTATCATGAATCATGCAATTCCCAGTTCTCATTTGCAAACAGAAAGTTGAAACAACAGCGGCAATGCCAGTCTCAACAATCATTGAGGATATCACCAACTACAAGGTGGAGCTTTTAGCTAATAAAGAGTGATGGGGACTTCACCTGGGAAAAGCACACAGGGAGGGGAAGTGAAGTTTCATTTTCTCATTTTCTGTAAAGTAGAAAACTTGTAACAGCATAGCCAAAAAGTTATAGTTATGGGATGGAATCTTCCAGAGTTCATAATCTTACTCAATTCAAAAGATCCATTTGGAGGAGTTATAGTAACAGCCCAGGAAGACAAGGTAAACAGGAGAATGCAGCTGAAGAAGGAACACCACCTCAAAAGCAGGGTGCAAGTATAACTCATTAAATATGTTATTACTCTGCTCTGAAAAGGGTTCCATGGATACAATGAGAAGTGTTTTACTTCATGGAACCAAAGACCCTGAATACTCCATCCTTCAAAGAATATTAGCATCATGAACTGCTACTGATTGGTATCACAGGAAAATGCTTTGCCCTTTAGCTGAAATAAATCAGTGAAAATGCTGACCCATCCTCCTGAAAGTTATAGTTCAGTAAGGATTTTAATGTGGAAAATGGTTTGAGTCTTTCCCTTCAGCCAATCTACCATCATATGCAGCCAAACTTCGTCTCAGGAAAATGAATGAAAATGTTGTCTCTTGTAAATAATCTTGAGAAAGGTGCTTATTTCTGATGTCTCTTGAGGTGAGATAATAGAAAGACTTGCTATGAAAATATCATGGGATAGCAAACTTCACATCTCACAAATGAGCTGCCTTTGATCCGGATTCTGTGCACAGACCTGTGGTCAATGATGTCTGCCTTGTGAAAGGAAGGTAGAGAGATCTCTGCTTGAGACATTTTGCAGGTCTTGAATTGTACTGGCTGCAGTCCAAAGTAGTACAATTATACTTACACTTGCCATCTCTTCTGCAAATCCTCTCCTTCATTTACTTATGAGAATACTTCCAATTTTGAAAATCCAATATCAACACAAAGAAAATCTAGGATAAAAGAATGGAATAATAAGAACAAATGCAAAAATGGAACCCACTTTGGCCAAAGCCAGTCTATCATAGAGTTTGGTCCGCATGTTGTGCGTCAACTATCAGCACCCACTTACACTATTTCTAGTCTTTTATGTCAATTCTAGTCTTAATTCTTCCCAAATTCTCTTGAATATCCTTCAAATTTTATCACTCATTTAAACAGTAGGGACAATTTGCAGTGGCCAGTTATTGTACCTACCGGCACATTTTCAGTTAATGTACTAACCGGCACATTTTTGGTTAATGTACTCACCGGCACATTTTCAGTTAATGTACTCACCGGCACATTTTCAGTTAATGTACTAACCGGCACATTTTTGGTTAATGTACTTACCAGCACATTTTCAGTTAATGTACTAACCGGCACATTTTCAGATGTGGGAGGAAACCAGAGCAGCAGGACCAAACACGTGTGGTTACAGGAAGAATGTGAAAATTTTACACAAAAATTATTAAAATTAGTTTTCACAGAATAAATAAACTATCATGGAGAAAATTGTATGCCACTAATGCAGGAAATACTATTTAAACAGATTGGTGTAAGAGATAATTCAATAAAAATACAGAAGAATTTGTCTAAAAATATTTGTGGATTTGCAAAAAAATATTTTATTTCAGTAATATACATTCAGCATTCACTTTCTACCAGTTATAGCCTTTGTTGTGTATGTGGCCTATTTCAAAACTATGTTATTAATAAAAACGCTGGAGACGGGAACTAAGTTTCATGGCTCTTTACTGGTAGAGTCCAAACTTGACACATGGAACAGATCAATACACGCCGAATAGCGCATACAACGACATGTTAGTAAAACATAGAATAGTCCTTTATTATAATGTAGGCTATACAGTACACTCCTCCCCTTTCATTTTGATAGTGTATCAACCGTTTTTTTTACTGGAGCACTATGCTAAACAAATATGTTTACCCTTAACATACAAATACCTACCATTTGTTTACAAATTATAACAAAGTAACTTAATAATATCAAATTATAACAAGCCTTCCTTTTCTTTCTTACTTCTGGTCTAAGACCCATTTAGAACTCAAGTCAATAGACAATAGACAATATTCAATAGGTGCAGGAACCTTTACTTATGAATTTTAATGGTGGAATTAAGAGACACTGTAAAGTGCAAAGTTTGAGCTCAATAGAACCATTCAATCAAAAATACTGTACGTTACATTTAAAAAAATCATCAATGAACTACATGTGTGAGTGAAATTTCTGCAAATACACCTTTTTCTAAAATCTTTTTTTTAATAGATGGCTTTATTGATTTAAAAAAATGTCTAGAAATTCACACCCTTTCAGTGGTTTTATTGATAATTTAGAGTGGAATGAATTTTACAATGTAGCAAGATGGTTAGGGCTACTTTTTCAGAACACATATTATTGACTGCTTGGGCATAGAATTAGGTTTCTCAAAATCAGGATCAGAATCAGAATCAGAATCAGATTCATTAGAACTGACGTATGCAATGAAATTTGCTGTTTGGCGTCAGTAGTACATTGCAATACAGTGTCCCTGAACTCCACCAATAAAGTTCATAATTAAAGGCTGATATTGCTGCAATGAGAAGATAATGGCTTAAGGTACAACTAACACAAATTCCTTTCAGATGAACAGCAGCACCTTCATGTGATTTTTTCTCTTCAGTTTTATCTTGTGACTCTGGATAGCAAAGTTCTCCCAATGCATATTTATCTTGCAGATATGCTATTCTATATTCCCAAAATCAGAAGGAATCAATGCTCATATACTACCAAGGATAAATATCTAGGTTTAGATTCTCTGAAGAATATTGATAGCAGGCATGGATTGTGAATGATTTCTTGTCTCTAGGCTTCATTGAAGGAATTATTCTTAAATCTGCAGCTTTAAGACCAAGATGTTAAGAATTTTCTACTCATTAGGTAATTGTACCAAGTAAACATTGTCCAACTGTTTATTTTAATAAGTGGTGACTTGGCAGTTTTGACCTAATTAAAAATCACGTGAAGACAATCTGTTGCTTCTAGATGTCATGGTGTCCAGTAAGATGAGGGAAGGAGGAATTTTGAATAAAATATAGCTGAAATTCATTTTTTTATATAACATTCTGAGCGTAATTTCCTCATGCTTTAAATGTCCCCATGAGGTATATGTTGAACAACGGATAACATGCTTTCCTTTTTGTTATACTAGAAGCAGAAAAGACATTGACAATTTTAAGCTATTAAAATGCTATTAACTTGAATGAAAATACTAAATTAATTATTAAATAATCACCATAGTGATTATTTTGCTTTGCTGATGTTTCAGCAATTATTAAAATGTTACAGAAAACAATGATAATCAAATGTATGCTGGTCAGTATTTCTAAATACCGAAGTACTAGGTCTAAACTATTTTTAAAGTAAAGCCAATGATGGCGAGCAACTTTGAATTTACTTGCTTTGACTTAATAGTTTTAAATTTCTAAATAGGTTCACAATATAATTCTGTTAACAACCTATTTAGGAAGGAAACTTTGAGTGGAGGATTGTGGCCCACTTAACGGACTAAAGCTATCATAGGGAGCTGTAATATGCTTTATTCTTGAGACTGATAACCGCCTGGGGAGGAAGGTTTCTAGATTATGCAGGCAATTATTACTGACAGTAGCATTTTATTCCTTTATTGAAATGACTGAATTTAATACTCAAGCTTTTAGAAATTCTTATCTTCAGATTATTAGTCCAGACTTCTGGAAACATAATTCATTCACAGAAACCAAATGCATAAGATTGAGAATGCTGGGAATCTGAAATAACCCAAAAAGGTGGGAGGTATTTAGGTGGTCAAGCAGCATATGGGGAGATAGAAATTGAGCTCATATTTTAAGCTGGAAATCTTTCATTGAAGTAAGGCTCAGTTAGAAAGGAGAGGACATAAGGAAATCTGTGACTGATGGATGGCTAGAGAGAGAAAATAATGGAAGGGGTGACAATGCAAGGTGAAAGAACCTGGTCAACGGGGAAAATAGGTCAGTCTAGAACTGGTTCAAATGCCAAATCATTGTTTGTGGATACCATAACATTGTAGAGTAAATGTTGGAAAGCTGAAATACGCTGCTGATTTGTCAATTGCTGTTAAGTATTACTATGAAATATGCTGTTAATTGTCAATTGTTGTTAAATATTACTATGAAATACACTGTTAAGTATTACTATGAAGTGCTTGCGAACTTGAACTTGATTAATTAGAGAAGGATCAAATAGAGAAGTCTCAGTTTTGTTTTTTTAGTTGAATTAGACTAGATCTGTAGCTGTAGTTAAAAGTTGAATTAGAGCTGTAGATAAGAGTTAAACAACATTATTTGTTACTAATTTATTATTTTTTTCAGTTAAGTTTGTGTATTTCATTGTTGGTTTGTTTGCTCAAGAGAAATCAAAAGAAACTTGAGCACTGTTTTGAGCTGCTTACCACTCTCTGTGTAAACAACTTATCTCATATATCTCCTTTAAACTATCCACCTCTCATCTTAAATCTATGTTCTCTAGTACAGTATTTTACATTATCAACCCAATGAAAAGACGCTGACTATCTGCCCTGTCTATACCTCTCATAATTTAAAAATTTTCTTTCAGGCTACCCCTCAGCCTGTGATATGCCAGAGCAAACAATCCATGTTTGTTCAAACACTTGTAGTTAATACTCTCGAACCCAGAAAGCATCCTAATGAACATCTTCTGCACACTCTCCAAAGCTTCCACATCCTTCCTGGGTGACCAAAACTGCACACAGTACTCCAAATGTGGCCAAACCAAAGGTTTATACTCAGCAACATGACTTGCCATATTTTATAGTCACTGATGAATGCAATCTTGTCATAAGCCTTCTTTACCACCAATTTTACTTGTGTTTTCACTTTCAGGGAGCGATGGACTTGCACCCCAAGATCTCTCTTTACATGAATTCCCCAAAGGGTCCTGGCATTTACTACAAAATTTTACTCTTACATTTGACCTCCTCCCCAAAGTACAACACCTCACATTGTCCAAATTAATTCCATCTGTCATTTCTCCAACACACATCAAAGTTGCTGGTGAGCGCAGCAGGCCAGGCATCATCACTAGGAAGAGGTGCAGTCGACGTTTTGGGCCGAGACCCTTCGTCAGGACTAACTGAAGGAAGAATTAGTAAGAGATTTGAAAGTTGGAGGGGGAGGGAGAGATGCAAAATGATAGGAGAAGACAGGAGGGGGATGGATGGAGCCAAGAGCTGGACAGGTGATTGGCAAAATGGATACGAGAGGATCATGGGACAGGAGGTCCGGGAAGAAAGACAAAGGGGGGGGGGGATCCCAGAGGATGGGCAAGGGGTATATCCATTTTGAGAATATACCCCTTGCCCATCCTCTGGGTTCCGCCCGCCCCCGTCTTTCTTCCCGGACCTCCTGTCCCATGATCCTCTTGTATCCATTTTGCCAATCATCTGTCTAGCTCTTGGCTCCATCCTTCCCCCTCCTGTCTTCTCCTATCATTTCAGATCTCCCCCTCCCCCTCCCACTTTCAAATCTCTTACTAGCTCTTCTTTCAGTTAGTCCTGATGAAACGTCGACTGTAGCTCTTCCTAGAGATGCTGCCTGGCCCGCTGCGTTCACCAGCAACTTTGATGTGTGTTGCTTGAATTTCCAGCATCTGCAGAATTCCTGTTGTTGTCATTTCTCCATCTATATTTCCAATTAGACCATCTCCTTCTGTATCTTTTAATGACTTTCCTTGTTAGCGATATCTCTGCCAATTCTATAAAACTTACTAATCTACTCACATGCATTTTATATAGAGGTCCCAGCACTGACCCCAATGGAACACCACTGATCACAGATCAGCACTCAGAGAAACATCTGTCCACCACTACCTTCTGCCTTCTCTGGCCAACTCAATTCTTAATCCATTCTACCAAATCACCATGCATCCCATGTGCCTTAATCTTCTGGATCAGCATACAATGAGAAACTGAGGAATGAATTACTAAAGTCCACATAACAATCCCCATGGCCCTACCTTATCAATCATCTCTTTCACCTTGTCATAAACTCACTCAGGTTTGTAAGTCATGTCCACCACCCTACAAGTTCCTGCTTTTCCAAGTGTGAGTGAATTCTATCCCTGAGAATCTCCTCCAACAATTTCCTTATCAGTTTTGTAAGGCTAAATGGCCTATAATTCGCTGGGGCACTAGTTATTCTCTAGCTATCTGGCACCTTGTCTGTGGCTAAAGAGAATACAAAGATCTCTATCAGAGCCCCAGAAGTCTCAAGAAGGTTATTCAGTATCCTTTTATTTCTAATATTTAAGGTAAAACCATTAGGAACAGGAGGGTCATTCCATGATTAACTTGATCGTTCTCCTTCAGTCTTGAGTGGTGTCAGGTTACAATACCGGTGCAGCAAGAAATGCTGCTGCCTTATATTTGTTCATAGCTTTGATTCTGACCTCTGATGCTGGCATTGCCTTCATCAGCTAAATCCTTCAGTGTTGTCAGAAACAAATCACTGGAGGACTAGGTTCCTTCACTTTGTGGAGAAAGAAGCCATTGAAGGTTAAAGCACCTTGTGACCAGAGG
Organism: Mobula hypostoma; assembly: GCF_963921235.1. Lineage (NCBI taxonomy): Eukaryota > Metazoa > Chordata > Chondrichthyes > Myliobatiformes > Myliobatidae > Mobula > Mobula hypostoma. Next base: position 57,918,462 of record NC_086100.1, on the reverse strand, counting down.
GTGAAGGAAATCTGCAGCTAACAATGTGTCACTGTAAATTTTGCATTCACTTTGTATTTATCAAGAGTATAGCTCTTTGTAATGCCGCCTCATCATAAATGTGCCCCAGGTGCAACAAATTTTCTTCTGTTTCCTCTTGGCTAAGCTTGAAGAGACAACCCTGTTTCCTCAGCCCAAACCATAGGGCACAAAACAGGAGAAAGAAGGATTGAATAAAAATTAATCGATTTCACTTTCTGGTAAAATAATCTCTCCCTCCCCCTTATTCTATTCCTCACTCTGACCTTTTACCTCTTCTCATTTGCTTATTACTTCCCCTAGGTCTCCTCCTCCTTCTCTTTGTCCTATGGTCCACACTTCTCCCCTATCAAATTCCTTCTTTGCTAGCCCTTTGCCTTTCCCACCCACTTAGCTTCACCTATCATCTTCCAAATAGCTTTTTTCCCTTCCCCCCACCTTTTTTATTCTGGCATCTTCCCCTTTCCTTCTCAGTCCTGAAGAAGGGTCTCGGCCCGAAACATCAACTGTCTATTCACTTCCATAGATGCTGCCAGACTTGTTGAGTTCTTCCAGCATTTTGTGTGCATGTCCCTTTGATTTGCAGCATCTACAGACTTTCTTGTGTTTATGGTTTAATAGCAGTGCATTATGGGATCAGGCACAAGGTAATAACGTGTTACAGTCTGGTATGTAGAAGGAGAGCATTATGGGAAATTGGGGAATGGGGTGGACGGGAAGTGGAGAGGTGTCAAATCATACAAACTGCTCAGAAAATTCCATGGTTGGGATGCTTTCACAAAAGTGACACACAATAAGGTGGTGAGTGAATTTACAAGTCTATCTACAGGGACATGGATGCATCTATATTTATACTCCAGCAGAATGTTGAATAAAACCATAACATCCTGACCATTTGCACTTTTTCTGAACTGCTTTTGGGCAATCAATTCACAACACACTTGTTGGTTCAAGTGAAGGTTGCCTGGGAGGCACTGGTATGAAGCCATTCTTTCTACCTCCGTAGAGCCTTGCTCTGAGATGGAGATCTCATCTCTGCCAAATGAAACTGGAAGGCATAATGGCATGCCATCAAGAGCAGCCATCTTATTGTATATCAGCCTTGTGAAATCATCCCCACCATGGAGCTTTCTGGGTAACAGCATAAATGACCGGACATCAAATCAAGTCAAGTCATGTTTATTGTCATTTAACTATATACATGTATATAATGTATGCAGCCATCTAATGAATACAGAAATGAGACAATGTTTCTTCGAACCAGGGTGTAAAGCACAGAGGTACACATAGCATGCGATATAACTTCTGAAGGTAAGGATAAAATCTTCAGATGAATCACCCATATATACCAAACTGAAGTGCATTAATTTTAAATAATGGAAGGTACAGAACAGATTAATAGTCATACTTTATTGATCCCAGGGAAAATTGGTTTTCGTTACAGTTGCACCATAAATAATTAAATTGTTATAAAACCATAAATAGTTAAATATGTAAAGTCTGGCACAGTAAACCACTGGCACTTTGAATACGATGTGGCCCAGAGTTCAGAAGCCTAATGGCCTGGGGGAAGAAACTGTTTCTCATCCTGACAGTAATTTCCTGCCTGCTGGTAGAAAGTCCAAAGAGGATGCTGGGTAGATGGGAGAGATCCTTAATAATACGAAGTCCCTGCGTACGCAGTGCTCCTGATAAATGTCCCTCCACTCCCATGTCACCAGGGACAGCCAATTGTCATTGAGCAGAGGGATGGCATTCATAAACAGTTAGGTGCCCCCAGTGGATACAGGAATATGACCCGTAAGCAGCTCACAGTCTTCTGGAGAAATTACACTGCACGAGAGAAACTGGCTGTCATGCATGATCAGATTACAGCATAAATTAACTCATCTCTGTTGCACGTAACTAAAAACATTCTCTCACTCTCATGGCCAGACCAGCTGAGCATGTAGGAGAGATTTTGATGACAGAATGAGAGATCGTTCATCCTGGTGCACAAAACACAAGTGCAGTTTCCTTGTTACAGTGAGAAAATGAGTACTCTTACTGTTCGAAAGAATTAGGTGAACCAAGCACAGGAAGCTAATATGCAATTAGGAAAGGAAATGGTATGTTAGCCTTTACAACAAGAGGATTTGAATATAAGGATAAGGAGAATGTGTTGTAGTTTTATGGGGCCTTAGTGAGATTGTATCTGGAGTATTGTGAATGGTTTTAATATCCTTGCCTCTCCATAGAGGGAGTTCAGCAAGAATTCACTAGACTCCTTTGAGGGATTAAACAGACTAGATTTATACTTTCTAGAATTTCGAAGGTTCAGTGGAAATCCCAATAAAACCGACAAAATATACACAGGGCTTGAGAGATTAATTGCAAGAAGTTGGTTTCCTCCGAATGAGGCAGCTGGATGCAAGAAACCTCACCAGATATAAATAAGGAGAAGACACCTTTTCACCCAGTGATGACTGTTTTTTTGGTATTTTCTATGCTGGAGAGCTGCGGAGACTTTGAGATATAGATTATTCAAAATGGCTCAATTGATTTCTGCACATTGAAGTTCAAAACAACGGGGATAATGCAGGGAAATAGGACTGAAATCAAAGATCTAAGTGAGTCCTGAAGGAACCAGATGTCCCATTCATGCTGCTAGATCTTGGGTTCTTCTGAAGGTGAGTTGAGTTGACCTGGTGCTATATCATGGTCTCACAGTGGCTTTGGCCTAGGAGAGGCCTTTCATTTTGAGATCACATGGCTGTGTACTTAATGGGGAAAACGCAGAGTACTGGCCACAACCAAAAGAGGGCACGGTCTGGAATAATTAGCAGAGAGCTAACTCTGCAGTTGGCCATGTAAAACAATATGCCCCAAATGGAAATAGAGAGCAGATTTTTGTCAAGGTCATGTGATGCTGCGGCTGTCATCATGGTCATGCTGAGCTGAAGTGGTGGGAGTGCACTTAGAAATGACACATCATTGAAGCACTGTATAACTCAAGTTTTTCAAGATCTATCTCTTAGAAAAGCACCTGCCATCGTTTGTGACAGCAATGGGGAATCCTTGAGAATAAAACAAAGGTGTGTGAGCAAACAGAAACACAACAGTGATCATGAGAAAATCCTTGGTGATCAAAAACAATTTGGATATTGAGGAAGTAGAATCCTTTTCTATTGATAAAGAATTAAAGATTTTTCATTAGAGCTCTTACAGATGACAGCGTGTTCAGTACAGCCAGATCATGTGGAAGCTGATAATGTTGGCAGCTTCTAGAACATAGAACATAGAACATAGAATAGTACAGCAGATTACAGGCGCTTCGGCCCACAATGTTGTGCTGACCCTCAAACCCAGCCTCCCATATAAGCCCCCACCTTAAATTCTTCCATATATCTGTCTAGTGGTCTCTTAAACTTCACTAATGTATCTGCCTCCACCACTGACTCAGGCAGTGCATTCCATGCACCAACCACTCTCTGAGTAAAAAAACTTTCCTCTAATATCCCCTTTGAACTTCCCACCTCTTACCGTAAAGGTATGTTCTCTTGTATTGAGCAGTGGTGCCCTGGGGAAGAGGCGCTGGCTATCCACTCTATCTATTCCCCTTATTATCTTGTACACCTCTATCATGTCTCCTCTCATCCTCCGCCTCTCCAAAGAGTAAAGACCTAGCTCCCTTAATCTCTGATCATAATGCATACTCTCTAAACCAGGCAGCATCCTGGTAAATCTCCTATGTACCCTTTCCAATGCTTCCACATCCTTCCTATAGTGAGGCGACCAGAACTGGACACAGTACTCCAAGTGTGGCCTAACCAGAGTTTTATAGAACTGCATCATTACATCGCGACTCTTAAACTCTGTCCCTCGACTTATGAAAGCTAACACCCCATAAGCTTTCTTAACTACCCTATCCACCTGGACTACCCTATCTAATGTTAGCAGTTTTATTGGCTCCACACTGAAAAAGGAATGTGCATTCATTCTACTTGACAAAGACTGATATCTTTAATGCTGCTATAAGCAGCTAACTGTGGTTCTAGACAGAGATCAGCTGGAATATTCCGAAGGCCAGGAAGTTAACAGTGACTGTGACCTTGGTGTCCTCAAAGAGCAGTCCAGGCAGAAGAGTTTGAATGATGGTCATCTTTCAGAGTCTCAGTGGTGAAAGCTTTTGAAAACTGGAGCCTTCATTGCATTGTTCCACAGAGAGGTCCAGGTACAGTCTTAAGTAGTGTCTAGTGTGTTTGTGATCTGTGTGTGTGTATGTGTGAGAGAGAGAGAGAGAGAGAGAGCGAGAGAGAGAGAGAGAGAGAGAGAGAGAGAGAAAGCAAGTGAGAGAGAGAGAGAGACTGTTAAATAGGATGTTTTACTGAAGTTAGGAAAACAAGATGTGCTGACTCGTAGCTACAAATGCCCACAAATACAGTTTTGCATAAATAAAATATAGCTGAAATTCATTTTTTTATATAACATTCTGAGCGTAATTTCCTCATGCTTTAAATGTCCCCATGAGGTATATGTTGAACAACGGATAACATGCTTTCCTTTTTGTTATACTAGAAGCAGAAAAGACATTGACAATTTTAAGCTATTAAAATGCTATTAACTTGAATGAAAATACTAAATTAATTATTAAATAATCACCATAGTGATTATTTTGCTTTGCTGATGTTTCAGCAATTATTAAAATGTTACAGAAAACAATGATAATCAAATGTATGCTGGTCAGTATTTCTAAATACCGAAGTACTAGGTCTAAACTATTTTTAAAGTAAAGCCAATGATGGCGAGCAACTTTGAATTTACTTGCTTTGACTTAATAGTTTTAAATTTCTAAATAGGTTCACAATATAATTCTGTTAACAACCTATTTAGGAAGGAAACTTTGAGTGGAGGATTGTGGCCCACTTAACGGACTAAAGCTATCATAGGGAGCTGTAATATGCTTTATTCTTGAGACTGATAACCGCCTGGGGAGGAAGGTTTCTAGATTATGCAGGCAATTATTACTGACAGTAGCATTTTATTCCTTTATTGAAATGACTGAATTTAATACTCAAGCTTTTAGAAATTCTTATCTTCAGATTATTAGTCCAGACTTCTGGAAACATAATTCATTCACAGAAACCAAATGCATAAGATTGAGAATGCTGGGAATCTGAAATAACCCAAAAAGGTGGGAGGTATTTAGGTGGTCAAGCAGCATATGGGGAGATAGAAATTGAGCTCATATTTTAAGCTGGAAATCTTTCATTGAAGTAAGGCTCAGTTAGAAAGGAGAGGACATAAGGAAATCTGTGACTGATGGATGGCTAGAGAGAGAAAATAATGGAAGGGGTGACAATGCAAGGTGAAAGAACCTGGTCAACGGGGAAAATAGGTCAGTCTAGAACTGGTTCAAATGCCAAATCATTGTTTGTGGATACCATAACATTGTAGAGTAAATGTTGGAAAGCTGAAATACGCTGCTGATTTGTCAATTGCTGTTAAGTATTACTATGAAATATGCTGTTAATTGTCAATTGTTGTTAAATATTACTATGAAATACACTGTTAAGTATTACTATGAAGTGCTTGCGAACTTGAACTTGATTAATTAGAGAAGGATCAAATAGAGAAGTCTCAGTTTTGTTTTTTTAGTTGAATTAGACTAGATCTGTAGCTGTAGTTAAAAGTTGAATTAGAGCTGTAGATAAGAGTTAAACAACATTATTTGTTACTAATTTATTATTTTTTTCAGTTAAGTTTGTGTATTTCATTGTTGGTTTGTTTGCTCAAGAGAAATCAAAAGAAACTTGAGCACTGTTTTGAGCTGCTTACCACTCTCTGTGTAAACAACTTATCTCATATATCTCCTTTAAACTATCCACCTCTCATCTTAAATCTATGTTCTCTAGTACAGTATTTTACATTATCAACCCAATGAAAAGACGCTGACTATCTGCCCTGTCTATACCTCTCATAATTTAAAAATTTTCTTTCAGGCTACCCCTCAGCCTGTGATATGCCAGAGCAAACAATCCATGTTTGTTCAAACACTTGTAGTTAATACTCTCGAACCCAGAAAGCATCCTAATGAACATCTTCTGCACACTCTCCAAAGCTTCCACATCCTTCCTGGGTGACCAAAACTGCACACAGTACTCCAAATGTGGCCAAACCAAAGGTTTATACTCAGCAACATGACTTGCCATATTTTATAGTCACTGATGAATGCAATCTTGTCATAAGCCTTCTTTACCACCAATTTTACTTGTGTTTTCACTTTCAGGGAGCGATGGACTTGCACCCCAAGATCTCTCTTTACATGAATTCCCCAAAGGGTCCTGGCATTTACTACAAAATTTTACTCTTACATTTGACCTCCTCCCCAAAGTACAACACCTCACATTGTCCAAATTAATTCCATCTGTCATTTCTCCAACACACATCAAAGTTGCTGGTGAGCGCAGCAGGCCAGGCATCATCACTAGGAAGAGGTGCAGTCGACGTTTTGGGCCGAGACCCTTCGTCAGGACTAACTGAAGGAAGAATTAGTAAGAGATTTGAAAGTTGGAGGGGGAGGGAGAGATGCAAAATGATAGGAGAAGACAGGAGGGGGATGGATGGAGCCAAGAGCTGGACAGGTGATTGGCAAAATGGATACGAGAGGATCATGGGACAGGAGGTCCGGGAAGAAAGACAAAGGGGGGGGGGGGATCCCAGAGGATGGGCAAGGGGTATATCCATTTTGAGAATATACCCCTTGCCCATCCTCTGGGTTCCGCCCGCCCCCGGCTTTCTTCCCGGACCTCCTGTCCCATGTTGCTCGTGTATCCATTTTGCCAATCATCTGTCTAGCTCTTGGCTCCATCCTTCCCCCTCCTGTCTTCTCCTATCATTTCAGATCTCCCCCTCCCCCTCCCACTTTCAAATCTCTTACTAGCTCTTCTTTCAGTTAGTCCTGATGAAACGTCGACTGTAGCTCTTCCTAGAGATGCTGCCTGGCCCGCTGCGTTCACCAGCAACTTTGATGTGTGTTGCTTGAATTTCCAGCATCTGCAGAATTCCTGTTGTTGTCATTTCTCCATCTATATTTCCAATTAGACCATCTCCTTCTGTATCTTTTAATGACTTTCCTTGTTAGCGATATCTCTGCCAATTCTATAAAACTTACTAATCTACTCACATGCATTTTATATAGAGGTCCCAGCACTGACCCCAATGGAACACCACTGATCACAGATCAGCACTCAGAGAAACATCTGTCCACCACTACCTTCTGCCTTCTCTGGCCAACTCAATTCTTAATCCATTCTACCAAATCACCATGCATCCCATGTGCCTTAATCTTCTGGATCAGCATACAATGAGAAACTGAGGAATGAATTACTAAAGTCCACATAACAATCCCCATGGCCCTACCTTATCAATCATCTCTTTCACCTTGTCATAAACTCACTCAGGTTTGTAAGTCATGTCCACCACCCTACAAGTTCCTGCTTTTCCAAGTGTGAGTGAATTCTATCCCTGAGAATCTCCTCCAACAATTTCCTTATCAGTTTTGTAAGGCTAAATGGCCTATAATTCGCTGGGGCACTAGTTATTCTCTAGCTATCTGGCACCTTGTCTGTGGCTAAAGAGAATACAAAGATCTCTATCAGAGCCCCAGAAGTCTCAAGAAGGTTATTCAGTATCCTTTTATTTCTAATATTTAAGGTAAAACCATTAGGAACAGGAGGGTCATTCCATGATTAACTTGATCGTTCTCCTTCAGTCTTGAGTGGTGTCAGGTTACAATACCGGTGCAGCAAGAAATGCTGCTGCCTTATATTTGTTCATAGCTTTGATTCTGACCTCTGATGCTGGCATTGCCTTCATCAGCTAAATCCTTCAGTGTTGTCAGAAACAAATCACTGGAGGACTAGGTTCCTTCACTTTGTGGAGAAAGAAGCCATTGAAGGTTAAAGCACCTTGTGACCAGAGGGTGAAGGAAATCTGCAGCTAACAATGTGTCACTGTAAATTTTGCATTCACTTTGTATTTATCAAGAGTATAGCTCTTTGTAATGCCGCCTCATCATAAATGTGCCCCAGGTGCAACAAATTTTCTTCTGTTTCCTCTTGGCTAAGCTTGAAGAGACAACCCTGTTTCCTCAGCCCAAACCATAGGGCACAAAACAGGAGAAAGAAGGATTGAATAAAAATTAATCGATTTCACTTTCTGGTAAAATAATCTCTCCCTCCCCCTTATTCTATTCCTCACTCTGACCTTTTACCTCTTCTCATTTGCTTATTACTTCCCCTAGGTCTCCTCCTCCTTCTCTTTGTCCTATGGTCCACACTTCTCCCCTATCAAATTCCTTCTTTGCTAGCCCTTTGCCTTTCCCACCCACTTAGCTTCACCTATCATCTTCCAAATAGCTTTTTTCCCTTCCCCCCACCTTTTTTATTCTGGCATCTTCCCCTTTCCTTCTCAGTCCTGAAGAAGGGTCTCGGCCCGAAACATCAACTGTCTATTCACTTCCATAGATGCTGCCAGACTTGTTGAGTTCTTCCAGCATTTTGTGTGCATGTCCCTTTGATTTGCAGCATCTACAGACTTTCTTGTGTTTATGGTTTAATAGCAGTGCATTATGGGATCAGGCACAAGGTAATAACGTGTTACAGTCTGGTATGTAGAAGGAGAGCATTATGGGAAATTGGGGAATGGGGTGGACGGGAAGTGGAGAGGTGTCAAATCATACAAACTGCTCAGAAAATTCCATGGTTGGGATGCTTTCACAAAAGTGACACACAATAAGGTGGTGAGTGAATTTACAAGTCTATCTACAGGGACATGGATGCATCTATATTTATACTCCAGCAGAATGTTGAATAAAACCATAACATCCTGACCATTTGCACTTTTTCTGAACTGCTTTTGGGCAATCAATTCACAACACACTTGTTGGTTCAAGTGAAGGTTGCCTGGGAGGCACTGGTATGAAGCCATTCTTTCTACCTCCGTAGAGCCTTGCTCTGAGATGGAGATCTCATCTCTGCCAAATGAAACTGGAAGGCATAATGGCATGCCATCAAGAGCAGCCATCTTATTGTATATCAGCCTTGTGAAATCATCCCCACCATGGAGCTTTCTGGGTAACAGCATAAATGACCGGACATCAAATCAAGTCAAGTCATGTTTATTGTCATTTAACTATATACATGTATATAATGTATGCAGCCATCTAATGAATACAGAAATGAGACAATGTTTCTTCGAACCAGGGTGTAAAGCACAGAGGTACACATAGCATGCGATATAACTTCTGAAGGTAAGGATAAAATCTTCAGATGAATCACCCATATATACCAAACTGAAGTGCATTAATTTTAAATAATGGAAGGTACAGAACAGATTAATAGTCATACTTTATTGATCCCAGGGAAAATTGGTTTTCGTTACAGTTGCACCATAAATAATTAAATTGTTATAAAACCATAAATAGTTAAATATGTAAAGTCTGGCACAGTAAACCACTGGCACTTTGAATACGATGTGGCCCAGAGTTCAGAAGCCTAATGGCCTGGGGGAAGAAACTGTTTCTCATCCTGACAGTAATTTCCTGCCTGCTGGTAGAAAGTCCAAAGAGGATGCTGGGTAGATGGGAGAGATCCTTAATAATACGAAGTCCCTGCGTACGCAGTGCTCCTGATAAATGTCCCTCCACTCCCATGTCACCAGGGACAGCCAATTGTCATTGAGCAGAGGGATGGCATTCATAAACAGTTAGGTGCCCCCAGTGGATACAGGAATATGACCCGTAAGCAGCTCACAGTCTTCTGGAGAAATTACACTGCACGAGAGAAACTGGCTGTCATGCATGATCAGATTACAGCATAAATTAACTCATCTCTGTTGCACGTAACTAAAAACATTCTCTCACTCTCATGGCCAGACCAGCTGAGCATGTAGGAGAGATTTTGATGACAGAATGAGAGATCGTTCATCCTGGTGCACAAAACACAAGTGCAGTTTCCTTGTTACAGTGAGAAAATGAGTACTCTTACTGTTCGAAAGAATTAGGTGAACCAAGCACAGGAAGCTAATATGCAATTAGGAAAGGAAATGGTATGTTAGCCTTTACAACAAGAGGATTTGAATATAAGGATAAGGAGAATGTGTTGTAGTTTTATGGGGCCTTAGTGAGATTGTATCTGGAGTATTGTGAATGGTTTTAATATCCTTGCCTCTCCATAGAGGGAGTTCAGCAAGAATTCACTAGACTCCTTTGAGGGATTAAACAGACTAGATTTATACTTTCTAGAATTTCGAAGGTTCAGTGGAAATCCCAATAAAACCGACAAAATATACACAGGGCTTGAGAGATTAATTGCAAGAAGTTGGTTTCCTCCGAATGAGGCAGCTGGATGCAAGAAACCTCACCAGATATAAATAAGGAGAAGACACCTTTTCACCCAGTGATGACTGTTTTTTTGGTATTTTCTATGCTGGAGAGCTGCGGAGACTTTGAGATATAGATTATTCAAAATGGCTCAATTGATTTCTGCACATTGAAGTTCAAAACAACGGGGATAATGCAGGGAAATAGGACTGAAATCAAAGATCTAAGTGAGTCCTGAAGGAACCAGATGTCCCATTCATGCTGCTAGATCTTGGGTTCTTCTGAAGGTGAGTTGAGTTGACCTGGTGCTATATCATGGTCTCACAGTGGCTTTGGCCTAGGAGAGGCCTTTCATTTTGAGATCACATGGCTGTGTACTTAATGGGGAAAACGCAGAGTACTGGCCACAACCAAAAGAGGGCACGGTCTGGAATAATTAGCAGAGAGCTAACTCTGCAGTTGGCCATGTAAAACAATATGCCCCAAATGGAAATAGAGAGCAGATTTTTGTCAAGGTCATGTGATGCTGCGGCTGTCATCATGGTCATGCTGAGCTGAAGTGGTGGGAGTGCACTTAGAAATGACACATCATTGAAGCACTGTATAACTCAAGTTTTTCAAGATCTATCTCTTAGAAAAGCACCTGCCATCGTTTGTGACAGCAATGGGGAATCCTTGAGAATAAAACAAAGGTGTGTGAGCAAACAGAAACACAACAGTGATCATGAGAAAATCCTTGGTGATCAAAAACAATTTGGATATTGAGGAAGTAGAATCCTTTTCTATTGATAAAGAATTAAAGATTTTTCATTAGAGCTCTTACAGATGACAGCGTGTTCAGTACAGCCAGATCATGTGGAAGCTGATAATGTTGGCAGCTTCTAGAACATAGAACATAGAACATAGAATAGTACAGCAGATTACAGGCGCTTCGGCCCACAATGTTGTGCTGACCCTCAAACCCAGCCTCCCATATAAGCCCCCACCTTAAATTCTTCCATATATCTGTCTAGTGGTCTCTTAAACTTCACTAATGTATCTGCCTCCACCACTGACTCAGGCAGTGCATTCCATGCACCAACCACTCTCTGAGTAAAAAAACTTTCCTCTAATATCCCCTTTGAACTTCCCACCTCTTACCGTAAAGGTATGTTCTCTTGTATTGAGCAGTGGTGCCCTGGGGAAGAGGCGCTGGCTATCCACTCTATCTATTCCCCTTATTATCTTGTACACCTCTATCATGTCTCCTCTCATCCTCCGCCTCTCCAAAGAGTAAAGACCTAGCTCCCTTAATCTCTGATCATAATGCATACTCTCTAAACCAGGCAGCATCCTGGTAAATCTCCTATGTACCCTTTCCAATGCTTCCACATCCTTCCTATAGTGAGGCGACCAGAACTGGACACAGTACTCCAAGTGTGGCCTAACCAGAGTTTTATAGAACTGCATCATTACATCGCGACTCTTAAACTCTGTCCCTCGACTTATGAAAGCTAACACCCCATAAGCTTTCTTAACTACCCTATCCACCTGGACTACCCTATCTAATGTTAGCAGTTTTATTGGCTCCACACTGAAAAAGGAATGTGCATTCATTCTACTTGACAAAGACTGATATCTTTAATGCTGCTATAAGCAGCTAACTGTGGTTCTAGACAGAGATCAGCTGGAATATTCCGAAGGCCAGGAAGTTAACAGTGACTGTGACCTTGGTGTCCTCAAAGAGCAGTCCAGGCAGAAGAGTTTGAATGATGGTCATCTTTCAGAGTCTCAGTGGTGAAAGCTTTTGAAAACTGGAGCCTTCATTGCATTGTTCCACAGAGAGGTCCAGGTACAGTCTTAAGTAGTGTCTAGTGTGTTTGTGATCTGTGTGTGTGTATGTGTGAGAGAGAGAGAGAGAGAGAGAGCGAGAGAGAGAGAGAGAGAGAGAGAGAAAGCAAGTGAGAGAGAGAGAGAGACTGTTAAATAGGATGTTTTACTGAAGTTAGGAAAACAAGATGTGCTGACTCGTAGCTACAAATGCCCACAAATACAGTTTTGCACTTTGGCACAATTTCACCTGGAAATGATTATTAAATGATATAATCTGAGGTTCATAATTTTTGGATTGTGTAATATGGTTTTCTCTCAGTATTATGCAATCTAAACTCTAAGCAACAGTGCACAATGCTGAAAGAAACCAAGTAAATTGTGGCTCGATGTGCAAAGTGTCCTTGGTGATTACATGGTGGATAGCAGGAGGTAAAAAGATACATATGGTATCTTTGTAGTTGCAAGAAGGTGAGTAAGTCTTGGTCATGTTGAAAAATTAAGTCAAAGTTTATCAAATGGAATCACAATGAGTTTCACATTCATAGAATCATCATCTTTCTGACACTATCTTTCCTTCATCTTCACTTTTAATGTTGCAAAGAGATCCATCTTTCTTTGACAAAATCTGTGAGCAAACAGAATATTCAGCAGAGTATATCCATTCAGTCTGTAAATGCTTCCAATCTGATTTCTCTGGCAATGAATATTTAAAAAAAAATGCAGAGGTGGGAAATATATGATAATGGTGACAAAAAACTCGATTACAACAAAAGATCCCAGCCCTTAAGTGTTAATTCCTGACTGGCCTGCTGAGTGTTTCCAGCATGTTCTGTTTTTACTTCTCAACTCTATGCTTGGCCTCTGTCGAAAAACCTGATCTTCTAACCGGTAAATCACAGCTTTCTGGATTCACCTCAAGTCCAACAGTTCCAGCTAAACAAAATTATAAACTTCAGTGAGCCTAACGCCTTTGTTAGTGATGAAGGATGCAAAACACTGCTCTGTGTAGTACATTCAATTATTGTTTCATGATTATTTGCACATGTTCATGACTGAACACAGACTAACCAGGAAGTACTCAGTTTACTTAAAGTGAATACCACACATAATAATACAAAAAAATAAAAGAATTATTTCTGGAAGTTTGGACTGAAATTCCAGCATTTACTCTGGTAGTTTTTAGGTACTTATTTGACCTTCTCCGAAATAGCTTGATTTTCCCTATCAACACACACAAAATGCTGGTGAAACGCAGCAGGCCAGACAGCATCCGTAGAAAGAATAGCTTGAATTTCCAGCATCTGCAGATTTCCTTGTGTTTGAATTTCTCTATTAACAACTTTTGCACCTTGTGCTATTTGCTATTTAACCTCATCTGCCTTTCATCGTAATATAGATTTTGCCTTTTGATCATTCCTTTTCTCCTCCTTTCACTGCATCATAAAATTGATTTTATCTCTATTCCCCGTTCTGATGAAGGGTCATCTACCTGATATCTTAGCCCTGTTCCTCTTGCTGCTGGTGCATCCTGACATAATGAGTGCTTTCAGCATTTACACTTCTTATTCCACTGAAAGTTGCACTGAAACAAATAGAGTACTATATTGCAATCTAACTGGTCTCTTGATGGTGATTTGTAAATCAGGGTGATAATCCGTCCAGATTTTAAAAATAGCTTCCTGTTGTAGAAAGAACATGACACCATCTGTTTGATGTAGGAGCAAGGAAAGAAATGAATTCCCTCATGCAGTTAAGCACAAGGGAGAAAGGACCAGTATAAAATGTAAAAATCAATTATAATTAGCTGCTCAGAAGACCTGAATCTGCAATGTTACGTGGAAATGAAACTTTCAGATATGCAGCTACTTAATTTAGAGTTTCACAGATACATGAACTTAGCATTGATTTTGCACAGAAAAAGGCTTTAATTGTTCACTGTGATTGCCTATGTTTTCGTATCAGTTTTGGAATTAAGATGTACATTTTTAAATCTACAGTGGGGCTAGAAAGTTTGTGAACCCTGTAGAATTTTCTCTATTTCTGCATAAATATGACCTAAAATGTGATTAGATTTTCATGTAAGTCCTAAAACTAGATAAAGTGAACCCAATGAAATAAATAACACAAAAACATTATATTTGTTCATTTATTTATTGAGAAAAATGATCCAATATTACATGGTCGGCTATGTATGGAACCAAAAGAAATGGGGGAGATCGTAAACAGGTTTTTTGCGTCTTTATTTACTAAGGAAACTGGCATGGAGTCAATAGAAATAAGACAAATAAGTAGTGAGGTCATGGAACCTATAAAAATTGAAGAGGAGGAGGTGCTTGCTACCTTGAGGCAAATCAGAGTAGATAAAACCCCAGGACCTGACAGGGTATTCCCTTGGACCTTGAAGGAGACTAGTGTTGAAATTAAAGGGGCTCTGGCAGGTATATTTAAAATGTCGGTATACATGGGTGAAGTGCTGGAGGATTGGAGGATAGCTCATGTTGTTCCCTTGTTTAAAAAAGACTCAAAAAGTAATCTGGGAAATTATAGGCTGGTAAGTTTGACATAGGTGGTAGGTAGTTTATTGGAAGGAGTACTAAGAGATAGGATTTACAAGTATTTGGATAGACAAGGACTTATTAGGGAGAGCCAACATGGGTTTGTGCGTGGTAGGTCATGTTTGACCAATCTATTGGAGTTTTTCGAGGAGGTTACCAGGAAAGTGGATGAAGGGAAGGCAGTGGATGTTGCCTACATGGACCTCAGTAAGGCCTTTGACAAGGTCCCGCATGGGAGGCTAGTTAGGAAAATTCAGTCGCTAGGTATACATGGAGAGGTGGTAAATTTTATTAGTCATTGGTTCAGTAGAAGAAGCCAAAGAGTGGTAGTAGAGAATTGCTTCTCAGAGTGGAGGCCTGTGACTAGTGGTGTGCCACAGGGATCAGTGCTGGGTCCATTGTTATTTGTCATCTATATCAATGATCTGGATGATAATGTGGTAAATTGGATCTGCAAATTTGCTGATGATACAAAGATTGGCGGTGTAGTGGACAGTGAGGAAGGTTTTCAAAGCTTGCAGAGGGACTTGGACCAGCTGGAAAACTGGGCTGAAAAATGGCAGATGGAGTTTAATACAGACAAGTGTGAGGTATTGCACTTTGGAATGACAAACCAAGGTAGAACATATGGGGTAAATGGTATGGCACTGAGGAGTGCAGTAGAACAGTGGGATCTGGGAATACAGATACAACATTCCCTAAAAGTGGCATCACACGTAGATAGGATCGCAAAGAGAGCTTTTGGTACATTGGCCTTTATTAATCGAAGTATTAAGTATAGGCGAGGAAATCTGCAGATGCTGGAAATTCAAGCAACACACATCAAAGTTGCTGGTGAACGCAGCAGGCCAGGCAGCATCTCTAAGAAGAGGTACAGTTGACATTTCGGGCTGAGACGTTAACTGTACCTCTTCCTAGAGATGCTGCCTGACCTGCTGTGTTCACCAGCAACTTTGATGTGTGTTGTTTATTGAGTATAGGAGTTGGAATGTTATGGTGAGGTTGTATAAGTCATTGGTGAGGCCGAATTTGGAGTATTGTGTGCAGTTTTGGTCACCTAATTAGAGGAAGGATATTAATAAGGTTGAAAGAGTGCAGAGAAGGTTTACAAGGATGTTGCCAGGACTTGAGAAACTGAGTTACGGAGAAAGGTTGAATAGGTTAGGACTTTATTCCCTGGAGTGTAGAAGAATGAGGGGAGATTTGATAGAGGTATATAAAATTATGATGAGTATAGATAGAGCGAATGCAAGCAGGCTTTTTCCACTGAGGCTATGGGAGAAAAAAAACAGAGGTCATGGGTTATGGGTGAAGAGGGAAAAGTTTAAAGGATTGGGGGGGCTTCTTCACACAGAGAGTGGTGGGAGTGTGGAAAGAGCTGCCAGATGAAGTGGTAAATGCGGGCTCACTTTTAACATTTAAGAAAAACTTGGACAGGTACATGGATGAGAGGTGTATGGAGGGATATGGTCCAGGTGCAGGTCAGTGGGACTAGGCAGAAAAATGGTTCGGCACAGCCAAGAAGGGCCAAAAGGTTTGTTTCTGTGCTGTAATGTTTCTATGGTTTCTATGTACTGGAAAAATATGTGAACCTCTGGGGTAATGCCTTCTAGTAAAGCTATTTGGAATCAGATGTTCCAATCGATGAGATGAGATTAGAGGTGTAATATTGGATCATTTTTCTCAATATATAAATGAGCAAGTACAATGTTTTTTGTTGTTGTTATTAATTGGATTCACTTTATCTAGTTTTAGGACTTACGTGAAGATCTGATCACATTTTAGGTCATGCTTATGCAGAAACAAAGAAAATTTTACAGGGTTCACTAACTTTCCAGTATCACTGTGCTTCATCATTTGATTTATATCATGAAGACATCATACTTTGTTTTCTGTTCTTATGATCAGGGTATGTTGTTAGTACAAATAGCCATTATATAATGAAATGAATCTTTTTTCTTTATGGCTAAACAAAACTTTTGAATCAAGAATATTATACTGAATTTATTGGAGTTTCTTTCAAATTGTTTAAATATGATGCTTTGAAAATGTTGACTTCCTATTTGGATTCTCTGAATTTTCTTTGGATTAAATATGAATATTCAGATAAATAATCTATCACCAAAAATACATTATTTGTATGACTAAAGTAACCAGATACTATTATTTGCTGCCTTTAACAAGTTTACAATCCTTAGATATTAAGAGCAATGAAAGAAAAGGGAGAAACAGTTTCGACTAATCTATTCCCAATTGGATTAAAAGGAAGATAAGTAGGGCAAAAAAGAGAAGGCTGAATAAAAAATGGGTGAGGAGTGGAAAGAAAGGGGAAGGAGCACCATGAAAAACAAGTGAATGTGGATTATACTTCAACGTGCAAAAGCATTAAGAGAGAAAGTCAAGAAATAAGATGACTCAGCCGGATATTTTGGGAGGTTGAAGGAGTGAATGAGTGGGTGAGGCAGTGAACAGGACCTCAAGTTATATAAAGCTGTATAAATTACATCATTTAAAAAAGGTTGAATAGTGACTGGGTATATCACCTGTAGAACTGTTTGCCTTCTTATATATTTAATAGCTGAAAAAAGTATAACTACCTTTTTGACAGTGACAAGCTTGTCTCATTCAAAATGTCACTACATAAAACATCAACCACAATAGTCGTCTTCTGACAGGTTGTAATTGGCTAAAGAAGATGAAGATATAAATTTCAATGCAATGAAGTAAGCTTTGAAATGTCTTTCATCTTCTCTTTGGCATCTGCATGGTTGTTGGGTGGAGCAAGCATGCACAATGAATACACAAAGCATCTTCGTGGAAACAGATCTCCCTTGGTGTAGAACAATACTCCTTGTTGATCGAAAGACATAATATCTCCTTTGAAAACATTAATTGTTTTCCATTGTCTGAACTGAGGACAGTAAACACCACCACAAGTGAGCCATTACTGCCTTTCTCTGTGCTTTGCTGACAAAGATAACAGACAACAGACACCTCAAAGTACAGGACAGGTACACATATGCTGCTTCCATGAAGTCTCCAAATCCATGAGCAAAAAAAGCTGACTTTCAGCCAACAATCTTTGCATTGTGGATCATGCTCGACTGGCTACAATAAATGAGTTGCATGCCTGGTACCAGAGTCGTCAAACAAAGACACTTTACATTTCCACAGCAGGAGGATGGGAGAAATTACACTGAAGGTTACCTCACTCTATTTTTTCTTTGAAAAAAATATACCAGAGCTGAGGGAGAATTTCTAGAAGACATTAAACATCTAGTCTTGCCTGTGGGATCATGGGGAAATATGGTGTCCATGTGTGAACACCAGCCATAGTACATGCAACCTACTCATCTGCACTAGCTATAGCAGGGACTGTGGAACACGCTCCTCAGTCACTTAAAAACAAGCATAGCTACAGCTGAAGTAAGATTTCCTCAACCCCAGGGATTCTTCAAGATGAAATAAACTCATATAAGTCACATTAGGGTTGGTCCTATGACATTTTCTTTCCCACAAAAGCTCTAATTTTCTGGAAGAGTGATATTTCAGAATGATGTAGCAGAGGCTACATCTGGTCAATCTTGCTGTATGCTTCTGAAACATGGACTATAACACCAAATCTCCAAAGAAACTTAGAAACAACAGAAATGTGGTTTCTTAGAAGAATGCTGAAAATATCACATAGAGATAGGGTAACTAATGAGACAGTACTCCAACGTGCCCATACAAAAAGACCTTTAACGAGAACATTAAATGAGAGGAAACTTGAATTCCTGGGCCATGTCATCAGCAAGGGAGAAATAGAATGCCTTGCGTTACAAGGCCGTATGCCTGGAAAACGCGGAAGAGGAAGGCAAAGAAGAAAATATATGGACACTGTGAAAGAACTAACAGCTCTAAGTGTATGAGATATCATTGATGCTGCAAGGGATCGTTCGATGTGGAAAGCCATGATCGCCCAAGCGTGTAACGCGCAAGGCACATGAAGAAGAAGAAGTAGCAGAGGCAAGGTTGTGGTGGCATTACACTTCCTGGTGTGTGTTAAGATGATGTGCCAAAATCAATACTGTTAATTGCTAGGATTTGCAACTTTATTGTATCCACCCACATTTACTGCACTGGGTACTGTCAACTATGAATCACACTATTGAAGTGCATCAATGTATCTCCAGTTCTGTTTAGCAAAAACAGATTTGTATTTTAGCAATATTAGGAACCACAGCAGTTACAAAGTTAATAACTTTACTGTCAGCTAACAGCGTACCGTCAGCACCCCATGATATTAAAATAGAGGCCTTCATTTTCCTTTCTATTTTCTTGAGTATATTAAGGAACATGTTTTGATGTACGTCGCAGTGAATCACTCTCAATAAGTGTTTTTCTTTCATCTGTCAACTTACTAAAGTGAGGCTTTAATGCCTGCAATCACTTCTCAGTCATTTTTTCAGATAATTGTCATACATTAAGTGAATCCATGTGAATTATAAAGCTTTTCACACAAATGTTTTTACCTTGTTTAACAGTTTCTTTTTTGCTGACCTGTCAAAAACACTACATTAGCAGCAACGTGGTTTCTCATGTGATGAGATTTCTACCATCACATGGGTAAAACAAAACATGTTGTACAATAATACCCATGTTACAATTTCCACCACTTAAAACTTGCAATTGTTTTTATTCACGAGAAATAAAAAAATCTATTAAAGTATTAGATTATTGGTGATTTTAGAGTCATAATTTGCAGGTCAAAGGATCATAATCTTTTCATTTGAGCATGGGAAATGAAAAGTAGAATCTTTTGCTCATAATTGATTACCCCCGGTTATTTCAGAGTGCAAATGCGAGTCAACTCATTGGTAGATTGAAGTTGCATAGATGCTAAGCCAAGCTAGGAAGGCACATTTCCCTCTTAGGTAACAAGAATGTATCAGATGTGTTTTATGATAATAAGCTATTAGTTCAAAGTACAGCAATACTAACATTAGATATTTATTCCAGACTTAATTATTTGAGAGAATGTAAATTTCCCAGTTGCCATGGTGAGATTAGATCTTAAGTACTTCGTTTTGTATTGTACAGGAACACTTGTGTTCTCTCACCACAGCCTTTAGTACAAACCACAACAATCTGCATTTAAAGAGAAACCTCGTAATAAATAAAACATCCCAAGGCTTTCTGTCATGAGACTTAAAAAGTGATATTACAGCAGATATGGAGATACTAGTTTCAATGACTAGGTTTGTTCACAGACACATGATTTTGCAGGTTTTAAAGGAAGAATGGTATGGAGGAGATATTTAGTGATTGGATCTGGTCCCTTAAGGCTCAGCTGTCCATGGTACAGGGATGGAAATGGATTGCTCAAAAAGCTAGAATATGGATCTTGAAAGGCTGGGGAGGAATATGGGAAAAGAGATTAGTAACGTAATTGGTAAATGAATGGAACAATGACCTTAAATTTGAAGCCTGTCAGTGATGCTGAACTACAACTTGCAGATGCAGGTACAAGCTAACAGGGTTTGGTGATCACAAATACAGTATATACTGCATGTAGTATTTTAACTGGTTTCATATGGCCGCTTTATTTTAAAATGATTCCTGTTACTTGGCATTTAAAATTATTACCTATAAAATTGGTTGTTATATTTATTCAACAGACAAAACCCTGATATGCAGAATTATTCATTTTGCTTTGCTTTTATGAAGAATGGCCTCACACAAAAATGGTGTTGTTATTCTGTAACTAAAAATAACTATGATTTTCTTGACTGTGATTACAAAGCAAAGATGCCTCTTGGATAGGGATCATCAATGGTAGTTTAGTATTGATGAGGGTACCTCTAAAATTGATGAATTCTTTAAAATCAAGCATGCTTGTGTAATAAATGTGTGTGAATTGCTGCCAATTAGTCACAAAACAGGGCTACGAATAGACTTAGCATTGAGGCAAGCAACTATTGTTTACACTGATCAAAACCACTTTCAATCAAGCACTTTTATAAATTTTGGGGCTTGAAATCCATTTTACAAGAAATATTAGTAAAATATTCAAGAAAAAAATCAGTCAATTTATGAGTGACATACCTGATAATTCAAAAAAACTAGGTAATGATAGAAATCTAGAAGATTATAAGGATAACAGGAAGGAGCTTAAGAATCAAATTAGGAGAGCCAGAAGGGGCTATCAGAAGGCCTTGGTGGACAGGATTAAGGAAAACCCCAAGGCATTCTAAAAGTATGTGAAGAGCAAGAGGATAAGACATGAAAGGATAGGACCTATCAAGTGTGACAGTGGAAATGTGTGTACGGAACCGGAGTAGATGGCAGAAGTACTTTGCCATCTTTGCTTCAGTATTCACTACGGAAAAAGATCTTGGCAATTATAGGGATGACTTGCAGTGGACTGAAAAGCTTGAGCATGTAGATATTAAGGAAGAGGATGTACTGGAGCTTTTGGAAAGCATCAAGTTGGATAAGTCACCGGGACCGGACAGGATGTTTCGGAAGCAAGGGGGGAGATTGCTGATCCTCTGGCAATGATCTTTGCATCATCAATGAGGATGGGAGAGGTTCTGGAAGATTGGAGGGTTGCCGATGTTGTTCCCTCATTCAAGAAAGGGAGTAGGGATAGCCCAGGAAATTATAGACCAGTGAGTCTTACTTCAGTGGTTGACAAGTTGATGGAGAAGATCCTGAGGGGCAGGATTTATGAACATTTGGAGAGGCATAATATGATTGGGAATAATCAGCATGGCTTTGTCAAAGGCACGCCGTGCCTTACGAGCCTGATTGAATTTTTTGAGGATGTGACTAAACACATTGGTGAAATTAGAGCAATAGATGTAGTGTATATGGATTTTAGCAAGGCATTTGATAAGGTACCCCATGCAAGGCTTATTGAGAAAGTAAGGAGGCATGGGATCCAAAGGGACATTGCTTTGTGGATCCAGAACCGGCTTGCCCACAGAAGGCAAAGAGTGGTTGTAGATGGGTCATATTCTGCACAGAGGCTGATGACCAGTGGTGTGTCTCAAGGATCTGTTCTGGGACCTCTACTCCTTGTGATATTTATAAATGACCTGGATAATGAAGTTGAGGGATGGGCTAGTAAATTTGCTAATGACACAAAGGTTGGGGGTGTTGTGGATAGTGTGGAGGGCTGTCAGAGGTTACAACGGGACATTGATCGGATGCAAAACTGGGCTGAAAAGTGACAGATGGAGTTCAACACAGACAAGTGCGAGGTGGTTCATTTTGGTAGGTCAAATAAGATGGCAGATTATAGCATTAATGGCAAGACTCTTGGCAGTGTGGAGGATCAGAGGGAGAGTCCATAGGACACTCAAAGCTGCTACGCAGTTTAAATCTGTAGTTAAGAAGGCATACAGTGTATTGGCCTTCATCAATCATGGTATTGAGTTTAAGAGCCATGAGGTAATGTTACAGCTATATATGGTACTGGTCAAACCCCACTTGAAGTACTGTGCTCAAATCTGGTCACCTCACTACAGGAAGGATGTGGAAACCATAGAAAGGGTGCAGAGGAGATTTACAAGGATGCTCCCTGGATTGGGGAGTGTGCCTTATGAGAATAGGTTGAGTGAACTTGGCCTTTTCTCCTTGCAGCGATGGAGGATGAGAGGTAACCTGACAGAGGTGTATAAGATAATGAGAGGCACTGATTGCATGGATAGTCAGAGGCTTTCTCCCAGGGCTGAAATGGTTGCGACAAGAGGACACAGGTTAAAGGTTATGGGGAGTAGGTACTGAGGAGATGTCAGGGGGAAGTTTTTTTATGCAGAGAGTGGTGAGTGTATGGAATGGGCTGCCGGCGGCGGTGGAGGCATAAACGATAGGTTCTTTTAAAAGACTCCTGGATAGGTACATGGAGCTTATGAAAATAAAGCTGTATGGGTAAGCCTAGGTAGTTCTAAGGTAAAGACATGTTTGGCACAGCTTTGTGGGCTGATGGGCCTGTATTGTGCTGTAGGTTTTCTGTGTTTCTATGTTCTATAATCTCAATAATAGACAATAGGTGCAGGAGTAGGCCATTTGGCCCTTCAAGCCAGCACTGCCATTCACTGTGATCATGGCTGATCATCCACAATCAGTACCCTGTTCCTGCCTTCTCCCCATATCCCTTGACTCCACTATCTTTAAGAGCTCCATCTAACTTTTTCTTTAAAGAATCCAGAGAATTGGCCTCCACTGCCTTCTGAGGCAGAGCATTCCACAGATCCACAACCCTCTGTGTGAAAAAGTTTTTCCTCAACTCCGTTCTAAATATTCTACCCCTTATTCTTAAACTGTGGCCTCTGGTTCTGAACTCCCCCAACATCTGGAACATGTTCCCTGCCTCTAGCGTGTCCAATCCCTTAATAATCTTATATGTTTCAATCAGATCCCCTCTCATCCTTCTAAATTCCAATGTATACAATCCCAGTCGCTCCAATCTTTTAACATATGAGATTCCCACCATCCATGGAATTAACCCAGTGAATTTACGCTGTACTCCCTCCATAGCAAGAATGTCCTTCCTCAAATTTGGAGACCAAAACTGCACACAATACTCCAGGTGGGGTCTCACCAGGGCATTGTACAACTGCAGAAGGACCTCTTTGCTCCTATACTCAACTCCCCTTGTTATGAAGGCCAACATGCCATTAGCTTTCTTCACTGCCTGCTGTACCTGTATGCTTACTTCCAGTGACAGATGAACAAGGACACCCAGATCTTGTTGTACTTCCCATTTTCCTAACTTGACACCATTCAAATAGTAGTCTGCCTTCCTGTTCTTGCCACCAAAGTGGATAACCTCACATTTATCCACATTTAACTGCATCTGCCATGCATCTGCCCACTCTCCCAACCTGTCCAAGTCACCCTGCATTCTCATAACATCCTCCTCACATTTCACACTGTCACCCAGCTTTGTGTCATCTGAAAATTTGCTAATGTTACTTTTAATCCCTTCATCTAAATCATTAATGTATATTGTAAATAGCTGTGGTCGCAGCACCGAGCATTGCGGTACCCCACCAGTCACTGCCTGCCATTCTGAAAAAGGACCCGTTAATCCCTACTCTTTGTTTCCTGTCTGCCAACCAATTTTTTTATCCATGTCAGTACTCTACCCCCAATACCATGTGCTCTAATTTTGCCCAGTAACGTCCTATGTGGGACCTTATCAAAGGTTTTCTGAAACACTACATCCACTGGCTTTCCCATGTCCCTTTTCATAGTTACATCCTCAAAAAGTTGCAGAAGATTAGTCAAGCATGATTTCCCCTTCGTAAATCCAAGCTGACTCGGACCTATCCTGCTACTGCTATCCAAATATGCCGCTATTTCATCTTTTATAATTGACTCCAGCATCTTCCCCACCACTGATGTCAGACTAACTGGTCTATAATTGCCTGTTTTCTCTCTCCCTCCTTTCTTAAAAAGTGGGATAGCATTAGCTACTCTCCAATCCACAGGAACTAATCCTGAATCTATAGAACATTGGAAAATGATTAACATATTTTCTTGTAAAATAATTGTTCTATCAAGATGGCTCTTGATTTATGTGCATACGTTTTCAGACTTCTCATTTTCAATTATAGGGAGATAAACTTCAGTTGTTCCTATTCTGACTCAGCCAATTTAGCAATTATGTTGAAGGATTCATCCACAGTCTAAACACACACCAAATAGCTTGGCAGGTTGAAATTAAAAACTGAAAGCTCTAAAAATACACATCTGCCATTATGGAATGAGAAAGACAAAGGGTTGAATCTCCATTGAGTCATTGAGCACTAGGGAACAGACCGGACTGTTTGGCCCACGTAGTCCATGCCAATCTGTTTCTCTGTCTGGATCCATCATGCCAAACCTGGATCATCCAGTAACTGTCCGGACCTCTCTTATCTATGTGCCAATTGATTCTAAACTTCTACCAAATGTTGAAACTGAACCTGCCTACACAATCTCTGTGGTCAGCTCATTCCACACTTGCACCACCCTCTGAGTAAAGAAGCTGGCCATCAGATTCCTCTTAAATATTTCACTTTTCACTCCTTAGTCTATGGCCCCCAGTTCTAATACCAGTCATGCTCAGTGCTTGCATTTACAGTATCTATACCACTCATAATTTTGTACACCTCAGCAAGATGTCCCTTTATTCTCCTACATTCCTGGGAATAAAATACTAAATTATTCAACCTTTCCCTGTAACTTAGGTCCTCAAGTCTCGGCAACATGGAAGTGTTGAAATTCAACATAGTTGAAATGTCTAATACCTGAGGGCATGCATTTGAGATGAGAGGGAATAAGTTCAAAGGAGATGTGAGGGGCAAGCTTTTTAGCCAGAGAGTGGTGGGTGTATGGAATGTACTGCCTGTGGTAGTGGTAGACACTGATGTATTAGGGACTTCCAGCAGATGTTTAGATAGACATATGAATGTGAGCAAAATGTAAGTATATGGATATTGTGTAGCCAGAAGAGACTACTTTAGCTGGACATTTGATTATAAATTTATTCGGTTCAGCACAGCATTATGGGCCTGTTCCTGTGGTGTACTGATCTCTGTTTTAACATCCTTGTAAATTTTCTCTGTTTTCTAACAAACCAGGATGACATACAATACTCCAGATGTTGGCTCACCAACACCTTTTACAACTTCAACATAACATTACAACCCTCGTACTCAATGCTCTGATTTATGAAGGCCAACGTCTCTCTTTATTTTATTTTATATTTTTATTCAGCGATACAGGCACTTCAAACTGTGCCATCCAGCAACTCCGATTTAACACTAGCCTAATCACAGGGAATTTACAATGACCAATTAACCTACTAGCCTGTATGTCTTTGGACTATAGGAGGAAACCAGAGCATCCAGAGAAAACTCATGCATTCCACAGGGAGAACATACAAACTCTTTACAGAGGATGCCAAGTTGGATCTCCAAATTCTGAGGCCCTGAACTGTATGTGACCCAATTTATCTGTGAATCCATTTTCAAGGAAGTATGGATCTGTATTCGCAGATCCCTTTGTTCTACTGCACTCCTCGGTGTCCAACTGTTCACTCTGTGCGTCCTACTCTGCCTCGCCTTGGAAACGGGCAAACTTAGGTTCTTTTTGAAAGAAAAACGTAGCTTCAACACTGCCACGCTTCCAGAACAGCAAAGCATCTTTCTTCATTACTTCTTGGTTAGAACCTCTCCTGCAGAAGTTGTAATCAAGGTTAAAATAGTAAAGGAATATCACCATATCACCGCACATGTGACAAGAAAGTTGTCTCCTGTAATGTGGAGGAAGAGCTGGACTCTGGCTATCAGACACGATGGAATTGACAACTACATCTGTTGATTGATTTTATACAATGGAATATTCATTTTCTATTCCATAAAATAATTAATTACATAAGATAAATCATATCCTAGAACTGGAACTGCATT
Source organism: Mobula hypostoma (assembly GCF_963921235.1). Taxonomy (NCBI): domain Eukaryota; kingdom Metazoa; phylum Chordata; class Chondrichthyes; order Myliobatiformes; family Myliobatidae; genus Mobula; species Mobula hypostoma. Next base: position 57,892,267 of record NC_086100.1, on the reverse strand, counting down.
TATTCTCCAACTAGCAGCAACATTTGATATCAGAATTTAACCTGAAGCATGGAACTGGTGGCAGGTAGGCAAAATGATTGTCATGTAGCGGTGTGCTACACACAGCGCTAGAATAACCACACGGAGTCGGTGAGTTGGAGTTGCGATAAAAGATTTATTCAAACTTCACAGCCTGCTTTAAAGCCTTCCTGTTCCAGCCCTCCCTGGGCGGGACTGCATAATCGCAGACCCTTTCCACGCGTGGGATTTTCCCCCACTGGTGAAGATGGCCTGGCGCCCTTTATGGGGCCGGCCTCTCTGCCGGCACGCGCTGTTTCGTAAGTCGGTTCGTGTGTGCTAGAAAGTGGATCGCCACATAACCTCGCCCCCCCCCCCCCCCAGAACCGGCGATACATCCCCCAATGTCCACAGTCTGGATCGGCCTCTGTTTGGGAGGTCTGCTCCTGCGCCGTGGTGCCTGAGCCCGGACCGGCTGCGCCAAGTCCACATGGGCTGGTTTGAGTCGGTCCACTGTGAAAACCTCCTCTCTCCCCCCAATGTCCAGCACGAACATGGACCCGTTGTTCCTGATCACCTTAAACGGCCCTTCGTAGGGCCGCTGTAGCGGTGCCCGGTGTCCGCCCCGTCGTACCAAAAGAAACTTACAGTTCTGCAGGTCTTTGGGTACGCAGGTCGGGCTCTGTCCGTGCTGTGAAGTGGGGATGGGGGCCAGGTTACCTAGCCTCTCCCGTAGTCTGTCCAGGACTGCTGTGGGTTCTTCCTCTTGCCCCCTTGGGGCTGGTATGAACTCTCCTGGATACTACCAGGGGTGTGCCGTACACCAACTCAGCCGACGAGGTGTGCAGATCCTCCTTGGGTGCCGTGCCAATTCCGAGCAGGACCCAGGGAAGTTCGTCCACCCAGTTAGGCCCTTCCAGGCGGGCCATGAGAGCCGACTTCAGGTGACGGCGGAAACGCTCCACTAGTCCGTTCGACTGTGGGTGGTAGGCAGTTGTGTGGTGTAACTGTGATCCTAAAAGGCTGGCCATAGCTGACCACAGGCTGGAGGTGAACTGGGCACTCCTGTCGGAGGTAATGTGGGCCGGTACCCCGAAGCGTGCTACCCAGGTTGCGATCAGTGCTCGGGCGCAGGATTCGGAGGTGGTGTCGCTGAGCGGGACCGCCTCTGGCCATCTGGTGAACCGGTCTATCATAGTTAGGAGGTACCGCGCTCCTCGTGACACTGGCAGGGGCCCCCCGATATCCACATGGATGTGGTCGAACCTCCGGCGGGTGGGTTCAAACTGCTGCGGCGGAGCCTTGGTGTGCCACTGCACCTTGGCCGTTTGGCACTGCATGCACGTTTTGGCCCATTCACTGACCTGTTTACGAAGTCCATGCCACACAAACCTGTTGGAGACCAGCCGGACAGTTGTCCTGATGGAGGGGTGCGCTAAGTTGTGAATGGACTCGAAAACCCACCGGCGCCAGGCTGCTGGGACGACGGGGCGGGGTTGGTCGGTAACTATGTCACACAATAGGGTCCTCTCACCTGGGCCTACGGGGAGGTCTTGGAGCTGCAAACCGGAGACTGCAGTCCTGTAACTGGGGATCTCAGCGTCTGCCTGCTGTGCCTCTGCCAGCGCTGCATAGTCCACCCCCTGGGACAGGGCCTGTATGGTGGGTCTGGAAAGTGCGTCCGCCACGACGTTGTCCTTTCCCGAGACACGCCGGATGTCCGTCGTGTACTCGGAGATGTAGGACAGATGTCGCTGCTGGCGGGATGATCAGAGGTCGGACGCCTGCGTGAACGCAAAGGTAAGCGGTTTCTGGTCCATGAATGCGGTGAAGGGCCTACCTTCTAAGAAGTACCTGAAATGATGGATTGCCAGGTATAGTGCCAATAGCTCCCGGTCGAAAGCACTGTATTTGAGTTCAGTTGGTCGTAGGTGTTTGCTGAAGAATGCCAGGGGTTGCCAGCGACCCTCGATGAGTTGTTCCAGCACTCCACTGACTGCTGTGTTGGATGCGTCCACCGTGAGGGCATAGGAACGTCCGTTCCGGGGGGCACTAGCATCGCGGCGTTTGCCAAGGCTTCTTTGGTTTTAACGAAAGTGGCTGCGGCCTTTTCATCCCAGGTAATGTCCTTGCCCTTACCCGACATCAGGGTGAACAGGGGGCAGATGATTCGACCTGCTGAGGGGAGGAAACGGTGAAAGAAATTCACCATACCCACGAATTCCTGCAGGCCTTTGATTGTGTTGGGTCGGGGGAAATGGCGGACCGCATCTACCTTGGTGGGCAGTGGGGTTGCCCTGTCTTCAGTAATCCTGTGGCCCAGGAAGTCGATGGCATTGAGTCAGAACTAGCATTTGGCTGGGTTGGTTGTAAGGCAGAATTCACTCAGGCGGGAGTAGAGCTGGCGGAGGTGGGACAGATGCTGGCTATGAGGATGTCGTCCAAATAGATGAATGCAAAGTCCAGATCGCGTCCATTAGCCGCTGGAATGTCTGTGCGGCATTCTTTAGGCTGAATGGCATTTGGAGGAACTCGAAAAGGCCAAACGGGGGGATGAGTGCTGTTTTGGGGATGTCGTCCGGACGTACCGGGATTTGATGGTATCCCCGGACGAGGTCTACCTTGGAAAAGATCCTTGCGCCGTGTAGGTTTGCTGCGAAGTCTTGAATATGCAGCACAGGGTCACGATCTGGCATTGTAGCCTCGTTCATTCTGCGGTAGTCACCGCATGGTCTCCAGTCCCCCATTGCCTTTGGCACCATGTGCAGGGGGGAGGCCCATGGGCTGTTGGACCGTCGTATGATCCCCAATTCCTCCATCTTCTTGAACTCCTCCTTCACCAGTCGGAGCTTGTCCGGGGGAAGCCTTCGAGCACGGGCGTGGAGGGGTGGTCCCCGGGTCGGGATGTGGTGCTGTACTCCGTGTCTGGGCATGGCTGCCGTGAACTGCGGTGTCAGTACTGATGGGAAATCTGCCAGGACCCTGGTGAATTCATCGTCGGACAGCGTGATGGAGTTCAGGTGTGGGGCTGGCAACTTTGATTCACCCAGGGAGAATGTTTGAAAAGTCTTGGCGTGGACCAATCACTTCCCTTGTAGGTCGACCAGCAGGCTGTGGGCTCGCAGAAAATCCGCCCTCAGAAGTGGTTGGACCATGGCGGCCAGTGTGAAGTCCCACGTGAACCGGCTGGAGCTGAACTGTAGATGCACCGTGCGGGTGCCGTAGGTTCGTATTGTGCTGCCATTTGCGGCCCTCAAGGCGGGTCCCAGTTCTCTGTTGCGGTGTTGTAACTCGTTGGAGGTAAAACGCTGATCTCCGTTCCATTGTCGACCAAAAAGCGGCGTCCCGATTGCTTGTCCCAGACGTACAGGAGGCTGTCCTGATGGCCAGCCACCATAGCCATCAGCGGCGGCTGGGCCTTGGCGTTTCCCGGGAATTTGCAGGGTGGTCTACAGCGGCGGACCTCTGTGCCCCACCGCTGGTGGTAGAAGCACTATTGTTCGTTGGGCTCTGCTGCCGGGCCTGGTCTGGTCTGTCGTTGGGCATGCGGCTTGGTGATCTGTGCACGGACTCCCCTCTCTCCTTCTTGGCATTCCACAGCACATCTGCTCGGGCCGCCACCTCCTGGGGGTCACTGAAATCTGCGTCGGACAGCAGCAGGCGTATGTCCTCGGGCAGTTGCTCTAGGAACACCTGCCTAAACATGAGGCAGGGTTTGTGTCCTTCAGCCCGGGCCAGCATTTCATTCATTAATGCCGACGGTGGCCTGTCTCCCAAACCATCCAGCTACATTAAGCGACGTGCTCGTTCGCGCCGTGAGAGTCCGGAAGTCCTTATGAGCAGGGCTTTGAATGCTATGTATTTGCTGTCCTCTGGGGGCGACTGTATAAACTTGTGCAGCTGTCTCCTGGTCGAGGGAGCTCAGCATGTAGTAGTAGCGAGTGGACTCCGAGGTTATCAGCCGAATGTGGAACTGTGCTTCTGATTGTTCGAACCACAGACGGGGTCGCAGCGCCCAGAAGCTTGGCAGTTGTAACAAAACTGTGTGAATGATGCGGCGTCGGTCATCTCTGGCCCAAATATTGTTTGGACCGTTGGGGTCACCAAATGTAGCGGTGTGCTACACACAGCGCTAGAATAACCACACGGAGTCGGTGAGTTGGAGTTGCGATAAAAGAGATTTATTCAAACTTCGCAGTCTGCGTTAAAACCTTCCCGTTCCCGCCCTCCCTGGGCGGGACTGCTGTGGGGAATGCATAATCGCAGACTCCTTCCGCGCGCGGGATTTTCCCCCTGACGGTGAAGATGGCCTGGCGCCCTTTTTGGGGCCGGCCTCTCTGCCGGCGCGCGCTGTTTCGTGAGCCGGATCGTTTGTGCTAGAAAGTGGGTCACCACAGTCAGCCCCAGCTGTTTTTGAGAACAGCATTCTACTTTTAAACTGCAGCAAGTGACTCCTTGAAAGGAGATCATAATGCTCCTTCTTATTTGTAGACAGAAACCATATTTTTATGGCAGAAAGGCAGCAAAGCTTGGGAGAACATCTGATCCCATGGTTGAGGAGGGAAGTGATGAGTACAGGTCAGGCTTGCTGTAACTGAAATTGTTCCCATAGAGCCCAACAAAAATGATCGATTTTCAGGATTGTTTATTTTTTCTATTTTTTTTAAGACCAATGTCATGAATATTTGTTTCATGAAATCATATCAGGTCCTGATTCACTGGAATCATTCAGCAGGAATTTCCACTCTGGAAGTGAAGAGGGAGTGGGAAGTGGTACTCAACCATTTCAGCAAACTTTCCACGGCCTTTCTACCAGTCAGGCTAATGCAAAACTGCAACAAGATATCCAATCTAAGAACGAAAGGTGATGAGAACATGTTTATTTTGTGTGGTTATATTTCCTGCAAGACAAAAATGACTGTGTATCCAAAGTACTTATTTGTCTATTAATCCCTCTAGCTCTTCTTCAACTCATGTCTGTGAAAGGCAATATTTTTTTCTTGAATCATCACATCATGCTTATGGCTTTTTATGGAAAAGTTTGAATTAATCTTTAAATAATTATCACCATATCTAGAACTGATTTATTTTTAATTACTGCTACTCATTCACTGGATGATTTATGCAAGCTAAGACCTCAAAGAAATTAAACTGACATGGTAAAATTCTTTGCTATGGCATATCTCCCTGCTTTTCGAATTATTCTAATCATGCAGTATTGCTTTATGAATTGACATCTTTCTCTTATTACATGTCCTTCAAACTGTATCTTCAATATGTCATTAAATTGATTTGAAGGTCATTAACTTATTCATTACTAATAAAGCATGCAACAGGGTTTTTTGAGTTTTGACGCTATTATATATTAAATTATATTATTAAATAATATATTATTGAATCTTTTATCATAATGGAACAATGCATTCCAAGATTTGAAGCCTAAGCTCACCATAGTTCACTAAATTTTGCAGGACACCTTAAAATATATTTTTCAGTTTAGTTCAGTGAAACTGTTGAAATGCTTTGTGTGACACTGTCATCTGTAGTGTGCCATTAACACAATTTCACCAGCACTCTTTTATGTTTTGTAGAATACAAGTGAATGTCTTGGGTCCTAAGCATCAAACTTGGGAAAGCAAACAAAGTTATTTTCCTAAGAGATTTGTATGATGTATATGAACGTCATGTAATTGCAATATCTTTAACATAAACACAATTGCATTCAAAATATAACACCATAAAGATATTTCAGTAGTGGGGAGGTGTGGAAATTGTGAAATTGGTGCAGAAAACCAAACTATTAGGTCAGATTGTGCCTGACTCTTCCCATGCTTCCAGTCTGCTGCTCACGCTGTTCCCACGGTGATATTAACCTTTCATGTCTGTATGGCTCCAATCAACCCCTAACCCTCACTGTGGCTACTGTACTGCAAAGATCTGAGACCTAGTCCCTTGCCTGTCTTGATGGCCCTTTGAAGCTCCCTACTTATTTTGAAACTGTGTTTAAACGTCTCTTATTACTTAAAAAAGTAAAGAAATCACATCAAAATCATGAAAGTCAGAGATACTTAAAAACATACTTATCTGTTGTAAATTATTTTAAAGCAATGTTAGTTTAAATATAAGAATAAATTCACTTAACTTTTCTTACTTTCCCTTTCAGTTTCACAACCCATTTAAAGAATGGAATCAACTAAAGATAAAACATTCAAACAGTGAAATACGTCCTTTTGCATCATCAATAACACAATCCAAATATGTGAGGGGAGCTTCCAAGTATCAGCATGTATCTGGTGCCAACATAGTGTCCACAACTTACTAGCCATAAGTCATACATCTTTGGAGTGTGGGAGGAAAGCAGAGCACCCGGGGGAATCCCACAAGATTTTTTGTTTTCTTTTCCCTCTAACTCTGTTCGCATTAAAATCTGTGAACTATCGACCCACTTCAGTGTCTCTTGCTCTGCACTTGGGCCACATCCGAATGAAGATACTGTTTACTATTTCCAAAATGTTTACTCACTAGCACGTCTATCAGATGGCATGGCTCATTTCTGAAAACCAGGTCCAGTATGTTCTCTCCTCTAGCTAGACTCTCCACATATTGCTTCAAGTACTCCACCTGGATGCGTTGAAGAAATCCCACCCCACCCAAGTCTCTTGTTTTAAGGAAGTTCAATCAATACTGGTGATGCTAAAGTCCCCACAAATGACAGCCCTATTTCTCTTGCACATTTTCGACATCTCTCTACATATCTCTCTACAGGTGTTATAGTCTAATCCCACTTTTTTTTCTCTACTCTTCCTAAATTGTCTCTGTATGAGGGGTGATTAATAAGTACGTGGCCTAAGGTAGAGGAGATGAGTTACTAACCAAACTTTCTGCATAATCACTCAAAGGGTTGAACTGCACGTGCATGTAATGAGAGCTGTATAACTCATCTCCTTCTACCTTAGGCCATGAACATATCAATCACCCTTGCTGTGGACATTTTCTGGAGGTCCAAGATCCGTATGCTCCACGACTGCTGGACTAAGTGTGTAAATGTAGGAGGGGACTATGTTGAAAAATATATGTGCTAGGTTTTCTAAAATTGACTCCTCTACCTTAGACCACAAGCTTATCAATCACCCCTGGTATGTAAGCCTCCCAGTATGTCCTCTCTGAGTACTGCCGTGACTTTCTCCCTTATCAATAGTGCAGCCCCTCCACCCTTTTTACCCCCTTTTTCATTACATCTAAAACAGCAGATCTAGGAATATTGAGCTGCCAGTCCTGTCCCTCTTGTAATCAGGCTTGTGTAAACAACAACGTCATAATTCCAGGTCCCAATTTCATCCTTCTTAGCCATAATACACCCAGCAATGAAATTAACACTTTTCAACCTATCAGTACCACCATGTTTATTAACTGCCTCTTGCTTTCCTTCCTTTCAGTCTCACTTTTCACAGCATTTTCTTGTCGTCAGCTGAACCACTTGTTGTCCTGTTCCAACTTACAGCATTGTCTGATTTCAACCCTGACATAACCTACCTCATGGAATCCTCTTTGATGCCTTTGCTCCTTCTAGACTTGGCTTTTCCGGAGCACACCCAAGTGGCTTCCTATATAGTTTTCTCTGTAAGCATGAAATCATCCCTGCTTCCTTGTCTTAATGTTAAGCCCTGTTTGTCCCTGATCTTGGTGACTTCAAAATTGTTTAATGTCATTTCTAGTACACAAATGTAAAGGGGAACAAAATAATTGATATTCAAGTTCCATTGCAGCACCAAAAAAAAACACGAAAAGGTAAAGAACATAATAATAAAAAAACAATAAATATAAATACATAAGTTAGCATATATACATAAGTTAATTGATTGTCCATAAAGTGACACAAGGCACAAGAGTGTATGTATATAAGGTGGCTGATAGGAAATAGTGGTGATGAGGTGTGTGGAGAAGTGGAGTCGTTGATGAGCCTTACCACTTGGGGGAAGTAATAGTTTTTCAGTCTGGTAGTCCTGGCATGGATGCTACATAGCCTCCTCCTTAATGGGAGTGGAACAACCGGTCCATGAGCAGTGGGTAGAATCCTTCATGAAATTACTGGCCCTTTTCTGGCACCTTTCTGTATACATGTTCTTGATGGTGAGTAGTCTGGGTTAGGCAATTTTGATTACCCATTATAAAGCCTTCCTGTCTGCCACAGTGCAATTTCAGTGCCATGCAGTGATGCAGTAGGATAGTATGCTCTCCACTGCATCAGCAGAATGATGGCTGCATAGTCCAGCACTCTTCAGACTCCTCAAAAAGCAGAGATGTTGGTGAGCCTTCCCGATTGTGTAGAATGTGTTTTAGAATTATGAGAAGTTGTCAGAGATGTGCACTCCCAGGAATTTAAAACTGCCCACAATTTTCACTCTTCTGCTGCTGATGTAAAGAGAGGTGTCAGTGGTGCAAGTTCTCCTGAAGTTGATAACTATCTCCTTTGTCTTGTTGACACTGAGGGAGAGGTTATTTGCCTTGCACTAGGCCTCGAGCTCTTCCACCTTCTCGCAGTAGGTCATCTCATTATTGTTGGTGATGAGCCCCACCACTGTTTCGTCATCAGCAAACTTGACAATATGATCACTTGTTAGTTTGGCCATGCAGTCACATGTTCAGCAATAGGCTTAGCACATGGCCCCGGGGTGGGGTGGGGAGTGGGGGGGGGGAACGCAGTGCTAAGGACGATGGGGAGGAAGATGCAGTTGTGTATCCTGAATATCTGAGGACTTTTGGAGAGGAAGTTCAACAGCCAGTTGCACAGTGACGTATTTGGACTGAGGAGAAGGAATTTCTCTCATGAAGGTCTGTGGGACAATAGTTTTGAACTACAAGCTGAAATCCAGAAACAATATTCTGACATAAATGTTCTTGTTTTGTAGGTGTGTCAGGAGCAGGTGCATCACAGATGCCATGGCATCTGTTGTAGAGCAGTTCTGACAGTAACCATATTGGTGAGTGTCCAATGTGGCAGGAATGGAGTTTTTGATATGTTCCATTACAGCCATTCAAGGCACTTCATGATGACTGGTGTCAGTGCCACTGGGCGATAGTTGCTTAATTCTGAAGGAGTAGAGTTCGTTGGTACAAGGATGATGGTCGCTGATTTAAAGCATGTGGGGACTGTAGACTGGATGAGTGAAGTGTTGAAGATGTTCCTGAAGATGTCAGTGAGCTGTTGTGCACATTCCCTGAGTACTCACCATGTGGTGTTGTCTGGCCTGGTTGACTGTCTGCAGAGTCCTTCTCATGTCTGCTGCTGCTACAGAGAGTGGCTGCTCACCTGAATCCTGTTGCATGAAAGTTGTTTAGAGCATCAGGGAGGAAGGTGTCACCAGTACAGTTGATGCTGTTTTCCCTTGTGTAGTCAGTAATGCCCTTGGTGCCCAGTTATACACACTGGAGTTCGGTATCAGATAGGTTTCCCTGAATTTTTTGTGCGTAAGCATTCTTTGCCCTCTTGATGTCTAAGTTTAAGTTTCTCCTGGCTACTCTGAGAGCCGCTCTGTGTCTAGATGTGAAGACAGCATCCTGACCTTTTCGAAGGAAGAAAACCTCTGCTTTAATCCAGGGCTTCTAGTTGGGCCATGAGATGTCCAGTCTTGAGATACCGGCATCAACTACCCAGTACTGATGTAGCCGATGGCAGATGGGGTATATTCCTCCAAGGTTGTGTCTTCTCCATTTGTGGTGGCCTGTTGAACGTCTGCCAGTTAGTCCTTTCAAAACAGTCCTGAAATATAGTCCTTTCAAAACAGACTGTGAGTCGGCTGGGGTGATATACTGCATTCGGTGCTCCCGGTGATGTCTTCTATATAGTGGCGAGACCCAATGCAGGCTGGGAGATCATTTCGCTGAACACCTACGCTCTGTCCGCCAGAGAAAGCACGATCTCCCAGTTGCCACACATTTTAATTTCACGTCCCATACCCATTCTTATATGTCTATCCACGGCCTCCTCTACTGTCGAGATGAAGCCACACTCAGGTTGGAGGAACAACACCTCATATTTCGTCTGGGTAGCCTCCAACCTGATGGCATGAATATTGACTTCTCTAACTTCCGTTAATGCCCCTCCTCCCCTTCACACCCTATCCCTTATTTATTTATTTAATATATATATTTTTTATTTCCCCCTTTTTTTCTTTCTCTCTTTTTTCTCCCTCGTCCCTTTCACTATAACTCCTTGCCTGCTCTCCACCCTCCAGGCTCCCCTCCCCCTGCTCTTTCTCCCCAGGCTTCCTGTCCCATGATCCTCTCCCTTCTCCAGCTCTTAGATCCACGCCTCCCTTCCTGTCTTCTCCTATCATTTCGGATCTCCCCCTCCCCCTCCCACTTTCAAATCTCTTACTATCTCTTCTTTCAGTTAGTACTGACGAAGGGTCCCAGCCCGAAACGTCGACTGTATCCCTTCCTATAGATGCTGCCTGGCCTGTTGTGTTCACCAGCATTTTTTGTGTGTGTTGCCTGAAGTATAGAGATTGCCTCATTAGGCCATGCAAGGTTTCTCTATTTTCAGCAGCAGTCAATATGCTGTAATTAACATTATGGAGATGTGGTCAGAAAGGGCAAGATGTGTGTGTGGAATGGCTTTGTAAATGCCAAGTCTGTCTGTATAAACATGGTCCAGTCTGTTTGACCATGGTGACGTGTTGGTGAAACTTGGGTAAGATGTCCTGCTTGTTAACATGATTGAAATCTTCTGCAATTATGAAGAGAGGGTCCGGATGTTTGTTTTGTAGAGAGCTGATTGTACTTTAAAATCTTCCCAGTGCATCATTTGCATTCATGTTCTGGGGTAATGTAGACAACAGTGAGCTCCTTGAGCAGGTAATATGGCCGACATTTAATTGTAAGATGTCTGATTGTGCAGAACAGAGGCAACTAACTACAGATGAGTTTGTGCACCAACCTTTGTTAATCTACATACTGATTCCACCTGCCTTGGATATTCCCATCAGGAAGCTTCTGTCTGCCCAGAACAGTCATTCCATTGAGTTGAAACATCAGGCTGGGCATGTTGTTGTTAAACCGTGTTGTGGTGAAAACCAGAAAAGTCTTTCTGTGTGTTCATTCTCGGCCTTACTGAGTCCATTTTATTTTCTAGCTAGCGGACATTGGCCAGGAAAACTGATGGTACCAACAGTTGGTGGCTGGCTGTCAGCCTAGCTGGTGCCTGGTACCACCAGCCTGGTGCCTAGCTTGCCACACTGTCCACTCTCTTGCCACATTCCCGCTTCCTCTCACTCTGCTTGCCTCTGCTGCTCCAGAGCAGCTCACTGGTACAATGCTACAAGTTCGAGTTCACTCCTGGTGAAATTTGTGTGCAGTTTGCACATTCCCCCTGTGACTGGGTGTGTTTAAGGCAGAGATTGATAGGTATTTGAGTAGCCAGGGCATCAAAGATTATGGTGAGAAGGCAGGGGAGTGGGACTAAATGGGAGAAAGGATCAACTCATGATAAAATGGCGGAGCAGACTCAATGGGCCGAATGGCCGACTTCTGCTCCTTTGTCTTATGGTCTTATGGACTGCATGAGTTCTTTCAGGAAATCTAGCCTTTCCCATATTCCCAAAGACATTCCGTTTGTTAGGCTAATTGCCTACCATGAATTGGAATTGCTCTTGGTACAGTTGCATGCTCGAAGATCTGTGGGATGTATTGGACATGTGTGATAGAACAGTTTACAGTGAAATAAATAGGGGAATATGATTTATGAGATTACCCTGAGGAAACTTAGATTCCATTGGACGAGTAGCTATCACTACTGTTGTAAGAAAATATGAAATGTGCTTTTAGCAAGCAGAACTCTTAGAATGGACTTCTATCCTAAAACTCTCACTCTCTCTACAATTCTCATTTGAGACCCAGCTTGAGATCACTTTCTTTCATCTTGATGTGCTTTTACTGTAAATTGTTGTTCACTATTCCTTCAATATCATGCCTTGGATGTTTAGCCATATTGAAGGTGCATTTAAGACGATGCTGTTAATTTTACATTGTGCATACGTAGATCAGCTGGAGAGAGATCACTGCTGGAGCTGAACTAGAAGTAAATTAGGGAACAGTGACAGTAATCATAGCATCAATAAATGCTATGATTGAGAAAAAAATAAGTTAGTCAAAGACAAAAAATGTTAAATTGGGATGAAAAATGAACTCCAAAAAAAAATATGGGAAATTGTTTGGCAAGTGTGGGTTGAGACAAGCTGTTTTCTGGCAAAAGTGTACTTGGAAAGTGGGAGGCCTTCAAAAAGGAAATTTTGAGAGTACAAAGCTTATATGTGTCTCTCAGAATAAAATGTAAAAATAGCAAGTGTAGTCAACCTTGATTTTCAAGAGATATTGATGCCCTGGTTAAGAGAAAAAAGGAGGCGCAGAGCAGGTATAGGAAGGTAAGAACAAATGAGGTACTTGTGGAGTAAAATAAATGCAAGAAATCAGGAAGGCTAAAAGGGGGTTTGAAGTTGCTCTAGCAGACAAGGTGAAGGAGAATCCTAAGGGATTCCACAGGTATGTTAAGAGCAAAAGGATTGCAAGGGACAACATTGTTCCTCTGGAAGACCAAAAACGTAATCCATGTGTGGAGTCAAAACAGATGGGGGAGATCTTAAATGCATTCTTTGTATCTGTATTAACTCAGAAGACAGGTACAGACTCTATAGAAGTGAGGCAAAGTGGCATCATCTTTACGGACCCTGTACAGGTTACTAAGAAGGAGGTATTTGCTACCCAGAAACATGTCAGGGTGGATAAATCCCCAATGCATGACAAGGTGTTTCCTAGAACCCTACGAGAGACAAGTGCAGAATTGCCAGGGTCCTAGCAGAGATATTTCCAGCATCCTTAGCAACAGGAGAGGTACCAGTGGATTGGAGGATAGCCAATGTAGTTCTGCTACTTAAAAGAAAACACTCAAAACAGAAACCAGGAAATTATAGGCCAATGAATCTGACATCAGTTGTAGGAAATTTATTGGCAGATATTCTAGGGGACCAGATATATAAGTATTTGGATAGACATGGACTGATTAAGAATAACATGGCTTTGTGCGTGGTAGGTCATGTGTAACCAATCTTATAGAGTTTTTTGAGGACGTTACCTGGAAAGTGGATGAAGGCAAGGCAGTAGATGTTATCCACGTGGACTTTGGTAAGGCATTTTGACAAGGTCCCACATGGAAGGCCGGTCAAGAAGGTTCAGTCGCTTGGCATTCAGGATGAGGTAGTAAGTTGGATTAGACGTTGTCTTTGTGGAAGAAGACAAAGAGTGGTAGTAGAGGGTTGCTTCTCTGACTGGAAGCCTGTGACTACTGGTGTGCCACAGGGAATGGTGCTGGGTTCTTTGTTGTATGTCATCTACATCAATGATCTGGATGATAATGTGATTAACTGGATCAGCAAATTTGCGGATGACACCAAGATCGGGGGTGTAGTGGACAGTGAGGAAGGCTATCATGGCTTGCAGAGGGATCAGCTAGAAAAATGGGGTGAAAAATGGCAGATGGAATTTAATGCAGCTAAGTGTGAGGATTTGCATGTTGGTAGAACAATCTGTGCAGTTCTTACACAGTGAACGGTAGAGCACTGAGGAGTGTGGTTAAACAAAGAGGTACGTAATTCGTTGATAGTGGTGCCACAGGTAGATATGGTCGTAAAGAAAGCATTTGGCACATTTGCCTTCATAAATCAATGGATTGAGTACCGAAGATGGAGAGTTATGTTGAAGTTGGATAATATGTTGGTGAGGCCTAATTTGGAGTATTGTATACAGTTTTGATCACCTACCTACAGGAAAGAAGTAAACAAGTTAAAAGAGTGCAGACAAAATTTACAAGGATGTTTCCAGGTCTAGAGATCCTCAATTATAAGGAAAGATTGAATAGATTAGGACTGCATTCTTTACAACATAGAAGATGGAGCGGAAATTTGATAGAGATATGCAGAATTATGAGGGGTATAGATAGGGTAAATGCAAGTAGGCTTTTTCCACTGAGGTCGGGTGGGACTACAACCAGAGGTCAACTGTTAAGTGTGAGAGGTGATAAGTTGAAGGGGAACATGAGGGGAAACTTCTTCACTCAGAGGGTGTTGAGTGTGTAGGATGAGCTGACAGCACAAGTGGTACATGCGAGCTTGGTTTCAGCGTTTAAGAGAATTTTGGATAGGCACATGGATAGAACAGTTAGGGAGGGCAATGGTCCTGGTGCAGGTTGACGGGAGCAGGCAGTTCAAATAGTTTTGACATGGACTAGGTGGGTGAAAAGACCTGTTTCTGTGTTGTACTTCTCTATGAATCTGTGAAAAAAATAAATGAAGACATTGAAAAACATATAAAAAGGATATTGACACAGTTCAGTGGAAATGGATTACATCAAACAATAAAAACAAATTAGGTTATAATGACCTGAAGAAGGGTCTTGGCCCGGAGTGTTGACTGTTTATTCATTTCCATACATGCTGCCTGACCTATTGAGTTCCTCCAGCATTTTGTGTGTATTGTTCTGGATTTCCAGCATCTGCAAATCACTTATGTTAAGTAGTGATAAAAGACCATGAATAAATTCCATTTGATGAAAGAGATATACAGTCAAAGTAGAGGAGAGGAAGGTAAAAGGGAAACTGAAGAATTTGAAAATTAGTAAGTGATTAGGAAAACTTGGAGGAATGTGGTATTTAAATTATAAAGAAATGTAAAAGAAATTACTAAATTAGGCAACAAATCAGTAAATAAAATTTAGTGGGTTAGGACACTTAAGATAAATAAACAGATAATTGCAGAAAAAAAGGCATAATTTTGCTTAGATGTTTACCAAGGACAGTGATATCACAAGTTAAAATGTCATTCAGCATAGATACAGGCCATTGGTCCACCTGTGTCTGTGCTGACATGGTCATAGCTTACTGTGCCTGGTGACTCAACTGATCATCTGAATACTCATAAATATTATGAAAGTAGCTGCCCTCACCGCCCTCTCAGGCATTGCATTTCCAAACCCCAAGGAACTTCCGGGTAAAAAATACCTTTCAGCATACCTCCTCTGAAAATTTTATTCTTTACCTTAAACCTGCACTAATGAGTAAAAGGTCATTCCTGCCTTACCTATTTACACCCTTCAGAAAATTGTGTACCTCGACCAAGATCCCTAGCAGCCTTCACTACTCTGAGAAAAACAAACTCAGCTTATCTAATTTCGGTCCCAGGCAACAAACTGCTGAAACTCCTTTGAACCATCTGCAGCTCAATGGCATCCTTTCTACATTGTAGTGTCCACACTTGCAGTCTGACGTCCATCTACTATTGTGCTGACCTTCTTATCAGCTGTTCAAAATCTTTCTGTAGTCTAAGACTATCCTCCTCTCTACCCACAATACCTTCACACATTAGAAAGTAAAATATGTAGAGGCACTTAATGAAATTAAAGAGATTATGAACTAACTAAATATAGAATGGATAAAAGCTTGTTGCAGAGAATTACTTCTATGCATAACAGAAGTATGTTCAGAAAAGACAGCAAAAGCATAAATTATAAAAAGAGAAACAAGAAAGAGGAATAGCAGATGATTAACAATATCATTAACTTTTAGGGAGATAACTAAATTAGGGAAGTATTAATTGGTAGGAACATTATTGGAATACGTACAAAAATATGATAGATATATAACAGAAAAATGCCTAGAAACCAGAAATAATTGTTAGTATGGTGTCAAAAAGGTAATGTTATACCTGATTAAATGCTTTAATTATTTTGTAGAGGTTACAGGATTGTGCGAGTAAATCAAAGAGGTTTAACGTTGCGAAAAAACAGAGAGAACAAAAGAATGCCTGTAAAGCAAGGGAAACCAAGAGAGAGTGAATGACCATAAAAGTGATGGCACAGGCTGAGAGAGAGTGATGAAGGCCTATAATTTGGATATTTAAAAGACTTGCACTAAGTTGCTGCATATTGCACTGTATTGGGATTAGAATAAGTGCAGTCATGGGACTAATGACAGAAATAGAAACAAGTTGGCATCTGAAGGAAAAGCAAAGAATAGAATTATACATACCATTGTAGTTTACCACTTATGTAATAATCTATACTTGGGAATTAGAAGCAGTTTCAAATTTTCTCGCTGACACCACACTGATACTAAGGAAGAGAGTAATAAATACAAGGATACAATTAAGCAACACACATCAAAGTTGCTGGTGAACACAGCAGGCCAAGCAGCATCTGTAGGAAGAGGTGCAGTCGACGTTTCAGGCCGAGACCCTTCGTCAGGACTAACTGAAGGAAGAGTGAGCAAGGGATTTGAAAGTTGGAGGGGCAGGGGGAGATCCAAAATGATAGGAGAAGACAGGAGGGGGAAGGATAGAGCCAAGAGCTGGACAGGTGATAGGCAAAAGGGGATACGAGAGGATCATGGGACAGGAGGTCCGGGAAGAAAGACGGGGGGGGGGGTGACCCAGAGGATGGGCAAGAGGTATATTCAGAGGGACAGAGGGAGAAAAAGGAGAGTGAGAGAAAGAATGTGTGCATAAAAATGAGTAACAGATGGGGTACGAGGGGGAGGTGGGGCCTTAGCGGAAGTTAGAGAAGTCGATGTTCATGCCATCAGGTTGGAGGCTACCCAGACGGAATATAAGGTGTTGTTCCTCCAACCTGAGTGTAGCTTCATCTTTACAGTAGAGGAGGCCGTGGATGGATATGTCAGAATGGGAATGGGATGTGGAATTAAAATGTGTGGCCACTGGGAGATCCTGCTTTCTCTGGCGGGCAGAGCGTAGATGTTCAGCAAAGCGGTCTCCCAGTCTGCGTCGGGTCTCGCCAATATATAAAAGGCCACATCGGGAGCACCGGACGCAGTATATCACCCCAGTCGAATCACAGGTGAAGTGTTGCCTCACCTGGAAGGACTGTTTGGGGCCCTGAATGGTGGTAAGGGAGGAAGTGTAAGGGCATGTGTAGCACTTGTTCTGCTTACACGGATAAGTGCCAGGAGGGAGATCAGTGGGGAGGGATTGGGGGGGACGAATGGACAAGGGAGTTGTGTAGGGAGCGATCCCTGCGGAATGCAGAGAGGGGGGGGAGGGAAAGATGTGTTTAGTGGTGGGATCCCGTTGGACATGGCGGAAGTTACGGAGAATAATATGTTGGACCCGGAGGCTGGTGGGGTGGTAGGTGAGGACCAGGGGAACCCTATTCCTAGTGGGGTGACGGGAGGATGGAGTGAGAGCAGATGTACGTGAAATGGGGGAGATGCGTTTAAGAGCAGAGTTGATAGTGGAGGAAGGAAAGCCCCTTCTTTAAAGAAGGATACAATTATATTGCTTTCAATAGATATATGTATGTGTGAGGTAGTATATTTTATCAGGAAGAATGCAATAACAAGATAAGTTGCTCAGAAGCCAAATAAACAGCATGTGTAGGTAATCTCAAATAACATGCAAATACTGGAGGCACACATTAGGTCTAGAAATATGTCATAGAGTTACGAGTCCCAGAACAATACAGCACAGAAGAGGCACCTTGCTGTAATTCATCCATGCTGAATAAAATGTCCATTTAAGCTGGATCCTGTTCCTTGTGTTTGGCCTCTGTCCTTCTAAAATTTTTCTATTCATGTACCTGTCCTAGTGTCTTGTAAATGTTGTTAATGTACTGTACTGCCTCAACACATGCAAAATGCTGCAGGAATTCAGCAAGTCAGTCAACGTTTATGGAGAGGAATAAACAGTTAATGTTTCAAGCCGAGACCTTTCATTTTGACATGGAAAGAAGGGAGCAGAAGCCGGGGGAAGGGAAGGAGAAGAAGTTGCCAGGTGATAGGTGAAACCAGGTGAGGAGGAAGGTGGGCAGGTGGGAAAGGGAGGAATAAAATAAGAAGCTAGGAGGTATGAGGTGGAAGAGGTAGAAAGCTGAAGAAGAGTGAATCTGGACTGTGGAAGAAAGGGAAGGAGGAGGGGCACCAGAGAGATGTGATGGGCAGGGGAAGAGAAAAGAAGAAGTGAGGAGGGAGACCACAATGGGGAATAGAAAAATAAGAGAAGGACGAGGGCAAAGAAATTACCAGAAGTTAAAGAAAATGATGTTTGTGCCAAGAAGTTCAAAGTTCAAAGTAAATTTTATTACCAAAATATTTATATGTCACCATGTACAATCCTAAGATTCATTTACCTACGGGCATACTCAGCAAATCTATAGAATCATTACTGTAACAGGATTAATGAAAGATTAACCAGAGTGCAGAAGACAACAAACTGTGCAAATGCAAATGTAAATAAATAGCAATAGCAATAAATAACGAGAGTATGAGATAATCACATAAAGAGTCCTTAAAGTGAGATATTTGGTTGTGGGATCATCTCAAGGGATGGGCAAGTGAGTATAGTTATCTCCTTCTTTCAAAGGCATGATAGTTGTGGGATAGTAACTGTTCTCGAACCTGGTGGTGTGAGTCCTGAGGATCTAATACATTTACCTGAGGGCAGCAGCAAAAAAAGAGCACAGCCTGGCTGGTGAGGATCTCTGATGATGGATGCTGTTTTCCTATGACAGCATTTCAGGCAGATGTTCTCAATGGTTGGAGAGCTTCATCTGTGATGTACTAGGTGGAATCTACTAGCTTTTGCATTTTGGAGGCTTTTGAAATGGAATATGAGGTGTTGCTGCTCCAACCTGTGTGTGGCCTCATTGTAGCAGTAGAGGAGGTCTGAATGGGACTGGGAAGTTGAACTGAAATGGGTAGCCACCAGGATCTACTTATTGAAGCAGTGGAGTTTGAAGGGTGACCTTACAGAGGTGTATAAAGTCATATATAGGGTGAATTCATACAGTCTTATTTCTTCATGCAACTCCCTTGTCCACTCATCCCTCCCCACTGTAAAGGAGACAGGTGCTACACCTGCCCCTACACCTCCTTCCTCACCACTATTTTGGGCCCCAAACTGTCCTTTCATTAGAGGTGACGCTTCAGATAGAGTGAAGATATTTGACGATGCTCTTCCCCGATGTACATCAGGTCTGAATGATGTTGAGGAGACTTCATCTGGTGCACTGAATACAGTAGATTACCTCAACAGACTTCTGCGTGCAGCCTCACCTCAAATAAATATTCATCAAAATTGGGAATATTAAGTTTCAAACCAGCTCAGATAACCAGCCTTACCATTTTCATTCACTATAAGTTTATTGTTTCTGTTTTAGTTTTATTTCTATTTATTGATAATTATATTGTTTTGACAATTAGTGATAAAAGAGATATTTTAATATCTGTAAGATAGCAAAGTTCTCATTGTAATTTTGACAAAAATTAAATGGAAAATTAGACAAATGTGTAAAATAGTCAGCATCTATTTCATGCCCAATGAGAATTGATAAAGTTAGTGTAGAAACGGATAATTTCTGTTTGCAGTTTGCTAGAGGAGATAATTTTGACAGCTGTAGGACTGGATTTTGTGACTGCAATGACAGCAAAATTATTGCAGTTTACCACCATTACACTTGATAGCAGCTTCAATGTAACTTGAAAACCCCAAAGTAGTTGCCAACAATTCAGCACAACACTGAATTAGACTTTTCTAATGGCATCAAAAGAAAACTAATAAACTGATTTGAATTCATGCCATTTACAAACTTTTACTCTCACTGTAAAATACTTGAATTTTACACAGTTTTGCATGAGGTCTAAAAGAGTTTTAAAATATATTATGAACCCTAATTGGCAAACAATCTGATTCTTGTTGAAACTAATTTAATGTAATAATATTGTAATTCCTTCAATTTAATATAATAAGGTTTTTAAAAGTACGCTTACCAAATAATATCATAATTATATTAAGTCTTCTATATAGTCATTTAGCCCTATTCTTTAATTAGTGATCTGTTTAAATAAGATAATTAACAATTGAGCTACTAAAAAGTGGCTGATATGGTGAATAATTAGTTCTGCATCATTCATCACCAGGGAAACTTTGCTGATATCCCTAAGATATCAGGTGGTTTAATTGCAAATAACATGGTTGAACTTTAAGAGGTTCCAATTATAAGGAGTAAAATATTGGAGAAACTCAGAGGGATAAAGGTGGGCAATTCACCAGGACTCAATAGCAGATTGAACAAGTAGGCAATCAACAATTTTCTTTCCTTGCAAAAAGGAGAGAATTTTTTAAAAAGAAGGTTTTATTGCCAATCATAAACTCCTAAGGAAGTGTCTCAGCCTGAAACATCGACAATTCATTCTTTTCCTTGATGCTGCCTGACCTGCTGAGATCCTATGTAATTTTCTGTGTATTGCTCAAGGCATTGTTGCAATCATACAGAGTCTTGGTAAGGCCTTATCTGGAATACTGTCTTCAGATTTGGCCCATGACCTCAAAAAATATAAGGTAATATTGGAGGCAGTACAAAGGAGATTCACCTAACTCATTCCTAGGATGTGGGTGTTATCCTACCAAAGATATTAAATAATTAGGGCCTATATTCCTTGCGAGTTAAAGGGAAGAGGAGTGACTATATACAGACATATAAGATCCTAAGAGTGTTTCACAAGGCAAATTTTGGGATGTTTTCACTAATGGGGAAGTCTCAAACAAGAGGACATGAGTGCAACATAAGGGGCCAATAAGTTAAAACTGAGGTATGTAGAAGTTTCTCTCAAAGGGTGGTTATTTCTTCAGCGGTTTGAACGGGGCACGACTGCACAAGCGCGTAGAGGTCGACCAGTGAGAACAGTGAGAAGAGTTTAAAAGGAAGACAGGTTTACAGAGCGGGCATCAGAGGAGTGGGTGACAGAGCAGTGGGAGACAGAGTAGGAAGACTTTGGTGATAAGGGATCGAGACCAGGTAGGTTATCTGTTTAAAATAAAGACAGAAAGTATGTGTGTGAGGCCGGTTTTCTGGGCTTGGTATCAGATGTGGGAGGTCCTGGAGACACCCGCGCCCCCCACCCCCCCCACCAGACGACTGCATCTGCACCAGGTGCGTCGAGCTGCAGCTCCTTAGAGGCCGCATTAGGGAACTGGAGCTGCATCTCGATGACCTTCGTCTGGTCAGGGAGAGTGAGGAGGTGATAGAGATGAACTATAGGCAGGTAGTCACCCCAGGACCATAGGAGACAGAGAAGTGGGGAACAGTCAGGAGAGGGAAGGGCAAGAGGCAGCTACTAGAAAGTACCCCAGTGGCTGTCCCCCTTAACAATAAGTATTTCTGCTTGAGTACTGTTGGGGGGGACAGCCTACCTGCGGGAAGCAACAGTGGTCGCACCTCTGGCACAGAGTCAGGCCCTGTGGCTCAGAAGGGGAAGGAAAGGAAGAAGATGGCAGCAGTGATAGAAGACTCTATAGTTAGGGGGTCAGACAGGCGATTCTGTGGATGCAGGAAAGAAATGCAGATAGTAGTTTGCCACCCAGATGCCAGGGTCCGGGATGTTTCTGATCGCGTCCATGATATCTTGAAGTGGGAAGGTGAACAGCCAAAGGTCGTGGTACATATTGTACCAATGACATAGGTTGGAAAAGGGAGGAGGTCCTGAAAACAGATTACAGGGAGTTAGGAAAGAAGGTGAGAAACAGGACCTCAAAGGTAGTAATCTCAAGATTATTGCCTGTGCCACGTGACAGTGAGTATAGGAGTAGAATGAGGTGGAGGATAAATGTGTGGCTCAGGGATTGGAGCAGGGGGCAGGTATTCAGATTTCTGGATCATTGGGACCTCTTCTAGGGCAGGTGTGACCTGTACAAATAGGACAGGTTCCGCTTGAATCTGAGGGGGACCAATATCCTGGTGGGAAGGTTTGCTAAGGCTATTGGGGAGAGTTTAAACTAGATTTGCTGGGGGGTGGGAACCAAACTGAAGTGACAGAGGAAAGGGAGGTTGGCTCACAAATAGAGAAAGCTTGGAGACAGTGCGAAAGGGAGGATAGGCAGGTGATAGAGGAGGGGCGTGCTTAGTCTGATGGTTTGAGATGTATCTATTATAATGTGAGGAGTATCATGAATAAAACAGATGAGCTTAGAGCATGGATCAGCACTTGGAGCTATGATACTGTGGCCATCATAGAGACTTGAATGGTGCAGGGGCAGGAATGGCTACTTCAAGTGCCAGGCTTTAGATGTTTCAGAAAGAATAAGGAGGGAGGCAAAATAGGTGGGGGCATGGCAATGTTGATCAGAGGTAGTGTCACGGCTGCAGAAAAGGAGGAAGTCAATGAGGAGTTGTCTACGGAGTCTCTGTGGGTAGAAGGTAGGAACAGGAAGGGGTCAATAACTCTACTGGTTGTTTTTAATAGACCACTCAATAGTAACAAGGACATCGAGAAGCAGATAGGGAGACAGATTCTAGAAAGGAGTAATAATAACAGGATTGTTGTGGTGGGAGATTTTAATTTCCCAAATATTGATTGGCATCTCCCTAGAGTGAAGGGTTTAGATGGGGTGACACTTGTTAGGTGTGTTCAGGAAGGTTTCTTGACACAATATGTAGATAAGCCAACAAGAGGAGAGACTGTACTTGATCTGGTATTGGGAAATGAACCTGATCAGGTATCAGATCTCTCAGTGGGAGAGCATTTTGGAGATAGTGATCACAATTCTATCTCCTTTACCATAGCATTGGAGAGGGATAGGAACAGACAAGTTAGGGAAATGTTTAATTGGAGTAATAGGAAATATGAAGCTATCAGGCAGGAACTTGGAAGCATAAATTGGAAACAGATGTTCTCAGGGAAACGTACGGAAGAAATGTGGCAAATGTTCAGGGGATATTTGCGTGGGGTTCTAAGTAGGTATGCTCCAATCAGACATGGAAAGGATGGTAGGGTACAAGATCTGTAGTGTACAAGGTCTGTTGTAAATCTAGTCAAGAAGAAAATAAATGTTTATAAAAATTTCAAAAACTATGTAATGATAGGAATCCAGAAGATTATAAGGCTAGCAGAAAGGAGCCTAAGAATGAAATTAGGAGAGCCAGCAGAGGCCATGAAAAGGCATTGGCAGACAGGATTAAGGAAAACCCCAAGGCATTCTACAAGTATGTGAAGAGCAAGAGGATAAGGTGTGAGAGAATAAGACCAATCAAGTGTGACAGTGGATAAGTGTGTATGGAACTGGAAGAAATAGTGAAGGTATTTAATGAATACTTTGCTTCAGTATTCACTACGGAAAAGGATCTTGGTGACTGTAGGGATGATGTGCAGTGGACTGAAAAGCTTGAGAATGTAGATATTAAGGAAGAAGATGTGCTGGAGCTTTTGGAAAGCATCGTTGGATAAGTCACAGGGACCGGACGGGATGTACGCTGGCTACGGTGGAAGCCAGGGAGAAAATTGCTGAGCCTCTGGCAACGATCTTTGCATCATCAATGGTGCAGGAGATGTTCCGGAGGATTGGAGGGTGGCAGATATTGTTCCCTTATTCAAGAAAGAGAGTAGGGATAGCCCAGGAAAATTATAGGCCAGTGAGTCTTACTTCAGTGCTTGGTAAGTTGATGGAGAAGATCCTGAGAGGCAGTATTTATGAACATTTGGAGAGGCATAATATGATTAGGAATCATCAGCATGGCTTTGTCAAAGGCAGGTCGTGCCTTTCGAACCTGATTGAATTTTTTGAATATATGATGAAGAACATTCATGAAGAGAGAGCATAGATATAGTGTATATGAATTTTAGCAGGGCATTTGATAAGGTACCCCATGCAAGGCTTATTGAGAAAGTAAGGAGGCATAGGATCCAAGGAGACATTGCTTTGTGGATACAGAACTGGCTTGCCCACAAAGGCGAAGAGTGGTTGTAGATGGATCATAGTCTGCATGGAGGGCGGTCACCAGTGGCGTGCCTCAGGGATCTGTTCTGGGACCCCTACTCTTTGTGATTTTTATAAATGACCTAGATGAAGAAGTGGAGGGATGGGTTAGTAAATTTGCTGATGAGACAAAGGTTGGGGGTGTTGTGGATAGTGTGGGGGCCTGTCAGAGTTTACAACGGGACTTTGATAGGATACAAAACTGGGCTGAGAAGTGGCAGATGGAGTTCAACCCAGATAAGTGTGAGGTGGTTCATTTTGTTAGGTCAAATATGACTGCAGAATATAGTATTAATGGTAATACTCTTGGCAGTGTGGAAGATCAGAGGGATCTTGGGTTCCAAGTCCACAGGACGCTCAAAGCTGCTACGCAGGTTGACTCTGTGGTTAAGAAGGCATATGGTGCATTGGCTTTCATCAATCATAGGATTGAGTTTAGGAGTCGAGAGGTAATGTTGCAGCTATATAGGACCCTGGTCAGACCCTACTTGGAGTACTGTGAACAGTTCTGGTCACCTCACTACAGGAAGGACGTGGAAACCATAGAAAGGGTGTAGAGGAGATTTACAAGGATGTTGGCTGGATTGGGGAGCATGCCTTAGGCATGGTTGAGTGATAGGTTGAGTGAACTTGGCCTTGGAGCGTCGGAGGATGAGTGGTGACCTGATAGAGGTGTACAAGATAATGAGAAGCATTGATCATGTGGATAGTCAGAGGCTTTTCCCCAGGGCTGAAATGGCTAGCACGAGAGGGCAGTTTTACAGTGCTTGGAAGTAGGTACAGAGGAGATGTCAAGGGTAAGTTTTTTATGCAGAGAGTGGTGAGTGCGTGGAATGGGCTGCTGGTGGCGGTGGTGGAGGCGGAAACCATTGGGTCTTTTAAGAGACTCCTGGATGGCTACATGGAGCTTAGAAAAATAGAGGGCTAGGTAGTTCTAAGGTAGGGACATGTTCGGCACAGCTTTGTGGGCCAAAGGGCCTATATTGTGGTGTATGTTTTCTATGTTTCTAATCACTGGAACTCTCTTTCATGTTAGATAATGGAATCTCCAGTATTAGAAGTAATTATAGTTGAGGCAGATAAATATTTTGTAGGTGGAGGAAAGAAGGAGTATGGCAAAATGGCACAGTAGAGGAGTTGAGATCAGTATGGAGTACTCCATCTATGATAGAGTAAACGTGGGACTGGCTTAAAGAGGAGATGGCCTACACATGCTCTTATTTTTTTCTATTCTTATGTTCCACCCTAGTTGATCTCAACTCTTGGATATCACATATATTCCAGAGTTGTTTGAAGCCTAGGAAAAACAGACTTTTAGAAAGAAGAAATGCCTGTTACTGAAATATTTCAATCTATGTGGAATGTTTTTCTTTGTGGTTCATGGCATATGCTGTTATTTTGCATGCTTTGGACCATCAGGTATATTTCCAAACAGAATCAAAATCAGTTTTATTATCACCGGCATGTGACATGAAATTTGTTAACTTAGCAGCAGCGGTTCAGTGCATTCATAACATAGCAGAGAGATAAAAATAAGTAAATAAAAAAAAATAATAATAATAAGTAAATAAGTAAATCAATTGCAGTATACATATATTTAATTGATTAAAAATTTGCAAAGAACAGAAATACTGTATATTAAAAAAGAATGTGGTCCAAGAGTTCAATGTCCATTTAGGAATCGAATGGCAGAGGGGAAGAAGCTGAGTGTGTGCCTTCAGGCTTCTGTACCTCCTTCCTGATGGTAACAGTGAGAGAAAGTCATGCTCTGGGTGCTGAAGTCCTTAATAATTGACGCTGCCTTTCTGAGACACCGCTCTTTGAAGATGTCCTGGGTACTTTGTAGGCTAGTACCCAAGATGGAGCTGACTAGATTTACAACCCTCTGCAGCTTCTTTCGGGCCCGTACAGTAGCCCCCACCCCCACCCAAACCAGAAAATGATGCAGCCTGTCAGGATGCTCTCCAAGGTACAACTATAGAAGTTTTTGAGTGTTGTTGACATGCTAAATCTCTTCAAACTCCTAATGAAGTATAGCCGATGTCTTGCCTTCTTTATAACTACATCAATATGTTGGGACCAGGTTAAATCCTCAGAGATCTTGACACCCAGGAACTTGAAGCTACTCACTCTGTCCACATCTGATCTCTCTATCAGGATCGGTAGGTGTTCCTTCGTCTTACCCTTCCGGAAGTCCACAATCAGCTCCTTCGTCTTACTGACGTTGAGTGCCAGGTTGTTGCTGTGGCACTATTCCACTAGTTCAGTGGTCCCCAACCACCAGGCCACAAAGCATGTGCTACCGGGCCGCGAGGAAACAATATGATTTGGCGATATGAAATGATATGAGTCAGCTGCACCTTTCCTCATTCCCTGTCATGCCCACCGTTGAATTTTAACGAACACGAGGTCATCAGTGACCCAAGACGTGCAAAGGAATGGGTCCATGACCCATTTGTGAATGTTTCCACTGAATCTTCCATGTCAGCGTGGGGAAAAGATCAACTCCTCGAGCTTGCAAATGACGGTGGGCAGACATAACATCTCTGCCAGCATTCTGGATTAAAGTCAAGGCTGAATATCCTGAGATAGCCACGAAAGCACTGAAAATGTTGCTTCCATTTCCAACATCGTATCGCTGCGAAGTGGAGTTTTCTGCAATGAATGCAATGAAAACTAAATTGCAAAATAGACTGGACATAAGGAACCCCCTTCGAGTATTGCTGTCTCCCATCACCTCTCGACGGGACCGTCTTGTTGCAGGAAAATAAGCCCAGGGCTCCCATTGATACAGCGATATTGGTGTGTTGCAATGATTTTATATGTTCATACAAGGAAAATATGCACTGTGTGTTTAATATCCAAACATTACTTAAAATGTTATGATACTATTGACTTATAAGTGACTCATAATTCAGTGGTCCCCAATCTCCGGGCCGCAAAGAATGCAGCAGTACAACGGTAACCAGCAAGCACCCAGCACATCTTTAAGAAAAAAGCCGAAATAAGCAAGCTAATTGATTAGGTGCCGCCTCACACGTAAATGTCGGCCCAGATCAGAGACGACTGGCGATTGCATCGCCTCTGATCTGGGCCGGCATTTACGTGCCCGCGGCACCTTATCAATTAGCTTGTTTATTTCGGCTTTTTTCTTAAAGATGTGCTGGGTGTGTTCCGGCCACCACTGTACCAGTGCATTCTTCGCGGCCCGGTTTGGGACCACTGTTATAATTGACTTATCGCTATATTCATGTGAGGAAAATATGTGCTGTGTGTTTAATATTAAATTCGTTAGATAAATCCCTTTAGAAATGAAACTGAGTGTATTAGCCACTTATAAGTGACTTATAGTTAACTTATCACCTATATTCTGGTCGTAATTAACACCGCCCCACCGGTTGGCTGATCTGCAGGAATATTGTCAATATTAAACTGGTTCCCGGTGCGAAAAGGTTGGGGACCCCTGCACTAGTTGGCAGATCTCACTCCTGTACGCCCTCATGTCACCACTTGAGAATCTGCCAATAATGGCTGTATCGTCAGCAAATTTATAGATGGTATTTGAGCTATGCCTAGCCACGCTGTCATGTGGAAACAGAGATGTGTATACAGTCATGTATAACAGATCTGGAATTTATACTTAGGGGATCATATAACCAGTGAGGAACATGACAAGCAAACTATCTGGTGTCCAACCTTGGACAACTTGCCTGATGTTTTGCATGGATGAGGATTATTGCTTATTACTAGTTGTGGATTGCAAGAGGAATGGAGACGGGCTAACCCCAACTGACATCAATGGATCTGGGGTTGAGAGGGTAAACAGCTTTAAGTTCCTCAGCATCCACATTACTGAGGACCTCACGTGATCTGTACACACCAGCTGTGTGGTGAAAAATGCACAACGGCACCTCTTTCACCTCAGACAGTTGAGGAAGTTTGGTACGGGCCCCGAATCCTAAGAACTTTCTACAAGGGGACAATTGAGAGCATCCTGACTGGCTGCATCACTTCTTGGTATGGAAACTGTACTTCCCTCAATCGCAGGTCTCTGCAGAGTGTGGTGCGGACATCCCAGCGCATCTGTAGATGTGAACCTCCTACTATTCAGGACATTTTCAAAGACAGGTGAACAAAAAAGATCATTGAGGACATGAGTCACCCCAACCACAAACAGTTCTAGCTGCTACCATCCGGGAAATGGTACCGCAGCATAAAAGTCAGGACCAACAGGCTCCGAGACAGCTTCTTCTCCCGGGCCATTAGACTGATTAATTCATGCTGACACAACTGTATTTCTCTGTTATATTGTTGCACATACTATTTATTATAAATGACTATAGATTGCACATTGCACATTTAGATGGAGATGTAACATAAAGATTCTTACTTCTTTGTATGTGAAGGATGTAAGTAATAAATTCAATATTGATACCATCCTCAAAGAGTGATGCCCGAGCATATATAATGGGGCAATCTTTTTCTTGTTTCCATTTTTGAAAGCAATAAGGTCATCAGCTTCACTGGGTTTGTCTCATTTGTTTTTACATCTTCCTTGATTCAACTCCTCTCTTAAAAACAGCAAAAATAAACATTTCCTGAATAGTGCTTAGGGGAATGGATTCCATATGGGAACTCCAGAACCAATCCTCACTGATGATCCTGTATACAAACACAGCAAAATATCCTAGCACAGAGTGAAACTTTTTGTAAACGTACATGGTAGCTTTTTTCTCTCTCCATAGACTTTAAATTGAAGATGTAGGCACTTAAGATGTATACAGTCATCAAATGGTAATTACTGTGCAGGACGTGATTCAGGCAAGAAGCTTGAAGAAGATATTTAATTAAGTAGGAACTAGAAATAAACAACAGTTAACCTTGTCTGCAAGTTCATCAGCAAGGAATGCTTCTGGAGTTTCCATATGGAATCCATTCTTCCAAGCACTAATATTTGGGAAATGTCTATTTGGACTCTATGCATTAAGAATATTGTACTGGTAAGGCTTGTGATATGTTTTCTCTATTTAATTACTTGGCTCAAATTTGAAGAACTATGAAATAACAGCATAGAAATAGGCCCTCTGACCTTTCATGCCCTTGTCCACCTTTTTGCTCATCTATATTAACCCCATTTACCCACTATTGGTCCATTTTCTTGCCGGCCTTGCCTATTTAAGAGTCAACACCTCAGAAACATAGTGATTGCATGGCATCATGAAAGGCAGAAATAGAAATGTCTGAAGTAGTTGAAAAACTAGAAAAAAATCAAGGTTCAATCAAATAACCAGCTTGAAGTGATATTTCATCTATATCTTCCAGCTGGTACTGCAACCGCTAATATAGATAAGACCATAAGATATAGGAGCAGAATTAGGCCCATTGGCACCATTTCATCATGGGTGATCCCATTTCCCTCTCAGCCCCAATCTGCCCTCTCCCCATATCCCTGCATGCCCTGACCAATCAAGAATCCATCAACTTCTGCCTTAGATAGAGAGAAAGACTTGGCCTCCACAGCTGCATGTGGCAATAAATTCCACAGATTCACCACTCTCTGGCTAAAAAAATTTCCTCCTCATCTCCTCTCTGAAAGGTCGCCCCTCTATTCCGAGGCTGTGTCCTCTGGTCGTGGACTCTCCCATCATAGAAAACATCCTCTCCATATTCACTCTATCAAGGCCTTCCATCATTCAGTAGGTTTCAATGAGGTCACTCCTCATTTTTCAGAATTCCAATGAATACAGGCCCAGAGCCATCATATTCTCTTCATGTGACAAGCCATTCAATCCTGGAATCATTTTGGTGAACCTCTTTGAAACCTCTTCAGTTTCAGCACATCTTTTCTAACATAACTGGCCCAAATTGCTCACAAAGCTCCCAGTGAGGCCTCACCAGTGCTTCATAAAGTCTCAACATTACATCCTTGTTTTTATATTCTAGTTCTCTTGAAATGAATGCCAACATTGCACTTGTCTTCCTCACTTGCAAATCAACCTTTAGGGAATCCTGCACACTGCAAGTCCCTTTGCGCCTCAGTTTTCTGTATTTTCTCTCCATTTAACAAATAGTTAACGCTTTCATTTCTTCTACCAAAGTGCATGACCATACACTTCCTGACACTGTATTCCATCTGTCGTTTCTTTGCTCTGTAACACCCTGGGAAAGGGAAGGTGTTTTAGTACCGTGTGCCTGACACCAGGGTAATCTGGGTCTTTTGTTCGGTGGGAAATGAAGAGAGAAGACGCCGAGGCGGGGCCATGACCCGACGAAGGCCGGAGGACCAAAGGAGGATCTGCGATAGGGAAACCAGCAGCTCCAACATGTGCACACTAGACGGTTTTATTAAAATGGGCCCTTTTCTTTTTATTTATTAACCCTGTATTCAGATTAAGAATTATAAAGCTAAATCATTTAATTGTATGCGGTGTACCGTCCGTTATTTTGTGGTACTGATTTGTAGCAGGGTAACAAATCACACAGCATCCACACTAACGGAGGGGTTTTGGGGTGGACTTGCTTCTCGATCTCACCCGTTTGGTGGGGCCAGAGATTGTCTTCCCGAGACTTACACAGCCAACAGGACCTGAGGGTTACAATTGTGGGGTTGTGGTTCGGGATTGATTTCATTGGATACTGTGTGATTGCTCTGAGCATTGAACCAGTGGGCTGTGTGTTTAAGACTGTGCTAAACTATTGTCCAGTAAAGTGATTACGATATGTGGGTATGGATGCTGCTGGGACTGAGTGGTGGTGTGAGTCCACGGGTTTACTGGTAACAAATGTGTGTGTGTGTTGAGTGGGGTAGATATTCATACTCCTGATGAATTGTTAATTCGACTTTTAAATACTGTTAAAGCTGTAGGAAAAGTTATGATTCTGGGGCGGGGGTTTGATAAAGTGGTGGGCACAGACCTTGTTTTAGTTCAGGCTAGCACTGATGTAACGGCAGCTGAACTGCCTGGTACTATTGGGGCCCCAGAAGAGGGGGGGCTGTGAACTGTCCATACTTTCCGGGAGGAGGAGAGTGTAGGGGAGGGGGCCGAGTTGCAAGTCGAGTCGCCTGTAGCTGGGGGGTGGAGACTTCAAAGACAGGGTTTGTTTCTGCAGAGCGAGGAGAAGGAGTGGTCTGATTTGGAATGTCTCATTAGTCCTCCAGTGAGGAGTGAGTTGGTGGTGGCCCTTACCTCCTGGTGAATAAATGGAAAAATGCCCAGGTTCAAAGTCCCAGCTATGGTAGACTCTGCCTGTTCTCAGGAACGAAACCCACCCCTAAAGGGGAAGAGGAGTATGAGACTTGGGTGGAGCAGACCTCCCAGTTGTTAGATGAGTGGCAGTGCTCCGATGACGTAAACAACAGCTGTAGATTGAAAGTTTGAGTGGCCGGGTTGCTGACGTAGTGAGAGCTGTAAAGGCATAGAATCTCCTTGCCATTTTTGCGGCCTACATGCAAGCACCAGAAATGGTGTATGATGTGATGGGAAGCCCAATGGAGCTCATGACAGGATTTCAGAACATGTGCCAGGAGAAGGGGGAGAAGATTTCTGCCGACATCTTTTGGCTAGAGAGGTAGCTAAATTGCTTGCGGCATAGAAGAGCGATGCAGACGGCTGAGGGGGATCAATTAAGAATGGATTAAATAGCGAAAGGCACCCAGTCCCAGAACCTGATCCTTGGGGTCTCCGACTGTCTGGTAAAACGCGTCCTCTCCCTTGTTTGTTGAGCTGATCAGAGAAGTACTAGATAAGCAGAATGCATCGGAGGTGTGGGGAGCCTCCGTCAGCAGAGTACACTACTCCGTAGTTATCCCCCGCGTTGAAGTGACCGTGGATAGCTTGCCCTGGAGAGTGGTAGAAGAGATAGTGGCAGAGTTGAGAACTGAGATGTCCCGGTTGTTATCAGTGGGTGTGGCCCCCCATATGATGGAGCTGATAGAGAGGTGGGTCCTCTAAGGGGACGGACTATGCAGAGGGCTGCTAGCAAGGGGTCCTGCGAGAAGTGGGGTGACAGGTATTTTCTGTTATAACTGTGGTGAAGAGGGACATTTCAGGAGGGAGTATGAATGATGGAAACCCCTCGAAGAGTGAGCCACTGGGTATCTAAGCAGAGAGAGACGTTAGGAAAACTTAAAAGAGACCCAGTGGGGGGACAACCTGGCGTATTGGGGGGAACACATTCCCAGCAATATATCAAGGAACACCCTAAAGCAAAAATCCATATTCCTGGAGGCTTAGCGGGGCCAAGCTCCAGTGTATCGCTACAGATAGAGGGTATTTATGCTAAAGCCATACTTGACACAGGGTCACAGGTCACTTCATTGTACCGTTCATTTTATAACCAGTATTTGATGCATTTACCATTGATGCCACTTAGTGCATTAGAGATTTGGGGTCTTAGTGTGGGTGATTATCTATAAGATAGTTATTTGTCAGTGAAACTGGAGTTTTTGGAGGCTGATGTGGGAGTGGCTGTGGTCCTTGATACGTTGGTGCTGGTTTGTCCGGAATCCACTGACAGGGGCGGAGTTTCAGTTCTTGTTAGGACAAATACTCCTATTGTGAGGAGGTTAATGGGAACCTGCAAGGGGAAAGCTGGAGAGA
This sequence comes from Mobula hypostoma, assembly GCF_963921235.1. Classification (NCBI taxonomy): domain Eukaryota; kingdom Metazoa; phylum Chordata; class Chondrichthyes; order Myliobatiformes; family Myliobatidae; genus Mobula; species Mobula hypostoma. Next base: position 57,859,862 of record NC_086100.1, on the reverse strand, counting down.
GCTTCCTGAGAACATTGTCCATTCACCCCGCGTTTTGAGCTGCTTTTGAGGAAGTGTGTGGCTGCATTGGGCCAGAACATGAGGTTAGAAGAGGGACTGTGTGGTTTACCCAGTCAAAACCAAATAACGAGAGTGATGGGAACCCCCAAATTAACCGGAATGCCTGAAGGCAAGGCCCTCTTAGTGGACGCTCCAAAAGTCCACGGGGGGGAGTTGGGATTACCTGCTAGGGTACTGGTGAGGCCCCAACTGCAGAAGCCCTCAATTGTACAGGCGAGCAGGATGGCAGTGATCGTCAGGAACACTATGAAGAGGGAGGTCACCTTCAAGTGGGAGATACATCTGGCGCACCTCTTCCTGGTGACGGTAATATCTAGTGTCCTTGTGAGACAAGCCGGGGAGAAATCATCTGAAAAAGGGGGAAAATTGACTGTTGAGTCATTCAACTTTGGGGACTCCCCGGTACCTGTCGGTTGGAGCAGGAGGATGACAGAGAAGATGGTGAAGGTGGAAGGTGTCTTTTCCACCGACGAATTTGATGTGGGTTGTTCCAAGAGCACTCGTCATACTATCCGGGTGACCGAGGACACCCTGTTCAGAGAGAGGGTGCTGCGACTGGTCCCTGGAGAAGTGGAGGATGTTCAGCAGAATTTGTTTTAGTTGAGGGAAGCTGGGATCATCACTGAGTCCAGAACCCCCTATGTATCCCTAATAGTAGTGGCAAGGAAGAAGAATGGGAAGATACGGATGTGTGTGGACTATAGGACTCTGAACAGGCGTCCCAACACAGACCCTTGTGGAACATAACTAGTCACTGGCAGCCAACCAGAAAATGATCCTTTTATTCCTACTTTTTGCCTCCCCCCCAATCAGCCACTGCTTTTCCATGCTAGTATCTTTCCTGTAATATCACGAACTTGTAGCTTGTTAAGCAGCCTCTTGTGTGGCACCTTGTCAAAGGCCTTCTAGAAATCCAAGTACACGTTTCCCCCGCCATCCAAAGGTAGAGCGTTCTTATGAAACGGTTCGTAAGCCGGAATGTCATAAAGTGAAGAAGCAATTACCATTTATTTATATGGGAGAAATTTGTGAGCGTTCGCAGACCCAAAAAGTAATCTACCAATCATACCAAATAACACATAAAGCCTAAAATAACAGTAACATGTAGTAAAAGCAGGAATGATATGATAAATACACAGCCTATATAAAGTAGAAATTCTTTTCTGCAATCATTGCACTGTCCACCGTAGTGAAAATCTCACGCAAGCACTCTCGGCAGAAACACTCTCTCTAGTAACCTTTAAACTATGAAGCTGCCAAATCATACCAAATAACACATAAAAATACACAGCCTATATAAAGTAGAAATGTATGTACAGTATAGTATCACTTATCGGAATCGGAAAGACAGCACCGAGCACACGGATGATGGTGTGTTAGGCTAAGTCGTTGGAGGGTGGGGTGGTGCAGTGGTCCCTACCCTCCAGGCTGCTGACCGATACTGATCTGCGAAACATGCAGGGTTACAGCGGTAGCCGGGATGCACCCAGCACATCTTAAAGAAAAAAGCCAAAATAAACAAGCTAATTAATTAGGTGCCACCCGGCAGGTAACTTTCGGCCCAGATCAGAGGTGACACAATCGGCAATTGCTTTTGATCTGGGCCGACATTTACGTGCCGGGCGACACCTAATTAATTAGCTTGTTTATTTCGGCTTTTTTCTTAAAGATGTGTTGGGTGCGCCCCTGCTACCACTGCGTTCTCCGCGGAAATGTATCGGTCTGTGGCGCGGAGGTTGGGGTGGTGGGACACTGGGGTGTCATCTCATCGTCGTCTGGTTCCATCAGGGCAGGCAGGTCATCTACTTTTATGTCTGTCTGCCTCGATGTCGAAGGTCACGGTTCGTCATCTGCTGTGGCTAATGCGGAAGGCTTGAACTATGACAGTATGTTTGACTGCTTAGCCTTGCGCATTTTTCTATCATCCCATGCAGTTGCTTTACGTTCAGTTCCTGGACGACTTCATTTTTGGTCCGTTCACTACTGCTTTTGGTTTTGATTGTTATCCTTCCTCTTCCAATTGCATCAGCTCTTCATCTATCAGTTCTTTGTCATGGGATGCCAAAACCTCTTCAACATCATCTTGGTCAGCTTCCACAAGCCAAACTCACTTTGTCCTTACTTCATTCACCATGATCGAAATGCTTAATTATGTCTAGTTTTATGCTAAGTGTAACACCTTTACAAGCTCTTTCAGGCTTTTCCGATACCTTAGAACTCATCTTGCTAATGGCTGCTCACAGGCACGTATTTAAGCAATGCCGGCGAGAATGCAGTTCCGGGGGAGGAGCTTGGCTGCTCGGGGCACGTGCTACCTTTATTTGTAACAGTGAAAACACCTTCTGTTAGCAAAAACAGATAACTAATGTAGGTCTTTCATAACAGCGAGGTTTCGTAAAGTGAACGTTCGAAAAGCGGGGTACACCTGTACACAAGATCAACCAATTCTCCTTTGTCTATCCTGCTTGTTATTTCTTCAAAGAAGTCCAACTGATTTGTCAGGCAAGATTTTCTCTTCAGGAAAAGTCATCTGCCTCCAAGTACCTTGAGATAGCATCCTAAATAATAGACTACAGCATCTTCCCAAGGACTGAGGTCAGACTAACTGGCCTGTAGTTTCCTTTCTTCTGCCTCTTTTCCTTCTTGAAGAGTGGAATGACATTTGCAATTTTCCAGTCTTCAGGAACCATTCCAGAATCTAATGATTCTTGAAAGTTCATTACCAATACTTCCACAATCTCTTCAGCCACATCTTTTTGAACTCTGGGGTGTACATCATCTGGTCCAGATGACTGATTTACCTTCTGACCTTTCAGTTTCCCAGGACCCTTCTCTCTAGTAATGGTACCTGAAACTTTCACCATACTCAAGTGTCTTCCACAGTGAAGACTGATGCAAAATACTTATTCAGTTCATCCACCATGACCTTGTCCCCATTACTACCTCTCTAGCTTCATATTTCAGTGGTCCGATATCCACTCTTACCTTTCTTTTATACTTTATGTATTTGAAGAAACTTTTGGTATCCTTTTTAGTATTATTGGCTGACTTGCTTTCATTTTCCATCTTTACCTTCTTAATGACTTTTTAGTTGCCTTCTGTCGGTTTTTAAAAAAGCTTTCCAATCCTCTAACTTCCCACTAATTGGCTTTTATTTTAACTTTACCTTCTCTTGATAGTCACTGTTGTGTCATCTTTCCTTTAGAATACTTCTTCCTCTTTGGGATATATAGATCCTGTGTCTTCTGATGTTGCTTCCAGAAATTCCAGGCATTGCTACTCTGCCTTTATCCCTGCCAGTGTTCTTTACCAGTCAATTCTGGCCAATTTTCCCCTTAATTCCCTTTACTCCACTGTAATACTGATACATCAGACTTTAGCTATTCCTTCTCAAATTTCAGGGTAAATTCAATCATATTATAATCACTTTCTCCTCAGGGTTGTTTTACCTTAAGGACTCCAACAAATTCTGTTTCATTGCACAACACCCAGTCTAGAATAACTGATTCTCTAGTGGGCTCAACCACGAACTGCTCTAAGAAGCCATCTTGTAGTCCCTTTAGAAACTTCCCCTCCTGGAATCCAGAACCAACCTGATTTTCCCAATCTACCTGCATATTGAATTCTCCCGTGACTATTGTAACATTGTCCTTTTGGCAGCATTTCCTACCCCCCATTATAATTTGCAGACCACATCCTTAATACTGTTTGGGGGTCTGTATACAGTGCCCATCAGGGTCTTCTTTTACCTTTAGCTCTATCCACAATGATTCAACACCTTCCGATCCTATTTCACCTCCTTCTAATGACTTGATTTCATTTTTTACCAACAGAGCAACCCTGTTCCTCTACCTTCCCTCCTATCCTTTTGATACAGTGTGTATCCTTGGACATTTATCTCCCAGCTATAATGTTGCTTCAGCCATGACTCAGTGGTGCCTAAAACTGCCAATTGGCAACTGTGCTGCAAGTTCATTTACCTTATTCCGTATTCTGCACACATTCAACTATAACACCTTCAGTCCTTCATTCACCCTTTTCAATTTTGTCCATCTTTTACAATGCAACTCATCCTGTTGACTCTAGTTTTTCCCTATCAACAGCCTCTCCTCACAACACATTGCCTCTATTTGTAAGCCAGCTACCTCATCTTCACCATTTTCATCCACCTTTCGTACAATACTTCTTGTGTTGAAATATACGCAGCTCAGGAGAGTAGTCGCACCATGCTCAACCTGTTCATTCCTAGTTTTGACTGAGGTCTTACCAACATCTGCCTCTTTTTCCCATCCCCCTGCAAATGGCGTTTAAACCCAAATGTGCAGAATTAACAAACGTTCCCGCTAAGCTATTAGTCCCCCTCTAGTTCTGTTGCAAACCATCCCTTCTGTACAGGTCTCACCTTCCCTGGAACAGAGCACAATGATTAAAAATCCTTATGACCTCCCTCCTGTACCAGCTCCTTAGCCACGTGTTAAACTGTATAATCTTCCTAGTTCTAGCTTCACTAATGTGTGGCATGGGTAGCATTCCTGAGATCACAACCCTAGAGGTCCTGCCCCTTAACTTAGCACCTAACTCCCTGAACACTTCATGTAGAATCTTGTCACTTGCCTTTCCTATGTCAATGATACCTACATGGACCATGACTTAGAAACATAGAAACGTAGAAAACCTACAGCACAATACAGGCCATTAGGCCCACAAAGCTGCGCCGAACATGTCCCTACCCTTGAAATACCTAGGCTTTAACCATAGCCCTCTATTTTTCTAAGCTCCATGAAACCATCCAGGAGTGTCTTAAAAGACCCCATCATTTCCGCCTCCACCACTACCGCCGGCAGCCCATTCCACGCACTCACCACTCTCTGCGTAAAAAAACTTACCCCTGACATCTCCTCTGTACCTACTTCCAAGCACCTTAAAACCATGCCCTCTCGTGCAAGCCATTTCAGCCCTGAGGAAAAGCCTCTGATTATCCACATGACCAATGCCTCTCATTATCTTGTACACCTCTATCAAGTCACCTCTCATCCTTCATCGCTCCAAGGAGAAAAGGCCAAGTTCACACAATCTATTCTCATAAGGTATGCTCCCCAATCCAGGCAACATCTTTGTAAGTCTCCTCTGCACCCTTTCTATGGTTTCCATGTCCTTCCTATAATGAGGTGACCGGAATTGAGCACAGTACTCTGTGGGGTCTGACCAGGGTCCTATATAGCTGCAACACTCACAACACACTGGAGGAACTCAGCAGGTCGGGCAGCATCCGTGGAAAAGATCAGTCGACGTTTCGGGCCGGAACCCTTCTTCAGGACTGCAACCTTACCTCTCAGCTCTTAAAATCAATCCCACAATAAATGAAGGCCAATGCACCGTATGCCTTCTTAACCACAGATACAACCTGCGTGGCATCTTTGAGTGTCCTATGGACTTGGACCCAAGATCCCTCTGATCCTCCACACTGCCAAGAGTCTTACCATTAATACTATATTCAGCCATCATATTTGACCTACCAAAATGAACCACCTCACACTTATCTGGGTTGAACTCCATTTGCCACTTCTCAGCCCAGTTTTATATCCTATCAATGTCCCGTTGTAACCTCTGATAGCCCTCCACAATTTCCACAATGCCCCCAACCTTTGTGTCATCAGCAAACTTACTAACCCATCCCTCCACTTCCTCATCCAGGTCATTTATAAAAATCACAAAGAGTAGGGGTCCCAGAACAGATCCCTGAGGCACACCACTGGTCACCGGCCTCCATACAGAATATGGCCTGTCTACAACTACTCTTTGCCTTCTGTGGGCAAGCCAGTTCTTGATCCACAAAGTAACGTCCCCTTGGGTCCCATGCCCCCTTAATTTCTCAATAATCTCCAAATGTTCATAAATCCTGCCTCTCAGGATCTTCTCCATCAACTTACCAACCACTAAAATAAGACTCACTGGCCTATAATTTCCTGGGCTATCCCTACTCCCTTTCTTGAATAAGGGAACAACATCTGCAACCCTCCAATCTTCTGGAACCTCTCCCATCCTCTTTGATGGTGTAAAGATCATTGCCAGAGGCTCAGCAATCTCCTCCCTCGCTTCCCACAGTAGCCTAGGGTACATCCCGTCCAGTCCTGGTGACTTATCCAACTTCATGCTTTCCAAAAACTCCAGCACATCCTCTTAATGGCTACATTCTCAAGCTTTTCAGTCCACTACAAGTCATCCTTACAATCGCCTAGATCCTTTTCCATAGTGAATACTGAAGTCCTCCGCTATTTCCTCCGGTTCCATGCACACTTTTCCATTGTTATACTTGATTGGTCCTATTCTCTCATGTTTTATCCTTTTGCTCTTCACATACTTGTAGAATGCCTTGGGGTTTTCGTTAATTCTGTCCGCCAAGGCCTTCTCATGGCCGCTTTTGGCTCTTCTAATTTAATTCTTAAGCTCCTTCCTGCTAACCTTATAATCTTCTAGATTCTTATCATTACCTGTTTTTTTGAACCTTTTGTAAGCTTTTCTTTTCTTCTTGACTAGATTTACAACAGCCTTTGTGCATCACGGATAGAAGCATAGAAACATTGAAAACCTACAGCACAATACAGGCCCTTTGACCCACAAAGTTGTACCCTACCATCCTTTCCATGTCTCATTGGAACATACCTACTCAGAACTTTTGGCTGCCCACCCTCCCACATAAGAATGCTGAGGACTTGATCTGAAATGTCCAGGACCCTGAAATGCCCTCCCCCACTTCCCTTCTGTGTCACAGAGGCAGACTTGGTGCCAGAGACCTGACCACTGTGACTTTCCTCTTTTAGGTCACCCCCCACGCCCACAACAGTATCCAAAGTGATATTCCTGTTGTTGTGGCGACTGGTCACAGGGGTACTCTGTACTGGCTCCTTAACTCTTTTCTCTTCCTGACTGTCACCCAGTTTCCTGTGTCCTGTACCGTGGGTGTAATTACCTCTTTATATGTCCTATCTATCACCTCACACAGCCTCCCGAATGATCTGGAGTTCATAGAAACATAGAAACATAGAAACATAGAACATCCAACTCCATAGCACATATTGTTAGAAGTTGCACTTCTCACAGTTGTAGTCATCGGGGACACTGGTGATCTCTTTGCCTTCCCATATCCCGCAAGCGTAGCATTAAACTATCCTGCCTGGCATTTCTACTCAACATACACAAAATGCTGGTGGAACACAACGGGCCAGGCAGCATCCATAGGAAGAAGTATAGTCAACATTTCGGATCAAGACCCTTCGTCCTGATGCTGCCTGGCTTGCTGTGTTCCACCAGCATTTTGTTTGTGTTGCTTGAATTTCCAGCAGCTGCAGATTTTCTCATGCTGGCATTTCTACTCTCCTAGCTGAGCATAATGAAGGGAAGGAAAATAACTTAACCTAGAGCTATTCTTTTTCTTTGCCCTCTTTGACTGAAGCCTCTGTTCAATGAAGCATTGAATAGTTAAAGCCCGAAGCTCACCACTCTGACTCTGTTCACTCCAACAATGGACACTGCTCTTGCCCTTGCCTTCTCTTCAATTTGCTCTTGCTATTCAATCCCAAGTGCCAAGTGGTCACTGGTCAAAGCTCTTTATCACTGCAGTGCCCCACTGCTGCCTTTTTCACTCAGGCAGTGGACCTGATTGAAGTTCTCTCCTCTCCAAACTTCCAATGTTTAGACTGGCCACTGGTCAAAGATCAATTTTTTAGACAATAATTCAGAATATATTCAACAGAATTCTTGGTGTTCCTCTGGGCAACCAATTTATGTGGGGACTTTTCAATTGGCACCACGAACGTGCCCGTGTTACAAAGTTCAAAATTCAAAGTAAATTTGATTATCGAAGTACATATATGTCACCATATATAAGCCTGAGATTCATAAATGTGGAAATTATTTATATTTTAATCTTTAGTGTCACGGAATTAAAGTGGGCCAATTTAGAAAAAAATGGTTCAATTGCAAATAATCTTAAAGCCGTTAATCGGAAATGATGCATATCAATTGATGCTTATTCAGCATAAATTTTAAAATGGACTAAAATGACAGTGGATAACTCACATTGGCATCTTATAAAAGAGTTGCCTTGATTTGCCAGTCTTTCTTTGCACCTCTTCTATGCCTGGCATATAATAGTGGATTAGCTTTTCCCTTAAGAATGAGTTTTAGATTACTTAAGATTCACAGTTGGGACAGCTGTCATGTTTGCTTAAGATAAATGTAATGACAATTATAATTTTATGTGATGTTCATCACATCAACCTTAACCCAGAATGTTTACTTAGCTGCCTGTTTAATGAACAGGCAATTTCGATTCTCTTTATAAATTGCTAGAAAAAGCCATGCATACTTGAGGGTGGTGGTACCTTGGGAACAATTACTTACAAGTATGATCAGATAATCAAAACTTATTGGTATATTTTTTTAAAAAATGTGTTAAAACTCAGCTTGAATTTTCTGCAATGAACTGTGAGCAGGGCAGTATGAATAAATATTAACATAAAACTGCCTATAGTCCTCTGCAGTTTCTAAACAGAATTCTCATTAGAAATACCATGTAAATGCCAGAACAGAAAGCTATCCTTTATTTGCTGTTGCCTTGAGGATGAGCAGAATAAAGTTCTGGCACAATCTTTAGAAGATTATGATCAGGAGTGCAGCAGTATTATTTCCCAGCTCTAGATCTGAAGGATTGTTTGAAGCTGGAGCCTACAGCAAGCTCACAGTCACCCAACCCTGCATGTTACAATCACAATACTTCTTTTCAAATTAGTCAGTGAAGATGCTGATGGTTTGACTGCCTGGACAGAAAAGACCAAATATATGGAAAGAGGACTCACAAAGGAGCTTGAAGCCCCAATACCAGGAACAAATCCTTGATCTGGTGCAGGATCTGAAAGCTCAACTTTTTGAGTTGGGAATAAAGGTCTGTGGGAAAGAATGACTCTCTCTTTCTCTATCTTCTCTCTCTCTCTCTCTCTCTCTCTCTTTCTCTTTCTCTCTACCACTAACAAATAGTTCCATTGAAGTTTATAGTCGGAGTGAAAGCTGTCACCGAATATTCAAGTATCTTTGCTGGGACAAACTAATTCACATGATTGGTCTAAAAGCATCTTTTGACAGAATGCTATAAAGGTTGATTCTCTTAATGTACAAGTATCCTAATTTGTTGATAAAATGTACAAATATCCTTGACCTTTGGCAGAATGATGCAAAATAGCTTAGCTAACAGTGCCTGGTTTGATATAGGTGAATTAAAATACCCCACCTTGTTATGTTTGGCTGATTCATATAAGATATCTCATGATTTTATCCTCTAACAAACCAAATCTCTTGACCAGCCAGACTCTTACTGTGGGTTGGTGGCATGTGCTCTGTAAAGGGTACTATCTGATTACATAGCTGTCCTTTTAATTTTAACTTATACTATACATTTCAACAGGATTTTTGAAGACTGACTTTTGTTTGTATTAATGTCTACTATCCACATAATTCTATAACTCCTGAGTTATCACTAACTCTGGGATCCATAATTGGATGAAAAGGAAGATAATATTTAACTGCAGAAGAAAATATGTGTGAAATTAGTGCGTTTGTCTTTGGATCCCTTACACCAAATATCAGAACCATCCCAACAAAATAATGAGTAGATATGACTGTCTTCCGTAAATGCTATTTATTTTTACTTAACATTGAAGTGATGGAGAACTTCAATATTAAGCTTAGCTAAAGCTTATAGTAAAATGTTTCTTGCAAGCTGCCAGATTTCTTGCATCAGCAAAGAAAATTGATGCAGCAGCAAAACGCTGGGAAGTGTTTTGAAAAATTTTGGTGGTTTCTGAAAAATGATTACAGGCTATGATTTTTTACAGTATTAAAACCCAGTATTAAAATTTTGAATTTAGATCTCAAAATTCAGAAGAAAGCTTTGTTACTTGTAATAATGACAATATTTAAGAGGCATTTTGTACAGACGCATGAACTGGCAGGTAATTGAGGGACATTCGTTGCATGCAGGCAGATGTGCAGTTTAAACTGCATCGTAGTTGGCACAGATATTGTGAGTTGGTATTTCATTCAGGAAAAACAGATATTGGAAGCTTAGAGCAGAAGCCAACAGCAATTAGTTACATATCTGTCAAAATGTATGGATTTAGCCCGAGTGTTGAGAGAGAGAGAGACACTCAAGCAGATCACCATTTCATTGACTTCCATGAGAACTGTTGCAGAATTTAAAGAAAAAGAAAAACAGTAAGTGCTAGGCCAACAGGGCCATTAACTAAAACTCTCAAACTGAAAGTTAATGTCAAAACTGCAGCTGGAAGCAATAACTAATTGTAAATAAATACCACTCCTTGAAAGTGTCAGTCAAAATGGTAGTCTTCTCTCCCAGAAAAAGATGAGGGTAATCAGGGAGTGTAAACATTGCTGTGCTTTTGGTCAAATGTCAACAAGACCAGAGCAGAGTGTAAAGAAGGGAGTTAACTGCCACCAAAGTGGAACACTAATTGGCTAGAATATGCATACTCACGAGCACGACTGTCGAACCTGTTGCGCAGCTTGCTGGAGCAGGAGTGTAGACACTACAGCAGAGTCCACGGTTGTGACAATATCAAATGTATGGTTGCTTTGTATTTGTAATTGCTGAATGCTAAGGCATGTTTGAATTTCTAAGTAGCGTTTAGCAACTGAAAAAATGCTCATGCACAAACTTTTGTCAGATGCACGCATCATAGCTCCATCATCCAATGCCTGGAGACTCAAAATTCCAGGTGGAGATCTCCATTTGAGACCAGGCATCCTTGGCAGTTTGCTGGTAATTTTCAACCCCATGATGGAAAAAAGATCAAACTTCTTTGAGCACTTCTGCTAAAAGTGGGGAACTTCCCCAGTGGCCAAACATGTTAATTCCGATTCCTATTCTTATTCCAACATGTTCGTCCATTGCCTCCATTCTGGCAAAAAAAATTCCCTCCCACTCCCCTCTGCTTCTGTTCCCATTCTGGTGTCTTATCTCTTCTCATCTGCCTATCACCTACCACTAAGATCCCTCCTCCTCCCCTTTCTCCTGTTATCCAGTCTCCTCTCCTATCAGATCATTTCTGTCTGGCTATTTACCTTTCCTAACCACTTGGCTTCACCTATCACCTTCTAGCTATCCCCCTTCCCCTCCTCCCACCTTTTTATTCTGGCATCTTCCCCCTTCCTTTCCAGTCCTGATGAATGGTCTTGGACCAAGACGTTGACTGTTTATTGATTTTCATAGATGCTGCCTGACCTGCTCAGTTCCTGCACAATTTTGTGTGTGTTGCTTTAGATTACCAGAACCTGCACTGCACATCAATGGCTCTGCCATGGAGAGAGTGAAAAGCACACATTTTCTTGATGTGCACATAATGGATGACCTATCCTGGACCTACAACACCTCCTTACAAGTCAAGAAGGCACAGCAGCATCTACATTTTCTGAGGAGATTGAGGCATGCAAGGCTCCCTGCCCCCATTTTTACAACTTTCTACAGGAGCACCATCAAGAATGTCCTTTTTGGTGGTATCATTGTGTGGCACAGAAGCTGCAAGGTATCAGACTGCAATACCCTATAGAGGACAGTCAAAACCACTGAGGATTGTTGGGGTCTCCCTCCCCATTATTTGGAACATTTAAGGGGATTATTGAGCAGACAAAAGGTCCAAAGCATTGTTGAGGATCTCTAACACCCATCCAATAATCTCTTTGATTCACTACCATCAGGAAGGAGGCACAGAAGGACAAGGACTACCAGACTGGGTAACAGCTTCTTTCCTCATACTGTGAAACAAATGAATACCCTGTCAGGACCGAGGTCTCACCACTAGGACACTGATCTGTTTACTGTACTGTTTAATCTTTACTGTTTACCTGTGCTGCACTTTACTATCTGCATTTTGAATTATTTATAGTATAATATTTTTGTTTATGTGCAGTATATGATATACAGTATGTTGTGTTGGTTCGCTGTAGTCTAGAGGGATTTTGCTTTGTTTGGTTGTATATATATATATACACACACACAGTCAGATGACAATTAACTTGAACATGATGCTTATCAGTCAACTTATTAAATCAACAAGAAATGATGCTCTAAATTTAGGAAATCAGCTTCCCTGTACTTTTGCAGATGACATTCATGTAAGGTTAATAAACAAGGTAGTTATTTTGATGACATTCATCTGGTGTCTTGATTGAAATCTCCCAAATCACAGTGCCAAGCTCTGGAAGATGTCCTGCTGGCCTCATTTTGAATTAGCAATTATCAATTGGAAATGGTGGTGAATGTTTTGAGCATCAGTCTTTGTCACAAACTAAGAATCCAAGTCACATTCAGTAATTGCAAATATCTTAGGTCATGATTTTATGCCCATTAAAGCAATGTAAATTACATCAAAAGTTACATTGAACTGACTGCACATGATTATCTGTCATATAATTGTTTTGCTGTTTTAGCTTCTAGCTTGATAACTGTTATTCATGAAACAAATGTACTTGAAAATTTATTTTACATGAAAGTTAATATATCGATATTTAATGGGGTCACTAATACATTTTGATTCTTGTCAGTCACAGCACTTTATTAAAGATAATACTGAAGCCCCTATTATGTCTGATTATTGGTTATGCACATTTATGCATTCAAAATACCTGAGGCATTTGCTATGTTTTCTATTTTTTGTACTGGGCTCATGGCAGCCCTATTTATTTATGATACAGCAGAAACTTCCAAATTTGACTTTAGCACTGAACTATGCTTCATATTTCTCAACATATTTTTGTTTCTTATTTTCAACATTCACTTTAAGTTCTCTTACAAATTTTAAATATATATTCTCTATTTATACCTTCTTGAGATTTTTATTTGCTCTTTTGTAATTTGATCTCTTCTACTTTCCACTCAGATACCTTTTCTTTTTTCTCTTCTCACCTCTCTATGTACAACCCACTCCCATCACCACTTTCTCTAATTCTCAACAACAGTCCCGCCTCTATTACCAGTCCTGATGAGAGGACTGAAATGTTTTTCCCTCTGCCTGATGATGTCTGTTCTGATGAATATTGCCAACACATCACGTCATCGAGGCGAGGAGGTGTTCAGCACTCTCTACCAGCCTCTCACGTGCTGCGCCCAGAGGAAAGTCCATGCGTTCCCCCTTGATGCTGTTGGAGGTTGGTACTGCAGTCCTAGGTCTTGGGCATGCTTTATTGAACTCAGTTTGTGGATTGGACTCTTTTGTTCATGTTAGGATCTGTTTCTGGTTGCTCCTTTTTTTGTTGATTTTCTGGGTGTCTTTTAATTGGTGCAGCCTGCAGATAATGAACACTGAGGTGACCTGAATATCACATCAAAGTTGCTGGTGAACGCAGCAGGCCAGGCAGAATCTCTAGGAAGAGGTACAGTCGACATTTCAGGCCGAGACCCTTCGTCAGGACTAACTGAAGGAAGAGTTAGTAAGAGATTTGAAAGTGGGAGGGGGAGAGGGAGATCCAAAATGATAGAAGACAGGAGGGGGAGGGATGGAGCCAAGAGCTGGACAGGTGATAGGCAAAAGGGGATATGAGAGGATCATGGGACAGGAGGCCCAGGGAGAAAGACAAGGGGGGGGGGAAACCAGAGGATGGGCAAGGGGTATAGTCAGAGGGACAAAGGGAGAAAAAGGAGAGTGAGAGAAAGAACGTGTGTATAAAGATAAATAACGGATGGGGTATGAGGGGGAGGTGGGGCATTAGCAGAAGTTAGAGAAGTCAATGTTCATGCCATCAGGTTGGAGGCTACCCAGACGGAATATAAGGTGTTGTTCCTCCATCCTGAGTGTGGCTTCATCTTTATAGTAGAGGAGGCCGTGGATAGACATGTCAGAATGGGAATGGGATGTGGAATTAAAATGTGTGGCCACTGGGAGATCCTGCTTTCTCTGGCGGACAGAGCGTAGTGTTCAGCAAAGCAGTCTCCCAGTCTGCGTTGGGTCTCGCCAATATATAGAAGGCCAAATCGGGAGCACCGGACGCACTATATTACCCCAGCCGACTCACAGGTGAAGCGTCGCCTCACCTGGAAGGACTGTCTGGGGCCCTGAATCGTGGTGAGGGAGGAAGTGTAAGGGCATGTGCAGCACTTGTTCCGCTTACAAGGATAAGTGCCAGGAGGGAGATCAGTGGGGAGGGATGGGGGGGACAAACGGACAAGGGAGTTGCGTAGGGTGCGATCCCTGCGGTAAGCAGAGAGAGGGGGCGAGGGCGCTTAATGGTGGGATCCCGTTGGTGGTGGCGGAAGTTACGGAGAATAGTATGTTGGACCCGGAGGCTGGTGGGGTGGTAGGTGAGGACCAGAGGAACCCTATTCCTAGTGGGGTGGCGGGAGGATGGAGTGAGAGCAGATGCGCATGAAATGGGGGAGTGCGTTTGAGAGCAGAGTTGATGGTGGAGGAAGGGACGCCCCTTTCTTTAAAAAAGGAGGACATCTCCCTCGTCCTGGAATGAAAAGCCTCATCCTGAGAGCAGATGCGGTGGAGACGGAGGAGTTGCGAGAAGGGGATGGCGTTTTTGCAAGAGACAGGGTGAGAAGAGGAATAGTCCAGATAGCTGTGAGAGTCAGTAGGCTTATAGTAGACATCAGTGGATAAGCTGTCTCCAGAGATAGAGACAGAAAGATCTAGAAAGGGGAGGGAGGTGTCGGAAATGGACCAGGTAAACTTGAGGGCAGGGTGAGAGTTGGAGGCAATTTAAAAAAGTCAACGAACAATCTATGTTCCGCACCTATTCTGGTATCTGTCCCCCACTTTTCCTTTGCTACATCGACGACTGCATTGGCGCTGCTTCCTGCACGCATGCTGAGCTCGTTGAATTTCCAGCATCTGCAGAATTCCTGTTGTTTGCTGACCTGAATATGCCTGGACTCTTTTGATTTTGTGTATTATATTCTGTTTTTATTGCTCATTTTTGTTTTCCATTGCACAATTTGTTTTTTAGTGCATGGGTTGGGAGTTTTGATGTTTTTTCTTTGAACGAGTTCCATATTTCGTGGCTGTCAGCATGGAACACAAATTTCAGGGTTGTATACTGCATACATAATTTGATAATAAATATACTTTGAATCTTTGACTGTTGGAATCTTCATTTCAAGGACAATTTTGGCTTTATTAGTCTCTTCTGTGGATTGATACTTGACACCGATCTGTATACTGAAATTGGACATGAAATTGGGTTTTAACATTGGCAGTCGTCAGACAAGTGAATTAAACTTTTCTGAATTAGTTTCATTGCTATTACCCATCAGAGCTCACGTTCACATTCCCGAACATTCCTAACATTCACTATATACAATATAATGCAGACTACTAACACATGGTGGAACAAATTAATTGGTGTGTGAAATTGTTGGTATGACCACAAGGGATAACAAGTCATGGTATTTTAGGAATCGGCGTCTGTTTTATTTTTACCACACTCTACTATTTACATTGTTTTCCTACAAACAGATATTCCCAAGATCAAAACCGGGAAAATAATTGAATAAGTCTCAGAATGTGAAGCCTCGCAGATCACCTCTAAATAATATATAAATCGGGCTTCCTCGCAGACTCTCAGAAGAGGTAATTTGCTATCATAACTGATCTAGTCTCTTTACAGTAGCAAGTCTTTGGAACATGTGAAAAAACTGGAGCACCTGAAACGAACCTATGTAATTACAATGACATTGTAAATCCCTTACAGATGGAGCTGGAGGTCAGAGTCAGAATCTGAAACTGGTTTATTATTACTGGCATATTTAGTAAAATTTGCTGTTTTGCAGCAGTAACGTACAATATATTAAGAATTACTCTAAGTTACAATAGGATATATAAAAATAAGTTATTGCAAAATGAGAGAAAAAAGAGAGGTAGTATTCATGGTCCATTCAGAAATCCAATGGCAGAGCGGAAGGAACTTTTCTTAAGTGTGTGCCTTCTGGATCCTGTGCCTCCTCCCTGATGGTAGTAACAAGAAGAGGGCATGTCCTGAATGGTGAGGGTCCTTAATGATGGATGCCACCTTCTTGAGACATCACCTATTGAAGATATCCTCAAAGGTGGGAGCTGAACCCAGGTCTCTGTAGCTATGTGAGAACAGCTCCTTCATCTGTATCAATGCATCATCCGAAGCTTCCACCCTCCCTAGCTCAGTATCTGTATTTTGGCCTGTATCCTTATTTCCCACTCTTTTTAACCATAGGACTAATAATCAAAATATAGCCCACCCTAATGATTTATCCATGTGCCAGCTTTCAATGTTCCTTCCTCTTCCCCAGCTCAATCAAGTCAATAAACACTGTTTACCTTCAATTCTAACATCTGAGCTTTCCCCGTTTTGCTGTTGCATCATTGACAAACAGTGTGGGCACGTGGCCAAGTGGTTAAGGCATTGGACTAGCGAACTGAAGGCCGTGAGTTCGAGCCCCAGCCGAGGGAACATGTTGTGTCCTTGAGCAAGGCACTTAATCACAGATTGCTCTGCGATGACACTGGTGCCAAGCTGTATGGGTCCTAATGCCCTTCCCTTGGACAACATTGGTGTCGTGGAGAGGGGAGACTTGCAGCATGGGCAACTGCTGGTCTTCCATACAACCTTGCCCAGGCCTGCGCCCTGGAGGGTGAAGACTTTCCAGGCGCAGATCCATGGTCTCGCATTGACAAACATGCCTTAAGGTGTCAAAGTCCTAACTCTGAATTCCCAAGTCTCCTCATTTTTTTAATATCAAGTTACAATTTGAAGATAAAATTCTTACAGCTGGAATTCATCACCAATGCCAAATATGCCAGGCAGCAATGATTACACGTTACACTTTCTCTCCTAAATTCAAAAGGAAGAATTTCATGACTCAGCAGAATTCACAAAAGCCAAAGAATAATGATGGGATAGCAACATGTAAAGAAGATTGGATGAATGTCAGAAGGCAAAGAGAGGGAATAAAACTGGCCTCTACTGGCTGGCTGCCAATGACTAGTGGTCTTCCACAAGAGTCGGTGCTTTGTTTGCCACTTTTCACATTATATATTAATGGTATGGAAGACAGAATTGATAGCTCTTTGGCCACATTTGCAGATGATACCAAGCTAGGTGGAGAGGGAAGTAGTGCTGAGATAACAGAGAATCTAAAGAAGGGCATAGGCAGATTAGGAAAATAGGCAAAGAAGGGAAAGATGGAATACAGTGTAGGGAAATGTATGACTTTGATAGAGGAAATAAAGATGTACATTATTTTCTAAAAGGGGAGAAAATTCAGAAATCAGAATAGCAAAGGAACTTAGGAGTCCTAGTGCAGGATTCCCTAAAGGTTAACTTGCAGATTGAGTCTGTAGTAAGGAAGGCAAGTACAATGTTAGCATTCATTTCAAGAGGACTAGAAGATAAAAACAAGGGTGTAATGCTGAGACTTTATAAAGCACTGGTCAAATTACATTTGGACTGTTGAGAGCAGTTTGGAGCCCCATATCTAAGGAATGGTGTGCTGGAATTGGAGAGGATCCAGAGGAGGTTCACAAGAATAATCCCCGGAATGAAAGGGTTAATGTATGAGGAGTGATTGATGGCTCTGAGCCTGTACTCGCTGGAGTTTATAGGAATGAGGTGGGATCTCAATGAAAGCTACTGAATATTCAATGGCCTGGATAGTGTGAACATGGAGAGGATGTTTTCAATAGTGGGAGAGTCTAGGACCAAAGTGCACAGCTTCAGAATAGAAGGACATCCCTTTAGAACAGTGGTGATAAAGAATTTCTTTAGGCACAGGATGGTGAATCTCTGGAATTGATTGCTACAGATGGCTGTGGAGGCCAAGTTATTGAGTATATTTAAAACAGAGTTTGAGGGGTTCTTGATTAGCAAGGGCATTAAAGGTTACATGGAAGAGGCAAGAGAATAGGGTTAAGAGGGAAAATAAATCAGCTATGATCAAACAGCAGTGCAGACTCAGTGGGCTAAATGGCCTAATTTTGCTTCATTTCTATTTGCTTTAGATTTATCTTAAGCAATGATTCACACTTTTGATGTCAATGATGAATGTAACTTTCATTCTCTGAGGATCTTCAATAATGTTTGAATGTGAATGTATATAGCAGGTTAGAAGACTATCTAAACTACCAAGTCATTTGCAGAAACAAATTACTGATGAAAATACAATTGAACTGGATTTAATATCTTACCTTGACCTTTCTGTTTACAAAACAATGCAGCAAAACCCAGCAAAAAAAAAACAAAAAATTTTAAGCAGAAACGGGGTGACTTAGATTATTTGCAATTGTTTAAAAAATAGCATCTATCAAGTGGGCAGCCAAATCCCAAAATGAATTAATCACCTTTTGTAAGTATCTGTTAATCACATTTATTGCAGTCTGTTGAGGAGGTTCCAAAAGTTTAGTTGATCCTCATGGATTCAAGGAAAAAAAATCTCTCGAGCTTTGGAAAATACGTTTTTTCTTTTTGCATTTGGAAGCTGTTAGCCTTATGAATATTTGACAATAAGTAGTTCTTATTAGTTATGTTTATGTATGTTTATATGATGAGCTAGACCCTGGTTTTATACCATAATACCATAAGATATAGAAGCAGAAGTAGGCCATTCAGCCCATTGAGTCTGCTCCACCATTCAATCATGGGCTGATCCAATTCTTCCAGTCGTCCCCGCTCCCTTGCCTTCTCCCCATACCCTTTGATTCCTTGACGAATCAAGAACCTATCTATCTCTGCCTTAAGTATACTCAATGACTTGGCCTCCACTGCCGCTCATGGCAACAAATTCCACAGATTTGGCACCCTCTGACTAAAGTAATTTCTCCACATCTCTGTTCTAAATGGAAGAACTTCGATCCTGAAGTCGAGCCCACTTGTCCTAGACTCCCCTACCATGGGAAATAACTTTGTCATATCTAATCTGTTCAGGCCTTTCAACCTTTGGAATGTTTCTATGAGATTCCCCCTCATTCTCCTGAGCACCAGGGAATACAGTCGAGGAGCTGCCAGATGTTCCTCATACGGCAACTCTCTCATTCCCGGAATCATTCTCGTGAATCTTCTCTGAACCCTCTCCAACGTCAGTATATCCTTTCTAAAATAAGGAGCCCAAAACTGCACACAATACTCCAAGTGTGGTCTCACGAGTGCCTTATAGAGCCTCAACATCACATCCCTGCTCTTATATTCTATACCTCTAGAAATGAATGCCAACATTGCATTCGCCTTCTTCACCACCAACTCAACCTGGAGGTTAACCTTCAGGGGATCCTGCACAAGGACTCCCAGGTCCCTATACATCTCTGCATTTTGAATTCTCTCCCCATCTAAGTAATAGTCTACTCATTTATTTCTTCCACCAAAGTGCATGAGCATACACTTTCCAACATTGTATTTCATTTGCCACTTCTTTGCCCATTCCCCTAAAATATCTAAGTCTCTCTGCAGGCTCTCTGTTTCCTCAACACTACCCGCTTCTCCATGTATCTTTTCCTGTCTTCAAACTACCACCATTGAATCGGAGGCAGAGAAGACTTAAGTTCCATACCACAAGGTTCAGGAACAGTTATTACTCTACAACCATTAGGCTCCTGAATCTGATAACTTCAATCACCATAAACATGAACTGATCCTATGATCTGTAGATTCCCTTTCAAGGACTTCTTACAACACATGTTCTCAGATTTATATTTTATTTGCATAGTTTATCTTCTTTTCAGCATTGTTTGTCAGCCCTTGTTTATTTATAGATTTGGACTCACCTACTCTGGGGATAAGACTGTTTAGTCTACTACCTGCATAGGCAGAGGCTAAAGAGCAAGATTCCAGAAATAAAGACAACAAAGAGGTGGACATGACAGGCAGAGGAATGACTATGGGATTTCTTTGAGTCGGACTGGGATGTGTTTGAGGACTCATCAGAGGACCTGAACAAAATGGTCAGGGATGTCAAGGTCTTTATAAAAACAGTTGTGGATGAATGTGTCCCCACAAGATCATTCAGTGTCTTCCCCAACCAGAAGCCCTGGATGAACCAAGAGATCTGCAATCTGCTGAGGGCCAGATCAGTGGCGCTCAGGTCTGACGTCCAGGTAAAATACAAAAGGTCTCGGTATGACCTCTGGAAACCCAGCTCACACGCAATGTGGCAATTCCAGACTAAACTTGAATCAAAGAAGGATGCTAGATAGCTGTAGCAGAACTTGAATGCAACCACCTCCTACAAAGTGAAATTGAGTGATGTAGGTAGCAGGGTGAGCTCCCTGATGAGCTCATTGTCCTTTATGCTCTCTTTTACAGATAAAACATGGAGGCAACTTCACAAACTTCCACAGCCCCTGAAGACCTTGTGATCTCAGTCTCTGATGCTGACATGAGAGCATCCTTTAGGAGGCAAACCCATGAAAAGTATCCAGCCCAGACAGGGTACCTGGCTTAGTACTAAAGACCTGTGCTGATTAACTGGCCGAAGTGTTCACTGATGTCTTTAACCTTTCACTTTGGCAGTCTGAGTAAACACCTACTTGAAGCATGATTCAGTATGCATCACTGTCTGGTATGGAGGGGCTACTGCACAGGACTGAAAGAAGCTGCAGAAGGTTGTAAATCAAGTCAGCTCCATCTTGGGTACTAGCCTACAAAGTACCCAGGACATCTTTAGGGAGCGATGTCTCAGAAAGGCAGCGTCCATTATTAAGGACCTCCAGCATCCAGGCCATGCCCTTTTCTCACTGTTACCATCAGGTAGGAGATACAGAAGCCTGAAGGCACACACTCAGCGATTCAGACACAGCTTCTTCCCCTCTGCCACCCGATTCCTAAATAAACTTTGAAGCTTTGGACACTACCTCACCTTTTTAATATACAGTATTTCTGTTTTTGCACATTTTTTAATGATCTATTCAATATGTGTAATTTACTTGTTTATTTATTATTATGTTTTATTTTATTTATTATTACTATTTTTTCTGTCTCTGCTAGATTATGTATTGCATTGAACTGCTGCCACTAAGTTAACAAATTTCATGTCACATGCCGGTGATAATAAACCTGATTCTAATTCTGATTCTGACTGGTGCCGAAGAATAGTGTGGTATCGTGGCAACCCACTTTCTAGCACACACGAACCGGCTCACAAAACAGCGCGCAGGCAGAGGGCCGGCCCCAGAGAGGGCGCCAGGCCATCTTCACCAGCAGGGGGAAAATCCCGCGCGCGGAAAGGGTCTGGGAATATGCATTCCCCACAGCAGTCCCGCCCAGGGAGGGCAGGAATGGGAAGGTTTTAAAGCAGGCCGCGAAGTTTGAATAAACCTCTTTCATCGCAACTCCAACTCACCGACTACGTGTGGTTATTTTAGCGCAGTGTGCAGCACACCGCTACAATTGGTGACCCCGACGGCCCAAACGATATTTGGACCAGAGATGACCAACGTCGCATCTGTTCATGCAGTTTCGTTAAAACTGCCAAGCTTTTGGCCGCTGCGACCCCATCTGTGGTTCGAACAATCAGAAGCACAATTCCACATTCGGCAGATAACCTCGGAGTCCACTCGCTACTACTACGTGCTGAGCTCACTCGACCAGGAGACTGCTGCACAAGTTGAGGAGTTTATACAGTCGCCCCCGGAGGACGGCAAATACACAGCATTCAGAGCCCTGCTCATAAGGACTTTCGGACTCTCACGGCGCGAACGAGCACGCTGCTTAATGCATCTGGATGGTTTGGGAGACAGGCCGCCGTCAGCACTAATGAATGAAATGCTGGCCCTGGCTGAAGGACACAAACCCTGCCTCATGTTTGAGCAGGCGTTCCTAGAGCAACTGCCTGAGGACATATGCCTGCTGCTGTCCGACGCAGATTTCAGCAACCCCCGGGAGGTGGCAGCCTGAGCAGATGTGCTGTGGAATGCCAGGAAAGAGAGAGGGGCGCCCGTCACACAGATCACCAAGCCGCGTGCCCAACGACAGACCAGACCAGGCCCGGCAGCAGAGCCTACAAAACCCGACGACGGGAGTGAGGAGCCCAACGAACGATGGTGCTTCTACCACCAGTGGTGGGGTACAGAGACCCGCCGCTGCAGACCACCCTGCAAATTCTCAGGAAACGCCAGGGCCAGCCGCCGCTGATGGCTACGGCGGCTGGCCATCGGGACAGCCTCCTGTACGTCTGGGACAAGCAGTCGGGACGCTGCTTTTTGGTCGACACCGGAGCAGAGATCAGTGTCTTACCTCCAACGAGTTACGACACCCGCAACAGAGAACCGGGACCCACGCTGAGGGCCGCAAATGGCAGCACAATACGAACAGTTCAGCTACAGTTCAGCTCCAGCCGATTCACATGGGACTTCACACTGGCTGCCGCGGCCCAACCACTCCTGGGGACAGATTTTCTACGAGTCCACAGCCTGCTGGTCGATCTGCAAGGGAAGTGATTAGTCCACACCAAGACTTTTCAGACGTTCTCCTTGGGTGAAGTAAAGTTGCCAGCCCCACACCTGGACTCCATCACGCTGTCCGACGATGAATTCACCAGGGTCCTGGCAGATTTCCCATCAGTACTGACACCGCAGTTCACGACAGCCATGCCCAGACACGGAGTACAGCACCACATCTCGACCCAGGGACCACCCCTCCACACCCGTCAAGCTCCGACTGGCGAAGGAGGAGTTCAAGAAGATGGAGGAATTGGGGATCATATGACGGTCCGACAGCCCATGGGCCTCCCCACTTCACATGGTGGCCAAGGCAACGGGGGGATGGAGACCATGAGGTGACTACCGCAGACTGAACAAGGCTACAACGCCAGACCGCTACCCTGTGCCGCACATTCAAGACTTCACAGCAAACCTACATGGCGCAAGGATCTTTTCGAAGGTAGACCTCATCCGGGAATACCATCAAATCCCTGTACATCCGGACGACATCCCCAAAACAGCACTTATCACCCCGTTCGGACTTTTCGAATTCCTCCGAATGCCGTTTGGTCTAAAGAATGCCGCACAGACTTTCCAGCGGCTAATGGATGCGGTGGGACGCGACCTGGACTTTGCATTCATCTATTTGGACGACATCCTCATAGCCAGCAGTAGTCGTCAGGAGCATCTGTCCCACCTCCGCCAGCTCTACTCCTGCCTGAGCGAATTCGGCTTTACAATCAACCCAGCCAAATGCCAGTTCGGAGTCGACACCATCGAATTCCTGGGCCACAGGATTACTAAAGACGGGGCAACCCCTCTGCCCGCCAAGGTAGACGCGGTCTGCAACTTCCCCCGACCCAACACAATCAAAGGCTTGCAGGAATTCGTGGGTATGGTGAATTTCTACCACCGTTTCCTCCCCTCAGCAGCCTGAACCATGCACCCCCTGTTCACTCTAATGTCGGGTAAGGGCAAGAACATTACCTGGGACGAAGAGGCCGCAACCACTTTCGTTAAAACCAAAGAAGCCTTGGCAAACGCCGCGATGCTAGTGCACCCCAGAACGGACGTTCCTACTGCCCTCACGGTGGACGCATCCAACACGGTAGACGGTGGAGTGCTGGAACAACTCATCGAGGGTCGCTGGCAACCCCTGGCATTCTTCAGCAAACACCTACGACCACCTGAACTCAAATACAGTGCTTTCGACCGGGAGCTATTGGCACTATACCTGGCAATCTGGCATTTCAGGTACTTCTTAGAAGTTAGGCCCTTCACTGTGTTCATAGACCACAAACCGCTTACCTTAGTGTTTACTAAGGTGTCCGACCCCTGGTCGTCCCGCCAGCAGCGACATCTGTCCTACATCTCCGAGTACACGACGGACATCCGGCATGTCTCGGGAAAGGACAATGTTGTGGCGGACGCACTATCCAGACCTACCATACAGGCCCTGTCCCAGGGGGTGGACTATGCAGCGCTGGTAGAGGCACAGCAGGCAGACGCTGAGATCCCTAGTTACAGGACTGCAGTCTCCAGTTTGCAGCTCCAAGACCTCCCCGTAGGCCCAGGTGAGAGGACCCTACTATGTGACGTAGCTAATGGCCAACCCCGCCCCGTCGTCCCAGCAGCCTGGCGCCGGCGGGTGTTCGAATCCATTCACAACTTAGCGCACCCCTCCATCAGGACAACTGTCCGACTGGTCCCCAACAGGTTCGTGTGGCATGGGCTGCGTAAACAGGTCAGTGAATGGGCCAAAACGTGCATGCTGTGCCAAACGGCCAAGGTGCAGCGGCACACCAAGGCTCCGCCGCAGTGGTTTGAACCCACCCGCCGGAGGTTCGACCACATCCATGTGGATATCGTGGGGCCCCTGCCAGTGTCACGAGGAGCGCGGTATCTCCTAACTATCGGAGACTGGTTCATGAGATGGCCAGAGGCGGTCCCGCTCACCGACACCACCTCTGAATCCTGCGCCCGAGCACTGATTGCAACCTGGGTAGCCCGCTTCGGGGTACCGGCCCACATTACCTCCGACAGGGGAGCCCAGTTCACCTCCAGCCTGTGGTCAGCTATGGCCAACCTTTTAGGATCGCAGCAACACCACACAACTGCCTACCACCCACAGTCGAATGGACTAGTGGAGCCCTTCCACCGTCACCTGAAATCGGCTCTCATGGCCCGCCTGGAGGGGCCTAACTGGGTGGACGAGCTTCCCTGGGTCCTGCTCGGAATCCGCACGGCGCCCAAGGACGATCTGCACACCTCGTCGGCTGAGTTGGTGTACGCCGCACCCCTGGTCGTCCCAGGAGAGTTCATACCAGCCTCAAGGGGGCAAGAGGAAGAACCCACAGCAGTCCTGGACAGACTACGTGAGAGGCTTGGTAACCTGGCCCCCATACCCACTTCACAGCACGGACAGAGCCCGACCTGCGTACCCAAAGACCTGCAGAACTGTAAGTTTCTTTTTGTACGACGGGGCGGACACCGGGCATCGCTACAGCGGCCCTATGAGGGGCCGTTTAAGGTGATCAGGAACAACGGGTCCACATTCGTGCTGGACATTGGGGGGAGAGAGGAGGTTTTCACAGTGGACCGACTCAAACCAGCCCATGTGGACTTGGCGCAGCCGGTCCAGGCTCAGGCACCGCGGCGCAGGAGCAGACCTCCCAAACAGAGGCCAATCCAGACTGTGGACATTGGGTGAGGTATCGCCGGTTCTGGGGGGGGGGGGGCGGTGGTTATGTGGCGACCCACTTTCTAGCACACACGAACCGGCTCACGAAACAGCGCGCGCAGGCAGAGAGACCAGCCCCAAAAAGGGCGCCAGGCCATCTTCACTAGCAGGGGAAAATCCCGCGTGCGGAAAGGGTCTGGGAATATGCATTCCCCACAGCAGTCCTGCCCCAAGGAGGGCGGGATCGGAAGGCTTTAAAGCAGGCAGTGAAGTTTGAATAAACCTCTTTTATCGCAACTCCAACTCACCGACTACGTGTGGTTATTTTAGCGTTGTGTGTAGCACACCGCTACAGGATCCTACCTCAATGACTGTTGTCTAGTTGCATTTACATCCAATGTGGCGAAGTCCTTTGAGGGGTTGGTGATGAAACATATCAACTCCTGCATGAGGAGCAAATTAGATCCACTGCAGTTTGCTTACTGTAACAACAGGTCACCAGCAGATGCCATTTCATTGGCTCTTCACTCAAATTTCATGGCAAATTTTAATTGATGATAGAGTATAAAGATTATTGAAATACAACTTACTGATCCAACCGAATCTCAGTCTAGTCATTAATTGCACTTAAACGAGCATTTCTAAGCTCATAAATGCACACTTTTTAAAAAAATTCTGGTACTGGGGGAATTTGGAAGGAAGATATTTTTACTTAGATTGCCAATACAATGTAACATTAAAGTGAGAAGGAGGAAATATCCATCTCATGAAATTTACAGATAAAGGGCAAACAATTTTTGCACCAATAGAACAGCAGTACTAGTACCATTTTAAGATCGGTGAAGAGTGCCCATGAAATCACCATTAGTTCCTTGCTGACCTTCAATCAGCCTCTTTGAAAGGTACTGAATGACTGTTAACTGTGAAGCTTGCTGCATCTTTGAATTGACACTATATTATAGCCAGCAAAGCATGATTACAGAGTCAAGAAGGTTCGGGACAGTGAACTACTGAGGGTTTTGAAATTGTACTATTTTTCCAAATCTGGAGAGTGGCACTTAATACATCTCACTGATCGTAGTTGGAACTATAAAGTGTCCATTACTTTAACTAAAGCAATTATCCTTTTTTGAATCAACTTCAACAAACACATTTTTGTTTGTCTTATTTCTGTCAGTGCACAGAAAACATTATTCTATTCCTTGAGAATTGCATTTTTGAAGCAAAACAGCTCTAAATTTGCAAATTTTACAGTCACAAATTCATTGCTGCAGCAGCGCTTGTGTTAAATTTAATCTGTTACACGGCTATGCTCCTTGATCATCCTCAATTTGCTTGGAAAATGGTTAAAATATGCAGCAGTGAGCAGTGAGCATTGAGCAGAACAGCAACTTAGTAGCAGTGATCAAGTGTTCATTCAAGTTATCGGGGCTAAGAATTTTGTCACTCGCTGTAATTATTTTATGCACCATAAGGTAGAATTTTAACTGAAAATTAAGCATTAATTGTGATTGTCTGTTCTTTAACTTTCGGGAAATGAGTTCTCAGTTATCTGTGCTAATGGCACTTCAAGACAGAAGCCACTGGGAGGGGGGAAGTGACAGAAAGTGGTATCAATGGTTTGAAACAACAGCAGGAGCACACACTACAAGAGTTGCTTGAAATGGAAAATGAATGACACCTCAACGTTATTGAAAAGATCAAACCCAAGTGGGTTGCAGTTAGTGAGCCTGGCCGTGAAATATTGTCTCTACTGATTGATCCTTTTACAAAGGAAGTCCTTTGCACTTGATTTCAAATGAACCTAATCTAGTAATCCTTACTATTCATGACATTCTCAATGGCATAATGTTTCATTAGCTGTCAAAGGAGCATGTCTGTCCTTCTTCATCACTCACCCATCACGCAACAGAAAATCTGCTCCAAGATATCGCAACCAGTTGGTTCTAGTTGAGAAGAATCATTTCATGAACCACAAGGGAGGTAAGAGGCAGCCAGCCACATGTGATGCGATACCTACAGCCACCAGCTCAAGTACAGGAATTCATGCACGGTAAAGGGTAATTCTGATATGTTCACAGTATGTGATGATGCACTGGGCACAAATTGGCCTTTAGCATGGGCCAAGTGAATATAAACCAGATGAGCGAGTTTGCAGGTTCATTTTTTTTTGGGAGTGTGGTGTTCCTGGTAAAGCCAATGTCTATTATCCTTTCCTATATCCACATGAGTGCTTATAAGACATCTTCAAGAACTGCTGTGGACTTTCCAATACAGGGTACTTTCTCAACTGTCTTGGGGATAGAGTTCCAGAATATAAATCCAACAGTGTTAAGGTGCTAATGCTACATATCCAAGTTAGAATGGTGCATGTCCTGGAGGAAACACTGTAGGTGGTGATTTACTCATGCACATGAATTGTTATTGCTCTTAACAGCAAAAATCATGGGCTTTGTAGGCATTCTTAGAATGACGTCAGCAAATAACTGCAATGTATTTTGTATATGACACACTCAGTGAATCTGTGTCTACAAATATTGGATAGAATGAACATTTAAAATAGTAGTGAGGTATTGATTAAGAGGTTGAATTGCCTGAGAATATATTGCTTGTTAAATGCAGTTAGACATGCACTCATCTGGATATTCATTACAATCATAACTTGTGCCTTCTGAATGTGAAAAGACTTTGAAATGTCAGGAGATGAGTCACTCATGATAACACACCCAACTTTTGACCTTCTCTTGCAGCTGTACTATTTATATGGCTGGTCTATTTGTCTTATTAGTCGATAGTTAGACCCTTGCTGTTGATAGTGGTGATTTGGCAATTCTAACATAACTAATTATCAGAAGTACGGGGTCGGACTTTTTATGTTGAAAATTACCTTGTGTCCCAAATGTCATTTGCCATGTCAGCACACATGCTTGAATGCTGCCTTGTGATGGAAGGAAACGTCACTGATGAAGCTGCTGAAAATGGATTGGCCTAAAACAATTTCTCATCTTGGTAGTACAGTAAAATCAGGGATATGTAGATATGTAGCAGTTACAGATTGTACTTCTGCAGTTAGTGTCCACAGAATTCCATGAATGTTCATGAGCCACCAGATTTTTTTTTCACCTGTCTCAATTTAGAATGAATACAGTACCAACAGTTCAATAGTTTCATTTAATATCAGAGAAATGTATACAATATACATCCTGAAATTCATGTTCCTCGCAGACATCCACAGAAACAGAAGTAATCCAAAGAATGAATAGCAGTAAAAATGTTAAAACCGCGAAGTCCCCCACCCCCTCTCCCACGCACAAGCAGCAGCAAAACAACAACCCTCCCCCTCTCCCACTTACTTCAGCAAGAGAAAATATTAGCACCCTCCACCCACCAAGTTGTGTCTCCCACAGATGGGGGATTTGAAAGAATAATCTGTATGAAGTGATCGATTGATCTGCCTAAAAGCCCATGTGAAATGTACAGGGATTAGGGTGGGACCTGGAATTCGACTTCAATATCTGTGGAACCAGTCATTGTGTAGCATTTGAAGACTAAAATCTCAGATCCAAACTACATCATGCCTGCTTCTGAGTAAGCTAAAATTTCTACTACACAACCTCAGATTCCTCCCATTGTGCTCCTACATATCAGGAGTGTTCTTGGGATTTTGAAGGTGATTTTACAATTGCCATTCTCCCGGAAACCTTGTTGTTGACAACCTGTGAACTAGTTCAGATCAGTGATGCTTAAGATGGGTTAGTAACCATTACAGCCCAATACTGCTCAAGGACAGTCTTCACAGTTGTCGATGCAAGTGTTCAACCTTCATCAAACTTGGCACAGCCTCTGCAGCAAATGCTATATAAACAGAAAATTATCATGGCACAACCTTTAACACTGTTAAATTTCAACACAGTACACTGAAGTACCTTTGCCCAACACAAGCAAAACTGCACAATTCATATTGCCATCCACCAGAGTTCCATGCAAAGGCGCACATTGGGATTCAAAGTTTAAATGTGGCCAAGTCAGTACCTATAATGCAGGAAAAAAACTCAGCTGACCCATTTTTACATTCAGATTGGTTCAATTTGTCTTATGATCTTGAATTACAGTATATGAGGGGTGATTGATAAATTTGTGGCCTAAGGCAGAAGGAGTCAATTTTAGAAAACCTGGCACATTTATTTTTCCTACACTTACACACTTAGTCTAGCAGTCGTGGAGCATATGGATCCTTTCTTTGTAGAAGTCGGTGTCTTGGATCTCCAGAAAGTCGTCCACAGCAGGGGTGATTGATAAGTTTGTGGCCTAAGGTAGAAGGAGATGAGGAGAAACTTCAAACTTTCTGCATTTTTACTCAAAGAATTGAACTGCACATGCATATAACGAGAGCAGTATAACTCATCTCCATCTACCTTAGGCCACAAACTTATCAATCACCTCTGCTGTGGACGACTTCTACAAAGAAGGGATCCATATGCTCCACGACCACTGGACTAAGTGTGTACATGTAGGATTAGATTAGATTTAATTATGAGGTCACGCAGTCCTCTTTTATTGTCATTTAGTAATGCATGCATTAAGAAACGATACAATGTTTCTCCAGTATTAGATTAGATTAGATTATGAGAACACTCAGTCCTCTTTTATTGTCATTTAGAAATGCATACATGCATTAAGAAATGATACAATGTTTCTCCGGAGTGATATCACAGAAAACAGGACAGACCAAAAACTAACACTGACAGATCCACATAATTATAACATATAGTTTCAGCAGTGCAAAGGAATACCATAATTTGATAGAAGAACTGACCATGGGCACAGTAAAAAAAAGTCTCAAAGTCTCTTGAAAGACCCATCACCTTTCGCAGATGGAGAAGGAAGAAAAACTCTCCCTGCCATGAGCTTCCAGCACCGCAAACTTGCCGATGCAGCATCCTGGAAGCACCCGACCACAGCTGACTCTTGAGTCCATCCGAAAACTTTGAGCCTCCAATCAGCCTTCCGACACCGAGCACCGAGCACCATCTCTGCCGAGCGCTTCGACCACGGCCCCGGCCACAGGCTGTAGGCAAAGCCGAGGAGGGGACTATGTTCAAAATAAATGTGCTAGGTTTTCTAAAATTGACAACTTCTACATTAGGCCATGAACTTATCAATTACCCCTGGTAAATATATAAATCCTGAGAAGGTATACAGATTTGACCAAAACTTCGTAGAACTCTTAATGAAGCATTTAAAGATAACATCTTTAAAGATCAGCTTTATTTGTCATGTGTATATCAAAACATTGAAATACATAGTGAAATGTATTATTTCCATCAACTACCTTACCTAACCATATGTCTTTGCAATGTGGGAGTAAACCAAAGCACATGGAAAACGTCCATGTGGGAAAACGTACCAAATATGAAGAGACAGCAGTGAGCAGGCAGTGACTAGTGGGGTACCGCAAGTCTCAGTGCTGGGACCCCAGTTGCTTACAATATACACTAATGACTTAAACGAGGGAATTAAATGCAGCATCTCCAAGTTTGCGGGTGACACGAAGCTGGGCGGCAGTGTTAGCTGTGAGGAGGATGCTAAGAGGATGCAGGGTGACTTGGATAGGTTAGGTGAGTGGGCAAATTCATGGCAGATGCAATTTAATGTGGATAAATGAGAAGTTATCCACTTTGATGGCAAAAACAGGAAAACGGTTTATTATTTGAATGGTGGCCGATTAGGAAAAGGAGAGGTGCAACGAGACCTGGGTGTTATTGTACACCAGTCATTGAAAGTGGGCATACAGGTACAGCAGGCGGTGAAAAAGGCGAATGGTATGCTGGCATTCATAGCAAGAGGATTCGAGTACAGGAGCAGGGAGGTACTACTGCAGTTGTACAAGGTCTTGGTGAGACCACATCTGGATTATTGTTTGCAGTTTTGGTCCCCTAATCTGAGGAAAGACATTCTTACCATAGAGGGAGTACAAAGAAGGTTCACCAGATTGATTCCTGGGATGGCAGGACTTTCATATGATGAAAGACTGGATTGACTAGGCTTATATTCGCTGGAATTTAGAAGATTGAGGGGGGATCTTATTGAAATGTATAAAATCCTAAAGGGATTGGACAGGCTAGATACAGGAAGATTTGGAGAAGTCCAGAATGAGGGGTCACAGTTTAAGTATAAAGGGGAAGCCTTTTAGGATAAAGATGAAGAAAAACTTCTTCACACAGAGAGTGGTGAATCTGTGGAATTCTCTGCCACAGGAAACAGTTGAGGCCAGTTCATCGGCTATACTTAAGAGGGAGTTAGATATGGCCCTTGTAGCTAAAGGGATCGGGGGGCATAGAGAGAAGGCAGGTACAGGGTTCTGAGTTGGATGATCAGCCATGATCATACTGAATGGCGATGCAGGCTCAAAGGGCCGAATGGCCTACTCCTGCACCTATTTTCTATGTTTCTATGGAATTGAACACTGCCACTGCACTGCAGTGGCCAGTTTATTAGGATCCTCCTGTACCTAATAAAGTGGCCACTGAGTGTACATTTGTGATCTTCTGTTATTGTAGTCGACCCACTTTAGGGTTCAAAATGTTGTGGGTACAGAGATGCTCTTCTGCACACTGCTATTGTGAAAGGTGATTATTTGAGTTACTGTCATCTTCCTGTCAGCTTGAACTAGTCTGGCCATTTCCTCTGACCTCACTCATGGACAAGGCATTTTTGCCCACAGAACTGCCACTCACTGGATGTTTTTTTGTTTTTCACAGCAGTTTGCTGTAAACTCTAGAGTTTGTTGTGCATGGAAATCCCAGGAGATCAGCAGTTTCTGAGATATTCAAACCAGTCCATCGAACCACCAGAAATCATTCTACAGCCAAGGTCACTTAGATCACATTTTCTCTCCATTCTGATGTTTGAACTGTACAACATTTTGAACTCCCTAACCATGCCTGCATGGTTTTTTTTGCATTGAGTTGCTGCCACATGACATTTGCATTAATGAGCAGGTGCAGAGATGTACCTAATAAAGTAGCCATTGAGTGTATATTCTCCATTTTAAAATACGACCTGTATGTACGCTATTTTGTACAATATATAGCATTCTAGTTCTGTACTTATGAACAACTGCAGAAGAATTGACATTGAATTTATTCTTCATTTAACTAGTCATTAGACATGAATATTTCTTAATATTGGACAGCTTATTCTCAATAACTTCATTAATGGGTTACTTTAAGTTTCTGATTTTCTTAGACCATTAATGTAGTTGATAGCTTGTGGTCCAATAAGAAGAACTGAAGTTTCTTCTTACTAGTCTTCTTCAGCTTATGTCATCTCCGCATTTCAAGAAAATTCCCAATGCACAAAAAAAAGGATCATACTAATTATTATGGGGGTAAGGGTGTTAGTAATCTGTAGCTGCTAAACTTTTGAAACCCATATCTGACAGATACATTTGCCCTGGAGACCAACAATAAACTTTTCAATCCACTTTCTATTTTACTCAAGGCAGAATTAAAGTGCAGATCTCCTTACTTAAATGTGCAGATTGGGTCTTCAATACATAAACTGTTCCTGCTCAAGGTGCCTTAAGCGTGGCTTTACTTCCTTTTATCCTGGCGGTAATTTTCTTCTTACTGATATTTTCCTACATCGGTTGAACAGCCACTGTAATAATCCTAGAAGGTGGCTTTTAAAATCACTGGAGCTTTCTGTCCTTGAGACACATTTCCTAGTCCAGCTTGTATCTGCATCTCCATTTAAAATAGAGGATTAAATTTGGGATATGGGAAGAAAGAAACAAAGAATCAGAGCATAAGCATGAGTTGTATAAGGCAAAATTAAATGTTCTTGTACAGGGTTGGGGTTTGGGGAATTATTCCATTTGCACACTGTTTTTCATAATTGCAGTACTTCTAAAGTATTTATGAAGTGAAGTACATTTGAAGTATCGTCTCCAGTGCAGTCTCCTTGGTAAAAGGCAAGGTAAAACTGCTCATGTCTCTCAACCAGGTCACAGAAATAACTAAGGATAAGAGCTCTGTAAAGCAAATGCAAGAATCAACTGGTCAGAAGAGTGAGAGGGAATAAAGAAGTTTTATTCAGCAACATGTTTTAAAATGCCAATGCTCTGCTGTTTATCACCTTTCTAACAACATTGTAGGCTTCCAGCTGGTTTCTGTAACAGCTAGATTTACACTGGCAAACTCTTAGCTCACTGGGATGAAGTAAATGAGACTTTAGATTGTATTGCTGCTAACAAATGCTCATTAATCAACTGGAGGCTTGATTCCATTTCTCCCCATCCACCATCACTCATACAGAGAGTGTGCTTTGTGTGCATGCATGTGTGCGTGATTACAATCAATACCAAGAAAGAGCAGCTAGAATTTAGATAAACCAGATTTTATTGGCTAAATATATTTCATTGTCGCCAAACTATTGATACTAGAATGTACAATCATCACAGCGATATTTGATTCTGCGCTTCCTGCTCCCTGGATTACAAATCGATAGTAAATATTAAAAATTTAAATTATAAATCATAAATAGAAAATAGAAAAATGGAAAGTAAGGTAGTGCAAAAAATTCAAGAGGCAGGTCCGAATATTTGGAGGGTACGGCCCAGATCTGGGTCAGGATCCATTCGACAGTCTTATCACAGTTGGAAAGAAGCTGTTCCCAAATCTGGCCATACGAGTCTTCAAGCTCCTGAGCCTTCTCCCGGAGGGAAGAGGGACGAAAAGTGTGTTGGCTGGGTGGGTCGTGTCCTTGATTACCCTGGCAGCACTGCTCCGATAGTGTGCGGTGTAAAGTGAGTCCAAGGATGGGAGATCGGTTTGTGTGATGTGCTGCACTGTGTTCACGATCTTCTGCAGTTTCTTTCAGACTTGGATAGGACAAGTTCCATACCAGATAAAAACAGAGAAATATATTTACATTATACCCTGTATTTCATATTTGAAGACTTTCCTGTTCTTTTATTATCTTGAAGATTGTCAGCCAGTGAACTATTGTTTATCAGTTTCAGGTTATCTTTCTCAGTCAATTTGTTTCCTCTCAACTATTGCAAAATCTTAAGAAGTCTGAAGTTCAAAGGCAGCAATTATAGGGAACATTTAGTTCCTTGTATTCACTGCAGTTGCAACACATAGCAATCTATTCTGCTCCACAACAAAAGCAATCCTTTGACATGTCCCTCATACTCTGCAGTAATTTAGCTGTTTATGGTGTATTTAAATAGCATTATGTACCATAAAGTAAGTCAGTCCATGGTTTAATTTCAAAACATAGAAATATTTGAATAAAACAGCTGTGAACTATGAGGAAATCTGCAGATGGTGGAAATTCAAGCAACACACATCAAAGTTGCTGGTGAGCGCAGCAGGCCAGGCAGCATCTCTAGGAAGAGGTACAGTCGACGTTTCGGGCCGAGACCCTTTGTCAGGACTAACTGAAAGATGGCTTCTTTCAGTTAGTCCTGACGAAGGGTCTCAGCCTGAAACGTCAACCGTACCTCTTCCTAGAGATGCTGCCTGTCCTGCTGTGTTCACCAGCAACTTTGATGTGTGTAGCTGTAAACTATTTGGTTTTCCTTTGACATAAGTAAAAGGTGAAGCATTATCACTCAATGTTTTGCTATTAAAAATAATTTTTAAAACTTGAATTGCTAGAATTATTAATCTAACAATGATTGTTATCCATCCTATGATAAGGTTTAGTTTAATAATGAGGTATTTTCATTTCGATCCATACTCAACATACAAGAAAATTGGTAACATATTATATTTAGGAAATTTAGCATTTAACCGTTTTTAAAATCAGGGCTCTAAAAATTAGAAAGCTACTGTTTTTCACTCTCAATGGACGTACATAAATTTTACAGAGAACTAAATTGCTGAGAGCCTCTATTCTCACCATGAATAACTTGTTTTTTTTCTCTTGAACTATCTGAGAAATGCGTACTGTAATTAATATACTAGTTACACATCCAGCAAATTCTATTCACTTAACCTCAGGCAAGGAAAACTAATACAAAATAAATGGTTGACCCATATTTGTCTTTATGATTCAAATCTCAGAGTAGCCATGACATTCATATAGTTATGTTTTATATTGCCTTAAACTGAACTCACAGTTAACATGTTTGAAGTTGTCCTTTTTTGTCTGATATTTTCTTATAGATAGATAGATAGATATACTTTATTAATCCCGAGGGAAATTTGGTTTCTTTACAGCCGCACCGACCAATAGAGGCGTAAATATAGCAATACAAAAAAAAACCCCAACAATCAAACACCAAAATGCAAACTATGCCAGATGGAAAATAATTCCAGGACCAGTCTATTGGCTCAGGGTGTCTGACCTTCCACGGGAGGAGCTGCACGTTCGATGGCCACAGGCAGGAACGGCCTCCTGTGCCGCCAAGTGTTGTATCACGGTGGAATGTGGCCGAAGTCCAACAGTAAAAAGTTCAATATCCAGTCTGCAAACACATTCCCCAATCGTAATATGGCCTGGATTGCACCATCCCTTGTTAGCCAGATCAGTAAGCACCCAATTCCTTTACGCTTACCGCTCTCAGTGCACTTCCGGTCCGCCGGAACGGTATTACCCACCGAACTCCTCTTCTCCAAAAGTCTCTGTTGTCTCGACCCGGTCCTCTTTCCTCGGCTTTGTGATCCCCCTCTGTGTGTTTTCCTCCGGATTTCAGCAGGGATGGCTGCCGATCTGTTCGCTAAGCCGGCTGGTGTTTGCTGGTCCGTGGAATATACAACTCGACCTTGCTTCTGTCCCGCGTGTCGGGATGTAACCATTTCCAGCGCTAGAAAAAACCCAAATAAAACTCTCTCTACCAGCATGTTAGAGAGGGTGCAGCTTCGACGCGTTACCGTAAGAAAAAAAAATACAAAAAATAACGTAAATTAAAAAGTAAGAAGAAGAAAGTGAGAATAGATCGGAACGGCTCTACCAGGCTGCATGCATGACCGGCGCTTGTGCACTAGATATTCTGTTTTATATAATCCTGATAAGTATAGTGAGGAGCATTTAGGGTCATATTTTGCATTTCTCATTTGAAAACGTGCATTTGTCTAAATCCATTTGTTTTTTTTTAATTATATAGGTTATGAAAAAAGGATGTGGCTATATTTCCTCCTTTCCTTTTGGTCTGAGGAACCTCTATCCAATGGACTGCATTCCCTGCCAATGCATTGTGATTTGTCACTTCTAATGCCACTTATTACTGCTTTTAAACTTATTCCCACTCTTAAAGCTACATAAAATATACTAAGATGTCTTAATTATGGATGTGTAGCATTCAGATTCTAATTACAATCTATCACGGGGACACACATTATTCACACATGAAGAGGTGGACACATTAATCACACTCTTGC
The DNA here is from genome assembly GCF_963921235.1 of Mobula hypostoma. Taxonomy (NCBI): domain Eukaryota; kingdom Metazoa; phylum Chordata; class Chondrichthyes; order Myliobatiformes; family Myliobatidae; genus Mobula; species Mobula hypostoma. Next base: position 57,823,278 of record NC_086100.1, on the reverse strand, counting down.
CAAATGCGCATCTTCAACTCCTTCCTTGAACCCTTCGCCCATACTCTCCTAAATTTCTTCTCTCAGTCCTTAAATTCCAACTCTCCCTTTATCATACCTCTCCTCATTGCTCTCCCTGGCTCAGTCCTTTCTAATCTTCTCCTTCCATATATTCCCATCCCATTTTCTTCAAACTAATCAGTTATACAGTCCCTTTTAGTGAGGCCTATCTTGGCTACCGCGGTTTTCTCATTTGCTCTGTAGTGACCCATCATCCTCGGTTTCACTTCATTTGGTCTGACTTCTGGCTTCAGCCTTGGCCCAATTCTGGCATCTCCTGGGTTGCAGAAATCTCAGGATTCATGAGCCATAGGAAGGATACACTGTGATATTGGGTGCTATTTTCATTGTTACTCTTCTTGAGGATACCTTGGGGAATTAAGGATGTTATTTCTACTCAGATTTTCTGGGTTGTAAAATGACTAATGAACATAATGTAAGAACTGTAGAATATTCTACAAGTAGGATGGATGAGTTAATTAGGTAGTTTGTGAGGTAGTGCACTCCTTCCACCACCTAAGCAGGGCCTTTGTGTGTCTTAGGGTCATAGAATACTACGTCATAGGAAAAGGCCACTCAGCCCATCATGTCAAAGCTGACCAGTGGATAGCCATCCATTCTGTCAACACTTGGTCCTTAAAATTCTATGCTTAAGTAACGTAATTACTTGTCTAGGCCCTTCTTAAGTGCTATTAGATGTTTTGTTTTGTAACTTCAAACCATTAACCTAATTCAAAGGAAGACACAGGAATTCAGAAATGCTGGTCTAACTTTGAGGCAAATTTTAGCAAGGCACGTATGTATGACGTGATAGCATAAAGATATATGCAATTCACTTATTTATGCATATAACTCGTAATGAATTATTTAAATGAACAAGAACACTTAATCAATCAAGAAAATATATACAGGATTTCTCAAATATTACTGGAATATTTAATACATAACATCAGAGACTCTGCTTCCACCACTGTCTCTGGCAGTGCCTTTTATGTTCTCACTGCTCTTTCCAGAAAAAAAGTTCCCATTGAATCCATTATAAATCTCTTAACCCTTACCAAAAAATCTAAGTCCCCTATGTTAGATCACTTCTGATAAGGGGAAAGGTTTACTGCCATCTAACTTATTTGTACGTAGAAAAGTACCACACAGGAACAGGCCCTTCAGTTCACAATGTCTCAGCTGACAGAAGTAATTGCAGACATTTCAACCTCACTCTGCTTCAGGCTAGGTTTTCCACCTACTTCAACAAGACCAATATCATCCCAGTACCTAAGAAAAAGAATGAGGTAATATGCTGTCCAGTGGCTCTGCCATCCACCAGGAAGAAGTGCTTTGAGAGGTTGATCATGGCATACATTAAGTGAAACCTCCCAGATAACCTTGACCAACTGCAATTCACCTACTGCCAAAATAGATCTATCGCAGACTCCATTACCCTAACCCAACACTCATCTCTAGAGCACTTGGGCAGTAAAGGCACCTATGTTAGACTATTGCTTGCTGACCTTCAATGCATAATTCCAAGCAAATTAATCTTCAAACTCTTAGACCTGGGGCAATACTTCTGTTTGGAACTGGATCATTGACTTACTGACCGACAGATCACAATCATTAAGGATAGGCAAGAACACCTCTGCCATGTTCATCCTCAACACTGGTGTCACACAAAGCCACATCCACCTCCCCCTGCACTACTCCCTATGCACTCACAAATGTTCGGCCCGATTCGACTCAAAATCAGAAGAATCGTAATCAGGTTTATTATCACTGATGTGTGTTGTGAATTTGTTGCTCTGTGGCAGCAGTACAGTGTAATACATAAAAGTTACTATAATTTATAATTAAAATAAATAAATAGTGCAAAGAGGAATAGCAAGGTTATGTTTTATGTTCGTGAGCTCATGGACCATTCAGAGGAGCAAAAGCTGTTCCTAAAACACTGAGTGTGGATTTTTAGGCTCCAATACCTCCTCCTTGATAGTAGTAATGAGAAAAAGGCATGCCGGGTGGTGAGGACCCTTAGTGGTGAATGACGCCGTCTTTTTCAAGATGCCCTCAGTGGTGGAGAGGCTTGTTCCTGGGATAAAGCTGACTGAGTCTATAATCTTCAGTAGCCCCCTTCGATCCTGTGCATTGTGTTGAAGCAACCAGTCAGAATTCTCTCCACACTACATCTGTATAAATTTGCTCAAGTCTTTGCTCAAATCTCCTCAAACTCGTAATGAGATAGAACCAACACACATCAAAGTTGCTGGTGAGCGCAGCAGGCCAGGCAGCATCTCTAGGAAGAGGTACAGTGGACGTTTCAGGCCGAGACCCTTCGTCAGGACTAACTGAAGGAAGAGCTAGTAAGAGATTTGCTCTTCCTTCAGTTAGTCCTGACGAAGGGTCTCGGCCCAAAATGTCGACTGTACCTCTTCCTAGAGATGCTGCCTGGCCTGCTGCGTTCACCAACAACTTTGATGTGTGTTGCTTGAATTTCCAGCGTCTGCAGAATTCCTTGTGATGAGATATAACCACTAGCATATCTTCTTCATAGTTGCATTAATATGTTGAGCTCAGGATAGATCCTGTGAGATGATAATGGCCAGGAACTGGAAGCTGCTCACCTTTTTCGCTGCTGAACTATTCTAAGTATTGATCCATCTACAAAATTCCCATATACAAGTTTGAAGATGATACTGCTGTAGTAGATCACATCTCAAATAACAATGGGTTGGAGTACAGGAAGGAGATAGAGAGCCCAGTAACATTGTGTCATGACAACAACCTTTTCTTCAATGTCAGTGAAACAAAAGAGCTGGTCATTGACTTCAGAAAAGAAGTGGTGCACTTGCTCCTTTCTACATCAGTGGTGCTGAGGCTAAGAGGGTTGAGAGATTCAAGCTCCTAGGATTGAGCATCAGTAACAGCTGTCCAACCATGTTGATGTCATGGCAAATAAAACTCATCAGTGTCTCAGTGTCGCTACTACAGAAAGCTAAAGAAATTTGCATGTCCCCCCGACCCTCACCAATTTTCACTGATGCACCTTAGAAGGTATCCTATCCAGATGCATCATGGTCTGGTATGAAAACTGCTCTGCTTGTGACTGCAAGAAACTGCAGAGAGTTTTGGACTCAGATCACCACATAACAGAAACTAGCCTATCCTCCTTGGTCTCTCAATGTGTCAGTAAAGCAGGCAGCATAATCAAGGAACCCAACCAACCCTGGACATTTTTGTTCCTCCCTTCCCCCTTCCACAGAAGATGCAGAAGTCTGAGAGCATGTACCACCAGGCTCAAAGATAATTTCTTTTCTGTGCTGCAATTGGTATATGGTTCTATGGTTCTATTTGGCTGTTATAAGACTATTCAACGGTTTCCTAGTACAATAAAAATTGGCTCTTGATTGCACAATCTACCTCACTGTGACCTTGCATCTTAATATCCACCTGCACTAAATTTTATCTAAAACTGTAACAGTTTATTTTGCACTCTGTTACTATTTAACCTTCCACCTTACACTATACTATTGTAATGAAATAATCTATCTGAATAGTATGCAGGGCAAGTTTTTCAATGCACTTCAGTCATGTGATTATAATTAACCATTCATCAAGTTACCAAATTAATGAAATAATCTTGCTTTGAAAATTATGTATTTCATGACCTTTTCAAGGTGTTGTGTGAATTTCTGTATTCTTTAAATAATAGATGTCAGCATCAGGTAATTTTCTCAACTTCTTCTGCGGAATAAGCAGTGAACTTGCAAACAGCATCGAGCTGTGTCTCAACAATAAATCATTAATACTTAACTTGGATGACACTCTTACTCAATTGGGCTTCTGTTTCAAGTTCAAGCATTGATCACTATTGTGCCTTTGTCAGTGAGGATAACAAGTCAGAATAATGGATCGTCTTCCAGTTATAGATTCAGACTGAACTACAATTAGCTTGAAGCTGTGCTGAACTCTCCAATTTTTGAAAATTGAGAAGTTGCAGATGCTGGAAATCTAAAATAAAAACAAAACATTGATCAAGCAATTTCAGAAACCAAGATAATGTTTCAGGAAAAAGACCCTTTAACAAATTTGGGAAATACAAAATAAAACAGTTAGTTTAAAACTGAGAACAGGTGGGGAGACAGAACAAATGGAATATCTCATAAAATGAAATTACAGATTCTGTGGGGATAAGTTGTAGAGGCTATCCAGGGAATGGAAGCAGATAAAAAAATGCAAAAATACAAAAAAGATATTAGAATGAGCAAAATCTGGAGATGTGGGGTGTGCACAACATTTTTGGTTGTGTTGCAAGAGAGATAAACAAAACTGTGTCATTGTCACAGATGGATGACTTGAAGCAGAAGCTGGTCAGCTCTGATACAGACTGAGAAAATAAGTTACCTGAAGCTGTAGAATTCAATATTGAGAGTCAAATAGCTGCAAAATGCCACGAGAGAGGTGTGATGTATTTCTTCAAGCTTATAAAGGGCATCATTAACATTGTAGGAGGTCTGAGTTGTGCCTAAGTAATGAATGTGGATGCTCTCCAAAGCAATCATTCTATCTGCATTTACATTCCCCAATGTTGAAGAAACCGCATTATGAAAACCAAATGCAGTAGACTGAATTGGAAGAAGTGCAAGTAAATCATTGTTTCCCTTGGGAACCTGAGTGGTCAAGGACTCTGTCGACTATGGTAGTTGAGAACTAGAGTTAGTTTATGTCTTCCTTTGAACCGTATTTAGACAGAGATCATAAATGCATCTCATCCGTTTTCTACAGTTCAGCTCACATCCTTCTCTTCCTGATTAAAACAAGAATAGAGCTGCCCTGGTCTACACCTTCAAATCCACCAGCCTCTGTATTCAACGGATTTGCTTTGCACTTCCTGCCTGATTTAAAACATTCAACCACCAAACCTATGCTCCACTCTCCTTTCAGCATTTTGAAGGAATCATTTTGCTGTTGACAGACATTCTGCCCGAATCCTCCATCCACACCAACCAGTCTTTTCTTATAGCATTTTTTCAAGAGCCTGTATGAAATGTCACATTTGTCATTTCTCCTCTTACCTTTTCACCACCATCTTAGGAATCAAAAAGACCTTTCTTGTGATGCAGTGCTTCACTTGCACTTATTCCCCTCCAAAGTTAGTTATTAGGTGTTCACTAAGTACCTTCTGTACATTAGGGGAACAAAATGCCAATTCAGCGGTGACTTATGGAGCTCATGCAATCACTCTGCAAGGATGACTTGAAACCCCCTGTTGCATGGACTCTAATTCTCCATTCTTCCAGCACTGACCTGACTGTCTGCCTCCTGCACTGATAGAATGACACACAAAGTAAGCTTAAGGAACAGGACATAATCTTCCATTACAGCAATTTTCAGCCTTGCAGGCTCAGAATCAAGTTCTATAATTTCAGGCAGCTCTCTCAGAATTGGACATTTCTGCTGTAAGTCTGTGTCCATGGCATTGGCTAATTATTGTCTTTCACCTTTAGCACAAGGTGGCGTGCTGGCTGGTCATATTCTACATGTCAGAATTTCATATCTTTTGATGTACATCAGTTTCAAAGTTCGAAGTTCAAAGTAAATTTATTATCAAAGTACATTTACGTCACCATATTAAACCACAAGATTCATTTTCTTGTGAGCATACACAATATGTCCATAATAGAATAATAACAATAATAGAACCAATGAAAACCACAACAACTTAGACATTCGACTAGTGTGCAAGAGACAGCAGACAGCAAACTGTGATACAAAAAAAATAATAATATTGAGAACATGAGATAAAAAGCCATTAAAAGTGGGAATACTTCAGTGGTGAGGCAAGTGAAGTTGGGTGAAGTTTTCCCCTCTGATTCAAAAGCCTGATAGTTGAATAGGAAAAAGTCTAGCTAAACTAATTGTTATGAGGCTCCTGTACATTCTTCCTGGCAACTACAAGAAAAGAGTGTGACCTGGATGGTGAGGCTACCTAATGACGGAATCTGTTTTCCATAAAACCATAAGACCATAACACAAAGGAGCAGAAGTTGGCCATTCGGCCCATCGAGTGTGCTCCACCATTCTATCATGAGCTGATCCATTCTCCCATTTAGTCCCACTCCCCCGCCTTCTCATCATAACCTTTGATGCCCGGCTACTCAGATACCTATCAATCTCAGCCTTAAATACACCCAATGACTTGGCCTCCACTGCTGCCCGTGGCAACAAATTCCATAGATTCACCACCCTCTGGCTGAAAAAATTTTTTCACCTCTCTGTTCTAAATGGGCGCCCTTCAATCCTTAAGTCATGCCCTCTTGCACTAGACTCCCCCACCAGGGGAAACAACTTTATCACATCCACTCTGTCCATGCCTTTCAACATTCGAAATGTTTCTATGAGGTCCCCCCTCATTCTTTTAAACTCCAAGGATCAAGAGCGGTCAAACATTCCTCATATGTTAACCCTCTCATTGCCAGAATCATTCTAGTGGATTTTCTCGGAACCCTCTCCAACGTCAGCACATCCTTTTTTAAATAAGGAGCCCAAAACTACCCACAGTACTCCAAGTGAGGTCTTACCAGCGCCTCATAGAGCATCAACATCACATCCCTGCTCCTACACTCTAATCCTCTAGAAATGAATGCCAGCATTGCATTCGCCTTTTTCACCACCGACGCAACCTGGAGGTTAAACTTAAGGGTATCCTGCATGAGGACTCCCAAGTCCCGTTGCATCTCAGAACTTTGAATTCTTTCCCCATTTAAACAATAATCTACCCGTTTATTTCTTCTGCCAAAGTGCATAACCGTACACTTTCCAACATTGTATTTAATTTGCCACTTCTTTGCCCATTCTCCCAATCTATCCAAGTCTCTCTGCAGACTCTCGGTTTCCTCAGCACTACTGGCCCCTCCACCTATCTTTGTATCATCAGCAAACTTAGCCACAAAGCCATCTATTCCATAATCCAAATCGTTGATATACAACGTAAAAAGAAGCGGCCCCAACACTGATCCCTGTGGAACACCACTGGTAACCGGCAGCCAACCAGAATAAGATCCCTTTATTCCCACTCTCTGTTTCCTGCCAATCAGCCAACACTCTATTCACATATGTAACTTTCACGTAATTCCATGGGCTCGTAATTTGTTAAGCAGCCTCATGTGTGCCACCTTGTCAAAGGCCTTCTGAAAATCCAAATATACAACATCCACTGCATTTCCCTTGTCTAGCCTACTTGTAATTTCCTCAAAAAATTGCAATAGGTTTGTCAGGCAGGATTTTCCTTTAAGGAAACCATGCCGAGTTCTCCCTATCTTGTCATATGCCTCCAGGTACTCTGTAACCTCATCCTTGACAATCGACTCCAACAACTTCCCAACCACCAATGTCAAGCTAACAGGTCTATAATTTCCTTTTTGCTTCCTTGTCCCCTTCTTAAATAGCAGGGTGATATTTGTAATCTTCCAGTCCTCTGGAACCATGCCAGTATCTACTGACTTTTGAAATATCATTGCTAATGCCTCTGCAATCTCCACAGCTACTTTCTTCACAACACAAGAGTGCATTCCATCTGGTCCGGGAGATTTATCTACCCTTAGACTATTCAGCTTCCTGAGTACTTTCTCTGTCATAATTGTGACTGTGCACACTTCTCTTCCCTGACACCCTTGAGTGTCTGGTATACTGCTGATGTCTTCCTCAGTGAAGACTGAGGCAAAATACTTGTTCGATTCCTCCACCACCTCCTTATCTCCCATTACAATTTTTCCAGCATCATTTTCTATCGGTCCTGTATCTACTCTCACCAGAACGAGGGGTCGCAGTTTGAGGATAAAGGGGAAGCCTTTTAGGACCGAGATTAGGAAAAACTTCTTCACACAGAGAGTGGTGAATCTGTGGAATTCTCTGCCACAGGAAACAGTTGAGGCCAGTTCATTGGCTATATTTAAGGGGGAGTTAGATATGGCCCTTGTGGCTAAAGGGATCAGGGGGTATGGAGGGAAGGCTGGTACAGGGTTCTGAGTTGGATGATCAGCCATGACCATACTGAATGGTGGTGCAGGCTCGAAGGGCTGAATGGCCTACTCCTGCACCTATTTCCTATGTTTCTATGTCTTTTACTCTTTATATACTTGAAAAAGCTTTTAGTATCCTCTTTGATATTATTTGCTAGCTTCCTTTCATAGTTAATCCTTTCCCTCTTAATGACCTTCTTAATTTCTTTTTGCAAGCTTTGAAAAACTTCCCAATCCTCTGTCTTCCCACTAATTTTTGCTTCCTTGTATGCCCTCTCCTTTGCTTTAACTTTGGCTTTGACTTCTCTTGTCAGCCATGGTTGCATCCTTTTTCCATTAGAAAATTTCTACTTTTTTGGAATATATTTGTCTTGCACCTTCCTCACTTCTCGCATAAACTCCAGCCACTGCTGCTCTGCCATCCTTTCCGCTAGTGTCCCTTTCCAGTCAACTTTGGCCAGTTACTCTTTCATGCCACTGTAATTTCCTTTACTCCACTGAAATACCGAAACATCGGATTTCGGCTTCTCATTTTCAAATTTCACAGTGAACTCAATCCTGTTATGATCACTGCTCCTAAGGGTTCCTTCACCACAACCTCTCTAATCATCTCTGGTTCATTACACCGTACCCAATCCAGTACAGCTGATCCCCTAGTGGGCTCAACAACAAGCTGTTCTAAAAAGCCATCTCGTAGACATTCTACAAATTCTCTCTCTTGAGATCCAGTGCCGACCTGATTTTTCCAATGCCCTCGCATGTTAAAATCCCCCACAGTGATCATAACACTGCCCTTCTGACAAGTCTTTTCTGTTTTCTGTTGTAATTTGTAGTCTACATCACGACAGTGTTGTGAGGCCTGTATCTAACTGCCATCAGGGTCCTTTTACCCTTGTGATTTCTTAGCTCAATCCATAAAGATTCTGCACCTTCCGATCCTATGTCACCTCTTTCTAATGATTTGATATCATTTCTTACCAATAAAGTCACACCACCGCCTCTGCCTACCTTCCTATCCTTCCGATACACCGTGTATCCTTGGACGTTCAGCTCCCAGAGACATGCATCCTTTAGTTACGTCTCAGTGATGGCCACAATATCATACCTGCCAATCTGTAGCTGTACAACAAGATCATCCACCTTATTCCTCATGTTGCGTGCATTTAAGTATAATACCTTAAGTCCAGCATTTGGTACTTTTTGCTTTGATTGCACTGCCACTCATCCCAATGGCTGCAAATTTGCCTCATTCCCTGTCTGTCCTTCCTGACATCTTTACTGCCCACTATCTTAGATTTATTTCTGTTTTCCCCCTCCTCTGCTCTATCATTCTGGTTACCATCCCTCTGCCAAATTAGTTTAAACCCTCTCTAACAGCTCTATTAAACCTTCCCGCCAGGATATTGGTCCCCTTCGGGTTCAGGTGTAACTCATCCTTTTTGAAAAGGTCATACTTCCCCCAGAAGAGATCCCAATGACCCAAGAATCTGAAGCCCTGCCCCCTGCACCAGTCTCTCAGCCACGCATTCATCTGTCCGATCCTATTATTCTTGCCCTCGCTAGCATGTGGCACAGGTAGCAATCCCAAGATTACTACCCTGGATGTCCTGCTTAGCTTCCTTCCTAACTCCCAGAAATCTCTCTTCAGGACCTCCTTCCTTTTTGTATCTATGTCATTGGTATCAACACATACCGAGACAACTGGCTGCTCGCCTTCTCTCTCTTCAGAAAATTCTGGACCCGATCCGAGACATCCCTGTGACAACACTTTGTGTAGATGTGCTTAATGGTGCAGAAGGCTTTACCCATAATGGACTGGACTATATCCACTACTTTTTGTAGGATTTTCTGTTTAGGGGCCTTGAAATTCTCATACCAGGCTCCTGATGCTGCCAGTCAATATACTCTCCACCACACATCTATAGAAGCTTTTCAAAGTTTTAGATGTCATGCTGAATCTTCACAAACTCTGAACAAAATAGAGGTACTGCCTTGCTTGCTTCATAACTGCACTTGTATGCTGGACCTAGGACATATCCTCCAAACTGTTAACACTGAGGAATTTAAAGTTGCTGACCCTCTCCACCTCTGATCCTCTGATGAGGACTGGCTCATACACCTCTGGTTTCCTCCTCTGGAAGTCAGTAGTCAGCTCCTCGGTCCTGCTGACATTAAGTGAGAGGTTGTTTGTAGTAGCACCACTAGGCCAGATTTTTAATTTCCCTCCTATACAGTATGCTGAGTTGGCATCTCCTTTGATTCATCCTACAACGGTAGTATCATTAGCATACTCGAATATGGCATTGGAGCTGTGCCTAGCCAAGCAGTCCTGAGTGTGAAGTAAGTAGAGCAGGGTGCTAAGCACACGGCCTTGTGTTTCACCTGTGCTGAGGGAGCTTGTGAAGGAGATGTTTTTCCCAGTCCAAACTGACTGGGGTCTGCAAGTGAGGACATTAAGGATCCAACTGCAAAAGGAGGTATTGAGGCCAAGGTCTTGAAAATTATTGATTAGTTCTGAGGGGATGGTGGCATTGAATGTTGATCTGTAGTTGATAAAGAGCATCCTGATAAAGGGCATCTTTGCTGACCAGATGTTTCAGGGTTAAGTGAAGAGCCAATGAGATGTCATCTGCTGAGGACTTGTTGCTACAGTAGGCAAATTAGAGCAGATTCAATTCACTTCCAGGCAGGCAGGCAGGAGTTGATATGTTTCATCACCAACTTCTCAAAACATTTCATCATTGTGGATGTAAATGCTACTGGATGATAGTCCCTGAGGCAAGTTACCAAGTTCTTCTTAGTCATCTTCTTCTTCTTCTTCTTCTTCTCCTTCTTCTTCTTCTTCTTCTTCTTCTTCTTCTTCTTCTTCTTCTTCTTCTTCTTCTTCTTCTTCTTCTTCTTTTTCGGTTCATCTCATCCACAACTGTTTTAATAAAGCCTATGACTTCCATGGACATATTCATTCAGATCTAGAGATGAGTCTTTGAACATAGCCTAGTCCACTGACTAGAAACAATACCATAGCCTCTTCCTCCCATGAACACCTCTTGTTCTTCTAATCTCTGGAGCTTTGATCTTTAGCTTTTGCCTGTATGCAGGTAGGAATAGGACAGACACGTGATTAGATTTTCCTAACTGCAGTCTGGGCGTGAAATGGTAGGCACTCCTTATGTTACTATAACAGTAGTCTCGTGTGTTGGGACATCTAGTGCCTCAGGTTATATGCTAATTGTAACTGGGCAGGATTTTATTCAAAAAAGCCAGGTTAAAGTCCCGGTCTGTGATTTGATATGTGTTGGGATGGATTGTCTCTTGTTTGGAGACAAGTGCTTCATTATAGTCGGCCGCTGGTGGTATGTAAACTGTGGTCCAGATTGTGGAGGGGAGCTCCATAAATAAATAGAATGGTCATCATTTGATCATTAGGTGTTCAAGGTTGGAGGAACACAAGTTCAACAAATCTGCCACCTTGGAGCACCACTGAGAGTTTTACTCTCCCTAACTCATTTATCTCATAGCTTTTATTTCAATGTATTTTTCTCTCTCTTTATCTACCCCTAGTAAACATTGACTGGATTAACTCTACAATTTATATTCATGACAATTCTGGTTTTACCCTATCAGAGGTATTCCCTTTCATTTATCCATCCATCCATCCCACCACCTATGTTGCATTTAAAACTAACCTGTTTACTTTCTTTCCAAATACTGATAAATGGTCTTTAACCCGAGGCTTTAGCTCTGTTTCCTTTTCTACAGATGCTGCCTAACTAGCTGAATGTTTATAGCACTCTGTTTTTACCTCAGATATTTTTTGTTTGCAGAATAGAAACCATTGAATTTAAATATATCCCAGTCTTTAACATGAAACAGGCAACAGGAAATTATCTGCCCATTTGTCACTCTGTTCCTAAAATTAATTTCCAATGAAATTAGAGAAACTGAACCAGAGAGATACAATACAAGCTCTTGGTCTTTAATGTTGTAAGTCTTATGCAATGGCCCAATGACAAATTTTTGCCCTATCTAATTCTCTGATGGCTTTGAAAAGGAAGAGCTTGTTTGTTATTGTCATATTCAGTCCTCAAGTTTATGAATTCTTTTTGTCTGGCATATGACTGATGCAGATAAGATGATGTTTACAGCTAAGCTAAAGCTGCAGAAAGTGATGATTGGTCTTGTATTATTGACTCTGAATTGCTTATCAATTATAAAAGGTAGGATTTAATCATACAAACTCTCATTCACCAGCAACACACATCAAAGTTGCTGGTGAACGCAGCAGGCCAGGCAGCATCTATAGGAAGAGGCGCAGTCGACGTTTCAGGTCGAGACCCTTCGTCAGGACTAACTGAAGGAAGAGTGAGTAAGGGATTTGAAAGCTGGAGGGGGAGGGGGAGATGCAAAATGATAGGAGAAGACAGGAGGGGGAGGGATGGAGCCGAGAGCTGGACAGGTGATAGGCAGAAGGGGATACGAGAGGATCATAGGACAGGAGGTCCGGGAAGAAAGACGGGGGGGGGGGGTGACCCAGAGGATGGGCAAGAGGTATATTCAGAGGGACAGAGGGAGAAAAAGGAGAGTGAGAGAAAGAATGTGTGCATAAAAAAGAGTAACAGATGGGGTACGAGGGGGAGGTGGGGCCTAGCGGAAGTTAAAGAAGTCAATGTTCATGCCATCAACATTGACTTCTCTAACTTCCGCTAGGCCCCACCTCCCCCTCGTACCCCATCTGTTACTCTTTTTTATGCACACATTCTTTTTCTCACTCTCCTTTTTCTCCCTCTGTCCCTCTGAATATACCTCTTGCCCATCCTCTGGGTCACCCCCCCCCCGTCTTTCTTCCCGGACCTCCTGTCCCATGATCCTCTCGTATCCCCTTCTGCCTATCACCTGTCCAGCTCTCGGCTCCATCCCTCCCCCTCCTGTCTTCTCCTATCATTTTGCATCTCCCCCTCCCCCTCCAGCTTTCAAATCCCTTACTCACTCTTCCTTCAGTTAGTCCTGACGAAGGGTCTCGGCCTGAAACGTCGACTGCGCCTCTTCCTATAGATGCTGCCTGGCCTGCTGCGTTCACCAGCAACTTTGATGTGTGTTGCTTGAATTTCCAGCATCTGCAGAATTCCTGTTGTTCTCATTCACCAGTATCTATTGAGGGACAAAAATTCTGGCATCATAGAATCTATAGTAAAATATTAATTGAGAAATAGTTGCAAATTCTTTTATTGTTTTGTTTATGCAATTAGTCTCAACATAGACACGGGACAGTGGAAGTCACTCAATTCCATTCACATTGTATCAAAGGGACAGGGCAGGTAGAGAAAGGGGGTGAGGTGGCTCTGTTTGTAAAAAAAGAAATCAAATCCTTGAGATATAGGATCAGAAAATGTAAAGTACTTGTGGGCAGAAACTGCAAGGATAGAAAAACCCTGATGGGGATCATATACAAGCCTCTGAACAGTAGCCAGGATGTGGGCAACAAATTACAACGGGAGATAGAAAAGGCATGTACAAAGGATAAAGTTGCGATAATCATGGGGGATTTTAGTATGCAGATAGATTAAGAAATCAAGTTGGTGCTGGAATCCAACAGAGGGAACTTGTAGAATGCCCACGATACGGCTTTTTGGAGCAGCTTGTGGTTGAGCCCACTAAGGGAACAGCAATTCTGGATTGGGTGTTATGTAATGATCCAGATTTGATTAGGGAGCTTAAGCTAAAGGATCCCTTAGGAGGCAGTGATCGTAATATGATATGATTATTGGCTAGCTTCCCTTCATATTTCATCTTCATATTATCCACCTTTGTCCCTGCACCAAATAAGACCAAGGTAATATGACTGAACGACTGGCATCCTATTGCACTCATCTCAATAATAAGCAATTGCTTTGATAGGCTGGTCAAGGATTGCATCTGCAGCTTGCTACTACCCAAAATGGACCCTCTACAATTTGCCTACCGACACATCCGATTGACAGACGATGCAATAGCCACTGCTCTACATACTGCCCTTACGCATCTGAAGAAGAGGGATGTTTATGTGAGAATCTGGGACTACAGTTCAGCATTTAACACCATAATTCCATCTAGGCTTGACAAGAAGCTCAGAGACCTCGGCCTTGACCCTGCCTTGTGCATCTGGATCCTGGACTTTCTGTCAGATCACCGGGGTGGTAAGAGAGGGCTCCCTCACCTTCACCCCTCTGACTCTCAATACAGGAGCCCCTCAGGGCTGTGTACTAAGTCCCCAGCTTTACTCCCTGTATACCTATGACTGTGTCACCACCCACAGCTCCAATCTGCTAATTACATTTGCTGACAACATGACATTGATTGGCCTTATCTCAATCAATAACTAGGTAGCCTACAGGGAAGAAGTCATCTCTCTGACACAGTGGTGTCAAGAAAACAACCTCTCCCTCAATGCTGCAAAAACAAAGGAGCTGGTTGTGGATTACAGGAGGAATGGAGACTGGCTAACCCTTATTGATATCAATGGATCTGGGGTTGAGAGGGTAAACAGCTTTAAGTTCCTTGGCATCCACATCACTGTGGACCTCACATGGTCTGTACACACTGGCTGTGTGGTGAAAAAGGCACAACAGTGCCTCTTACACCTCAGATGGTTGAGGAAGTTTGGTATGGGCCCCCAAATCCTAAGAACTTTCTATAGGGGCACAATTTAGAGCATCCTGACTGGCTGCATCACTATCTGGTACGGGAACTGTTCCTCCCTTAATTGCAGGACTCTGCAGAGAGTGGTGCAGACAGCCCAGCACATCTGTAACTGTGAACTTCCCATGATTCAGGACATTTACAAAGACAGGTGTGTAAAAAGGGCCCATAGGATCATTGGGGACTCGAGTCTCCCCAACCAGACAAACATAAGCCAGACAAAGTCATTGTCCAAGGTGACTTCAATAGCGGGGTGGGTAGAGATGTTGAAGTATGGCCGGGAGTCTTTGGTCATCATGGTGTTGAGAACTGTAGTGCCAAAGGAAGAATGTTCCTGGAGCTCTGCACAGAATTAGCCAGGTTAGAACAAATACACTGTTTCAACAGAAAGCCAGGTTCAAGATGACTTGGAGACTCCTCCGATCCAAACATTGACACCTCCTGGACTACATCCCGGTGCACCAAAAGGATGCGTTGGATGTTCTACACACCAGGGTCATGCTGAGCAAAAACCGTTATATGGATCACAGACTGGTGAGGCCAAAAAGTAAGACTGGCTATCAAGCCAACAATCAGGAAAAGGGAGCCACGGTCTCCTCTGAGATGTATTCCAGATCAAGCTAAGGGAGAAACTGGACAGCCAAGGCACACCAAGTGCAGACTCCAACATAGGAAAGAAATGGGAGTACCTGAAAACTGCCATCCAAGATGTGGTTGTCGTAGTTGCGTACTCCTCAAGAAGAAACAAGGACTGATTTTGATGAAAATGACATTGAAATCTGGAACCTGCTCCTGAAGAAATGCTCCTACCATCAAATGGTGCAGTCTAGACTGACGACCAAACAACCAAGACAGAATACAGAGCTGTTTGAAGCTCCCTCCAAGCCAAACTGGGACAGATTAGTGGCCTGCCCCAGCAGAATGAATGCAGCACTATGCAGACATCAGCCACACTTGAGCCTTCTACGAATCACTATGCGTAGTAAGGTCCAACTCATCTGATTCAAGCCCCTCTACCCTCATTCAATGGCTCCAGCCTGCTGACAGTCAAGGAAGCCATCATGAGGTGATGGACAGAACACTACAAGAGCCTTTCCAGAGATAATCATAAAGTACAAGAAGCCTCCATTAAAATAATCCCCCAGCATGAGGTCAGGCCCCAGCTTGATGGCCCACCAACTCTGGGTGAGGTCAAAGCTGCTATTTCCAAGCTGAAATGCCATAAAGCTCTAAGCATTGGTGGGATCCCAGAAGAAATGTACAAAATAGACAGAGACCTTCTCCTGAGCAAACTTACAAACCTGCTCACACTCCGTTGGGAGAAAGTTTCAGTCCAAATGACCCATGCAACACTGTAATTGTCTCCCTGTAGAAGAACAAAAGGGAGCAATTGGATTGCTCAACTACAGAGGCGTTACCCTGCGATCCACCACTGGGACGATCCTTGCCAGAATTCCCTTGGACAGAATCATCCCTACAATTGCCAAAGTCAACCTCACAGAGAGCCGGTGCAGATTCAGAGCGAACTGAGGCACATCTGGCATGATCTTCATCCTGCGCCAGATACAGGAGAAGAGTTGTGAACTGATCATGGGACTGTACACGGCATTCATTGACCTGACCAAGACCTTTGATACATTCAGCTGCGATGGCCTCTCTAAGATTCCGTCGAAATTCGGCTGTCCCCCAAAATTCCTTACCATCCTGCAGCAGCTCCATGAAGGACAAAGCGGTCAGGTTAAACACAACAACGACCTGTCTGATCCATTCCCTATCAGTACCAGAGTGAAGCATGGTCTTGGCACCAAGTCTTTGCCATCTTTTTCGGCATGATGCTACGGGAAGCGAAAGAGACCACCTTGGAGAGCATCTACATACGGTTCAGCACTGATGAAAATATCTGCAAACTCTGCTGCCTCCTCACCCAGAGCAAAAACCATGAAGAGTCCATTCTCAAGCTACTATATGTGGATAACAGTGCTCTCCCAACACACATAGAAGGTGGGCTACAGGCGGCAGTCACTCAGTTCACCAAGGCTGCAAGGGTTTTCAGGTTAACATTCAGTCTGAAGAAAACAATGATCCTCCATCAGAATCCCCCTCGTGGCATTTAAAACACAGCTTGAATCATCATTGGCAACCACCCTCTCACCACGGTTGAGCAGTTCACCTACCTGGGCAGCATCTTCTCCAATGACACTATGTAGCAAAGGACATTGGCAATCGACTCGCCAGAGCCAGCTGTGCCTTCAGGCACCTCTGGAAATGTGTGTATAAGAACCACATTTGCCTGCATTTGTCCACAAAGTTCCAGCCATACAGGGTTGCTGTTGTTACAACACTGCTATACCGCTCTGAAGTCTGGGGCTTGTTCCGGAGGCAAATCCGGTTTCCCGAGCTCTGCCTCTGCTCCATCATGGGTATTAGCTGGCAGGATTGTGTCTCCAACAACAAGGTCCTGGAAAAGGCTCAACTTCCAACCATTGAAGCCACTTTGCTGCTCAAACTGCTCCGCTGATCAGGCCACGTGTCTTGTCTGGACAACTCCAAAGGCAGTACTATAAGGAGAACACTCTCAGAGTAAGAGAGATCTTGATGCCCATGCAGAAGGAACATTTTTTTCTACATGGAATCCACTTACACTTTTGTTAGCAGGTCAAATTCATGCAGTTAAAATGATGATTTTACCAAAAATTTTATATGTATTTCAAAATATTCCTATTGTTCTAACTAAGTAGTTTTTTGATCAGGTTGACTCTATTTCTTCATCTTTTGTTTGGAATAATAAAAGACCAAGAATTGGAAAATATCATTTACAAAAATTAAAAAAGGATGGTGGTCTTACTTTGCCTAATTTAAGAATGTATTATTGGGCGGTTAATATACGTTTTGCGTGTTCTTGGTTATATTGGACCGATAAAAAGGAACGACCACCTTGGGTTGATCTGGAATTGAAAATTGTGAAGCAATTTCATTTAACTTCGTTATTAGGAGCTCCTTTACCTGTACAATTAGCCAAAATTTCTATTCTAAATATCAATCCTATGATTAATCAATCATTACTAATCTGGTACCAGTTTCATAAGTTTTTTAATCTTAAAAAAATTAACCCTTTAGTTTAATTTATCAAAACTATTTATTTAAACCTTCACTTAGTGATCCTACCTTTTCTCTTTGGTGGAATAAAGGAATTTTTTTCCTTTATGGATTTGTTTCAAGAAGGCCGATTGATGTCCTTTGAGAAATTAGTAACTAAATACTCTCTCTCATATTCACATTTTTTGCAATATCTTCAGGTCAGATATTTCTTACAAGAATATTTAAGTAATTTTCCATATATACAAGACTCTGAACTGTTAGACATTATTTTAAAAGTGAACCCTTTATTGAAAGGCTTCATTGAGAAAATTTATAATTTACTATCACAACAGGATAACTATTCTTTACTTAAGATTAAGCAAGATTGGGAACGAGAGCTTAATATGACCGTGATAACAGAGGATTGGTTGCGAATTTTGAAGCCGGTTAACTCTTCTTCGATTTGTGCCAATCATTCTCTAATTCAATTTAAAATTCTACATCATTATTATTTGACAAAGGAGAGATTGTCTAAAATATTTCCTAATGTAAATAGTCAGTGTGATAGATGCAAGACTGAGATAGCTACATTGACACATATGTTTTGGTCGTGTTCTGTATTGAAACAATTTTGGAAATCTATTTTTTCTACAATTTCTAAAGCTTTAAAAATCAATTTACAACCTAATAAATTGACAGTTTTGTTTGGTATAATTCCTCAATATATTCACGGTGTTTCTATATCAGACCAATACGTAATTGCATTTATCACATTATTGGCTAGAAAGGCTATTTTATTAAAATAGAAAGATGCCTCTGCTCCCACTTTGATACAATGGTTCGCTCAGGTGATGTTATGTCTTAGTTTGAAAAAAATTAGAAGTCGAACTTTTGATCCTAGATTTGACTTCGAGAAAAGGTGGGGTTCTTTTGCCCATTATTATCATTTGACTTGAGTTAATAAAGATGGTCCTTTTCTGATGCTTGAGTATATGGATTTGGTTGGCGGATTGATGTCTTTTTTTTCATGGAAGCTTGTATGGCGCATAGCTCCGGGTTTGTGCTCCAAATGGATTTTTCCCCCTTCTTTTTGTTATTAGGGTTTTTTTGTTTTAGTTAGTAGGGGTTCTTTTTTCTTTCTTTCTTTTTTTCCGTAAAAAAGCTTTAACATTTTGTTTTTTTATTATTATTGATATACTATTCAGTTTGTTTGATAGTTTAACTCTTATTCTACATATGGATATGTTGTCTCGATTATTTTGATGTATTTTTCTTTGTTGTTAATTTTCAATAATAATTAATAAAAATATTTAAAAATGATAAAAAAGGTACCAAGACCATTTTAAGCAGCAGCTCCCTCCGGCAAACATGAGGGTCAACAAGTGACATTAGCTGGCTTGTGTCAGAGACCGCTGGAGAACGCTGATCCACAGTGCAGCCAAGAATTTTGAGGAATCCAGTAGTGACTGCTGAAGAAAAGAGGAGATGCAGGAAGGATCCCATTAAGCAAGCACCCACATCTCAGCGGTTTACGTGTCCCTACTTCTCCAGATTCTATCAATCCAGAATTGACCTCTACAGCCACCGACGATTGTGTCGTTGCTCCTGAGGGCTCTTCTTCCCTCCTGATTCTCACAAGCGAAGAACCAGCCATCATCAATGGGCTTAATAATGCACTGAGCTTAAATTTGTGGGATTTTACAAGAAAGCGTTGAAAAACGTCTCCTAACTGAAGCATAATTAATATTTAAAAGATCAGATGAAATCACTTATTCTGTGAGCCAGTAGGGTTGTTCACTAGCATCTGAGGGGAATAATGCTCATAGTGATTTTTAGCAAATTATGCATCTCTAGAGTTAGAAAATATGTGATAGCATTGCACCAGTGGTAGCTTTATTACTTCAGATAAGTAATCACTTCTTGTATATGTTCCATATTAACATCAGTGCAACAGAAAATGTTACCCCACCCCCCAAAAGGTAAAAAAAACTCATTTGGAGAGATTTCTGGAGTTTTATCAATGTCATGATATTTTCCATATTGTTGTATCAAATCAAAACAATCTTAAGCTTTTATCATAGTATGCAGAATTACAGTACAATAGTTCAAATGTGGAGTTCCACACGGCCATAACCTAGGCCCCATTTGGTTGTAAAATGAATATATTTAATCAAAGACTGCTTTCTATACTTTGTTTTCCATATGTTCATAATCTATTAATAATCATAATAATTTTCCAAGTCTTCCATGTCTTCCACGTCTTCCACATCTTCATCTGAACTTTCCACACTCTCTGAGGTGGATACCTGGTTCTCACAGTCTGCCAGTCTACACACGTCAGTACACCCAAGGCCATTTGCAACACACATACATCTTGGGAGTGAACATTTTTTTGGAAAGTTACAGGCCTGTAGATCCAGGACGGCATCGGGTGCTGGCTGGCCTTCCATCCAGTGCACTACCAACTGTTCAGCTTCCTCTTCTCTCTCCATCTTCCATCCTCTGCCAACAGGGCTTGACACTTGTGGGTCCTTCTCCAAACATCTTCTCTATATACCAGCCTGGTAGTTGGCTCACTGTACATGTTTTGTTAAGCAAACCCTGCATGGTGGGAGTTGATGACTTTCGGTGAGCTCATTGACCTTGGTGGTCGATGTTTTTGGGGCATACAGGAGACGTGTAAATGCCTCCAGTTTGTCCATCAGTTCTGGGGAGAGGTCCCATTCCTGACCCAATTCTAAGAATGTGCCCTGAGTTTCCCTATCGCTGGTCAGAAGTTTTAGGGTACTTGTCTCCCCTTTGCCTACAAAAGTCCTTACAGTGTCACATCCTGTATATGCGTGCAACCCGAAGAGAGCCCTACAAACCTCAACAGTGGCAGCAACCTTCCTGATGATTACAAACCTTGTACAGGTTCTAATGCCACACTTCTGAGCAGATCATTACGGATTGGTATCCCTCTATTGTGGCATGGGCAGCATGGAGAAGTAGGCGGCCATCTGCTTTCAAGATGATCACCCTCTCATCTGATTTCACTTCTCTCTTCTTACACATATCACTGAATGTTTTCAGCTTGTTGGTTTTCATTGGGTCATGGAATTTCTTTGCTGGTGGGTCTTCCTCCAGTCTCTCATCCTTGAAGGCTGCACAGCATTGCTCACTCATCTCATATGCCTTCATCAGGTCGGAGGCAATGTCCTTGGGGGCTGCCTTTGCCATAGAGATGCTAATGAGGTCCCGCTTCTCTGCAAATGGGTTGACCTCATGTATGAGGCTAACCACTGCTGAAACTGCTTCCTCATCTTTCTGGATTCTTGGCCGCTGTAGCTCGGCATGACAAAGCTCTGATTTGTTGCCTTGCACAATCTCCCTTAACTGTCCCAGGAATGCACTGTGGTGCTCAGCTGTTATGTAGTAACGCTTGATAGCTCCAGCATTCAGGCTGAACCGTGCAAGGATACCATGCAAGCTACCACCAGGCAAGCTAACACCACTGCAATGCTATCACATATTTCCTAGCACTAGGGGTATATCCCTTGCCAAAAATCACTGTAAGAATTATTTCCCCCAGATGGTACTGGTGGCCCAAATTTGAGATCCTGGCTCACGGACTAACTCTATCAATGTAAAGAGCAGGCAGAGCCTCAACTGAGTTGCAGTCAAGAATGAACGTGACCATGAACAAAATTGCAATGTCTAAACAGAAACCAACCTGTCCGGCCAAATTTTGGTACTGTTGAGACAGGGGCTCGCATGCACCAGACCAATGCAGAATTAAGGGTGAAACTTGCACAAAATGCAACAAAGTAGGATACAATACAAAGAGTGTGTCAGGCAGACAAAATCAATGGCCTGCACAGGAAAGGCAAAAAGATAAAACATGAAATTGCAGTTTCAAAAAGAGCACTAATTTGTTGATAAAAAATCTGATAATGATAAGATTGACTCCGGACTGCGTAGCCTTGAGATTTACAATATGTAAACTAACAGGGAACAAGCAATGTGGCTTACACCTGAAGTGAACAGCAAATTAATTAAAATGGAATTGAGCATTTGCTCAGTTGTTTTAGTCATTCCACAAAATGAGTTTGAATGTCATTTCTAAAATACTGAATTGAAGCCTGCAGATATCCAAGATATCCAAGTAAGAGATTATACTGGAGGAAATATAACTCATGTGGGAATGACATTTGTAATAGTGAAATACAATAACCAAAATGCCACATTGGGCTTGTATGTATTTAAAACAGAAGGCCAACATTGTGGGGTTATAATTCGTTAAGACAACTACTACTTTGTTGGAGATTCATCTGCCACATCCCCTAGTAACGATTTAACTGACTGTGAATTAAGAAAGGTACTGGATGATGCCACAATTCTCACCATGATGTACACTATGAATTGTTGTCCAACAGAGGGCAAACAGGTGTTGGTGCCAACCACTCTGCCTCTGGTTGGAAAGCATATTAGACCAAGGAAGGACCATGTTGCTCAAAGGAATCATGAAAGTGACAAAAGCAATGGTACAATTGATTTGTAACTTCTGATATGTTAATCAGGCAGTTACTTGTGAAATATGGTTTGGTTTTAAGGTGGCGGAGAGTTCAAGGAGGTTCAGGAAAGTTGCAAGCTTTCGGCTTGTGTGAGTATAAGGAACCCGAATCTACTCTGTGTGCACGAACTTTGGGAGGCAAAAAGCTGCTTGTAAAAGTAAATGCAAAAGCCAAAACTCAGCTGGATGAATGGAAGGC